>NC_088208.1:8950613-9597790 GCF_037126465.1 Ornithodoros turicata
AGGATCAGTTGCAGAGTGATAAGCAGCAAGGAACTTCTCAGAAACAAAAAATCAAACTCTACAGGGCGGGTATTAATCGTGTCATATGAGTAGAAATTTCTACGAGAGCCATTCCCAACGTAGTCCAATGTTGCATCCAAAAACCGATGCACCTGTAACTGTACGCCTTAAAGTCCAACTTCTGCACATATTTCAAAGTACGTTACTGACAGACCGTTCTAGAACTGTTCTGGACGAAGCATTAAAAGCTACACGAGTCCAAACGAGTAGTAAAGCTGTTCAACTCACCTGCGTTCGTGCTTTCGTATACTCGTAACCCTCGTTACAAAGGAAGCTGTAAGGGGCTCGGCTTGCCGCTGTGTACGCGCTTCTTCGGT
Organism: Ornithodoros turicata; assembly: GCF_037126465.1. Taxonomy (NCBI): domain Eukaryota; kingdom Metazoa; phylum Arthropoda; class Arachnida; order Ixodida; family Argasidae; genus Ornithodoros; species Ornithodoros turicata. Next base: position 8,950,991 of record NC_088208.1, read on the forward strand.
AAGTTATGCGCACAAATGCTGCAGTGCAATCCCATTCTTCGAAAGCGCACGGTGGTTCATTGTTTCACATCGAAACAACGCGTGAACAGACCTCTACCCGATTAACGTTATCATGACGTTGCTGGACACACTGAAACCAAAACAAATCGGAAGAGAAGGGCTGGGTTCCACGAACCTGCAATTCTTCGCCGCCTCTTATTGCAAGAAATGTAGGATCGAAGGTCGCCTCCCTTTCAGGGACCATCGTATTCCCTTCAAGACCGTGGCTTTCGGGTGCGACCTTGTTCGCCTCTAGCTTCGAGCGTAGTTCAACTCTACCAAATTGGTGGCGCTGTCGAACACTATGACGTCATTTGTTTACAAACAGCGAGAGGTCTATTCATCTTCAAAATAGTATAACTACCGGAACACAACAGCAACTTGTGTATTCCCTTGGGACGAGATGTGGTGACGTTACGGAGCTATGGAGAGGCCTGCTCTATTTAGGTGGTGTTCGCAAAGTTAAGCGGAGTGACCCAGAAAGTGTGATTATTTTTGGGACAGCTCGACAGAAGGATTAACCTGGCTTTGTTCTTCCCCCTACCTTTCAGTTAACCGACTCTGGCGACTTAGACACATATTAGCTCCTCAATAACCCATATTAGCAAGAAGGTGGTCGTGTTGCCTGTGTTCCGGGCCATGTCGTCCATCGATAGTAACCAACTCGCTGGCATCAGCCTGGTCTCTTTTCTACTTTCAAGGTCACCATAATGCAACCGCACTACCCTTACCTGTCGCCCCCATACACATTACCCTCATCTTTTTTTTTTTTTTAATCTCATGATGATTTCACCTTCTGTTTGTTTATCCTTTAGATCCTAATTCTTTTCTCTACTCATATGCGGAATAGCAAGCCGACATACCATTTATTGCCCTTTCCTCTGTTCTAACAAACACATCACCCCAAAACAGAGCTAATACATTATCACGTGATTTCTGCTGATGCTGACGATCACTGTGAAAAATATTTAATCACAATTTATGGTGACAAATTACTCATAGTATAACTTTATATCCAGCAGTTTCGCTGCGATGCCGCCACAATCAGACACTGACGTTACTATTGATTTTTGTCCTCACAAGCCGAAGTTCAAGGAGCTCTGACGTCATAGCAGCGGAATGTGTGTTCAAAAGCGCGTATCTATCCTGTAAGGACACGTGAAAAAGAAAGTTCCCTTTTCGAGTATTCTCTGGCACTCGGTACGTTGGTGCGTGTTATTAGAAACCATAAATATCTAAATATCACGATTCTTCCAAATGACCACACGTTCACGCATTGTTCCAACCTCACTTTACAAACGCCCCATCCATCAAAACTGCACTAGTGAAGCGCGACTGTGTTCGTAGTGAAAGGTCGTAAGTCAGCCGTCCCATTGTTGCCGTTGGAGAAAATGGCATCTCTTAAATGAATAGTTTTCCGTAACCTTCTCCGAAACGCGTTTTGCACTGCTTCCTGCGTTCCCAGAAACAGTAGAATAGTTGAAGCAGTCAAGAACACAGATACACACCAGGGACAGAGAGATAAGGCACACACAACCTGTTCCACTCACAAATGAAGGAGCTTTAATTCCACACACAAACATACATCGAAAATTGACACAGAATGAAAAAGCAATGCGCCGGCTTAACGTCAATTCAGGCAGGGAGGTCCCATTGACCTCCTGGATTTTCACTATTTTTTTTTTTTTATGTAGAGGCTCATCGTAAAAGATGATCAACAGCGGTAAAACGAATAATTTCTACTGGATAGAAAATCGGGAAAATCCGGCCTTCTATTCGAGTGTTTCAGTTTTGCCGTGTTTGCACGCATATATCTCCTGAGTTTTAAAATATATTGTAAAAAAAAAAATGTTTCGTGAGTTCATTCAACTCATCAAAATGAGTTCATTGTGTTTCTATGAAATCGTCACTTCACTGCATTCACTGTCCACGGTATGAATGCTTCTCGGCCTCCATTTGCGGACGTCTTGCTTTGCAACGCATGCTAACCTTGTATGTCACTTTGATGCGGTGTACATTTACCCATTTACGTTTACAGTCGGCCCAGGACGCACATTTCCCCAGGGCGTCAGTCGTGACGTTGCCCACATACGTGAGGCCGACAACGGCAAGCCCTTTCACTATCGCCACCACCACCCGTATACATTTACCCATTCCTTTTTTTCTTTTGCACCCTAAAAGAAGCCAGGTCCTCAGAGCGTACATGGAGCAAATGGACGCGCTTTAAACGTTATCATATCTTCTGACTCTAGGATGACATCACGCTCGGGTGAACGTAAGTGTCGTGGCATGGTGCTTGGTTATTTCACCGATCATGTCACACGCACCTTTGTCGCGGCCTGTTCCTATGAACAGCCATATCGCGCTTGCAAAAGTATATTTGGAGAGCTCATATAGAGCCTATGTCGATTTTTAAAATGGCTCGCCGCTGCATCTGACACGTAAATCATGAGCAGCAAGAGGAACATTTTCGTCAAGCCACTCTTCAATAGCGATGGAAGCTAACAGTGAGTGTGCTGAATCGTCTTTAGAAAAAATCTTCCCGGAAACAACACCGCAAGCGATGTTGGCCCGACGACGACGACGTGCTGAATCGTACGACACAAGTCTTCGCTCACCACACAAAGACTGTACGTTTCCGTGCAGCTGTTACGACACATGTCGATATGGAAATATGTTTTCGCCGGTGGCACGCTTGTATTTCGCTAGGCTTAGCTATGCTGTCCAGCTTTGAGCGAAATCGAGGTGCATTATGTGCGCCTTGAAAGGTGGATTAGTATTTTTCTCCCGTGTTGCTTTGCCCTGAACGTCTTTAATGTAGTTATGACAAATATGATAACCCACCCACTTCCTTAGCGCTGAGAGGAAACGTACTGCTGCAACTTCAGCACATAACACGCGTTTTGTGCTGAAAGCCCTCTGCATAACTTAAAAATATCGTAAAATGAAGTAAAGGAAGCTTCGTAGGAAATTGCGGGAACCCTAGAAAAAGCAAATCCTACCTCGATATTTATCTGTACGGTGTACCTATCACCGTGTAAGCAGCGTGCAAGATAGCGGTTTTACCTCACTGGCCATTTAGTCGTTGAAATACGGCCTTGCGGCAACGTTTGATTTCGTTCAAATGCTTTGTGGGAAATAACGAACTCCCAGGCGTGGATTCGCTCTTCAGCAGGACGCCAAAAGTTTGCTGACGAATAGCTCAGGTATGGCTAAGGCCAAACAGCCTTGCCCAAACAAAGGACGCATCGACAGGAGGCACGCCATCCCGCGGTACCGCTAGCCGGGCTCCGACATGTACGCACGCAGAGTATGGCCGCGTTTTAATGCGCTAATCGCTAGCGTACACCTTCTGAAGCAGATTTTTTTTTTTGCGTCAGATGAAAGGTCTAACACCAGGCTGTGTCCTGCCAAAATCTAAATGAAATCAAAAAGGGCCTTTTTAATTAACGGACGCACAAAACCTTTTTTTTTCTAAGTATGCCTAAACATTTGCCTGTTTCAGAGGTATGCGCATGATAGATACATCAGATGAAAGAATATCAAAAGCTGAGTGAACTGATACCAAGTATGGTAATGAGGGACATCTACAACGCGAAACGACATCACGACATCTACGAACGAAATCACGCTGTCGAAGTTGGAACAAAACTGCGTGAGAGAGCATGTTTGCCATTTTTTATTGCATAGAACGTTGCACCTGCGCGCCTAAATTCGCGCTTGGACAGCTGGCCTGTAGGCATACTAAATGATAAAAAAATCACGACAATATATTTTAAAACTCAGGAGATATACGCGTGCAAACACGGCAAAACTGAAACACTCGAATTCACGGCCGGATTTTCTCAATTTTTTTTGCACGAGAACTATTCGGTAGAAATTAATCGTTTTACCGCTGTTGATCATCATGTACGATGAGCTTCCAAATATAAAAAAAATAATAATGAAAGTCTAGGAGGTCGATGGGACCTCCCTGCCTTACCTGACTAGCTCCCAAAGTGCTGTTATAGGTCCCATCGGTAATGTTATAGGTCCCCAGGCCGTGTGTTCGCAACACGATCTAACTGTACATACTTGGACTGCGCAGGTGCTAAAACAATAAACTCTACACTCTGAACCAGGTAACGCATATGTAACGGTTAAGTACCGCTTGGCCAAGACGTACATTTAAAAAAAAATGTACCTCTTAAAGGGAGCGAAAAGTGAATATAAACCTATCGAAACTTTATGTTGAGCGAAAAGCTTGAACCTTCAAAAGTTCAAATATCAAAGAACTTCGCTGAAATCGCTGTAGTTTTTCTGTAATCGAATTTTCCAAAATTGCATGTCCAGGGACCTAGCAGACAATTGCAACAATTGCAGCAGACAATTGCAGCAGACAATTGCAACAACAAGCAAACAATTGCATGACCTCGCGCCATCTGTCGAGGACGCATGTAATACGCGCACTTCCGGGCGCTAATCCACCGAAAACGAAAACGGCAGTGGTCATTTGTGACCACTTTCTACGTCAAAAATGTCGAGCCTCTTGAACATGAGTGCGCTGGAATCCCGCATACGAGAACTGTCGCTCACACAGAACTGTTGTTCGTGCGTTAGCGTGCCGGAAAGTGTGTTCTTCGCAGCAGAAGATTCCTCGTCCAGAGATTAGTCGGAGTCACATTCGTCCTCAGCAGTAGCTCACTGTGCCGTGAACATGGACTGCTTTGCGAAATGTCCATGCATCAGGGAGAAGCACTTGTGTAAGCCGAAACAAGAGCTGTTTTTTCGTCGTGCAGGTGTTCATGTGTGAAATGCAAACCGACGGGTACTACGGATGGATACTACAGTTTTTGCTGCCGAGAGGTAGAGAATGCGTGTGGAAGGCAGACAGACAATTGCATCAGAACTAACGAATATTTCGAAATACCGTGCCTTGACACCGAAGTACTGCAAGTGTCTTTTACATACATCCGAGAAACCGAAGAGCATGGCAACATACACGGCAGCACCGTGTGGTCTTTACGAGCTACTTGAACGGCAAACTGGACGGAAAACCCTTATTTCTGCAGGAAATTCCGTTATATCACCTGTCGCCTATTCACAAGAAGGATTTGGGGTGCTCCGAGAAAATAAAATAGAAAGTACTCCACTGGATCTCGATCTGCGTCATGCATGCGATTAGGGTTGCTTTGCCATCAGTGCGCAGACTTGTAGAAATGTTGATGTCAGCATATTTTCATTTCGTGCTTGCTGCAAGTTTTTCTCATTGCGTTTTCTTTGCTGTCACAGCATATTATAATTACTAGTTTGTTCCTGGAGTAGTTTGTTACTGGTTAAGTAACCTGTGGGCATAGATGTATTTGTAGGTTATACTCATGTCTCAATTGTATATGTGAGGAGTAAGTAAGATAATTTTCATCAGTGTCATTCAGCTGAACTGTGTTCATAACCTTTTAGTATACTTCTTAGTGACCACGTTTCCAAATGTCAATATTTGAACCAAGATTGGGATTTAACACTTAATTAACTCTGTTATGCTAAACGGAGTACTTGTAACTGATTCATTATCACGTCACCAAGTAACATTTGTAAAGAAGGACTTGAGGGCTGACTTCAATTATTATTAACCCTTGATCTGGGTTCAAAGTCAACCATGCACCATTGGTGTGTAGCACTCCAAAATGGCTAAATAATTTATTGCATATTGTTCTCTGTTACTGTAATTGAGATGTACATTTGTAAAGTACTTTTGACAGCCCTGCAAATTGAAACTGGCTTCAGTGTACACTACAAATGCATCGTAACATTTGATTGAAATATAATATAAGAGCTTATATAAGAATATATATAAGAGCAGAACCAACGTTTTGCCACAGCTCAAACTATATCTTTTTTTATTGTCCAGGGATTTTGGAAACAGAGTAGGACTTCCCTTCTGATGTTTTGACGTACTTGATAGAGTTGTAAAACCTGCAACAAAATAAAGAATAGACGTATAAATAGTTTTGTCTTTTGCTTTTGAATTTAACAAGCTAGTTATATTTTACCATTTGTTCACTTTTGTATTCTCTGTTGGTGAAAAGATTACAGGAACAATAATGCTGCAGATCAAACAATGACCTGTCATCTTGATGAAGATGAGAACATTTCTGCAGGCATGTTAAGTGAGACAAAAGAAGTGTACAGTGAAGGTTGTACAAAAACAGGAAATGTCCGTCGACTAAAACTTTATATATGTGGATGTTACCACATCGTGGAGTTTCCATCCAAAAGTAGGACTAGGCAAGGTTGTTTGGTAGGTTGTTGGCATGTTGGCTATACCATAGCACATCAATATAGATGAGGGGCAAACATAGTATACAGCATGATGGCTGCAAGCTCAAGTGAAGAGTTATTCAACAGAACAAGAAACCGAAAGCATGAGTAGAGAAAGGCAGTGCTCATGCAGTGTATGGTGAACCACACTAATCTCTGAGAAGGTAGGATCGGAAGAGCAATAAAGAGAAATGACAGTTGCGTCCGAGATAGGGGAATTCTGCAAATTTAGGACCAATACGATGTGGTAACATTGGATGGCTCACTACAGCTCTGACACACATTGAACAATTCCAGTAGTGGGGCTTCAAAGACAATGAACGTTCGCTGTTTCATTGGGCATTCAAGTGTAGAGGATGCATCTCTAGAAAATTAATTAGCGTTCCTTAGTCATAAAGTCAGAAGTACACCTCAACAGGAAGTATTCTTGTACCCTTCACACAAGCTAGTAGTACTCATCGGTATCTTCTCCTATGGTTGACGTCATACTAATGTTCTGTACCTGTCCAAAGACTCCAAAAAATGTCACATAGTCTGCAACACGTAACAAATCTAGTGCTTCCATCTGTGGACTTTGCATACCTGCTTTCAGCTATTTCTGTCATGTCAACTTGAGTGCCTGGATCACACACACGAAGCAGTCTTGCGCCACTTCAACACTGGAAAGCCCATAAACAAAATACAGAAACCGACACTGAAGATTTTTGTTTAAGTTTAATTTGTACAAGCTTTCGCGTGGAGGTCCACGCTTCCTCAGGTACAAAGTCAAGTGGTGACACACATAAGTATATATAGTATAGCCATATACACGACTAAACATACAGCTGTACAAAGAAAGGGAAGGGGAAGGAGGTATGGTGCCACATGTCTGTGCACAATGAATAGCTGGGCAGACGGATAAGTGACCTCTAACCGTTTAAGAACAGTAAAAGGTGTTATTGTGAACAAAAAGGCTCGCCAACCCAGTTTCGCGGAAGGGGGGGGTCAGGAGTATGGGAAACGAGTGGCCCAGAATGGACAAAGGGGAAGGTTACGGATTATCTAACGGAGTGCCAGACGATGACTGAAGCGAAGATTCAAGAATTGTGCACAAATAAATATAGATATATAACTATTAAATTAGCATAAGCGGATATAACGAGCCAGGACTAAGATTCAGACCATTTGGTGTGAGACACTTGAATTGCGAAATTAAGTAGGACTCCCTATTCTTACGTTTGATGTCGGTGCGGAACCCAGATTCTAACAATATAATTTTCAAATCAGTTTCAAAATCGTGATTAGGTTGATTGAAATGAATGGCGACAGGAGTTTGGCGGGCATTTAGGATATCAAATTTGTGGCCGTAAAATCTTTTTCTCATTGTGTTGGAGGTTTCACCGATGTATTGTGAATTGCACTTGCAGCAGAATATCAAGTAACAAATATTGGGTGAATTACAGTGGAGTGAATGACGAATTTTCAAACAGAAGTCACCCAAAGTACTACGGGCAATAGTGGACGGCGCGATAAATTTACAGGTCTGGCACCGTGCACTACCACAGGGATAACAACCCGGCGAGCGCTTCATGATGCATGATGACGTGAGGATGTCGCGCAAATTTTTGGATCTACGGAATGCTACTAATGGGGGAGTCGGAAAAACTTCCTTTAATTGCTCGTCAGCATGTAATATATTGAGGTGGCGTCTAAGAATGGAATTGGTATTGACAAGTGATTTATGATATGTAGTGGATAAAACTACATTACTTAAGTCTTCTTTGCGTTTCGGGGTGAATAAGGACTCCCTGGATAGGCTAGATGATTTGGCAACAGAGTCATGAATGAGTTCAAGTGGGTAATTTCTTTTTTGGAAATCAGATACCATTTGCTGAGCATGTTTTACAAAATCAGTCTGATCTGAGCAGATTCGTTTCAGGCGCAAGAACTGACCATATGGAATACTCCTTTTCTGGTGATTAGGATGATAGCTTTCATAGTGGAGATATTGGCGCTTGTCCGTTGGTTTCTTGTATAGTTCAGTGGTCAGCCTACCAGATTTACATGACACTGTCACATCAAGGAAGTTGATCGATGACCTTGAATAGTTACAGGTAAATTTAATTTTGCTATGCAGAGAATTGAAGTGATCAAAAAATGACTGCAAAGATGCCTCATCACCAGACCAGAGAACAAAAATGTCGTCGATGAACCTGAGATATATGAGTGGCTTAAGGGGGAAAGAATTAAGGGCTAAGTTTTCAAAACGACCCATGAATAAATTGGCATAATTAGGTGAGACCCGGGAGCCCATGGCAGCGCCATGAATTTGGACGAAGTGTTGATCGTTGAATACGAAGTTATTACAGCCAAGAACTAGTTCTAAAAGGGGGATGATAGCGGGCATGGGAAGAATATCGGAAGGGTGAGAATTAAGGAACTGTTCAACAGCAGAGAGACCCTCGTCATTAGGAATATTAGTGTATAGCGAAACGACATCCATTGTTGCCAACAAAATGTCAGCATGGTTACTGAAATGGTCATGGACAGCGTTAATTTTGGAAAGAAAATCGTTTGTGTCTTTGACAAAGGATGGGAGAAGGGGTGGGATGTGTTTGATGCAGTGGTCAGCAACTAAGGATAAATTCTCTGTCGGTGTGTTTATTCCTGAAATAATGGGCCTCCCGGGGTTATTGGGTTTATGAACTTTGATCAAAAGATAAAAATTACCTGGTGTGACGTTCTTAGGACGCAAGAATTTGGAAATGTGGGACGGGATAAGTTTACTAGTGACGAGTTCATCAATTTTCTTATTAATAAGAAGACAAAAGGAAGGGGTTGGATCCTGATCGATAGCTCTGTAGAACGAGCGGTCACTCAACTGCCTGTCCGCTTCTGCGATGTAGTTGGATGTATTGAGAACCACTATACCGCCACCCTTGTCCGCTGGTCTGATGATAATGTCATTACGGGCTTTAAGATTTCGTAGCGCTACTTTCTCACAATTAGACAAGTTATCAGTGTGTACGATAGATTTCGAATACCTATTCTTGATATCCTTGTGAACGGCCTTGATGTAATTATCAATGAGGGGGCTAGTTCTAGAGGAGTCCGGCGTCCAGCTAGAGGGGTTTCGGAAGGGCGCAGCATCTGAGCTAGGTTTACCGTGAAAGAAGGTTTTCAGGTGCATTCTCCTACCTAAGTTGTGCAGATCATGCAAAATTTCAAATTCATCAATATTACGCTCCGCTGGTACAAAACTGAGACCTTTTGAGAGAACACTAAGTTCAGCCTGGTCGAGGGTCACATCAGAAAGATTGAAGACGGTGTTATGGCCAGCCTCTGTGGAAGATGGTTCAGAATTTATCGCGTCTCAAATGCCATGCGCTAAAATGGGAGATAGGATAAGATTATCGCGTTTCGATTTTTTTGTTTTGATTTCGTGAATTTTCTTCAGCTTATTGGCAGTGAATTCAGAGAGATTAAGGACTTCATGATGAGAGAGTTTGTTCGCAAGCTGTTTGAGCTGGTTATCAATATCTTTCAAGACGTAAGAACTTTCCTGCCTGAGAATTTTAATTAGTTGGAGCGACGCATTATTGAGAGCGGTAGCCCACTTCGTAGAGCTCAAGGGGGAATGGAACTTAAAAGACGGCGTGATGGACAGTGATAAACCTTTGGGAGTTTTACGTTGAGATATACAATCTGTATAAAAACTAAAATTAGACAGGAATCTAGCTTTCCTAGCCAAATCGGCAACTCTCTTATCAAATTGGTGCCACAGTTTTTGAGTTCAACTAACATCTACATCAAGTCGGTGAGTGGCGGAAGAATTTTGGATTTCCTGAGGGTGGTGGATGATCTCCCCGGTGACTTTTCGGCGATTATTTTGCTAATTTGTTCTATCGACGTGGCCTCAGAACCTATCGCTACGACCATTGAGAGAATTGACTGCCTATTGTCGCACATCCGATCTTCACGACCGCAAACGCTGGTTGTATTCTCCAGTGTTCCGCCTAGATTACCATCCTTCTACACAACCCGTGACCAGGGCCAGTTCCTACGGAATGTGAACCGCAACATCAGTCTCCTCAACCACCATTTCTGGTACTTATCCTTGCTGAACTCCGGAGTGGGTAGCATCCAGCACTTGCGGATGGACCAGTCACCTTGGAATTTCCTGGCTCTGGACGGCCACCACCTGAACCTTCGGGGCGCGAGATGTTTGGCTTCTCACTACCGTAACTGTATCCTCACGCACATCTTGCAAGACCTCCCACCCTCAGCTGTGACATCTTCCTCCTTTGAGCTGCGTCTGGAAGATTTCCCCCCCTTCCCCGTCGACGAGAGACCATCTACTTCTACAACCGACGCCACGACTACGCGCTATTCCGACGTTCTTTCTCCACCTGGCCCGTGCAACGACCAACCAGCCCCTTCTGCTTCCCAACCTGCGTTGGTTCCCACAACCGTTGTGCCCAAGATCTCTCCTCCACAAGCTCCAGCTTCACCCATCAACAGTCCCCTGGCCTCTTCTGCAGCCGCTGGCAACGTAATCAGCTCCTCCCCTGCGGAACGTGTTAACCATAGTGCCGGAGCCCACCTGCGATCAACACTTCACCCCGATGTCACTCCAGGGGTGTCTGACTGTGTGAACTTGGGTTCTTCACCAAGGACTTTCTCTACTTCGCGTGGTGCGTCTGCTCAAGTACGCTCTTCCCTTCCAGCCGAGGCACAGAGGAGAGTTGGCCGTCGTTTCCCTATGACAACACGTAAGCAGTCTAGACAACGCAGGTCCGGCCGGACACGATGACTTGTACAGAACAATGAATGTCATTCAGTGCCCTTCTTGAAAGCGCGTAAACTTTTGGCTAGGAAAGCTAGATTCCTGTCTAATTTTAGTTTTTATACAGATTGTATATCTCAACGTAAAACTCCCAAAGGTTTATCACTGTCCATCACGCCGTCTTTTAAGTTCCATTCCCCCTTGAGCTCTACGAAGTGGGCTACCGCTCTCAATAATGCGTCGCTCCAACTAATTAAAATTCTCAGGCAGGAAAGTTCTTACGTCTTGAAAGATATTGATAACCAGCTCAAACAGCTTGCGAACAAACTCTCTCATCATGAAGTCCTTAATCTCTCTGAATTCACTGCCAATAAGCTGAAGAAAATTCACGAAATCAAAACAAAAAAATCGAAACGCGATAATCTTATCCTATCTCCCATTTTAGCGCATGGCATTTGTGACGCGATAAATTCTGAACCATCTTCCACAGAGGCTGGCCATAACACCGTCTTCAATCTTTCTGATGTGACCCTCGACCAGGCTGAACTTAGTGTTCTCTCAAAAGGTCTCAGTTTTGTACCAGCGGAGCGTAATATTGATGAATTTGAAATTTTGCATGATCTGCACAACTTAGGTAGGAGAATGCACCTGAAAACCTTCTTTCACGGTAAACCTAGCTCAGATGCTGCGCCCTTCCGAAACCCCTCTAGCTGGACGCCGGACTCCTCTAGAACTAGCCCCCTCATTGATAATTACATCAAGGCCGTTCACAAGGATATCAAGAATAGGTATTCGAAATCTATCGTACACACTGATAACTTGTCTAATTGTGAGAAAGTAGCGCTACGAAATCTTAAAGCCCGTAATGACATTATCATCAGACCAGCGGACAAGGGTGGCGGTATAGTGGTTCTCAATACATCCAACTACATCGCAGAAGCGGACAGGCAGTTGAGTGACCGCTCGTTCTACAGAGCTATCGACCAGGATCCAACCCCTTCCTTTTGTCTTCTTATTAATAAGAAAATTGATGAACTCGTCACTAGTAAACTTATCCCGTCCCACATTTCCAAATTCTTGCGTCCTAAGAACGTCACACCAGGTAATTTTTATCTTTTGATCAAAGTTCATAAACCCAATAACCCCGGGAGGCCCATTATTTCAGGAATAAACACACCGACAGAGAATTTATCCTTAGTTGCTGACCACTGCATCAAACACATCCCACCCCTTCTCCCATCCTTTGTCAAAGACACAAACGATTTTCTTTCCAAAATTAACGCTGTCCATGACCATTTCAGTAACCATGCTGACATTTTGTTGGCAACAATGGATGTCGTTTCGCTATACACTAATATTCCTAATGACGAGGGTCTCTCTGCTGTTGAACAGTTCCTTAATTCTCACCCTTCCGATATTCTTCCCATGCCCGCTATCATCCCCCTTTTAGAACTAGTTCTTGGCTGTAATAACTTCGTATTCAACGATCAACACTTCGTCCAAATTCATGGCGCTGCCATGGGCTCCCGGGTCTCACCTAATTATGCCAATTTATTCATGGGTCGTTTTGAAAACTTAGCCCTTAATTCTTTCCCCCTTAAGCCACTCATATATCTCAGGTTCATCGACGACATTTTTGTTCTCTGGTCTGGTGATGAGGCATCTTTGCAGTCATTTTTTGATCACTTCAATTCTCTGCATAGCAAAATTAAATTTACCTGTAACTATTCAAGGTCATCGATCAACTTCCTTGATGTGACAGTGTCATGTAAATCTGGTAGGCTGACCACTGAACTATACAAGAAACCAACGGACAAGCGCCAATATCTCCACTATGAAAGCTATCATCCTAATCACCAGAAAAGGAGTATTCCATATGGTCAGTTCTTGCGCCTGAAACGAATCTGCTCAGATCAGACTGATTTTGTAAAACATGCTCAGCAAATGGTATCTGATTTCCAAAAAAGAAATTACCCACTTGAACTCATTCATGACTCTGTTGCCAAATCATCTAGCCTATCCAGGGAGTCCTTATTCACCCCGAAACGCAAAGAAGACTTAAGTAATGTAGTTTTATCCACTACATATCATAAATCACTTGTCAATACCAATTCCATTCTTAGACGCCACCTCAATATATTACATGCTGACGAGCAATTAAAGGAAGTTTTTCCGACTCCCCCATTAGTAGCATTCCGTAGATCCAAAAATTTGCGCGACATCCTCACGTCATCATGCATCATGAAGCGCTCGCCGGGTTGTTATCCCTGTGGTAGTGCACGGTGCCAGACCTGTAAATTTATCGCGCCGTCCACTATTGCCCGTAGTACTTTGGGTGACTTCTGTTTGAAAATTCGTCATTCACTCCACTGTAATTCACCCAATATTTGTTACTTGATATTCTGCTGCAAGTGCAATTCACAATACATCGGTGAAACCTCCAACACAATGAGAAAAAGATTTTACGGCCACAAATTTGATATCCTAAATGCCCGCCAAACTCCTGTCGCCATTCATTTCAATCAACCTAATCACGATTTTGAAACTGATTTGAAAATTATATTGTTAGAATCTGGGTTCCGCACCGACATCAAACGTAAGAATAGGGAGTCCTACTTAATTTCGCAATTCAAGTGTCTCACACCAAATGGTCTGAATCTTAGTCCTGGCTCGTTATATCCGCTTATGCTAATTTAATAGTTATATATCTATATTTATTTGTGCACAATTCTTGAATCTTCGCTTCAGTCATCGTCTGGCACTCCGTTAGATAATCCGTAACCTTCCCCTTTGTCCATTCTGGGCCACTCGTTTCCCATACTCCTGACCCCCCCCCTTCCGCGAAACTGGGTTGGCGAGCCTTTTTGTTCACAATAACACCTTTTACTGTTCTTAAACGGTTAGAGGTCACTTATCCGTCTGCCCAGCTATTCATTGTGCACAGACATGTGGCACCATACCTCCTTCCCCTTCCCTTTCTTTGTACAGCTGTATGTTTAGTCGTGTATATGGCTATACTATATATACTTATGTGTGTCACCACTTGACTTTGTACCTGAGGAAGCGTGGACCTCCACGCGAAAGCTTGTACAAATTAAACTTAAACAAAAATCTTCAGTGTCGGTTTCTGTATTTTGTTTATGTGATCTACAGGACTTGACTCCCCTCTTCGTATACGCCACTGGAAAGCCCCTAAAATTAAATTTGTTGATGTTGACAATGTTGAGTACAGGACAAGTAGGATAACATAAGTTAAATGGAATACGTCGTCGCTATATTATAATTTATACATGTGTGACGTCTGTACGTACAGCTTGGGACAAAAGTTTATGGAACACGGCATCGGCGTATTTGTTCATCCGAGCGGTCTCCTGCAAGCTGTCACGAAGAGATCGAATAAGAAACGGGTGACCGGCTATTCTATCCATCTCGTAGTATGCATGTCCGCTCCTGTTTGCTGATGGTGTTTCGTTCCAATGGACAAATGTGACACCCCGGTGTTCCGTAAACATTTGTCCTAAGCTGTACCTTCTAATTCTAATTCGCCTTCTACGGCATATTCGTAGTCATCGGCAGCAAAATGAGCTCAGCACACACGACACGACTGCTACATCTAATAACCGAGAGTTTCGAACCACATTCGTTTTCGCGCACTCTTCTGTTGAATCTTGTGGTAGAAAACGCCCGCCGCCGATGGTGAACGAACATGATTTTTGCACCCCCCAACACCAAAACTACACTAGGCATATGTAGGTCACTCGAATAATTGACACAACAGCCACGAACATGCCATTCACTTATACTTTCTGCTTCGTGCGACCAACATGACGACCCACGACGTAAACAATAAACGCGATAGCACAGATGGCCTTGCAGATGGCGCGGCGGATCGTAGCTCGTAGCGGCGAAGTAGCTGAATGCTTTATTAACGTAAAAATAATGGAAGTGAGCGTCATTTTAAAATGGCGTTTAGCTGTAAGATGATGTGCGTCAACTTTGTTCTCTACAAAAGGAACTCTCACGTGGTAAGGGTTGAGCAATCCCTGGGAGCCCTGGACCCGAAACCCAAATTACTCTTTTTCGCCGTTCGCTGGCAGCACCGTCCATGTTCCGGCAATCTTCAAAATATTTATACGTAAAAAATATGCCGAATTGAGATGTAATGATTTCTGTGTCTTATCAAACAACGATGTTGTGCACGACAGTGGGCAAAAATATGGGAGTTATTTTTCACTTTTCGGCCCCTTTAAATTTAAGAGGTACACGCGCCCTCACATGCGGTACATGCAACGGATAGCGCGCAGCGATTTAGGCCTACCCGTCGGTGGTTCCCCCTTCTACGATATATTAACAGCCCCAGGAAGCTACGCTGTACGATAAATATAACAAATACCTTTATTCGAAAATTACATCCATTTCAGAGGTGATGTTTGTCCATCCCGAGCGTGCATTGTCATGACTCATGATGCACAAACGCTGAACACACGAGGCACAACGTATATGGATGAACGCTGACCACTTCATCTCTCCTTCACTATTGCGGCTGCTCTGTGGTCACGCTTCTTTATCTTTTTCACACCTTTGGATTGCTGTTCTTCCCCAACTTCCGTTTCTTCCGCAGAACGTAACACCAACCTCAGACTCACCCGTTTACGACATCGCCTGGACGTAACCTAGGAGAAATACCCAATGTAAAAAAAATCCAACAACCGAAATAAATTACCTGAAAAACATGCCTACTTGTTTGTATAATCCTGGTATAAAGTGCAATCTAGGCTTCTCTAATTTACGCATCAACGTTCGTGTATGAAGCGCAAAGTTCGTTGTCTCCGTCAATCAGTCGTTGTATCCAGTCTGCCGGTGATCAGGACCACTGGGAATCAGAGCGAAGATGAACGAAAATGCGTCGTGCGGACGAATAATTACTTCATAGATATAATACGCACCTTAAATGACTCCAATCTTGAAAGTGTCGAACGAGTTTCTTCAAAGACGAAGCACCGACTCGTCCTCGCTCCCCGACGTTTCAAAACAAACTGATTTGCCAGCGGTTGCAAGAAACGCATTCTTCCCGAACATGCGATCCCTCACGGTCACGGGGTCTAGTTATTGCACTTATTTGATAGAATGATAGTGCTGACCCATTATGGCACTGCTGCATAGGGGAATTTATTGACTGGTATTCGGAATCACGCAGAATATTTTTGCTGCGCATGGAGATTGTGAGAAGGCTGTCGTACTCATGCGCCGCAAACACGCGGTACACATGAGGTACAGCTGCTGGACCGCGCTTAAGAGGTACCTAGCCGGTACTGATGGGTCTCGGAGCCCTTGTACCGCTTGAATTTCGCAGTGGTCGCAAACTGCACCTGCTGGTTGGGAACTGTGCCTCATGTGTACCGCTTGGCCCAGGTGCGGGTCCTCTTTCATGCGGTACGTATCGGGTGCCGGATTTAGAGTGTAGGGAAACATTTATTCCACGTTCTTTTTAAAGTAACTGTAACGAAATAAGTTGCTTTAACGTGGTAACTGGCTGTAGCTGTAACTGCATTAAAAAAAAAAAGACATTGTAACATTAATACTCTAGGCAGACGGCAAACCAAAGGCCGCTGGCAGAACGGCCGTTACTTCAGCTGTAGTCCAACCATTATTTCGAATAACATCGTTCTTTGCACTGATTTGTTGAAAGTGGGAGACGTACATATTTTTTGTGACAATTATGTAGCTCCTAGTTACGACAAAAGCCTGCTCTTTTGAATAAGTCAGAGCAGAGAGCGAAGTCTTTCGAAATAATGGTAGGATTACAGGTGTAGTAAAGGCCGTTCCGCTAACGGCCTTAGGTTTGTCGTGTGACAAGGGTATAACTCAGTTACTATTTCTGCAAGCTATTTGTAATTTTAACTTCCGTCTTCTAGTAATTTACCCATGACTGATAGCTGGAAAAAAAGAAAAATGAATTCCACGTTAAGTGCTATGTGGCATACAAAGGTGATAATATACTAAGTCTCTCAATGAGAAATCCTCTAGACAAGGCAGAAACAATGATGGCGGATTAATACCGAATAGTGATCCCAGTTATATATGGCCATGGAAAGTCTCGGTTGCAGAATATGGCAAGGTTCTCGATGCCATCCACTTGGTAAGTCTGGAACCTCCGAGCCGTACGACGAAGGCATTGTAGATGGGACAATATCAACTCTGCTATCCCAATGTGTCGCCAGAACAGTGTAGAAGACTTGCTGAGGACAGAGTCAGGGGGGTTTCATGCTGGCACCACAGATTGTTAAGGACCTATTTTTTTATTCTTCTTTCAGTTACTCGTCTGTAGCTGGCTCTGTTTTGTGAAGTTAGACCAAAGTTTGCACTATATTTTGTACTATGATTTGTAAGGACGGGGTTGCTAACTCTGGTACCTCAGAGACGTGTGACGAAGGCATTCTATAGGTGGCACAGTTTCAACTCTGGTACGCGTAGTTGTCGCCGAACACTATAGACGCCGCCGAAGACTTGCTGAAGGAAGTGTCATGTCTTATCCACGTTGCCGCATCTGACTTTCTAGCATGTCCTTTGTTCTTTTCGCACCTGCTTCTCTAGAGTTGGCTGTGCCTCCTGGAACTAATCCAAAGATTGCGTCATGTTTTCCGGGTTTGTAGAAACGTGGGTGCCAGCTCTGGTTACCACCGGGACGTATGTTAAGGCGTTGCAGATGGGTCAATGACAACTGTGGTATACTTTGGTCACCAGAACAGCGTAGAAGCCGCCAAAGACATGCTGAAGGCAGTATCAGGTCCTGTCCATGTTGTCGCCGCATGCTTTGTAGCAGCTGTTCTTTACTGTTCTCGCAGATAGTCCTCTCGAACTGGCTTTGTCTGCTTAAGCTAGTGTAAAGTTCGCACCGTATTTTCGTCGTTTGTAGAAACGTAGTTGATAGCTCTGGCACCCCCAGAACGTATGACAAGGTATTGTAGCTTGGACAATATGAACTCTGGTATCCTTATTTGTCACCAGAATAACGTAAGAGTTGCCTAAGACTTGCTGAAGACAGTGTTATATCGTAACCATCTTGTCGCCATATATTTTTTAACATCTGTTCTTCACTGTTCTCGAAGCTACTCTTCTACAGGTGGACCAGTTTTCTGAAGCTAGTGCAAAATTTGCACCCTATTTTCTAAATTTGTAGAAACGTAGTTGATAGGTTTTTCACGTCCTAGACAAGGTATTGTAGCTTGTACAATATCAACTCTGGTATCCTTATTTGTCACCAGAACAGTATAAGAACTGCCGAAGACGTGTTGAAGGCAGTGTCAGGTCGTGTCCGTGTTGTTGCTACATATTTTCTTAGCATCTTGCACTTTATTTTTCTCGAAGCTGCTGCTCTCGAGCTGGTTGTGTAGTCCAGTGTTTGCACGTATTTTCCGAATCTGTAGAAACGTAGTTGATAGTTCTGGTACCTCCACGGCGTATGACAAGGTATTGTAGATTGGACAATATCAGCTCTGGTAGCTTTATTTGTCATCCGAACAATGTAGAAGCCGTCGAAGACTTTGTGCGAGCAGAGTCATGTTGTATCCGTACTATCGCATCAATTTTTTTTTCAGCAGGAGTTCGTGGTCATTTTCTTAGCTAACTCGTCTAGAAGTCTGAAGCTTGTGTAGATCGTGTAGATGCACATACTGCATCGTGGTAGGTTGCGGCTGAAGTCGTTGAAACTGTCTTTGCTCCTTTTTTGTAAACTCAGGCAAATAGCATATGCACCTGAAGGTGTAGGAGATCGGATTTCAGAACAATGGCAGCCGTGAATGCAGGATGGCTCGTGTGAGCCAGAGCCTGCAATTCGTCTCCGGATTCCAGGAGCGCCGTGTGGAGGCTGCAGGTTGGATTTTCGCTTCCTGGCTACCATGTAGAAGATCGGAGGGTGATAAGATGAAGTTGTGGGAGGGTGACTACGTGAGATGGAACGATCACAAGGCAGCCAACCAGCGAACGACTATCGGACGTAGATGTCGGCGAGTGCGAGGATACGGGCAGCAGTTGCGTCATCTGCCTTAAACAAAAGGCGGCGGGTGTAATCAACGGCTGCCATGCGGTGCCTGAGGAAGACGTGGGCAACTAGGCCACGAACTCGTTTCTCGACGGCTTCGTCGTGATGGTCGCACAGCAGCAGAGAGCGGAGGATCCTCGCTACGTCCATCGAGTCGAGGTGTTTAGAGTAGCTGCGAAGAAGCTTTGCTATTAGCTCCAGGCAGCCATCACAGATGCCCGGCAGGCGCCTTCCGACGTTCGTCGTCAGGAGGACGACAAGCTCCTGGAGGCAACGCTCTGATCGAGAGAATTGCCGCAGGTTTTACCGGATTTCCGGAAAGACATCCGGAGCTCCCCTTTCCAGGTTCCATGCTATGGCCTCGAGAATGCCTAGCAAGACGCTCTGGTGGAGTTGGCGGCGGCGAAAAACACGCGAGAAAAATCTCATTCTGGACAGTACCAGAGTGAGCAGAGATGTAAATCGTTTTTTAAGGTAAAGTGAACCCATCACTTTATCATCGTTCCTTCTGTAACTGTCGTTCACTGACTTCAACGTCTTGAGTCACTGCTCGAAGTATAGAACATGTATTAACAAACACATACAAAGATATGTGTTAATGGAGACATACTAAATAAGACGAGAGATTAAAACAGTTAAACCGCTGTAGTGTAACGGCTATTTTATTTGAACCCAGAGGGAAGTAAATTACTCAGATAAATGACATGGCTTGCACCGCCATCGGACGGAGAAAGAGTGAACAATGACAACGCCCATTGACTGTTTCCAACGTAGAGAACACCAAGCGATGGTATCGTCGAACCAAGAAAGTGAGTCCTGTTTCGGTAGCATTGTTCTGGTGACAAATACGGATACAAGAGTTGATATTGTCCCAGCTTACAATGTCTTCGTCGTACGTCTCGGAGGCTCCCGACCTACAAAGTGGATGACATCGAGAACCTTTCCATATTCTGCAACCAGGACTTTCCATGGGCATATATAACTGGGATCACTATTCCTCTTTATCGACATCTTTGTTTCTCCCTTGGCTAGTGCCTTCCCCATTTAGAGACTTATCTTGTCACCTTTCTGTGCCATACACTATCAGCTAACGTGGAATTCTTTCTTTTTTGGCCCAACTATCAATCGTAAATTATTAAAAGACAGAATTTAAAATTACAATTAGCTGGCAGAAATAGTAACTGAGTTATACTCTGGTGAGACGGCAAACCTAAGGCCGTTAGCAAAACGGCCGTTACTTCACTTGTAGTCCAATAAGTACTTCGAATGACTTTGCTCTTTGCCGTTATTTGGTCAAAAGAGCAGGCGTACTCCTTTTGTCGCAATTACGGGCTGCATAATTGTCACAAAAAAGGTGTCTCCCATTTTTGAACAAATCAGGACAAAGAACGATGTTATTCGAAATAATGGTTGGACTACAGCTGAAGTAGACGGTACAGGTGAAGTAAACGGTAGGAACAACTTATTTATTTAGACATCGTAAACTGTGTAGTCCATAGACTTTCGTCGTGCATGAGACTGTACTTTTTCAGGTTACTTGAAGAAGTGCAGTCTCGTGCATTGTAAATAAATAAGTTGTCCCAACCGTTTAATATCATTCTTCGCTATATGAGGACAAGAAACGGCAAATGCATGTGTGTCAATGGGAGGGGCAGCAATATCAGGCCCCTTTTTTACACATGCATACAAATGGTGTAGCATGAATTTTGCTTCGGTGAAGAAATCAACTTCGACTTCCGCACGAAAAACATGTGCTTCGTACCTCATGTGACAGTGTCAGCAGTACTACTGAGAGTTGTAATCGGAAGAAACATGTGCATTATGCAAATAAGTCATATTTTGCTGGTCACACAGAACATTATTTTCAAGATTGTGCTCGTTGAGAAGGACGATAATCACGATCTGGGCTGCTCCACCGCAGAAAGGTAACATCAGCCATCCTGCCGTCACCATGAAAATCCAACTCGTGAAAACTGATTTTTCGTGCACGAAAACTCTGTGTGTGCGGTGTTATATGGAAAAAGGGGATATGTCGTGCTCCTGGGTTTTGTTCAATTTCTGCTAAATCACACACACACACAGAAACGACGCTAACGGGACATGCATGTAGAGTAGCCAGACGCATATATGTTACACATTTTGCATTGCGTTGCTCGAGGAAACTTACCTGCAATAACTTTACCATATATTAACCTGCAGTTTTCTCGGTGAGAATTGTTTTTACTTATCCCCTTATTGCATACAGATGCTCAATTACTCTTTTTGAAATGCAGTTAGAGGTGCAGCCAGTTACTACGTTTAAGCACCTTAGTCAGTTAAGATTACTTTCAAAAGAAGGAGTCCTGAATAAATGTGTCCCTCGAGCACGTCCCAGCATGACGTTTTACTGAACTGATCAAGTGGATGAACATATATCCTACTCCACCTTTCAGCACCACCACCACCACCATGAGCGCCAAGAGCGTGTGCGAAGTCACGGTACGCCAAAGGTCGAACATGTCTCAACTTCCTCTTACCGTGCCATAAAAGGTACCACGAGGTCACAACGGCGAAGAAATGGCGCGATTTGTGGTGCCAGTCAGCGGCTGCGGTGCGCCGTCTGCGAGTGTATGATAGTAGTGAGTAGTACAGTCTGAGGCAGACTTTGACGTGGAGCTGTAATGTGACCACCGAGCTCCGCCCGTATGTCCTGGTAAGTATTTACGTCCTCTGTTTTACTATAGCAGCAGGAAGGATTAAAATTATTGGGGCGAGCGCCATGGTAATATCTGTACCGATATGCGCTTCCAATCGCATTTCTTGAGAGCAAGTCTGATTCTTTTTTGCCTGGGGCATGGCCGATCGGGTTAAGGCGTCCCGCGCGTTGGCGGCAGCCAAGGTCGTGCTGAAGACTGGGAGGTGGTGGGATGACTACTCAGTACTGACAAGACATAGATGTTCTGCATTTCTCTTTCCAGTACGCATTCCTTCAGTGGTATGCGTCGTTTTCTGCCAGCTTTTGCATTCCCTGTCTCGTTCTTTTTTTCTTTTTTGTGCTCCAGAGTATTTTGCACCTCAAAATGGGAAGGTAGCGAGTGTTGCTTCCCTGAGCGAAGCTGCTACTACTTTTAAAATTATTGCTGAACCTTTTACTGGGCACTATATGTGCCTGACAGTAGTGAATGATCCTGGCCGCTGGTCTTCTTTGAAAGGACGCGTAGGAACTTTCGTTGTATCCTCATTGGTGCTTCTCATCAATGGCTTGGCAAAAAAAAAAAGAAAAAAGAAACAAGTGTTGGGATGGGTTCTATGCGGACTTTACATGTGAAGGAGGGTTTTCCTTGATTTCCCTCTCCTGAAACGGGATTAGACCCCCGAGCCACCCCTTTCTGGATGCGCCACTACTTCGCATTATCTCTTACGTTATTGTGACAGAGGCTATGACAACATATGTATAATTACCCTAAACGTGGAAACCTCCACAAATATGGACCTTCCAGCGCCCATCGTGCGGGCTTTACCCTCCGATCACTACATGTCATCACACATATCCCCCCATCGCTTCATCTTTTTTTTATTCCGTGTAAGAACTGCGAAGCAAATGCAAATATTGAATACCCAATAGCCAAGGATTGAAACCCGGCTTCGTGGCGTTGGAACTGTAATCCTGGTTGTAGCCCTATTGAAAAATCCTACAAACTTTCTTACAAGATTAGAGCTTTCTTTGAGGAATTCTCACAGAGGTTGTGGATTCCTACAGACATTCTTACAGGGAACATATTTTCTCACACAAAATCGTTTAAATGAACTTCTGGTGGTGCATCTTAAAAGGAATTTCAAGGATGGTTTTTGTGAGAAGAGATGCAGAACTCCGTAAGATCTCTCGCGGCAAGATCTGTAAGAGAACTCTTTCTCATAAAATTTCTCACAGCAACCCCATCTGAGTCATGTGACAGACTGGCGCCGTGTTTCTCTCTCTACTAAAGCTCTTTACTGTGCTTCAGACTCTCGGGCTGGCCCCGTGCATCAACGAAAGATGATCTAGTAGACCACGGCGTTCGTGGTGTTCGTGGTTTGACCGTTTGGCGCCGCCATTCAAACCCATGTAGTGAACGGTGCAGGAGTGTGCTGCGAATACTCAATGTGCGTCAACGTAAACTACATCGAAAACGGCATGGAAGCGATACTTCACGCAAGTTTATCACGGAATCTGCGACAACGACATAGGAAGGCCTCAACAGGAACATTAAACTGGCGTTTTGGTATGCAGAGGGCGGCAGCGTGGCTGGAACAGGGCAGGAGTAAAAATGCGTGGAGGTGAGCTCAGTTATCTCATTCGACATGGTGACTGCTCCTCAGGAGTACGCATTTCTAGAGGGCATTGCATTTGTGTAATTGAGTACAAGCTCCTTGTAGAGGTTTACAGCTTTATCTACTTTTGTGCAGAAACCGAGAGTGACCTTATTGCGACTGGAAGAAAATATACTCATACCTCGTGTTTTGAAGTGCGAAAAGTTCTTTCAGTAGACCATTTGCTCCCATTGTTTCGACTGGCCGCCGAATCCGTCCATGCATCGCGTCAACTGTAGTCAGTTACTGTATTGCGTGAGGTGTTCGGTCTAACGTCCAAATTTTTAAATTATTGAGGTATATAAACGGTAAGGGTACGTTTATATCGGAAGTACTGTACTGAAGCTTCCAAAATGGCGTATTTAGAATATTGTTGATCTCCCGCTAGAGAAAATTATATATCCACCAGCAAACCATCAAATATCGTATTTGTTTACCAGTGTAATATCTTCCACTTCTCTTCATTTTTTGGTAGGAGTGGGAGATTGGGAAAGTACGTCAAACACTTACGAATTATACAGAATGACATTTCTTGTCTTGCAATTTATGTGCTGTGCATGCTTTTATGAATTCATACTGTATTTGTTTAGGTCTTGCTCGATTGTGTATTTGTATTGCATTTCTTTTTTCAACTTTCTTGCTCTGCAAGTCAAATTATGCTTTATGCTCTTTGAAAATCGCGTTTGTATGGTGACCCAAAATGCATGCCTAATCTGGATGCATGACTATCTTCATTTGTAGACGATTTTTTTTAATGTTTTTACGGAATTAAGACTACACAGATTATCACAAATTGTCACAGAACATCATTTCTTTACTGTCTTCTGCAAATCTTATAAGAATATTTGGACTGAGTCTTGTGAGAAACAAGCTATAAGAATGTCTATGAGAAACTCTTAAGAGAAACTTTATGAGTTCTCATAGAGATCCGGTGAGAAATTCCATGAGAAAACCCGTAAGAATTTGGGCAATAATCCCACAGAATTTCTCTCAGGATGCTGTGAGATGTTTCTTGTGAGAATTCCGGTAGGATTTTTAATAGGGCGTAGCTCTTGTTTTGTAGGGTGTAGTCTTCGGTTTCTTTGTTTTCTTCGGTGTCCTCGGTGCCTTCAGCTTTTCCGTATTCGCCTTTTCCTTCTTTTCCTCCTTCTTTTTGGGTGCGGGAGCCGGTGCGCATTCACCGCGTATGCATATCTGAAGCGACAGACAAGAACGTTACTTGTGCACTATTTGAGCTACTCTACCAATGTTACGAAATAAAGCGACCTTTAAGACATTTCACGCGCACAAAACCATTTATTGAAAGGCTTCCGCAAACGAGGAACAGACTACACCGAGCGCGTTGGCTAGAGTCGCCACTAACGTGCCCTATGAGACGACCCCACGGCCGCGGCATTCCTTTTCTCAGGGTCGCGCCATCATTGGTTCATACTGAGTGACGTTCGCTCTTCTTCTTCTTCCTTTTTTTTTTTTGTAGAGGGAATTTCGGGCTACTCTATACGTCTGCTCTTGTCACGTGTTTCATCGAATAACATAGAAAATGCAGGAAGTGTTAGTTCAGAAGACGTTCAGGCATCCGCAGTACGGTGGACCTTGAAGGGCTGTGACACTGTGAGTGCTGTCAAAAATACTCCTCATGACAGTAACTCGTAAGAATGCACCAGACTCCTGCGGCTAATGCATTGACCGTTAAGTGTTAACTATTTCAGCTGCTTGAAATTGAATGCCCGTCGTGCATAATTCTCGCGGAAGCGACGACGAACACCGAATAAAATATGACGGTGATTTCCACAGAGTGCACGCATCGCGAGACCACACAATTTGCTTGACTTTGGTGAAGCAAATCGTTCAGTACTCCGCGAAAACCACTGTCCTATCAATTGCAAGTTCCGGGGTTGGCTTTGGTGGCGCTGATATGTGAAAAATGGGGACGCAGGGAAGGCGGTCACAAAAGATTACTTGATGGTTTGCATTAGGTCTTCTCAAGAAATCGCTTGCTTTTAATTCCGATACCTCGCTAGCCTGAAGCTGAGGAGGACGCTACAAAGGCTACTGGGAGCTGAGGCAATTAAACATACATGAGAATGAACACAAGACATACGGCCCTGACAACGCCAAGTTACATTCTTCAACGGCAATTGGCCACACAATGACGATCTAATATATGGCTTCAACAGTGGGATTTGCACCACAGCTTCGTACTTCCGGTCGAAGGTGATAATACAGTTTCGCCCATGCTATATGAGGTACCCTCTCAGAGGTAATGTGCTGAGGGTAAGTGCATGCCCCTGCGCTTCCTGGTGTGGCTCAATGTGCTGATGTCTACTGGACGTGAGTTGTCTAACCATAAATCGGAGAACTTGACGGACTTCCGCTGATTACACGAAGCTACAGTAGCTATATAAGTGTCGCATGCGTTCGAGTATGTTGGCCCCGACTAACAGCCTGTGTACAGGTTCTTAAGAACAACTGGTAGAATGAGTCAAGAAAGTGGGCGTGCAGTGCAAGAGGACAGGAGGGTGCAGGAAATTTGCATTCGACGCAATACTAAAGGTCGTTCTGGTGGAAATGAAGGACGACACTGTCATTGCGTTCTTCAGAGTCTTTCATACACGTTACGCATCCATGCGGTTAACATCAGCTATACATCGCACCTACAAAGACACAATTTACTTTTGCCGTCCTTTGTGCTCGGCGCTACTTGGTAAGAATGTGTTACATACATTACTGGGGTGTGCTATCGCATTACGCTTGAGATGTGGATTCTGCAACATTCGTAAGTGAAAACAGCAAACATCTGATGCGTTAAGTAGGCACTCGCGAGCGCGAGTGTTCGGACATCACTCACTTAAGCTGGATTCACACATGCGTTTTTTGAACGCGTTTCACGTTCGCGGCGCCGCGAAACGCGAGGCACGGAGCGTTTCCAGCCGCTTTTCGAGAACCGCTCCGTGCTGCAGCTTCGGAGGGAAGAAACGCGAACGCTTTTCGTCCAGCCAATCGGAGCGCTCGGAGTGGTGGAGGTTGCTTCCTTTTGGCGCCGGCGGACAATGGCGGGCCTCCCGATACCGCGCTGGGATCTTTTATCATTTGTGTGTGTGTTTGGTGCTACCACATCAGTAAATTCCTTGTCACCAATAGTTGTTTGGTGTCTGTGCTGTCAACGATGAGCTGGGAATTTGCGCAAACCACGGATTCGACAAAAATAAATACGACTTGTGTGTGACCGTGTGTTGGTCGTCGGTATAGGTAAACATGTGTCTCACTTCTTCTGCCGTTCTTTCTCTGCTATTGTGTCACGTCTGTCGTTCCAACGATTAATGATTCCAGCTGAAATACTTAACGGTAATTATAAAATGGATAACATGCTTCACAATGTAAGTTTTGAGGAAGAGAGCTGGAAGGGGGTGTCGGTACGATCTTGACGTAGAAACAACAACGAAGCGCGTTTTCAGAATGGCGGCTCGGCTATGTGTGACAGGCCCCTCTCGGCGGCGCCGCGAACGCTGAGGCGGCGGCACTTTTTGAAACGCATGTGTGAATGAGCCTTTAATGCAACGCAAGCGCTACTCGCGCACCCGGGAGTGCGTGACTCTGAACTGCTTTTCATACTCCCGTTTCATTTAGGCTCGTGGAATCAAACCACAAGAGCCCGTGTTATTCACATGTTGCGTGAAGTACTTCCTGTTGAGGGGCGCAGGGACAACCTTCAAAGTACATGCTCGAAAGCAAAATACGGACTATCTGTCTTTCCCTATGCTCCGATTTCGGTAAACTGTAATATTTTGATAACTTTTATCATGCTTTTTATTAGTCGGCAACTTCCACTCGGATATCGACGATTATTCCCGGGAAATGCAGTTCTGTAATGCAGAGATCTTTACGCCATGCTGCCATCTTCACAGTAAACAGCTTATGTGAGGCCTGCTATAAATTTCCACCTCTTCTATTTCATTTCCTGTTACAGGGATAAGTCTTGAGAGCTGCAGCCATCTCTTCCAACATTACTATGGCTTCGGACTAAGCCAACGTGTCCTACGTCTGTGCACCGCATGAGCAAACAAAAAGAAGCGGCATCAGCGAGTGAGCACTGTACACAGTAAATCATTTTGCACCTTTATTCGCTGAAAACAGGTGTACGTTTATGAAAACACCATTTTCTATCCCGCAGATTGAAGCAAAAGGTGTAACAAGAGCATCATTAAAGATATAACATCGACATACCCCATATTTTATCCCATGGCGATCATGAAGAGTGTAAAAAGAGGTGTCGAAAAAGGTGTTTACGTTCTATACGCACTTTTTACGCCCCATTTGAACTCGGAATATGGTGCTGAAATTATATTGTTTTGACAACTCCGCTCATTAGGTAGGCTCACAGTATAAACGATAACTTGAGTTATAAACACAATATTTGATAAGGACGCATGTGAGGAAGTTAGCTGATATCTTTGACTCTTGCAGGCGCACGTCTTAATTGCAAAGGTACATTCCCGCCGTCGTTACAGACGAGTTCTGCCGCAAGCTTAAAGGAGCAGTCTAGAGGCGCACAACTTTGTGTCTGTTTTTGGTCGGTATGGAATGTTAGGAGGCCGAAAATAGTTTTGCCACACTTAGTGCAACCGTAGCGAAATTGGGACCCTGCAACAGCCCCTTGAACCTCCCGTGCGCGAAACACTTTCCTTCACCTTCACGATAGACGCGTGATGAGCGCCGCCACGCGCGTCACTATGTGACGTAGTGGTAGGGACGTTCCTCATTGGACATGATCGAGGTGAGCCACCGCGCAGGCCGGAGCGACTGCTACCCCTTCGGAGACGCCATGTGTTCTTCGGCTGCGTGATGTGCGAAATGGAGGGCTTGCAGGCTGTCAACGACACAACCACGATTTTTGGGGCCGCAGACTCCACGGGAAGAAAGAGTAGTACAGCCCGAAATTAACTGTGTCTTGTACAGCGAAACCCCAGTGCTTCCCTACAGTGTGCAGCCGCTCTGACCGTTTTCACCACAGAGTTAGTCAGTTGGTTCAGTGGTTAACAGGTGGCGCCACAATACCGCCGTCATCACTTGCTTTCTGCTACTGTGAGTTCTGATATTGCACAGAAGCCACGGATATATTACCCTTGTGATTGCAACCTTATTGTGTCTGGATATATATGCTGGGTTGTTTTTTTAAAAAAAAATGTGATATCAATCATATAAAGGATAGAAGTCAACAAGAAACACCTCGCAGTGTTCGTAGCAGACGGTTTTTCATACCAACGAATGAGGGCGCTCTCTACCACAGACCACTTAGCGTGGGTGATTTGAGAGAGTGCGTGGGCGATTTTGCAAATTAATTGCGCCGCGGTGAAACAAGTTTGGACAAAAATATTTTGGGAAAATGCTTTTCACATACTTCTTTACAAGATGCCAGCAGTCCTTTGCGATGATAGATACCACTTTAATGCTCCTTTAACGAACGTACCCCATGAAATTGTATTTCACTATAATGTATGGTATTTCCAATATAGGCTCCCGAGACCGCCCGGGTTCATTGCTGGCATCGTCTGAAGATCGCAGCATCTAACGCCGCTCATTTCACGAGCACGACCGGCGTTGCGATGCTGCGATCCTCACCTCTTCCCTTACTGTGTTCCACTGTGCTATTTCTATCCCCCTCTCTGTCTTTTT
The DNA here is from genome assembly GCF_037126465.1 of Ornithodoros turicata. NCBI lineage: Eukaryota > Metazoa > Arthropoda > Arachnida > Ixodida > Argasidae > Ornithodoros > Ornithodoros turicata. Next base: position 8,980,135 of record NC_088208.1, read on the forward strand.
TTTCTTTTTTAGCTCACTCACTCACTCACTCACTCACTCACTCACAGTGTTGGTAGGACTATGAGGGTGCCTGTGACGCGCTGCGGTTTAAGTTATGCGTTGGAAGCATGGCTAGAACTGTGCTGTGTCCAGGGTGGTTGCCATACAAGCAAAAACGTTGGTCTGCATGGCTCGGCATGCTGCCGCGGGAAATAGCATCACGTTATATAGTTATTCGAGAGGGAGTATTTGACAGAAAACTCTTCATTCTAAGGGTTGTTTTCAACAGAACACTCCCCTTTTAAAGGGACTATGAAATGATTTTTCATCAAAAAGAAAACCTTTTTCCGAGTCCAGAACTAAAATTTTAGCTTTATCATGCGAGGAGTATTCTCGGAAGCGAATTTAAACGGAGCGGCGAAGGGAGGACAGCTGGCGCCGCGCCGTGGCGAGCTCCCGAGTGGAGACACAGCGGGCAACTTGACGGGAACACGGCCGGCTCGGCAACACGTCTTCGTGACGTGTTGCCGAACCCAAGGATCCCGCCAGGAACATGCGCCGTAGGATCCCGCGCATGCGTTCATCGAGAGTGGAAATCTCCATGACGGCAGCTTTCGCGCGATGGTCGCATCCTGTGGTTTTCGTCGACATGCCGAGACGATGTCGGATAGTTGGTTGCCCCAATTTGCGTCAATATTCGCCTGGTAACCAATGTTTCATGCTTATCAGTGACGAGACGGACAGCTTTTGATGCCACAAAGCAATCGGACCGCCGGAGTGGAAAGACGATGTGGTGCCATCAACTCGTGTTTGTAGCTCGTGTTTGTAGCGGACATTTGCGGGATCGAATTCACGAAGGGTACGCTGAATCTCTTCAACGTACTGGATAACGATCTCCGTGTCGTCTGAATCAAGGTGTAGCACCATCACAATACCTGTCCACACCGGAGAAAGAACATCCACGGCGCAAAGGTGTGAGCATTTTCGTTATTGGGGCTAACAAAGGTCTCTCAGTCCGTGTGGTTCAAATGCTATCATAGATTTAGGGATTGTGTGAATGAGTTAATCCTCATCTGCTTGACTCTGACTTGGCCGCCGCTTACGGCACAGAGAGAGTAAAAAAAAAGAAAATAGAAGTTACGGAATAAATTTCCCAAACTCAGGCGGTGCACTGTTGATAAAAGTACACTTCGGTTAGCATGAATTTAGAAACCATACTTCAACAGAATATTTATGTAATATGTTGAACATACGTATCCGTTTTTTTCTCTTCACTCAACTGCTTTCATGTTCACAGGTGACTTCCTCAGCGGAGCCTGAAACCACTTGTGAGACAGAATGATCATTGTAACCCACTATTCAGAGCAGACAAATGCTGTGCACCCTCTTTCCAGATTCCTCTTTAATGCAGTGTCTTGCCTACCATTCGGGCCCTGTATATTGTTCACAAGATTTCTTTTAACCTTTTTTGTTATCTGATTTACAGTTCGCTTTATCATGTGCACAAATATGATATTGAGGGGGGACATTTTCTTGTTTACACTTCTTATCTTATAATCACTGCTCAGTTAGATTACATCATTTGCATTCACCGGAACTGCGGTTGTGTACTGTGTTATTTTCTTTTCTCAAATCAGGGCAGCCCATGTGTATGGCAGCTGAAGCCTTTCACCAGGGTAACATGCCAGGACAACTCCAGCAAGTGCTCTGCAGGTCACCTCTAAATTAAAGGAACCTACATTTGATGCAATAGGTCCTCATCAGATTTTGTTCCTGCTACAACTCTGCGCTTTGTTTCACATTACCAAAAACATGACCCTACCAACCATTATCATACCGGTGATGTACTGCTGCGTTCAACCAGTTCAACTTGCTCTGGGCATCCTGCAAGGCCGTGCAGCCACTTCAGCCCTTATTTGCTGGTAACACTGGTGCCAATACAGTTGTTAGATGAGCTGTGTGACAGTGTAAAATAGAACATATCCTGTGTTCTGTTAAAAATAAAAATTATGCATGTATAGCATATAATGGGTATGTGTAGATGTTAGGTCTTAGTTATTGTACTATTTGAGCTAAATGCCGACATTTCAGCTGGTTGAGGTGATGCCCTCGTCCTTGACGCACATACAAGTGTGCCCACACCTACGGAGGAGCCTGCATAGCGAGGACTCTGTCCCGGTGGCAAATGGAACAGTTCTTTCTCAAAGAAAGCAGATTTTCGCCAAAAGACCAAGAAGCAGTTTACTTGAAATAGTACGAACTACTTGTCGGTTTTCTAAATGCAAGATACTGGGCATGCTACGTCAGTACTGGGGGTTTTTGCTTCTTTCCAGTTACTCAACTGGTGACTCCAAGCTTACGTAACACAATAAGAAAAGAGGGCAACCAAGCAGGTGAACTGGTGTCGTGAGATTGTGTCCCCCAGTCTTAGGGTTATGGATGTATTACACAGTATTGGAAACCTGGTTGAACAATAAATTTGTTAAACGACAAACACTTAGCAGGAATAAATACGATGTGCGGAATACTCTTACACAATACGCTACAGCTGAGTTTTTGTAGTCATGATAGTTGGCAACGTTAAATGTTCAGATTTACGACGTGCTCAACATTGAACACAGAATACGTGGCGTGCTCATAAATAAATTCTGTCACGAATCATAATCTACCGCCTGAAGGCGCGAAGCTCCTTTGGATAATAACAGTAATGACGTAATGACTTGAACCAAAGTAAAACAAAACATTAGACCATTAGGTCACCCAGTCTTTTACGATAATTCGTGCTAAACAAATCGAGCAACAAAGGGGGCATCTTCCAAATATCACAGTCTCACTTCACAACGCACTTCCTTTGTTGTCGGATTGCCAACATGTACACATAACTGCAACTGACGTGAACATAACTGCAACGCCAAGCAACCACCAGGCACTTTTCATTGGTGACGGCGATACAACCAATACATGTTACGGTGAATCGCTAGAGGCCCACGTAACTCATCAGCAAAACTCTCAAGCCACGGAGGGGCGTGAGTTTCTTGTTGTGAACGACCGCAGAGCAGACGACGAATATATTCGATGAAAAAGTACAGCTCACATGTCATACTTGCCAGCTCAACTGTAGCAAACGATTCACACGCAAAAACCTGTTCATTATAGCGTGTTATCCGAACGCCTCCAACCAAGAAAATGTAACGCTTCAACTTCAACCCTCAGACGCGAGCAGAGAACTTGTGACCTTCTATGTGCCACTGGGCAGCGGCAGCCACACCGCGGGCTCGCAGCATTACTTGCCATTGTCCAACGCCAGTGACGTAATGGGGAACAGAAGTGCGGTCCGTACAGTTACACCATCGGCGGGAGAACGTGCGCAGGAGAGGAGGAACCCAGAAGAGACATTTCGAGCGCGCGCTCCTCGCAGAGTGGAGCGATTTCGTCCAGAAACATTTGTGGCACATTAGTTTCTCTGCGGGAAGAACAGTTTCCAGCGAAAAAAAGTATGGGGGTTCGGGAAATTTCATAGTCCCTTTAAGGGTGTTCTTGTTTTTAAACAACAACTTTAAGAGTGTTTTATCGGGAATACACCTAATTAAAGGGTGTTTCAGAAAACACCCACATTTCATGTTGTAAAAAAGGAGTGCGCCACGGGACAAGCGTGCGCTTCAAAACGGTGTAAAATGATCTACTGTGCAGCCATCCAAAGTTGCTCTACACCTCTTTGTAGCCGCTCAGGGTGTATCATACCCCCGATCTCAGTGCACCAAAAGAAGGGCGCCTACTTAATGCACCCAATGTGAACTCCGATACAACTCCCAACATACTGCCTACTGCACAGAGTCAAGCTGTAGGAGTGTCATTAATGTAGTTTTGTTCGTCCACTTACCATGTTATCTCCCTCACAGGGTGTCCCGTCCAGGCCGGCCGCCAACCCAGTGTAATATGGCCACCCAGGAGGTGCGGGGGTCCGGCACGGTACTTTACACCCAAAGCGTGGTTTATTCTGCGGTAAAAAAATCATTGGTAGTACCTATAATAAGTGACCGGCAAGAGTATCCAGCCAATAAATAACTGTGAGGGACACCGTACCACGCCCATCAAAAAGAAAAAAAGAAAGGAAGCCGGTATGGCCGCATTGCTAGCGGTCACGTTTCCATCAGGAATGGTCAGAACCAGGAATGTGCCAACCGAATCCACGAATCCTAGGCAGGGGTTCGAAATTCGCCAATCCGAATCCCTAGTGCCCAAAACGGCGAATCGAATCTTTCGAATCCACCAATCACGTTTGTTCCTTTCTATTTCAAATTAGCGCCTCCGGAGTCCGCCGAAAGCCTTATTGGCCGACGCGTATCTTCTTGTTTGTTTGCTTACATTCCTCTAGACTGAAAGAGTTCAGGCTGGAACTGTGACATTACAAGTTCAAAAATAATATGCTTTTGCTTTTGATTGTTGCTTTAGCTTTATGGAAATAATTCAGGCTCGAGAATTTATGTATTTCTTGTAGTCGTTGAACAATATGTTAAATAAATGAACTATGTGGGTATATTTTCTCCCGAAACGGAACTATTATGTTCTTGTATTTTTTTCTTTAAACAAATGTATCATATTCTGCTTTAAACACTCATTCAAAATACTCATTCAGTGTGACACTGATGATGTCCGTCGCAAGACGGACGAAACGTCTGAGTAAGCCTTGTTAGTTATGTTAAGTCGGAGACCTTTTTGTCTATAAACACTTTTCAGTTGAAGTTTTTTTTTCTTAGCTTTTTAAGCTGTTTTTAAAGAAAATATTCGAGATTCGTAAGTTTCGTGTATTCGCAGAACCTTCCTGGATTCGGATCGTAAAATTCTGGATTCGTCCCATCTCTAGTCAGAACCGTGGTGCACTGTACTTGGTCTTGATGAACTGAAAAAGAACGACATCACTACGGATGCTCGGTGTCTTTAAAAGGACAGCGAAACTATTCTTCGACGTTTTTGTCCAACAGAAGTGCAATTGCGTGCTTTAATTCCGTGTTAGTGCCGCGAAGCAACTGCGGCGATGAGGACGCGCACGGGCCTGGACTGGCGGAGGGAGGATGGCAGGAAGGTGTGGTGGACGGCGGCTTAGTATGTATCGTAGGAACAATGCAGATCTGGGACGGCCGTCGGAAAACCCAGGGGAACATCAGAAAACATTGCTGGTGCCAGGATTCGAACCCGCGTCACCTCCCAGTCTCCTCGAGGAAGGCGATTATCCTAGACACTACGCCGGCGTTAGTTGGATGAGGGAAATGTTCCTCAACATACAGAGGAAGTTTCAAGCACCGGCAAATAAACCGATTCGTTAGCAGGTAACTTAGACTGTTTCGCTAACTTGCGGGGAGCAGTTACGCCTGGCGACGCGACACACAGAGCCGTGGCAGGAGTGTCGTGCGGCGAAACTTGACTGTGTCACCGTTGTGCCCGTTCACGTCATGCACGATGTCGCCACGCACTCAATGCTCATGATTAGCTGACGCATGTTCATGGGTCGTGTTCAAGGTATTTATCTGAATGCTACCCAGTATTGATTTAATCAGACCCCCTGGACCCCATAACACCTCCCAAATGTTCAGTGACACCCCCTAACTTTTTCACCGCTGTGCCCTCTACGGGGGGGGGGGGGGGGGGGGCGTTGCGATTTGAGCTTGAGAAACATGACGGTAATGATACGTTAAGCTGTAATGACGGAACTGTGATAATGACCCCCACCGCAATTTTTGCCGGTCTCCCTTCAGATTCTGGATGAACCACTGTTATTCAATCGAGTTCAATGAGGTCTTCGAAGCATTTTCGATGGGACAATCTAACAGGGTTAAAGGAGCTTCGGTGCTGCGTCACAAGTTATTCCGGATTAATTTACCATGCAATTACGTGCATCGATGTGAACATGCTTCCGAAGTGTCACAGCAAAGGTGGTATTACAGGCGTGGAAAACCGACACCGCAAATACCGCAACTCAGGCGGGTCTGACGTCAGGGCTGCCATCTCCGCTATGGAGGAAACGCTCAGAGGCTACGTGCTTACTACTACCAACGGGAATGGCGATGCTCTGATGTCAGAGCATGATGAGTGCGCGTGTTCAATAGTTCACATCTGTCAAATACAACCCGTGAAAAATACTTTTTTTTGTTTGTTTCGTGTTAGCGCCACGCAACAGTTGTAACTACATGACCGGGCGTACAGATGTAGGCATATGCTGAGACAACTACACTAAGTGGTGGGGACAGCGGGTTAATATGCATTCTGGGCCGACTTCAGGGGAACTGTGCAGACATTCGTCTGGAGAGACAGCCGGAAAACCGCGGGAAAACTGCAGGCAGCATAGCCGGTGCGTGGGTCTTCGAACGTACCAAAGCAGCACAACGTCTAGGCCCAATATTTTTCTAATATTGGCAACGCCGGCCCAATATCGGTCCAAGATTGGACCAATATTGTTACCTCTATTGCCAGTACTGGAACAATATTGGGACAAGATGTTGTGCTATTTCGGCTCCCAGTCTCGGCGTCGAAAACGCCCACTCTAACCAATATGGCACGGGAGCCGGTGCTGTTTACAGTTACAACGTGGAAGTCGTCATTGTTCTGAAATTTTGACAAAGCCTAGAAGGGGCGGATGGGGTTGCTTGAAAGAAAGGTTACGTGAGGAATGCCTGGCGAGCGCATATAGGAACTTCGTCGGACCAGTTACTACCATATATAGCAGGTGTACAGCCGCGACGGGGAATGTATACGGGACTCATTGAACTCAGCGACGTGTTGTACGCGAAGGCATCTAACTGCGCAGGCAATCCTAATTTATAAAATTCATTTGTTTATGCAAATAGAGAAACAAATATTTAAATCTTGATAACCATGAAGCACTGTGCTGCCTGTTTTCTGAACACATTCCTGCAAGCCAGTGCCACTGTAGAGATCCCGACAAGAGTTTACGGAACACCAGAGCGACGTATTTCTTCATCTCAGCGACGCCCTAGCGGCGAACGGGAGTGGACACACTTACTCAGAGTTGCGTCGAGTACCCGCAGAGTGGTTAAAGTTACTTTTCAAAAGTAACTAAGTTACAGCTACAGATACTCAGCTTCAAAAATAATTAACTTACAGTTGAAGTTACTGACACGAAAAAATACTGATATACAGTTATAAATACATTGGAAAAGTATGCGAGTAGTATGGTGGAGTTACTTTCTGAAACTCTGTACGCAGACCATGTCTTTCGCCTTTGGCTCATAATAGGTGTCACTCTAGAGCCACTTAGGCATCCCTTCTTGGGTAATCGTACGTAATTGCATGCAAAACATTGAAAGGAACGCTTACACTTGGGGTAACCGAGACAGGGACAGGTGAGACGCTTAGAAACTTCGTCTTCGGCTCACAGCGGAGACATTTCAGCTGAAGGCTGCCAAGAGAGTGGCGAGGAACAAGGAATTTGCGGGTGCGAGGGCGTGAGCACGTGCAGCAAGGCCGAGGAGGAGTGGAGCTCGTGCCTAGTGTCGGCTAGGGAGCCTCGACGGGTTTCTGCTGCTTCTCACGCGCATGGAGGATCCCTAGTGACGGCGCACCCTTCGCGCCACCTCCTGCTTGGCGACGGTGTTTCGTCGTTTTTACTCAAAAAATACTCAAAAAGACAGATACAAGTTACTGAAAAAGTTATTAAGTTACAGTTAGAAGTGCCCGTTCGAAAATGTACCTGATATTTCCTCAAGATACACAAAAAATATCTAAGTACACGTACTCAGATACTTTTACTAAGTTACTTAACTACCCTGAGTACCCGGTCACATGTTTGTAAGTATATCTGCCCCTGTTTGCAGCAACTGTGCCACTCAGATGACTATATACAGCACTCTAATGTTCCGTAAAGTTTTGTCGGGGCATGTACGTCTATATTTTCGTTATTGGTGGAAATATGTGGGAATAAGTGCTTACCTTGTCGAAAATGAATTCCTTATTGACGTAGCGAAACGCTTTCCTACACAGCTCATCCAAAGACATATTTGTGCCAGGCAGGTACTCTGTTGCTGGCCTTGCGTACCCGGTGTTGTTCGTGTGCAGACATGCACGATCGGGTAGGCTGTTAACGTCAACACAATTCGTTACAGAACAGCCCACATGTATCCCTTTAGGTGGAAAAGACTTCATCAGCAACTTCGTAAGCTCGATGCATGTCTAGGGAGACTTCCTCACGCGTACAAAGGTTAATTGTCTTTATCACCTAGAGGGTGAGTATATATTATGGTTCACTGCACATTTCGATGACGCTGCGAAAAATGCAAGAGACGTTCTATTTCACCTCAAGCTTCGCAGAGGCGACAACTATTTTGTCTGACTTTTTATTACAGGCGCTATTGCCGTGTACAAATGAAACTAAAAAGGGATAAAAACTTGGCTGTTTGGTCGTACATTTTAAAAGCGATAACAGTCCACCCAGTGCAGAGGACACAAAAAGGACGAGACGAACACGAAGAGCACTGACTGACAAACTCAATTTTAATCTGCCAAGCACGCGCTTATGTACAACATCCAAAGCAGCACAATGTACTGAAGGTCGAATACAATAGGGGCGGACGGTATGTGTCTTATCAATGTTCTCGAGTTATACGCGTCTGTTCAAGGCCTTCCATCTACCCGTCCACCCCTAATGAACTCGACTTTCAGTACATTGTGCTGCTTGGGACTGCACGCACGGCCTACAGTGGGAGCCAAAGACAGACACAATGACTTAGAACGTTCTCATTACACCAAAGCAAGCAACCCCTCCCCCGACAACCTGTTCTTTTAGCTTTCAATGAACTGCTGGATTTTATCACTTAACAACACAGAAACCACACTAGTAGGGCTATTACATGCTTGTTTTATGGGTAAATCCTCTTGATACAGCAGAACCTTTAACTTACCTTTCCTTTTTGTCTGCCTTTTTTTCGTAATAAACATATCCCCCTAACTTACTACTTTGAAACAAAACATTTCCTGTACTGTGGCTGGCATCCAGAACACGTCCTTAAATGATCCGCCAGCTTACCATATTCCTTTCCCCTATAAGGGGTACATTTGCACAGCGTTTTGTTTCACGTATGTACTGCAGATCACATGACAAAGGAACTGAATAAAAAAAACGACATTACAGACTACGACAGCATCCATGTGTTTTACATATTCATATTGAAGTGTTAGCGTGGTTTTTATCGCCCATTCATGCCCCTATGCATTTCAATAGCCTATCTCACCCAAAATTGTTCATCACCCTTCCTGTGTCTGCTTCAGTTTCATATCACCACACCAAGACGGCGCTGCTACCAGCACAGCGTACGCCACATCATAGCGTTGGAGGTCAGCGTAGCTGGAGTGGTCTATGTTGTGTGAAGGCGACGCAAACTTCGGAGCAGATCAAGCACTATGCGCAGAAGACGGGGACGCGTATGGAACTGAACTCCGTCTGTGTGTCGCGCCACCCCTGTGCGGTGACATTGTGGTGAGGCGGACAGTCCCTTTAAATCCGAACAAGAATCCACGAAATATCGCCCACTCATACGAGTGCGCTATTTCACTCAAAAACACACCATTAATCTTTGTCTCAGCCTGACACTAGAACACGCAGCAGCAACATAGCCCTTAAAGACGTGAACGGGATGTGTACGACGAGCGTGTCCTCGCCTGGAATAATCAGAGTTGTTCTCCTACATGTCCACATCGAAGTACGTTTAGCACTGCATATAAGGGTTAACTCACACGATGCCGCTTTTCCGGCAACTTCACTTCAGCAACGGTTGCGAGTAATTGAAGTTGCAGATAGTAAGCTCCTTTCACACCGCAAGGGTGTCTGCCAATGTATTGCCCCACAGACGAAAGCCTGCTGAGCGAACGCAATGCTTTCTGGACAGATACTGGTCACACGTCACAGTGCACGTGGCCTTAAAGAAGGCCGCGCCCGTAATTGCTGGCCAAATCGCTTGTTAAGAAAGCAGCTACTGTTTCTGTGCATCGTTTTGGACATCCATCGGTCTCGGTCATTATTTTTATCAAATAACCTTGCATAAAACGCGCAGTTACGTACATGAGGCCTAGTACTGCTCACCACTCCAAAGAGGCAGTGATGATCCAGCATTATGACACACTCAGTCAGTGCGATCTACTTAAATTGCAATGTCACGGAAGAAGCACCGTATAGCTTACTCTGAATAAGTCCCTTAATCACTTGGCTTTATGTCGACGGGAATACGTCGTCAAGCGGTAGAACGATATGTAAACCAAACTACGTGACCTCAATATGACGTGTAACCAGGACAAAATGGCGGCTCTGTGAACGGCACCCCGCTTGAGGGTAGTTACAAAAATAGCGAGTTTATGTCACCCCTGTGTTTGACACGATGATGAAGTCACAACATCTTAGCGTTCGTGAGATTATGGGAGAAAGTGTCATCACCGTCATCACACTTGTCCAAGAGCATCAAGACAAGAACCGAAAATACTGTTAGCAGTTTGCAATGAAGCATTTAAGAACACAATCTCGTGAAATAGTTTCCATGAACCACCAAGGAACTACTGTCCTCGTAGCTCGCGCCCTGATATGCTGCGGAACTTGCGTCTCGGAAGTGACGCCACGACAACCCAGACATTGCCATTGGGCGGTCTCGGAGGAGCAGCGTAGTGATAGACAGGTTCCGGCTGAATATTGCGAGGAAGAATCGCTCGATGGCTCGATTCGTCCTGCAAGTCTTGCAACCGGGTTGTGCAACCCTGCTCACACGGCACAGCTGAGTTGCGAGTTGCGCCGTACGGATAGATGCCAACTGTGCTTTTTTTCTTTCTTGATTTACAACCAAAGTAGGCCAGTACAAACTTGAACCAAGAAATCCCGCCTCACGGTGCAATGAAATCAAGACAACATCGTGGCAACGTCATCGGTATGGCGAGAAGAAAACGACGCAATTACACCGCCTTAACGTAGCAGCATAACAATTTACTTTAACAGATGCTTCGTCCCTATGCAGGAGACATCATCAGTGTGGGCACACACACGAAAATGGCACATGCGTGACATGTCTGACACGATGTGACAAAGTGTCATTGTCTTGTGTGTGTCCAAACAGACGATGTCTCCTGCATAGGAGGAAGGAATGTCTGTTAAAGTAAATCATTATGTTGTTAAGCCGGTCTGATTGTATCGCTTTTTTCTTGTTATGCCTGGTCCCGGCCTGTGAAATATTTTTGCATTTGTACGTTATTGGGAGTTGGTTAATACATATACTTACTTAGCGACATGCTTAATCTGTCTCGCACAGCACTTAGAGAAGTGGAACTCGTTGGTGCTGTTCTGTACATAGCTCATGATGTAACCATCCCCCCATGGGCACTCCTCGGCACCGGGGTGGTTCTTGACGCTGCCGTCTGGACCATTGCCATCATGAACGCATCCCAAGCTGCATAACATGCCTTAAAATAAGTTGTGTTTGCCATTCCAGGTGTCACTGAGCCTTCCACTACCACGTTGCAATAAGCATGACGAACTAGCACTGGGAACGGGACAGAGAGAAGAGACGACAGGACAGGCTAAGGGAGCATGCTGCTACCCTGAGGGGTACCCCGTCTGGTCACTTCTCGGTGCATTGTAACACGTGTGGCTGTTCTCCAAGATTCCCGGAGACGAGGATAAAAGGCCGTTCTTGTGACCAGCGTACCAGAGAAATAATAGAGGCATTCGAAATAAGGAAAAATGAGCAACATTGTGTGAGTCATGCTTCTACCACTTTGTTTGATAATGGAGTAAAATTCCTAAAGATGTGGGACAAGGAAAAGGATGACGAGTATGCGGATGACGCATTAACCATCCGAGTGTAATATTTAAAGACGGTACTATGTTGCCAATAAATTATTTTGTTGCAAGTCTACCACCTGACCTGTCGTCTCTTCGCTTTGTCCCGTTCCCAGTGCTAGTTAGTCATGCAAGATCAACACCAACACGCCCGGTTTTTCACTTCGTTGCAATAAGCATCGTGCTGCAGACACACCACTCAAGTAGTCAGTACGGCGCGATTGCTTTGAGGTACTCCATAAAGGAAGGGAAGTTTCTGAATTTGTTTTTTCAGAAGCGATAACGAACGGTGCTGAACAGTTTTTCAGTTTGGAAATTCCTGTTTCGTATTGGGACGGAACTATCCATACTTACAGTGGGAATTATTGGTCTCGAAGGTATAATCGATGCACGACACCGGAATTTGTCGTCGAAAGTGAAGTCAACCGGTGCCGTTCAGTGGTGGACAAAGTACCAGGAAACTGTACTTATATCAAGGTACCAACCACCTGGCATCATTGGTAGTTACGGCTCAAAATATTGCACTGCAAATGCACAAAAGTATAGCGCAAAGAACCTGACAAACTACTTCAAAGCACTCGTAAAATACGTTTTTGTTTTTGTTGCTCCACCTCTCGCCGTCCGGTGGTGACAAAAAGTGTGAGCGAAGTATCCATCCCATTGGTATTTGGTCCTTTCCACACACTACACGCCGATGCCGATATACATACTTCACGTACTCTGTATTCGTAGACGCACGCAATTATGGTAAAAGAACCACCGCAACGTACCATCGCCAAACAGATGCCGATTTCAGAACGTTTATTTTCCTGTTTGATATCCTAGAATGAATAGTAGCGAACAAGTATATAGTACGTCGCTCTATCGAGAGCAGAGGAATTTTTTTTCCTTTTTTTTTTGCAGCGAATCAGCCATACTGGGGTTGTGAAGTCACAGGACTGAAGTGGCAGCCTTGGGAGGGGGTGGGGGGGGGGGCATATATTTATTCAAAGGATAGGTGTGCCAGACCAAGGTCGGCATGCTATTCCATTAGAGACGACGAAAAATAAATAAAAGGAAAAGGAGAAAGAGGTAAAAACATGAGACTCCATAGAAAAAGGAAGAAAACAAAGACAAAAAGAAAGACCAAAAAATAAAAATAAAACAGAAAATAAAAAGAAAGAAATAAGAGAAAAAGAAAAATAAAGAAAGAAGAAAGTCACAAGAAAAAAAAATCAAGAAAGAAAAAGAGAAGGTGAGACTCCTGGAGCGCGCAGCGCAGAGCTTGCCCGGCCAGTGCAACTTCAGAAAGTGCAATAAAGGACTCGTGTCAGCGTGGACGTGGAATCCTGAGGCCTGCAGCTGCGGAAGCGTTTCTTACAAGTCAGTTGCGTTGTATTCGGAACTTTCATGAGCAGAAATATTTTTGATGCACCCTTTCACGAAATGCAAGCGGTTAAGTAATACAGCTCGAGAACCCTTTCCGTCCTGGCTTGAAGATTGTGAGGTTCACGATTCAATGCAGCGTTGCCCACTCATGCATCATCGGGGAATCTGAGTAAATCGTTCTCACTGGAATTCGGGAAAGATTTTTTGGTGCTCTCTCCCCACAATAAATACAAGTAATTTCTTTATTTCGTTTGAACCCTCCTCGTGCAAAGGATTGGGTACCGTTTTAGTTTAAATAGCGGTTAATAAGTTTAAGTCTAAGCAAATAGTTTAATAATGATCCACGGTGACTTTAAACACAATTACTCTCATGGTAGGGGACAGAGAGACACGGAACAAGAAGAACGGCCAAAAAATTCTCAGAACCACCGTCCACCCGTACCATGACTCTGTACCAGCTTGCCTGCAGCCTCTCCTTTCTTTCTATAATTACTTTGACGTAAAAAAAAAAGAAGAAAGAAGAGAAAGACATTAAGAGTGGTGCATGGAAAACTCATCGTAAACATATTTCACGTTCGATAACTCACTTGTGCGCTAATTCGTGTGCCATGTTGCGAACAGCGTCGTACGACCACGGCTTGTCTTCAACTACGGACGTCCGGAAGTCTGTGCATGAGCCCGATATATAGGCCAATCCTGGAACGTGAGGCAAATGTTGGAGCTTTCAGTGCAGAAGGGACACTTCGTTTCTAGCCACTTAAATCGGAGATAATTGTAACTACAGAACAAGCGCAGAAAGTTGGGCTAGTTGGTGAAACAGCACACAGCTAAATTCGTTGGGACGCGAAAGACAAGGCCTGAAGGGAGAAGGGAGACTGTCGCCTGATACCGGTTGTGTACTTATGCATTCTTTTCCTGCAATACATTTCAGTAGTGAGTGACGCTTGTGTTTGTGTGCTCCCTTGAGTCCTTGTCTTTCGCGTCCCAAAAAAATTTGCAGTAACTACAGATAATACAAAAAAAAAAGCAAAAGACAGCCGGAAGAAGCCGTTAAAACGTCTGAGAAAAATCCCAACTCCATTTTATTTAGTTATTTTAAATTTAGTGTTAGCGCCACGAAGCAACTCTGGCTATGAGCGGCGTACAGACGTGGACAGATGGACAGCAGGAAGGAGTGGGGGACAGGGGGGTTAGTATGCGCCCTGGGCCGACTTCAGGGAGAACTGTGCCGACATTCGTCTGGAAAGTCTTCGGAAAACCCAGGGAAAACCTCAGACAGCACAGCCGGTGACAGGATTCGAACGCGTGTCACCGACCCAGACTCGGCGTGGAAAGCGATCACTCTATCCACTATGCCACGGGAGTTGGTAACTCCGTTTTATTTCTCCGTAAACTGACAACAGTGATTAGTCATCACATCACAGTATTGCATTTCATTGCGTCGTGCGCTACCCCCTTTGCGTCCGTAACGGACAGCGTACTGCATCTGCGCACTGCGCGAAGCCCTCTTTGTGTTTTGCGCGTGCGCAAAACCACCGTTCAGCTATCATATACGTACTCAAAGGCGACAGCGTACCGTGCAGTAAAACTCACTGATATTTCACAGCGCCGATGCATTATTCTGGGCTATAGCAAACTACACAGTGTGTTTTCTTATTCTTTACGTTTTTATATATATACAGGGTGTTTGCTCTAACGTGTCCAGAAATTTTATTTAAAGCGAGCGATAAAAGAGAAACGATCGCTACTTTTCATCTACTTGACTAAGAAACAGGTACTACTATGTGAAGCAGTACCTGTTTCTTACTCAAGCAGCTGAAAAGAACCACTTGCTTTTCTTCTATCGCCCGGCTTGAACATAATTTCTGGACACGTTAGAGCAAAGACCCTGTATATATAAACTTATTGCAGCAGCATGGGTGCTATGTTTTTAATTGCGTTATTATCCTTCTTTAATTATGGAACTTCGGCCAAAAGCGAGGTAGCAGAAGTAGAGATAATCCTCGTTGAAGGCCACTCTATATTTTAAAAAAATCTTAAACGAGTGCGGTAATTATCAGTCGCAAGATTTCGCTATGCAAATGAGCCAAAACCGAAAAAGCGAGACTCGACGAGGGAGGCTTATCTGGACCGCAGAGCTGTTGACCTAGCCAGGAGATCAGCATCTACTGCAATCATCACTGTCGCTACAAAGCCATTGGCCCTCTGACTTGAAACAGCTAGAAACACAGTCCAGCAAGCGATCCTGGTCGGCGAGGACAATCCGCAGCACAGGAAGCAATGGTCCGCAAAAGGATAATGGTGGCTGTATTCCTCGATGTGAAACGGGCGTATGATACCGTCAGTCGCATTTTCATCCTATACATGCTTACTTGTGCTTCTTTGCCATTAAGGGCCATGCGTTGGATCACGGATTTCCTTCGCGATAGGTCCCTGTTTATCCGCACAACTGAGGGAGATACTGCGCCTGTTCCATCAGACTACGGGGTGCCACAGGGAAGTGTGCTTAGCCCGCTTCTCTTCAACGTAGTTATGGCCGGTCTTAAGGACTGCATAGGGAGGAAAGTATATTTCTCTCTTTATGCTGACGACATCTGCATCTGGACTACCGGAAAATCTCGCCCCGCCATTCAGCGGCGACTGCAGTCAACCCTTAACTCCATACACCAATACCTGTTGACGGCAGGCTTAGATATCTCGTGGGAGAAGACAGACGTCATCGCCTTCACGCGAAGGAACATGCTTCCATATCGTCTTTCTGTGGCTGGACAGCAGCTCCAGTACTCCACCTCATGTAAGTTCTTGGGTGTAACGCTGGACTCCCGACTCTCGTGGAGAAGACATATAGCGGGCCTAGAGGCGAAACTCTCCAAAGGGATCGCCCTAATGCGACACATTGCTGGCCTTAGGTGGGGCTGCGATGCGCGATCTCTTTTGGCCATTCATCGAGCCTTGGTGCGTGGTCCGCTCCTATACAGCCTTCCAGTATTACACGGGATTTCGCCATCCTCCGAGTCCAAGCTTCAGTGTCTTTTGGCACGTAGCCTTCGTGTGTGCCTGGGCGTGCCAAGAACAACGGATACTTGTTTAGTCATGGCAGAAGCGAGAGAGACTCCGCTTGCTATCCAGCGCTTTAATGAGACGAGCCGTCACTATCTCCGTTTGTTGGCTCATCACCGGCACCACCCTTTACTGTTGAAGCTTTCCCGTCGCAGGAATAACAAGTTCAGGCCCTGCATTCAACAGCTAAAGCCTCACCTGCCACGTTTTCAAGTTGAACCCCAGGCGCGTCCAACACCACCTTGGACCCTCCCTCTGCCATCTGCTTCACTATCCGTTCCCGGGCTGCAGAGAAAGGATGATGTCGCTGCAGGTGTGTCCAAGGCGCTCACACTGGATATGATGAGCGAGCTGTATGCAGGCTTTACTCCTGTTTTTACGGATGGCTCGTCCACAAAATCCAGCTCTGCATGCGCCTATATTATTCCGTCCGAAGACATGACTGGTATCTTCCGTCTCTCGCATCTGACGTCGTCAACATGTGCTGAGCTACATGCTTTGCTCTTTGCCATGCGCAAGATCCTGCAGTGTTCATCTCGGCCATGGGTCTTCTACACAGACTCGAAAGCTGCTATCCAATGCCTCGCAACAATGGGCATTCGAGGTCCTCTCGCGTCCATTGTTGCTGACGTGCTTGAAACTTACAAGGAGCTGCTAGACCTGGGCCACTGCGTAGTATTACAGTGGGTACCTGGTCATGTCGGCGTACCCGGCAATGAAGAGGCCGACCGGGCGGCCCTGCGGGGTCATCATATAGCTTCAGCCCACTCTATCATCTTGCCCAAAGGTGATCGTCAGGCCCTCGTCCGTGCTCTCTCTGCAGACAAGACAAGATCACAGTGGCTGCATGACATTACACCCTACTCTCTGCTCCACGCAGTGGATCCTTCTCTTTCACTGTCGCTTCCTCATCGCCTTCCGCGACACTACGCATCCCTGCTTCACCGCATGCGGCTGAATGTTGCATTTACACCAGTTATGAGGCAGCGTCTTGGCCGTGCGCCCTCGGACCTTTGTGCAGCATGCAGTGTGCGTGCAGACCTGCACCACCTACTTATGGACTGCCCGGACTACCAGCGGGAGCGTGCGATATTGCAGCACGAACTGCATGCGATCGATCATCGCCCCTTTACCATAGGCAAGGTGCTGGGCCCATGGTCCAGTCCAGCTCATACACGCCAAGGTCTGCGTCACCTCTGGGACTTCTTGTCATCAACAGGCCTCTCCACCCTGCTTTGATTACCGGACCCCTTATCATAATCATCATCATCTCTCATCACGTACAAGTGGCACTGGGGCAGCGCCCAGCCTGCTGGCCGGCATCAGCCCCATCTCATCATCGTATCTCTATTTGTGTGTGTGTGTGTGTGGTCGGCGAGGTTCCAGTTTCACTTGCATAGTTAAATTCGGCTGTACACAGTAAATTCAAAAACACCTTTTTAAGTATAAACCGCTTACAGCCTTTTGTCCTATGGCTGCCACCCTTTTTTAACCGTATCAGTTGTAACACCCTTTTAGAAAGGAGTATTGTGCAAAAAACACCTTTACAAAGGGTGTTTTTAACACGCCGTTCTGACACTGTTTCAA
This sequence comes from Ornithodoros turicata, assembly GCF_037126465.1. Classification (NCBI taxonomy): domain Eukaryota; kingdom Metazoa; phylum Arthropoda; class Arachnida; order Ixodida; family Argasidae; genus Ornithodoros; species Ornithodoros turicata. The sequence goes on from NC_088208.1 coordinate 8,997,956, forward strand.
ATGGGTGTTTTGCATATTTTACACCATTCAAAAAGGTGTAATTGAATGCTGCAGCGCATCCCTGCGGCTGCATGTACAGGCTGTCTTTGTTCAGCCGCTTTCACTGCTGCTTTCATTTACTATACGTCCTATTGTAGGCGGCATTTCTGACGACTGTCTTTGTGTTATACTTCGTATACCAGCTTACGCCATTAGATTACTCTGGTTGTTATGCCGCTAAATCAACCAACGTCACTAATCACACATACTTGTATACCACAGATCTCGATAAAACTTTATGGCACTTGCAACATTGATAGGTTTGAAGTACTAGTATATTTTGACCGGTGCTTAATGTTTAGTTTAGTGTTACATTTATTTTGTCCATTGTATTTCTGACAGCACATAAACTCAACTCGAATTTCCTGTTGAATTGAGAGCACCAGTGCAGACAGCACGACATCAGAGATAAATTACACAATTTTTTATCCTGCCACCTTAAAGCACCCTTTCTTACCCTTTTGCATTTCTTGCGTTCACACCATGATAGGTGTAAAAGTGTGCTAAATGGATGTTAATGATGTAATAACACCCTACCACGGAGGAGAAGTAAGGAGAACGAACTCTGCCGAGCCGCCATTGAGAAAGCGTGGTCTCGATTCCTCGAGTCTAATTGTGGCCGCGGCGCGGCGCTCGCGCTCCGTCAGGTACTTGCTCCTCTGAAATAAGGTTGCTGTAATGCACTCTTTCAGATGTACTTGTGTGTCCAGTGGAAGCAGAAAAAAATATTTTGATAAGTAAACACGCTTATCGTGTATCAAGGAACGATCTCTCCGTGAATTTTTCGCCTACAGTTTTTGTTAGTGCAAAGCGAGAAGCTTTTATTTAGAATGCGGGGAAGCCGCCGTGAAGGGGGCTCCGCGTTGGCTGGACGGCTTGAATGTCTCCGTAAGCGTGGTGCTCTCGCAGTCAAGAAGCTATTATCTTTTTTCTTTTTTTATTTGCGATAAAACACGACACCCGAAGAAGCACAAAGGTTGTTATCCGACATCAGACAGGATAATCCGCATTTGCATTCTAGCTGTTGCACGAGAGCTTTGTCGCGTATGCACAACGCTTTGGGAAACAGGAGCCTTTTGTCGTAATTGTGATGCATCCGCTGGGATAGAGAGTTACATATTTCGCATGCCACCATACACGAATTTAATACCAAGGTACCAGAACGCACTTCTGTCGCAGGTTTTGCACACGCGCGGTACAGGATTCAGTGCATGCACTTCCTGTTTCTCGAAGACGATTTTCATCTTCGTGTACCGGGGGGGGGGGGGGGGTCAATCCCATATCTACTGGAATTAGGGCTTTTTAGCTTTTCTGGCAGGTATATATTGGTGGTGTTGCAGTATTGTTCCTTTTTTTGGTGGTGGTGGTAAAATATCCGGTGCAACGCTTTGAGCAGCATGCTTGTACAGAAGTAACTTGAAACTGAACACCAAAGCGATAGTGTATAATGTAGAAGTAATGTGTTGTTCAAGATTTCAGTGTTCGTCAACATAAATTAGAGACTAGATCCCGACTTTATTTTGCAGTTCCCAAAAGCGAGCGATTGGCATGCATGACAAGATATAAGAAACTAAGTGCCATATAGAACCTTCGGAACCGCACAGTGTCCCATCATCAGAGCGTCCCGCCCCTCCTTGCACTCACACACACAAAGGTCCCTTAACTGCTTGACACGTACGGAGATAAAACTTTCTCAGTCCCAGCTTATGCAATGATCCACATAACGCGCGATTCCGGAAAGATCGCATCCGGCGACTTTCGATTACACAGCTTCTAACTTTCTTTCTTCCCTCCTGACTTTCTTTCCTTCATACCACTCAAATGTGGCTTTTCGGAACAACGTTTGCTTCCTTTGGGGTATGTTAGCGTGTTAGCGTAGCGGTCAAAGTACGCGCGCACCACAGAGAGAAGGGCAGATACCCGAGACGGCCGGGGAGAAGTGACAGAAGATTCCGTCGGAGGCATTCGACACTACACCTTTAACAATGTCAGACGTTTGTATTACATATTAAAGTTTCGTTTTTTTTCTTATTTCCGATTCCATTTTTATCGGACAGGTAGCTTCCATCTATGAGACAAAAACGAGGTAGCAGAAACCGAAAAAAAAGAAAAGAAAAAAATAATTGTAGCTGACCAGAAAACATTAACTCGTTACTGGAGACACCATTGTTTATGCTTATCAAACAAACATTCGTTTTGAACGCTTTATAGTGGAGTATTCGAGCACAAACGGCGCATTGCCGTGCAGGCGATTTCGCGGAGCTAGTACCGGAGGGAACGCGAGCGCCGCGCCGCGGCCAACAATTGACTCGATAAATTGGGACGTCGTTTTTCAGCGGAGTTCGGTCTCCTTACTTCTCCTCCGTGCACCCTACTTAACACTGGCTTGTGGTGTAATAATAGGTGTATTTTGTCTACAGTTTCTTTTTTTTCCTTTTTTTTACACCTTTCAATTATTCTTTTGGGATGAAAATGGGTATTTTTCCTTCAAAGCACCATTTTTTCTTACCAGAAAAGGGTGTTTTTGAGTTTACTGTATAGGAATTTTAACGCAGGTGCGCGTTTCCGGATTTTATATATTTTTTTCTTGTTGAATGTCTATCAACGAGAATTATCACCATTCTGCTATCTCACTCTTCCATGAAATCCACTGCTGAATGAATATTAATAATTAGTCAACTAGTTCATAGTCAATTAGTCACTTGGTCACTTAGTTCTATATTTCCTGGGAGACGATGTCCGTAATGAATTTTAGTAATTCGTCAACTTGCGGTTTCATACTTTCTTAGAGACGATCTCCGTGATGAATTTTAATAGTCAGGCAACTTGTACTTCCATACTTTCTTTGAGAGGAAGTCCGTAGTGAGTTTTCGTAATTTTCCATACGTCCTTTGAAAGGGTATCCGTAACGAACGTTAGTAATCAGTCAACTTATGGTTCCATACTTTCTTGGAGAGCATATCCGCCTTGCCGATAACTAGACTCTCAATTGCAAAAACGACATCAATGTTGCTCACAGAGGTATTTTTATAGCAAGATTTCCAACTGATAAAAAAAGACCCAGTAGTGCCGCATGCGTTCTATGTTTCCTGCGATTTCCAGAGAGGAAAACAAGGACTAAAGCTGTGCTAATGTCTACTTTCTCAAATTACCGGGACAGATACGACAGTCCCTTTAACAACAGAGCCGCCACCGAATGAACGAAAGAGGATCTGCCTCACTCTAGACCAGAAGTCGGGAACCTTTACAGTTCCAAGGGCCATATTTCACACACACACCCTCGTTGACTTTTTTTCCAGGGTCGGCAGATGACATTTTAACCCATTCTAAAGTATGTCTAAATAGTCTGCTGAAATTATTAATCGTTGTGGAATGACAAGCTGACCATTCCACAAGTGCAACTAGCACCGAAAGCTTGCTTGTTGCGCGCACAAAGTTATGGTAAGAAAATACGACAAACACCTTTTGTGAATTTTAAGCTCGGGAAAGGCAACACAGAGAGCACACTTTTGCTGTAGGAATTCACCCAGCTAAACGCCGGGATTTTTGTCGTGCGCTTGGTCTGCGCCAGGCCGCAACTGTAGCGCAGCTGTGCCGCAGGCGGTCCGCGTGTTCCCGACCCCTGCTCTAGACTATTATCGCGCCACTGTCGATGAAAGATTGCTTTCTCAATAAACCTCTACCCGAGAAACGTCATCATGACGTTGGTAGACAGACAGAAACCGAAACAGATTGGAAGGGGAGGGCTGGGTTCCGCTAACGTACACTTCCTCCTATTGAAAGAAAAGTACGGCCGGAGGTCGCGTCTCTTTCAGGGACCATCGTCATCCCATCAAGGTCGTGGTTTTCGGGCGCGACCTTGTTCGCCCCCATAGCTTCGAGCATAATTCAACTCTACCAAACTGGTGGCGCTCTCGAACACTACGACGTCATGTGTTTACAAACAGGGAGAGGTCTATTGAACGTACTCCTTGGGGAGTCTACAGACGAAAGTGTTCAGCTCGCAAGGACACCAGTTATTATCAGGGCAGTGGAAGTTGTTCCCTCATATCGTCTTATACACAGAAGTACGTCTTAACATGACTCACCAGCGGTGCCACAAGACAGACGTCGCCCATGCACGGTGCACATATCCCTCCTGAAACAAGGATGTCAGTTATTTTCGGTTATGGTCACGCTACGTGTACACGATGAACCCTCATGGACATCTGGTCACGCTTGGTGTATCGCCATGTAGATGTGCAGAAGAGAAATGTGTAGCGCCTCTCGTGTTTACACTCCGCAACAAAATCACCACAAAGATTGTGACACGGCAGTAACCCTTTGGGTGTCACGAACAGACATACGAAATATCGCGTTCCCAAAGTGCGCAGATTTCATTCGAACGAATTATTATGAAGTGAGCGCTTCGCCTGTGTGAAGCAAGAGGGCGCTGAAAGTAACACTGTTGACGTCATCCGGCATGGAAGAATGTAAGTCCTCGTGGCAGACGACGTCACCGTATCTTCCTTCCGGCGAATCGCTGTGCGCTTTGCGTTTTGGTTTCGGTTTGGTATTTTCATCATTTACGCATTAAATAAATGCGAATGTTGTATTCGGTATCAGGGGAGCGGTCCGTGTTCGGTATGATGCTCACCTATTTCTTTTTTTTTTTCGAATCCTTGCGAAGTCTCGCTTTAAGGAACAACATAGCCAGAAGCCAATGCTATTCAGATGGGGGTTCCGCGATCCTTACCCTGAGCTTCCGCGACCACGATACTGTCAAGCAGAGTTGCGGAACGGGTCCATCCACTCCTTTCCCATTCCATTCGGAAGAATGGAAATTTGTGACAATTCCATTCATTTCATTTGCTCGGAATGGAGAGGAGCGGTCAATCCACACTACTGGGCGACCCCATTCCGTTCCTTTAATGCCACGAAAATAAATAAATAGTTGGAACTGGCTCGGTCCACGCCACCTAGACACACAACGCCCGCTTATTGCCTCCTCTCCCTTCTTCGCTACGTGTACTTATAAAGTCAGGATTCGTCTGCTATACACTGCTGCGATTCTCCGTCCCGCGAATCCAAGAACGCGCAAATGATCGCACCTACCTCTGAACCTGCAGACTTAAAACTGTACACAAAATGCGCAACCCGCTTTTGAGAAAGATATGGGAATATCCATAAGTTAAGAACCCGAGACTAGGGGACAAAAAAAAACGACAACACAGACAAGGTGTGGTCGCTTTTTGTCCCCTAGTCTCGGGTTTTTAAAGGGGTTGAGACAGGTCATCCCACGTTATTTGATTGCAAATGCAGCAAGAGACGCGGAGAGGTAGGCTAAACAATTACGACAGAAGACCTGCAGACTCGCAACTAGTAGAAGTTTAATGGAAGTAGAACATTATATACAGAAAAAAAGAGAACATCCAACCAATCGCAACACAGTAGAAACCTGAAACGAACTTGCAACAAAGAGGGGTACATGGATTGAAAACAAAGGCATCTGCACGTGTGACCCAACACCCCGCATGACACGCGCAACATTAACAGACAAGGTAATCTCTTTCAGGTTGAGTTAGGGCAATGGAAGGCACACTTATGCAACTGTTGCCGCGTAAACTGATGTGAAGCGCCTCTATAATCTCCCGAATAGTATTTTCGACTCCTCTCTATTACTGTAGTGTTCCTGAACTGCGGGGAACAAGAACACTCATTACAATGAATTGAAAGATGGCCAAAAGGAGCCCGGCCTAAAGATGTGGATGTTCAAAGAGACGAAGATTAAGGCGGCGCCGAGACTGCCTAATGTAGAAAAAAAAAAACTGTCCACGTCTTTTGCTGCATTTGCAATCAAATATGTTATACAACCAACTACCCCGCTACAAACCGCTTGTCATCCCACGCTATCTTAGATAAATGTAAGCGATGGTTCTTTGCGCCAGTGTGGACCTGCATGGAAATATTTACAGCGAATAGAGTAATAGAAGCGGAGAAAATGGGCACCGCGAACGCCGAAACTCTCGCGGCTCTGACATCACAGCGAGCGCCGCCGCCAGTGGGGCAGGGCACGAGAAATCACGTGCTTACGGCTGCCAATAGGGATGGAAGCAACTCTGAACTCTCTGACGTCGGCGCTTTGCTCGGGAGTGTCTTCGAGGCGGAGTCATATTCGGACCGTGTGCTTTTACATGAAAACGCCGCGACCTTCGATTCCTTTGCTTCTTTGCGGGATTTTAGTGAAATAAATACAAAAGTATTCGATAGGTGAACCGTTTGTTTGTATTACGTTGTAAGCTGTTTCGATTTTACTCCCAGCTTTTCTTCCTTCCTTTTTTTTCAAAACGTGGCTAAGATACGTACCCCGTGACTAGTACCAAGCTGTCCGTTTTGTGAAAGAGGTGATAGTGGTCATAGGTCCTGTAAGTCGACGTGAACCTTGCCAAAGTGGCTTGCATATCGGTATAGCCGTATCTGGCGGAAGTTGAAATGTACTTGTCATCCGCGGCCTGTAATAAACGAACACTTGAAATAAGTATAGCTAAAGCACTTTAAACTATAGTTGAACCAGTCACGGGCCCTGCAATCGTCAATTCAAACCACTTTTAACCGTAACATTCACCCCGAAATGTTTCTTCCCTGAAACGTGGATTATAAGTGGGGGAACCTGCGGGAACCTGGGGGAGGGGGGATATATTTACAAAAAAACAACAAAAAAAACAGGAAAGGTCAGTCGAAGTGGACGGCGGCTTGCTATTCCGCAAAGAAAATAAATAAATATAAGTGCATGAGATAAAATAAATAAATACAAGAAGAAGATAATTAGGGAATAAAGGAACAACGGTGAAATAAGTATGCGACAGATTAAAGACAAAGATGGCAAAAAAAGAGACACCAACAAACGGTGAAAGAAGCACGAGATGGATTACAAAAAAAGAAACAAAAAGAAGAACCTGATTTATAGGTAACCTTTATTTCGTTGAATTGCACCGAGTATAAAAATAATAGGGATATCGTGGCTCCACAATGTATTATTTGAGAATGCTGACACAGATTCCCTACGAAACAGACACTAAGGGTTGGTGGGGAGTGCAAAAGAGAAAGCAGTAGGGACGTTCCTCGCGTGTCCGGGACCACCACGCGTGAACCGCCAAAGTTGACATTTGTTTGTACACACAAAAAAGGAGTGAAATAGGGACTAATTGCAGCTTCCAGTTCCCTACATTGCAATTACTCCCATCTTAATAACTTAACTCAGACATTTACTCCCAAGGACTGCTAATCGTCACTGAACTTCGAAAATGGTCTCCCGAATGCAACACTCAACGTAAATATGGTGCGTTGGTCAATTTGATGACATTGGAAGTCAGCCAGCTCGGCAATCTTCCGCAAACGTAGAGCAAGAAATAGCTTGCGCCTCTTTCTTCGCAAATTGTTCCCTATATATGTCGCAAGGCTTTGTATCACTCGATATATCACGGTTGAAGGTTTGATTCAAAGTATTTTCATGCATGCACACGAATTATGTACTGAGACCCTTTGAACAGAGCGTGAAATGCAGTCTCTACTCTGTCTAACGTTCACTTGCTCGCGTGCATTTACTCCTGAAAGGGACATTTTTTTGTGGCAATGCATTTAGTCCCGAAAAGGAGCAAATTACTCGCTTTTTTCTTAGAGTGTAGATTCTGGTAGACGCCTGGCTGGCATGCTTTTTTCAAAAGTTGAAGTATATAGACAAAGTACTTGACGTAAAACCGCGACGTATTTCGAAATTATTTCGTGGGTCAAAACGTTATCCTTCTTTCTGTCGTATTAAACGGGCTGTACAGTGGAATGTTATTATTTACCGCCAGCCAGAGCTAGGCTTGGTGATGAGACAGACAGTCCATCACGTCTCGATGCTTCGTATTTTGTGCATCCAAACGAATTTTGAAGACTGATGATTTCGCGATCGCAGCATCCACAGAGGAGGCTTTGGTTGACAGACAAGTATCGCGTGATGTTGAAGTACTTCGTAACCCATTTGTTATTAATTATACCGTTACACCACTTTGAAGAATAAGAGCATCTCTTGAACAGTTCGGTTTAAACTAGAGATGGGACGAATGGTGCATTTTGCAAATCCGAATCTGGATCCGAATTCAAGGACCTTACGAATCTCGAATCTTTCGTATCCTTTCTTTAACAAGAGTTTTAAAAGGCAGAAAAGAAACTTCTAAGAAGTGTTCTGAAACAAAATATGTCACATTTGCTTAATGAAAAAACAATTCTTCTTAACCGTAATTTATTGACCATGTTGTTCAACATAGTTTTGTCGTTGTTGTTGTTGTTAGTGCGAAAAGCGCTTAGGTATTTGCTACGCGTGAATATCAGTGATGCATCCGCGGTTGCAGAACCTCCAGCGACATGACGTCACTCCGTAAGCACAGGAGTGAGGGGGCGACGCGTCGAGGAGGAACGGCGCCATCCAGACGCCCCTTGGCTCGATGAGACGCGAGCACGCCAGCGGCATTCCTTTTCTCAAAGGCGTTCCATCATTGACTGGTTACAGAATGACGTTTTCTCGTTTTGCCAGCGAGGCAATTTCTGCATACTCTCAGCATCCGGCGTCTGCTCTTGTCATGTATTTGGTCGAACTATGCGATAGTTTCGCGTGGGACATCTGATAACGCGGTCAGTGGTCCGCGAAAAATTGGATGACAATGTGGTTTCGAAATCGACTGGAACGGATGCGATGGTCCCTTAGGAGCGGAGGAGGAAAGCAAAAGAAATGAAACAATTACGGTGCCGCCATCCCTCGTCGGAAGCGGTAACTTGATCGCATGAGTCGGCCTTCAGCTCCAAAGCGAAAGAGCCCGCTATGGGAGGTGCACAGGAAATCAAGGGAGAGTGTGTCGCTATGCATACACGCTGTCCCAGAAAACGTGTCACTGAATAATAATAATAACAACAATACAAAATATACGGCCAACGACATTCGTTTTTACTAGGTTTTTAGCACTTCGTGATGCCATGTCATGTATCGCAAGTTTAATTACGTAAATATTTGCGAATTGAAACCCGAAATTTGACAAATGAATGTCACTTTTTTCACCCCACCAATAAGACGATCGTGTCTAATTTACTCAAATTAATGACAATTGACTGGGATATGCAGAACTTATCCCACTGGAAAAAATAGCCGAACATTATGTTCTACGGAGCTCCCACATGATAGCGCGCGACGAATGTTTCAGTGCAATTGTTTTCAGTCCGACGAAAGGAGGTTGAAAACTCAGCCTACCCCTAAGCCGCAGAAAGACATAGCACAGGCATGGCTTATCGCGTCCCACTCTCGCTGGGATAATGCTTTTCATCTCCGAGTTTCAGGAACTATTGCTTTTTCTACTATCACTGTGTGGGCTGATGTTAGAACCCCCTTTCGTCGGACTGACAGCGATTGCGCTCAACAAGCCATCGCGCGTTAGGGTTCGGTGCTCCGAAACGCATGATGTTCGGCTCTTTTTTCCATGGGTTAGCCAGTGAATATAACTCTCAATTGCCATGAACTTGAGTGACTTCGGTACGCTCTTCATATTGGTTGAATAAGTTACGTTTACTTGGAAACGTCGCGAATATTTACATAATTAAGCAGATGATGCATGACATTCACGTAAGGAGGGACCAAAAACGTAATAAGAAGAAATGCCGTTGACCGCATGATTCCAGGTGGCGCAATTCTTTTTATTTTGATTCAATGACACTTTTTAGGGGACACCCTGTGTAGGGGGATGTCAGTGTGGTTGTATGGGCGTGTGAATAAATCACTGATCGTGCATTCGTCCCAAGATTTTCGCGCCTCACGCATTCCTTCTTGCTCCTTATAAAGAAAAAAATAGTTTGCGACATTCATGAGACAATTTAGCAAAATTTGTTTTTCCTAGCCTGAACGTGGCTTCTCTATGAATTGAGTATAATTGCGGCGGTCCAGAGTATCTACACGTAACGTTTACACGGTAGTCTATGTCGGTTGTGTGAATTCCAAGATGATGGACACTCGATGGACACTCGAAGTAATGAACAACAATGATCTGTGGGTCCTTGATGACAATGGCGTGAGATTTAGATGTGGGAAAGTTGTGGGTACATGTTCTGGATTCCGCGGGAATACTTACTTTCGTATTGAAAGTGAAGCCAGTGATCTTTATGGTCACTTTCGGGTCTTGGATGGTTTCATATCGAAGGTTTATCTGCAATAAAAAGAAAAAAAAAACGTGTGATCATGAAAAGAGGTGAGCTAAGCAAGGGTCCTTTGTGTAAAGGTCGTACGAGCGCCATGGTCATGTTCCCTAATTTATTTGGGACGAGACTTTCTAGCCGTCTCGAGCTCACAAGCCCCGTGGGGCTTAGGCCGGACGATATGCCTTGCACCTTCAGTGAAAATAAATAAATAAAGAAAGAAAGAAAGAGAGCCGGACGCCAAATCTGTAACGCTTTGCGGTGTAAAGTTTCATATAAAAGCAGGGAAGTATAACGAACGTATTTTAGTTACCGTTTCCATTTTCGTTACTGCTATATGTTCGTTTCCTTTATTCGTTTCTGATACCACCGTTTCAATTCGTTTCCATTACGTTTCCAATACTGCTTCCGGTAATAGAACGGCTGTTAAGGAGCTGCGGGGGAGAGCCCCTCCGGCTCTGTCAGCAACCTGTTTTGCCCAAGTGATGTTTCGTTGTCAAGCGCACACACTACACAAGCAATTTCACGCCGTTGGAATGCGCACATCTTGCAACATTTTTAAAGAAGTCAAGGAACATCTCTTCGGTCAGTGTTCTGTCTTCAGTCACTCTGAGCCCAGGAACCCAAGATGGGCGTAACCTTCATTCAATGTCGCATTCGTAGGAGGACACTCTCAATAGTAAACAGTATTTCCATAGCCATGGCGAAATAAAGAAAGTGAAAAACGAAAAGAAAAAAATCATATGCTCTCATCCTCGTGTAATGGTGGTGTAGAATGCGCGGAGACTATCTGACTATGGTTGTGCAAACCTGCAGGAAGGTAGGTTATAGTAGCAGGTCATAATCATAGGTATGCAGGTAGTTAGGTGTCATGTACGTATAGGCAATGTCGTGAGTAGGACGCTAGTGATGCACCATCGGTATCCCATATTGCGCTTTGTCTCCATGCTGCCGTGTAGTATTTGAGCAATACAGGGAATGGAGGCATTGAAATACACAAATAAAATGCGAAGTCACTGAAATATCATCGCACATCAGTAATAGCCATTACCCGAATTCAATACCGGAGGATAATTTTCCTTTCCGTTTCTGGTAATGGAAGACAGTGGTATGCCTTTCCGTTACCACCTTCAATTTCGGTAATATACCGTTGCTGTTTACTTTACCCTTACCGTTGCCCTTCCCTGTATAAAAGGCGAACGACTTTCGTTTTAAACAGTCCGAAAATAAAACGATATCATAGTGTACCGCAGGACAAAGAATTTACAAGTGAGGACGCGTAGATCTAATTAGTATAGCAACAAAAAATACGCTACAAACCACTTCACGTTCTGACTAAAATACTATTGTGTGAACGTCTGTGTTGTTTAATGGATCTGATGTCGTCCCCGCCACAAATTAATAGAGCACACAGGTAGAGTACGTTACCCCTAAGCGAGTATTTCAGCAGTTAAAGTAAGGATATTGAACCACAAGGGGGACATCGCAGGAATCGCTAATGAAATATAGTGCCTTCAAATTGATCGACTGTATTTACTAGATGCTGCAAATGTAATATAATACAAGTGTACTTACAGAATTAAGAACGGCTCCATAGTACGCAATAATGTCGCTATCTTTGTAATCGAACTGCTGGTAGTACACAGCGTCCATGACAACATGTATTTCCGGCTCGATTTTGGTGATGTTGCGTCCTTCTGCATGAAGAAAACGTAGCAGTACATCATTATTGACCTGTTAGGTGGCAAGTCGCGAGGGGTAAGATGTTCTAGTGGGCGTTTGGCCAGTGTCACCATGAGCGCCGGTAGCGCACTTGGCGCGATCATTAAAACATCGTGGGCAGTTTGGTTGTGACCGACGACGAGATTGCTTGCCTCTCTCTGACTCCTATTGCCTGGGCGCGACAACTGGTGACCCGAATGCCACGGAATTGAATGTCACATTGAATGTCACTAGACGTGACAACGAGACGCGCATGAGAGTGCACCCGTAGTATAATGGTATCACGCACATGACACTCGCGTCTATTTTTACTGGACAGCGGATTGCAATTCGATGTATGGTCCTTTGCGCCTTTGAAGTTCCCCATACTGACAGGAGTTGGTACCGCCTACACATCGCACACCAGATCCCGCCTGCAGAAAACTGTGTATAAAAGGGGTACCACAACGTTTGATATTCTTCGACAGCCTATTTGGACAACTTTCTCTGCAAAAAAAGGCTTAAGTATTAAGTAAGTGGGTGCTGAAAACTATGGGAGAGACGTATGCCAAAGACATATGAATGACGTATTTCCCTACGCCATTCAGAGGGAGCGGGTGGCCGACTGAGCCGCAGACAATTGCTCCCGAACTCGTCTGCTCCGAGCCTCCCGGATGACCGCCGCTCAGACGGTTGACCTTTATCAAAGACGTGCTATGATTGGTCTGTTACTGTATATGATATTTTTTTGTGTGTTTGTGTGTGTTTTCAGACATATTTTCGTTACACTGTGATGAGCGATCAACGAAAAATCAAATGCCACCATAGTTTCGGAATGACTGGGACAGAGGCGACCACCCCTTCAAAGAGACAGTCTGGTGCCGCCGCGTAATGTTAGAGTTCGACGTTTATTAGACTGTACGTTACTTTAAGACGAGAGATGCAAAATGTTATCTAGCAGTGCGTCGTACATTCTTCAGTGCTGCGTTATCGCAGAGGGCCTCGCAGCATTATGCTTACCAATGAGGATGCGGTCACGCTGCTGACTTGCGTAGTCTGAGCGAGGCATGAAAACTGTTGGAAGAGAAAGTAGACTAGGTTGCACGATTATCGCAGTAATTTCTTCACACGGAACAGCACGGAATTTGTCCTGCAGTCGAAAGACATAACTTTATTGCATAACGCACTCAAAGCAAGCAATTGCGCCGAATGATCCGTCATTGCTCTTGCTTTGAGGAGAAAGCGGGACGTACGCTCCTATTAGAGCGATAGCTGTAGCAGGGAGGTCTTGCTGTGTTGACGGTTTCAGCACGACACAGCAGAAACGAAATTTCGTGACGGCGGTATGGCGACGCAATCGCGGGTTCAAACTCGGTCGAGGAGGCAACTCGGTGGAAGGTTACAAGCTGCTCAGACTAGAGATGCAAAATTTCCCGAAATTTTGAATCGCTGGAAAAATGCCGTTTTTTTTTGTTGTTTCCTAAAAAAACGTGAAAATAAAAACAAATGTGGTTACAGCGTCTCTTTTCGATTTAAAATTGAGTCTTAGCGTTGTCCGCGAAACCACAGCATACAATGAGCTAGAAGCTTTAGCAGTGTTCATCCTCTAGGCATAAATGCAGAGTAGAGCATCCCATAAGACAACTGTCTACCCAGCGATAGGTAATTGGAACAACCCGTCCCCTCCAACCAGAACGCCGACATTATGTGAACGCGACGGCGATCGCTTGGAACGGACAGACTCGGCAATAAGTGGGTGGTTATTGGCGGATTAGAGCGGGCGGGTTGGAACGCATCAAGGGCACGAACTTTTATATTTTTGAATTTTGTCGCCTGAACATTTCGGGCAATTTTTCCGTAGATGAGGAAATAAACGAAAAACTCGTTTTCCCCAAAAATATCCGGGCTTTTTTCCGGGACTTCGCATTTCAAGCTCAGGCACACCGTCTTCCCCGAGGGATGTTAAATGTGGTGCGCCGTGTGCAGAAATTTCGGCGCATCTTGAAGGACCTTCTGGTGGGCGAAATGTCATAGTTGTCCCTCGAAATAAAGCACAAATTATTATTTTTACATCACGTAGTGCAATGGATGTCATAGCTAGCATAACACACATGACATCACACAACCTGCAGCACCGCCGGTGACCGGAGCGAAAATCAGTCACAGCGTGGAGAGATGGAAGTCAACCTGGGCTGTGCGCTTGACACCACGGGACCGGACTTGACACAATGAAGCACGCACACAAAGCGCGCACGGCGTGTGAAAAGCGAGAGTTGAAAGCTGATCAGCCCGCTGCTGCTCCTTAACATTTGATAATTAAAGGAGAACCCTGGCGGGAAATTGGACCATTGTATTACTTGGCGCGAGAAAGAATAGTACCATCAATAATAAATAGCAATGCTGGTAGTAGAAGCAGTAACGACGAAAACATCTGCGTCATTTCAGTGCCGTTTTGGTAATACATGATTGCAAACCACCTGGAAGGATTCGCGAGCATCAGTGGGCCAGCTTACGTGATTAGAAGCCTGGCCGGAAATAGTGTAATCGAGGCCCTATTCCTGTTTTTTAAACTCACACAGAGTCCTTGTCCTGTAAAGTTGGTCAAAAGATGATCCAGGAAGCAAGCTGCGCATGCGCTGCGAACGAGTCAGTACGTGAGAGAAGCCAGTTAATGGCTTCAAAAAAGTGAAAGCGCAACGAGAAGAGCACATTTCGCTCATTTTGATATCTGTATGTGCTTCAAAAGCGCCGGCATTGAGCAAGTATGGGAAGACAAGCGTACGCACAAAATCGATTTCATGCCAATCTTCGTTGCTGTACACTGCGCAGTGAATTATCATTTTCCCTACACACTATGAACTACACACAGACACAACACGTCAACACTGCCGGCTTGCGACACATTTGTTCGAGCAAAGAAAACATACTGCTTGGAACGCTTAACCAACCATTCAGGCACCTGCAAATAACACGCTGTGTGGGCGAAAACAGGTGCAAGGTTTTGTAATGATCTCCAGTATTCTTCTTTCTTTCTTTTCTACATGCTTAGCGTTACACTTACCGTAGTCGTGCGTGGCAGCTTCAGACCTCAAGGTTTCCGCACGGTGCAGTACATGAGGAACGTGGCCTTCTGCAGTGCGTTCCATCGTCAACAGAGGGCGGATGCGTAGCTCATCGCCGATGATGCCATTCTACAAAATCACAACTATGACATGTCTGATTCAGGGCTAAATACTGACGAGAGAAATTGGGCGAACTCGATATGGATTACAAAGCTTCCGCCCCCGAATTGACAACGCCGCGCAAATGAACAAAGTTACTGCCAAAACAGATAGCAATCTCCTACCGGCCTGTGATTTATTTATTATTTATTTATAATATAATATTTATTTATTTATTTATTTATTATTTATTAAGTATTGATTTCCTCTATGAGCGTCACAATGTTCACCGAAGCCACGAAGCAGGGCACAGCTGATTCTCCAATGGGTTTCAGCCCATTTCAGTGTCGAAGAGAATGCACTGGCCGACAGCGCCGCAGAAGCAGCTCTCTCGTCTCGGTGACGGACGCGTATTGCGCTGCTCAGAGGAGATCGTCCTTCCGTACTTCGACGCCCCGTGACTCCTTTGGCTTCCCGCCAATGGACCGCTGACATTCTCCCTCATGTAGCCATGCAGAGCAGAGTTGACCCCGTGCTCACTTTCCGCGCGCCCCAACATACCTGTCGTCAAGGTATCGCGTTCATCGAATGCGCCTCGATGTGGCTTTTACGGCGCAGTGACGCTACCGCTTGAGACAAGTTGCCTCTCCCCACTGCAGCCACTGAGGTACTCTAGAAGATCTAAAGCACATTCTTCCCCATTGCGCACGCTCACAACCTTCAAGAGCCGTACTCTCCGGATCATTTAACGAGCTGGACTCTCGCTCACTCTCTCTCACAAAATCACTTGACCCTGGCCACATCCAGCCCACAAACGCTCTGCCCTTGAACTCCCTTCACCTTTCTCGATATCATAGGATTTCGATCCTTGCTGTGAAGGAGCTGGTTATTTCATTTCCAGCATCGCCACCAACAATGGGGTATAGAGTATCGCCATTCGCGATGAAACTCCCCATTCATCATCTCGCTATAAAGTTGTTGTTGTTTACCGAAGCCTTGCATTGTCTAGGAATGTGCGGCTTCCACCATATGGAGTTGGTGGCTGGAATTAATTGAACACGGACCAGGCAATTTGATCATTGCGAGAGAGCGGAAGTGGAACTAGCTTAGTACAACGTCGGTGCGGCTCCGAAAGATTACTAGTCTAGACAGTGAAGAAAAAGGCAGGAGACAGAAGAAGAATGTAGGCAGTCTCCGTGTTATTTTTACTTCGTCCAACTCGAACTTCAACTCCACTATAGGCAGTTAAGGTTTTCCAAGTGAGGAGGGTGACAGTTGTGTGAGGAGTTGAGACTCAACCTGTCGCAAACGTGCTAACGCCACATAGAGCTAAAAGCTGCGTTGAGTCGCGTCCCATGAATTAACGCAGCATCCGAAGAGCGTACGGTGCATCAACTCTTGCAAGCAGAGATATGTACGCAAATTCTATGCCAAAATATGTCAGAAAACGGTATATGAAATAGGAACATACCACATGGAGTCCGTCTTCTTCAGAGATTACTGCCGAAGCCATGCGATATGGATCTTGGAAAAGTTTGTTGTTGATCTCTGCCGTATCCACCTAGTGTAGATATACATTACGTCAACGTTCCCCCTTCACTACAGCTTGTAGGGTGCCATCTACGAAGTGTTCTTATTGATAGGAAAAAGCGGGACTCATGCAGAACTGAATCGTCGATCCTCTCCTTGCTCTATAGTTGCACGTTTTGAGTACGCAAAAAAAAAAAAAAAAAAGTATATATATATATATATATATATATATATATATACATATACGCAACATCGAAAGCGGCCTCTCGAGGTTTAGTGCATGTTACATGAATCAGTGATCACCGCTCAATGCGTGATTGGAAAAGGGCGGTTTAATTTTCTGATATTCGATATAGACGTGCTACGAGGAAAAATCGTGAGTATATTCTTGTATTGCTAGTTGGGCCATATTCATGTTCTTCTTATTCATTAATATATTCTTCTTTGGTTTCCTATTTTTATTTTCTGGTGCGTTGTTTTGATGCTCCCAGAAATGTTACGTTTGTTAAGATACACACACTTCTTAAAGTCATCAAGTCAATACTGCACTTGAACTGGCTCTCTGAGTAGAAAACCCCCATGAAACGGATACCATTTGTCAAGGCGGAAGTTATTAAAATCCAAAATACATACAAGCCTTTCGATGACTGTATTATCTTCCCCCATCGTCCTTATAAGTAGGTGGTTATCGAACGCAGACCTTTGTTCAAGGTGCAAAGTGAGTTCATTGTTGAGTTTCAATACTCTTGCACCGCTGTCTGACCTTCCTTCCAGGAACTGAGGGTACACGATTGCTTCATCCGAGGACGCTGAAAATTCGACAAATTCAACGCATTCATCAATTTCGAAAGTCTGCTTCAATATACTATTTCACTTCATTTATTTAACCCTTAAAGACCCGAGAGAATTACATAATGTGTGTGTGTGGGGGGGGGGGGGCAACATAACCAAAGCAAAACACAGTAATGCTAACCATAATGTGAGAAGACAGAACACCACGTAAGGTAATACCAATCAATGAAAACTGCAATCGCTTTCATGCGATCATTCACTTATGCGTCAAGGCATACACTCTTGGAAGAACATAAGGGAACGGACGAACCCATCATGGGCCCGTCGACATGATTGGGGACTATTGATTTGTATCGTTAGCGTCACAATGTTCACCGGAGCCTTGCATTGCCCCGGAGGGTGCTGGTTTTCCGGCATTGTAGAATTCGTGAGCGGGACTCGAACACGGACCAAACTACTTGACTATTGTGAGCGAGCGTAGGTCGAGCTGTGGTTCAAATACACCATCAATGTGGTTCGGAAAGGTTCCTAGTGTGTCCCGAGTTTCTTCCATTTGGTGTGATAGGGGGAGAGTGCAAAATGTTGCGGAAAATGCAAACGGATCGACTCTATTTCCGAAATGTATTACCAAATTTCACTACGCGTTTGTTACTACGCCTTTTTTGTAACAATTATATACTGCATAAGCGGTAGAAAAAAGGCGTACGCCTCCCATTTTCAACACATCGGGGGAGAGACCGATATCATTCGGGATGATGGTTGGCTAGGAGCGCACTATGGCGGTGCAGCTCATTTTTAAGAGTGCAGTTACTTTCCACCCAGGCAAGACGACCGTATGCTGGATCAAAGTTACAATGTCGTCAAGGAAGATGCAAAAGCGTGGTCGAATAAAGGGGAAAGAACGAATGTCTACAAACTGGATCCGTCTTAACGTTGCAGACGAAGTTAACGCGCCAATATAGCGTCCCCACACGACGCCCTCTGGCTTAGAACTTGCGGTTGTACGTCAGTTGCAGTACTCTGAAGGTATTCAGTGACTCAACAGCGCATGTTAAAAAACCCTCAGGTGGACAAGACTAATACGCAGACCGACCAGTGTGGTACGGCTTATGGCGATAGTTGTCTGGCGACGCTATGTCACGAATTATCAATATATATACTTTCAAAGTTAAGTAGCCGTTATGCCCCCTGCTCCCCTAAACGCCTCACTTAGCATAAATTGTTTTGGCATCCGGAAGCAGGCATGCACGGCATATTTTTGTAAAGAACCTCCGCTTCCCAAATTCGAGCAAGACTTTGGATTTGCGGATACATGTTTGCTGTGTCTGCTAGCCCTGAGGCGGTATCAGCAGTTACTTGAAAAAAGAAAGAGGAAAATAGGAGACACGCTAAGTGAAGTGGTAGACAGGTGATCCTTAATAGTGAAGAAGGTTCAACGGATAGTCTAACTTCGATTTTTTTTACGCGCACCGATTAGGATTTTTCATTTTTTCCTTTTTGCTGATCTTTCGCACTCACTCTTACATTAAATTTGGACGCGAAACCTTGACCTTAAGTGCTGGCTAAGCCAAAGTGCTGCTAGTGCAACTCTGGCTGTGGCCAGTGTACGGACGTGCATTGATGCAGAGAGAACAATTGTATAATGACAGCTGCACAAAATACAATCTAGTTCTGGCCCGCTTCAAGGGTTACTGTGTCGACATTCTTCTGCAAAGTATGCCGCAAAGCCCAGAGAAAACCTCAGACTGCACAGCCGGTAGTACCGTCTAGGGTTTGTTTCTCACAATGAACCAGACCAAACAATGCCGATCTCCTGATTTCAAAAATGCGGTCGGTGATTTCACGAGACTTGAGATGTATACCGCGACAGGTGGCACAAGACGTCCTGCATAGAAGGCTGCAATGTCGCAAAGAGCTCTACGGTCGGGATCCCGAAACACACGACAAGGAACACACTAAAGATTCTGTCGATGTCGCCGCTGCCTCAGGTGGAGCTACCGTATCCATTTGCGAGGCAGCGACACCTAGCGACAAATCTACATTTGCGACATAAAAATTCGTATATTTGGATTGAATGTGCCGCATACCTGTCTGAATCATCATGAAATTTCGATTGAAACGCCGCAGGTAAATAAACAGCGAGCGAAAATTTATACTACCGTAATACCCCTGTCACACGGCGATCCGAATGACATTCCCAGCGAATGACAATCACACCGAATGTCAGTATTTTTTCTCACATCGAGCTACAGGAAGACACGGAATGTCATTCGCAAACGATGTCAGTGCCGATAATTAACACACAAGGGGCGAACATCTGATGCATTATACGGGTTAGTTATATTTTTATTTCTTTTTCTCGAAACTAGCGAAACATTAGATTATTTCACAGAATCGTTGCCTTTTCAAAGACACTTAATTGGCTAAGTACCACAAGCAAAGACAACTAGGAAGCCTATCTGCTCCGCACTGGCAACGTGGTCACTGGGAACGAGGCTAGTTCTCCGAAAAAGCCTGTTTAGGCTTCAATTCCTTCGCGCCAAAAGTTATCAAATTCGTGATAAAATATTGGAGTACAACTTTTCATTCATCTGTCATTTCTTCCAACGGCTTATCGTTGCTCTTTTTGATACCTCTCTATTGCGAGGGTAAGCTGACGGTGCGAGGGGAAAAGCGAATATCATATCACCATTTGATTTCACCGTGTGACACGAAAGAAATGTCATTCAGTGCGAATATCATTCGCTGGGAATTACATTCACTTTACCGTGTCACAGGGGAATTAGTTTTTCATGACATATGTGTATGCAGTAGGGCGCTGATGTGGGGCTGTTTTTCCACACAATATGCAATAGGTTTTGGTCACACGTAATAACCATCGATTCAAACGGCTACTTTCCATTACAAGTTCGAAGTATCATTGTCATCACATTGACTTGCCCCACGCCACGCTGTTGCCCCCAAATCTCTATGCTTTACCATTCCCTCCAGTTATATATAGCCAGATCAAGGGGGTTTGGCACGCGCCGGGAAGCGGTCCCTGGCGACAAGCGACAGATATCTACGGGGAGTAGTATATGTAAGGGTTTGGAGCCGAGACAGAGCTTCCTTTAGGCTCGAGTGGTGGAACCGCCATCGAATTCGTCGTTTGTCGCTGTCGCTTGTAGTGTGTTACTGGATCCGGGCTTACGCGCTGCATCATTTTGTCAATTCGGGAAAAAACGGTTTAGATCAGTGGTTTTCAGCTTACGTTAGGGGAGGGTACCGGTGACAGCGCAAGCATGACGTCCAGGAGCCTAGCCCTGGTAGCTGCCTCCTGGAAGGGTGTCAGATGAACTATATGTCGTACAAGTATCGAATTATCTATTTGTAATTATAATTATTTCAAGTACGTATTGTTTAGTCGCAAGATGTCGGCTTGAGGTTTCCCGGATTGATTGGGCCATTTACAGTACTTCTCTGCCAATAACGCAGTCCGGATTACAACACATTCTTGTAAAGCTTAAGTTCACGGAGGCAAGGGAGTAGCTCCAACTTCCCAGGTGCATGCCTCACTTTCGGAACGCAAGAGAAAACGAACGAGAGACCCCACGTGGTGGTCGAATTGCTTGTCGGAGTCGCCCGACGTCGTAATGTTGGACTGTCGGCTGAGCCAACAAATGATAAGGACCCCTGCTGACTCTGCTCTTTACAACGAGCGTCTACAGCAGCACGTCGGTCCTGCGGTCTGTATGCCAATCCCAATGGCAACGACAAGGTCTGCGACATAGTCAGATGCGGAGCGCGAACTAGGTCGCACCGGGCCATTCCAAGCCGCACATTTAACAATCCAACAGTTTTAAGACCCAGGCGTTCGAGATCCCAAATTGCTACACTGTGATGCGGCATCGCTCAGAACAAGCGCAAGGAAATGTCGTCTCCAAATTTGAACTAACCTAGGCAAATTCAAAGTTGAGCGTTAGTTAAGTTAAGCGTAAGCTGACCAACGTCCTTTCGTTTTCTGTTGCTTCAGCGCCTCAGCCATACCAAGCCTAACCGCTCGACCGACATCGAAAACGCGCGAAGCTGACACATCGGTCAGTGATACCCCATTTTGAAACAGGCTCAATTCTACACCTTGCAGACACAGGCTTTCAAATTATAACCTGGGATTTTGTTATTCTGGACTCAGGAATTGTGCGTATGTTTTGTCGCGCATGCTCTCACTCACGGCATCTCGCTGAACGCTGGTTGAGAACCAGTGGTTCAGATCATTTTTGGGCTTCAGCTCTTCCAGTGATGACGAATACGAATGCCATTTAAATGGATGAATACATCCACGGACTTAGGTCGAAAGTGCGACGCTAGGATTCATTGGAACGTATTGAAGAGCTAATGGGGAGTTAGCAACAACAACAACTGACTGGGGAGTTTCATCGCCGGGAGCGACACTCTACCCCACTGCTGGTGGTGATGCGGGGAGTGAAATAATGAGCCCCTTCACAGTAGGGATAGAAGCCCTGTGTCCAGAAAGGCAAAGAAAGCCTTGAAGGCAGAGCGTTTTTGTATTTGGATGTGGCCAGGGACCGAGCTATTTTGTGAGAGAGAAGGGGCGGGAGTCTAGCTCGCTGAGGGATCCGGAGAGCACGGCTCGGAAAGATTGGTAGCGTGGGCAGTGGAGAAGAATGTGCTTCTTCAACAGCAATCTTCAACAGCACCGCAGTGGCTGCAGTGTGGAGAGGCAACTTGTCTCAAGCGGTTGCGCAACTGTGCTCTCAATGCCACATCGAGGCGCATTCGATGAACTAATGCGGCATCTTGTTGAGAGATTTGTGCAGGCATGCAGAAAGTGAGCGGTGGATCAACTGTGATCAGCATGGCGGGTGGGAGAATATCAGCGGTTCGTTGGCGGGTAGCCAGAGGAGTCACGAGGCGTCGATGCGCGGACCGACGATCTCGTCTCAGACTTGCGGACTTGCCATTTCGAGATGCGCCGTCGGTGTATGTGGCGGCAGAGGTAGAAAACTTCGCGTGTACGAGGCTCAAAGGACTTGAGTAGGAATCTGATCTCTGCGGTTGTGGAGGCTCGGAAGGCGTGCGAAGGTCTGTGGCACAGGCACAGACCATAGGGGGTTTGGCGGTGTGATGTCCTTAGGTATGAAGCCAGTGAGAGCCTGCCTGTCTTCTGTGCTATGCGATGGAAATCACTTTCAGGGCGGTATCCAATTTTCCTGAGAAGTGGGTAACGGGGAATGTGCGCACGCAAACGAAGGAAGTGCCGAACCATTTCCCGCTCGTGGAGGACCTCCACCGGGAGTTCACCAGCTTGAGCTAGGACTTGCCGTGTTTCAGCCATTCTTGGAACTCCTTGGCAGTGACGAAGGCTTCGGGCGAAGAGGGTCCGAATGGTATTTAACGATCCTATAGAAACCCTGTGGAAGCCTGTAAAGTACAGTCGCCCTCACCAAAGGCGCGTGAACTGCTAGAAGGGGGCGTTGATCACAGCCCCAGCCGAAGCCAGAAAGCTGTTGGATTGCGGGAAGCCATCGCTGGACTTTGGTCCAGCCCCAGCGCCCAGCGCACGTTCGAGCCCAGCACCACACCAAAGAAGCGATGGGGACGGACAGGCTCGGGCTTCTTTGCGCCCACCCAAAGAGGGAAATTACTCATAGACTTGAGAGTGAACGGGAGCTCGATGCACTTTTCGGGCGAAAGGTCCATTCCAAATCGCGTAAGGTAGAGATGGGCATTATGGCTTGTTGCAAATGGAGCTGAATAGCTGGTCGTGACTTGCTAACTGTCGAAAGGGCAACGCCATCGGCGTACACGGAGAATGCTACCTTGCGAGGACCTATTGGTTTTAGTCCTGCCATTACCACATTAAACAGTGTAGGACTGATAATGCTTCCTTGGAGTACGCCTTGATGAACAGGGTGCTTAGGGCTTTGGCCGTGGAATGTGCGGACAGTGACAGTTCGGTCCGTAAGGAAATCCTGGAGCCAGCTGAAGGGTCGACCAGATAATCAAAAAAAAAAAAAAAACGCAAGGCGTGAAGCACACAGATGTGCGAGACGGTATCATATGCGCGCTTAATGTCCAGGAAGACCGTTAGAACGATCCACCGATGGGCACGAGCAAGGGCGTTAGCGATGCTATTTGTGATGTATCATTTTATAAATCAGCTCGGACAACAGGCTCAGTACTCAAAATATAAAAGCTGTCAGTGAACATTACGCGATCTCACGAATTTTCGAAGCAACACGACCGAGTGGATAAAAGCATCCTGGCGTTGGTGCTTACTCTATGGTCGTCCTGTAGACAGGAAGGCGGGGGTTGAAATCCCACCATCGGCTGTGCTGTCTCAAGCTTTCCTGGGTTTTTCGGGAGACCTTCTAGACGGATGTCGGTTCCCTGAAGTCGGCCCAGGATGTATAGTAACCCCTTTGTGCCCCCTCCTTCCTGCTATCCTCTCTCCATCTGTCCACAGGTACGACGGCGCTAATAGGAAGGGGGAAAAAAGAGACAGACCCCACACAACTCCAAACATTCGGATTCCTGGATGCTCCAAGAGTACGTGAAGTCATCGAGAGATGGCGCCTCTATCGTAACAGCAACGCAAGCTTCTTCTGTCTTCACGCAACGTTGCAATTCTATCAGAGGGTGCGGAGAGGCCGACTTTCGGAGAGCAACGTTGTCAGGCTTATTGCAAATTTCGCACACGACGGCTTCATACACTCAAAACCAGAAATTATTTTTGTGGTATTCTGACTTAACGTAGAGAAACCATATTTTTGCGGGAATGCAGTGGGAGGCACATAACTTGCAGTGACGCATATGACACAGTGGAATATGTAACTCGTCTAAAAAATGATTTTCACCAACATTCGGATTGTTCTGCCTTCGTCGACGAAATTCTACGTACATGAAGACCACCATAGCTTGAAGCACGTACAACAGCCCTTATCAAGTCCTCGACGGTGTGTCTAAACAATTCACGTTCTACATCAACGGCTGGCATACATTGTTTGAAGCCGGTCTACATCGGAACTAATGGCGGTCAAGACGGGGTCCACAGTGACTGAAAAGGATAGTCGCGCCTACGTCTCACGCAATTCCTGTGAAACAGCGCGTCGCGGTTCGTTGAGCACCCGTCCTGAGAACATTTCACTCCCAAACTTCACCTGCTAACTAGGGAAGGCAGTTAATGTGGCGGGACTAGCGCCGTCGTTAAGCACCGTGCTCCGAGGAACGGACGCACAGAACCACAGAGAAATAAACTGCATGTTCAAGTCGGAGCTTCTCTGTACCGAGAATCCTTCACCTCCTTAGTCGATTGTCATACAAGCCGCTGACCTTCACGCTATTATACGACCGTGTCCATGTCGCACCCACCATATCCGTGCATGTGCCACAACCGGAACAACAAGAGCAACAAGAGGACACGGTTGCGCTAACACGGAATTTAAAAAAAAAATCGTCCACAAACGTGCAGTAACACATCCTAATATCACCGCGAAACCTCTACCGGTTATGAACATGACGCTCATTTATCTTGACTATCCCAAAAAGAACGACGCTCTGTTGAATGAAATTCCGCATGTGCCACATGCGCACAATTTACACGTAAACAATTCGTAATTTGCACTACAATACAACAATAATTCCACTATCAGTCCGCAGCTTTGAACACTGCGTTTAATATGCAATGCTTCTTAATATTTATTTATTTATTTGAAAGATACTGCCGGCCATCTCTTGATGGCCATTGCAGATGAGGTGAGTACACTACATACAACACATGGCTATACAGAGTGCAAAATGTCAAGTTTTAAACATCTGAAGTAAGACAAGAGGGCAATTTGTTCCATTCTCGTACAGTACGAGGAAAAAAAATTAAACACATCTGTATTGCAACGAAACTCACGGATTAATTTACTATGTTTCAGTCTTGTGGATCGGCTCGAATTGTAAGTTAAGTAATCGCAGAACTTGAGCCCTATATCCTAGTAAAGTAGGACAGACAGTCGGTACAGACCTATATCGAGCAAACTATATCGTGCAAAAAACTTGAGACGCCGAATGTTCCTACGTTGAGCCAAGGTTGGCAAACCAGATTTAGCATAGAGTGAAGTCGAAGGTGTGTGCTGACCATATGCATAATATATTAATCGAAGAGTTTTTTTCTGCACAGATTCTAGCATGTTAGTATGCGTACTCTAAAATTGGCCGCACTAACGTAGTGTAAGTCGTCAGCTTCGTTGCAGACGTACAGTGGCGCATCGTCCTCCTCAGTGACCAAAGTTTACGGGATGCTTTGGTAGCAACTTGTTCAATATGCTCGGCCCAGCTTAGGTTTGATGCTATTGATACACCAAGGTATTTTTGGTTCTCCACTTTACTGAACACAGTAGTGTTAATGCTATACGGAAAGGACAACGAAGTCTTCTTCGTTGTGACACACATGAACACGCACTTTTTCACATTGAGCTCCATCTGCCACATTTCCCACCACCTAACAATAGATTGGAGACAGTTGTTTAATTTGACTTGGTCGTTCGTAGTGTTTATACTAGAATACAAAATGCAATCATCAGCAAAGAAACGACACTGGATTCCCGGAATGTCGATGCAAAGGTCATTTATAAAAATTAGAAACAGCAGCGGTCCAAGCACGGACCCCTGTGGTACTCCGGAGAGAACTGCCAACGAATGCGAATGGGCTCCGCCAACGCTCACGAACTGGTTACGATTAGTAAGATAGCAGTGAAACCATTGCAGTATACGATAATATACGATCATTACGTGTTATGTTTTTCAATTTATACAACAGCTTAGTGTGCGAAACTCTATCGAATGCCTTTGATAGATCTAAAAACACGACGTCCGTTTGACCACCTTTGTCTACAACAGAGGCAAAGTCATGAACTATGTGTACAAGTTGCGTAACTGTCGAGTAACCTCGCCTAAAGCCGTGCTGCTCTTTCACAAAGAAATCACTTTCTTCCAAAACGCTAATTATGTGCTTGAAGACAATATGTTCCAGAACAACTTTGCTACTAGTACTTAGCAGTGATACCGGCCTATAGTTAGTAACGTTTGATTTATCACCGCTTTTAAATATTGGTGCCACTTTGGCTACCTTCCAGTCAGACGGGATTTCACCCGATCTTAAGCTGGATTGGTAAATGACAAAAAAACTTTGAACACCACTCTGCATACCGCTGTAAAAAGGCATTGGGTATCCCGTCTGGACCACACGCCTTCTTCGTGTCCAGCCGGAGGAGCCTATCTAAGACACCTTCTGTGAACACTTCGACATCGCTCAGACCAAAGCAGGTAGAAGAGAAGGTTGTTCTGTACAGTCGTTGTTGGTGTACACAGAGGCAAACCACCGTTGAATTCATCCGCGATTCTCGCGCCGTCGACAACTGCCACCCCATTGAGTTTAACTCTTTAATCTTATTGTCCTTTTTAACCAGATGACGCCAGAACTGTCTTGGATTATGTTTAAGAAAGTTGTGCATAGTAACATTAAAGAAGTGGAAACGAGAACGGCGTACTAGTGAACGCAATTTTTGACGCAGTACCGGGAGTGAGCCTTTGTGCCCTGGATGGAACCTTTCTATCCTATTTATTTTACGTTTCAACTGTAAAATCTTACGCGTTACCCAAGGATTGCGCTTCTTCCGCTTCACTGTGCGCAAAGGCACAAACTTTTCGATGCACTCCAGGGCCAAATTCTTAAAGGAATACCACCTTTTGTCAACAGAGACTGCGGTATCCTCACAAAGCACAACAAATCGGTCAAAAGATTCTTCCAGCATGTCCGCAACATCAGTATCACTTGCCCTGCTGAAATCACGATATTTGTTGGTCTCAATATTTGTCCCCGAGTTAATTGACATGTTCATTGTACAAACAAATGTACAAACAACTGCATCGTGGTAAGATATTCCGTCTGCGATCGACACATCAATTAGCGTATTTGCTGCAGCATGAGAAAAGAAAACGAGGTCAATCAACGACTCGCCACCATATAACTGTATATAACAATATAAAACTGAAAAACTCACGATCGAGACACCAACTGTGCTGCGCCCAAATCATTATCAAAGGGAGGCACGGCCATACATGAAACACCAACCGGAGCAACCCATGTTTACGCTCGAGGAACGGCATTGCAAATGCACTGTTAATGGTCCAAGTGTGTAACTACCATCACAGGAAGCCGCTTTAAAAACGGCCTTCACACCTGCTTTCTAGGAACAATGCGTCGCGGTAATTCAATGCAATCAATGCACTTGTGTGTAGGAACTTTTTGGAGAATCCGGTGAACACAATAGAAATTAACGCATTGACTGTCTTGACAGGTGACAGATGGTTGTAATGACGTGACTGTAATCATATTAAACCATTGAAGCCGTTTTGATTTCCGGTCGTTAATTACTCCGGAAACGGAAAGTCACGTATTAAGCTGGTTCAGTAGTAGTGAGTCGATCCATTGTTAATTCATTCAATAATGTGTTGAATGCGGAGGAAATCGGTCAAAAACGATGTAACGCAGCCAGTGGTTGCTAGCTGTTCCTTGAACAAGATTCAGCCGTTCACGGAGGACGCATGGCTCCATACAAGGAACCCCTCTGCTATCAGAACTACTCCGCGGAGCTTATTGACAGACCTCGGTCTTCGCCTCGCCGGCCATATCTCACGTTCCATGGCACGGTGAGAGGAATGTGGGGCCCAAGCTGGATAAGCAGGTGGTGATCAGATAAAGACCGACGACCCCACATGCAGGTTACCGCCAAGACGGCTTCAACTGGTTCGCTTTCTGGTGGAGATATGTAACGTAGCTGTCGTTACTAGATGTTTATATAACACACTTTTGCCGTTGTAGGCTGGCTTCAGACTGCTCAGCTCCTCTCTCGTCGTTTTGTTCTTCACCATTCCTCTTCCACGAGGCGGCTGTATGACTCCCATTCTCTGTACAAGTTGAACTTCTGCGCAGGAGAGGGGAAAATGGACGGAGAAATCACGGGGGCAGCGTTCGTCCACTCAACTGCCGGCAAGGAGTAACTAACGTGCTCAATGTTGTGCTTGGGGTTACTTCGTCGGGTTACTTCCTTCCCACGAGAACCGACCCACGTGGGATCTGTGCGTCCATTTTGTTATGCTGGAGGGCGGCCAAAAATATGCCGCGTTAGGTCAAGGGGATGAAACTCGCGAGTTCACTTGCGGACTAAAGTGAGGCGCTGCGAGCCTTTCGCGTCATCAAACGTCATGAAACGTCAAAATTTTTACGTCGAAGTGCGAGTTCTCTACCGAGAGCAACGCATTGGCTCCTGCGGCCGCTCCCCTGGTATGCGAGCGCTCATTGGTCGGTTTGAAATCTTAACCTTTTCGTGACGCGCGTAAGCCGGCACCGCCGTGTCTGGGGTGCCGGAGAAGCTCCAGAAGCTCGCCGTAAAGTTTCGAAATATGGTGCAGCGGGGACGCACGCAAAACATCTTTGCCGGTACCGCTTTGGATGGTTTTTAGTGCCCGTCGATACCGACCCTGCAAAACTCGAATCCTCTTGGATACTTCTGCAAGTAAATTGAGTGATAGATAAGTGGAAGGCAGGTGTGCTTCGCTTGCTTGGCGCGACAACGATTCAAGAAGGATCAATACTGTGTTTCTCCACTCGATGGCAGGTAAGTCAGTTCCTATTCCATTCTGCCGCTTAGCGTAGCATAGCACAGCACCGCACCTGTGGCGTATACGCAACATTTCGGCCGGTAGAATTTTTAGTTTTCACGTTTTCTGATCCTTGTTCTGGTCTTTCTTGCTCAGGTATCAACTAGGTACTGCTCAACTCATATCTGCTTCAGAAAAGCATCTGCATGGACGCAATAGAATGAATGCCACTCTGAGTGGTTGGAACATCATCTTTCGGCTTAGCAGCTGCACAGGTTCCTTTGTGACGGGTCAGCCTTGACATGTGACACTACACAAGCAGCAAAGGGATATGGACATGTTTTCTGTCATGCTGGATTTGTTAATGTGTTTGCCTGTGCACTGAATTTACTGATCTACTGTGAAATCTTCCACGTGAGACATATCAGCTAACAGTGAATGCGAAGTTGCTTTGGCATATAACTTCAGAAACAGTGTTCATGTGAAGTTTGTGTTTGGCGCAGATACAGAAGACTGCATATGTGTGATTTGGAAATACCAATCTCGAAAAATAAAGCACCTTGTGCAACAGAAAGAGCCAACGCTTCCGCGTTTTATTTATTTCACTGGATGCGAACGAAAATCCAGAACCGCCAAAGCGGGGAAGAGAACAGAGGGGAAATGGAAAAAGAACGCCTCTGCAGCGTCGCTTTACGTCACCCGTCACCCAGGGAGACAAAATAAAACAAAGCAAAAAACTACTCTACCGAGGCCCAACGATTGGCCTGACGTCAGAGGTCACGTGAGTTTTTCCCAGCAGTAGAAATATAGTACACGTTCATTCCCCTGGTTATGTCAGGCTGAGGAAAAGAGGAGAACTGAGGAGCTGCGTGGAAGCATGACCTGCTTGCACAGCGTATTCTCACCACGTGTGAGTGCCAACATAAGACACTGAACAATGTGTTGGAAATAAAACAACAGCAAAAGAGCCCCGCACTCTGTCGCTAGAATATCGGGGTACCCCCGAGTGCATCACGTGATATGACGCACTCATATTCTGCTGTGTGGAATAGGTCCTAATTGCTCTTCGTGCTGGTAACATCCTACACTCATGTCTGTCATGTTTTAATACGTTAGCATTTCACGGCCCCATTTCGAAGAGAAGTCGGCGTTGTATAGCGGGGTGACTAAAGTGTCCGTCTACAGGGCTGCACATGACGGAGAATAGGGAGTCAGGATGCGCTCCGCAAGCTGATTCGCTGTTCTTCGTCACGTGGAAGCACGGTGCGACTGCAGCTCGGTGCGTGTAGTGCGTGAGCCATGGTCAGTTCCGCCACGAGGGGATGGGATAATTCTATTGTTGGGGAAAGCTCACGTGACCTAGAGCGTCGGGCCAATCGTTGGACGACAGTTGAGTAGCCTTTTGCTTTTCTTTTTTTTTTTCTCCTTGGGTTATGTGTGACGCTATCGAGGCTTTCCCTTTCTCATCTGTTCTCTCCCTCCCCCCACTTTGGCGGTTCTGGGAGGTTGTCGATTTTCGTTCGCGTCGAGTGAAATCAATGACGAAACGCGGAAGAGTAGGCTATTTCTGTTACGCAAAGTGCTTTATTTTTCGGGATAGGTATTTCCAAATCACAAATATACGGTGTGGTATAGCTGCACCAAATGCGGTCTGCTATAGGCACGAAACATGAACGATGCATGAACAGTGTTTCTGAAGTTCGAGTGACATGCGGAAGCAGCTTTACATTCACTGATAGCTGATATAGAAGACTTCCCAGTAGAACAACAGTCTATGGACTGCACAGGCACACACGTTCACAGATCCCAGATTGAGAACGTGTCAATATCCCTTTGCAGCTTGTGCAAGCCTCTGGTCGACCCGTCACAGAGGAACTTGTGCAGCCGGTATGCCGAAACATGAAAGTGCTCCAACCACTCAGAGTGGCTCATCCATGCAGATGCTTTTCCGAAGTAGATACGAGTTGAGTGCTTATACCGGAGCAAGAAAGATCAGAATAGGAACCAGAAACGTGAAACCGAAAATTCTATTTAATGAAATGCTGCATGTATGCCACAGGTGTTGTGCTATGATATGCTAAGCGGCAGAATAGTATAGGAACTGAATTACCTGCCATCGAGTGGTTAGCGGTAAAACGTAGTATTGATACTTCTTGAATATTTGTTGCACCAAGCAAGCGAAGCAGACCTGCCTTCCAGTTATCTATCACGCAATTGACTAGGTATTCAAGAGGCCCCGAATTTTTCAGAGTCAATATCGACGACATATTAAGGCAAGGACACTAAAAACCATCCAAAGTGGTACCGGCACAGATGCTTTGCTTGCGTCCCTAGCTGCTGCACCCACCATGTTCTGAAACTTTACGCCGCGCTGCTCCGGCGCCGCCGACAGCTTGAGCGCGCGATGGAAACTTTGTAATTTCAAATCGACCAATCAGGATTCGCATACCGAGGGAGCGGCCTCAGGACCCAATGGGAGGGTGAGGGTTGAAAATCCCATAAGCGACGCAAGATCGACGAAAAAAATCGGACGTTTCATGACGTTTGACGACGCGCAAATCTTGCAGCGCCTATCCTTAGTCCGCAAAGAAACTCGCGAATTTCATCCCCTTGGTTGCGCCTCGTCACTAGAAATGTTCAGACGTGTTTAGCAAGGGGATGAAACTCGCGAGTTCAACGACACACCGTACAATTCTTAATACCGAGCCAATCTCATGAGTGCGTACCCTTTTATGATGAGCATCTTCTTTCCCTGCTTGCAGAGCCTGTCTTTGGCACGTAATCGAGGTGTCAAAATGAGACGGTGCACGAACGTGTTCTTCACTCTCGAATCGCTCCAACTCACGAAACATTCTAGTTCTGGAGTTGATAGACTGTTCGGTGGATATTAGTCGTGTCCAGAACAGCACCGCACACGTAGAATCACATTGTCGCATGAATAAACCCGCGAACATATTTGTACAAACTGTTCTGTCGATTGACATCACCGAAGCACGGAACACAAGAGGACGCCGTGCCGGCCAAGACGTGCTGTTTTGAAACTATGCTGAAACGACCGCTGGGACGCTGCGCGCGCATGCCCGCGTACGAAATGCGATTTCAAAACGTTGTCGGCCAATCGGAGCGCGCACACAGTATCGGCCAATGGGCTTACAACGTTGTAGGTGGGCGCAGTGGTACCTAATCTACAGCCGTATACTCGGGTACCTGAGGATGACTGGTGACGCCATGTCGGCGGTGCGGGAGCAACTCGCCGCAAAGTTTGTGTTTCTGAAGATTTCTCTGCAGCGGTTCGCTCGTTGTGGAAACACCTACTTCGCTAGGTCCCAAAAGTACCCCTTCAAACTGCAGTGTGATAAATTGATTAGAAATGAGAAATCCTACAAGTACGACCCGACATTATCCCAAGTCAAGGAAGCGCAAAGATAGCACTACTCGACTAGGTCCAGGGAACGCACGAAGTTATCATTTCTAGTCTCTAAAGTCAGGAGTCTTATCCCAAAGCGAGATAGCTTGTGTCATGAAATCATGTCATCTCAAAGCAATATCTTGGCTTTGTGCGAAACGTGTTTAACCCCTGATGTAACGGACAATGAACTCTCTTTCGAATGTTCCCGGCTTTGTATTTTACAGAAACGATCGCATTTCCCGGTGAGGAGGGGGTATCCTGGCAGTTAGAGACTGTTTATACTCTCATATTGTGAACATTTCACTTGATCTTGAACTGCTGTGGGTTTGCGTTCAAGGCCGCTTTTCACGTTTATTAATTGGTCTTTGCTATCGGCCACCAAAGCTTGTAAATGTTTGTTCCTTCTTGCACATTGCTCTAGACGTGGTCACCCAGCGATACTCCAAGATTGTGCTGGTTGGCGACTTTAACTACCCGGGTATCGACTGGTCCTCTCTGCACTCTTCTTGTCACGAAGAGTGTGGCATCCTTGATTTATGCTCCACTTTTTGTCCTTTAATCCTCGTTGTCGTTTAATTCTCTGGATCTTATTCTGACGACTGACCCAGAACTTTTCGATGCCGTATTTACGTCGCCGTGTCCTGTTAGTGACCATCTTACTGTTTGTGCAGAAATGCAGTTTGAACATCCACCAACTAAAAAAAAGGAGGCTCATCAAGTTGTACATGACGTCATTAACGTTACATTGGCCTCGTGTTTAACGGAATTCCCTGAACGGTCTATGCGCCGAACAGCGGAGTAAAGCTGGTCAGTCTTCAAGGAGCTACTGAATGCCCTGGTGACTGCTCATGTACCATCGATCACTATATTACACAATCCATCGGCATCGTGGTTCAGCCTATCAATTAAACGAGATCCGTTTAATGCCGGATAATCCGGAGAATGCCATCTGTGAAACCTTTAACGAAAGTTTCGCAACTGTGCCTTCGAGTAATATCAGTGAAAATCGTCCCGTTCAAGGAACTATCATACCGCCAATGAACGAAATCCCAATCCCATCAAACGGGATCGCTAGGATGATTGACGGTCTCAGAATATCTTCGGCTTCTGTATTTGACGGTATAACCCCCAAAATACTCAAAAGTACAAAATAGATATCTACCGAGTTTCTGGCAGTTATCTTTTCGGAATCTCTCTTATCCGGCATCATCCCTCTGGACTCGCGCTTGGGGAGAGTTGTCCCGATTTTTAAAGGAGGGGACCGTAGTGTACCATTGAAC
Organism: Ornithodoros turicata; assembly: GCF_037126465.1. Classification (NCBI taxonomy): domain Eukaryota; kingdom Metazoa; phylum Arthropoda; class Arachnida; order Ixodida; family Argasidae; genus Ornithodoros; species Ornithodoros turicata. Next base: position 9,031,720 of record NC_088208.1, read on the forward strand.
TACAGACCCATTGCTTTGACTGGTGTTCCTTCCAAAATTCTTGAACACAAAATCTATTCTAATCTTTCTTCATTCTTGGAAGGCCATTCTTTCTTTTATCAGCACCAACATGGCTTCCGTAAGAAATGCTCTTGTGAGACTCAACTTCCCAGCTTCGCTCATGATCTAGAAACTGTCCTGGATAACGGGGTGGCGACAGACCTCGACCTCAAAAAGGCGTTCGATAGCGTATCTCACAGGGGTCTCCTTCATAAATTATCTGGTTTAGACCTTCTCCCATCTCTCTCAACTTGGATCGAACAGTTCCTATCCCAGCATAAACAAGCCACGATATAGTTAACGGTACCTTATGATCCTTCTGTTCTGTCACGTTGGGCGCCCCCCAGGTCACCGTTCTCGGCCCGTTATTATTTCTCATATACATTAACGACCTGCTCACCAACATCACCTCAAAAGTTCGGCTTTTCGCAGATGACTGTGTGGTGTATCCAGCAATATCGAGTACATCAAATCAAATCATATTACAACGCGATCGTAACTTAATTGGTGAATGGTTCAGAGTTTGGCAGATGGAACTCAGCTTGCCGAAGTGCGTATTTCTTTGTTTGAGGCGTTCCTCACAACTTGTAACTTTTGCCTACCCTATCCCCAATCATTTTCTCTTCCCTTCCGCATCATGCAAGTGCCTGGGCCTTACCTTTTCATCTAACCTTTCATGGAAGGACCATATCTTAGCCATCTGTAAGAGGGACGATTGCTCACTTGCTTTCCTTCGACGTAACGTAAGACAAGCGCCCACAAATGTTAAAATAATCGCGTATAACATTCACGTCCGACCTCAGTTGGAGTACGCAGCCTCGATATGGGATACCCATCAGTCGGATTTGGAAACACTTGTTGAGTCAGTCCAGAACCGGTGCATCCGTTTCATCCTATCGGACTATTCCATTCAATCAAGTGCGTCCTTAACGAAACTTAATCTAGGTCTTCCCACTTGGACATTAAGGGGGAAGTACATTCGGATATGCCTATTTCATAAGTTCTTCTACGCTACATCCCTGAGTCAGCTATACATCATTCGGGCCCGGTATATTTCTCATCGCACCGATGACAGTCAGAAAATATCACGTACTATTTCTCGTCCCAAGTCCTTCAGACACTCGTTCATACCTCTCGTCGAAACCGAGTGGAACTCACTCCCACAGAACATTGTTGACATCGCAGATCCCCTAACCTTCCGCACGCATTTACTCTCCCATTTGTTTCATTAATAACTTTGTTGTCACATAGGTTGCTTTGCCAGTCTACTGTGGCCAGTGTATTATCGTTATTGCTTTGAATTACTATTGTTATTATTCTTGTTTGTTCTCCTTCTAAACTAATAGTGTGCAAGGGCTGTTGTTAGGTTTTGCTGTATCGTTTACCCATGTAATGACCCCTAGTGGTCCCTTGGGTTTTGGAATAATAAATAAATATGATGTGCTTCATTAGTTTACAGGGGACCCTAAAAACTTTAGCTGGTTAGTAGATAGACGGAGTATAGTTGTCACTTCTTCTGAAGTGTCAGGCACGAAAATGGGAAGACGGCGTGATCCCGCTGGTGATGACAAAGGCGGTGATGACGAAGTGGCGGTCCAGATGACGTCCCCATTTGGCCACGACAGATGTTGAATAAAGGTACGGATCAGCAGGCATGTTGCTAAGACTTTTATTAATGCTTTAGGTTGGTATAGGGCCAAATTAAAGAGTTCATTAAATTGTGATGCGTCGACGCTGGCCGATGAACTCTCGTGGCCTCTCTCGCGCCCATCACTTTTGTGGATGGGCAATGCCACGATGAAGACGATGATTGGACGGCGGCGGTGATGACGATGCTGCTGCTGCTCACAGAAGACAGCAATTAGCTTGAGACCTATGTCCTCGACTCAGACACATAGAAAGCACCTTTCACACAGATTAACGTGCCTTCGTTCCTGCACTTTCACTTTCAAATGTTCATCGCTGTTGAGTGGTCTGTCGTTCTTGTAATACAGATTGTAACCGAAATGCAGGTGCATAAGGGATGCTCTGAAAGAAAAGTGCTTGGTTTTAGCAATCTTAACGTTTCTGAAAGCGAAAACAAAATTCACAGTCACTATTCTTCTGAAATGAGCAATTCCAGAATGAAAGCAAAAATATATCTCGCCATATAATTGTATCCAACTGAGACTTGGCACTTCAATTGCATAATGGCAGTTGAAGATGATGATGATGATTCAATTTTAATGGCGCATAAGCAACTCAGGTCATAGTGCGCCAAAACCATGGTAAAACTGTGACTAGTTAAAAATCAGACGATTATACTAAAATGATATGCTTGGTAGATTGGTAAATTGTGATATAAAGAAAAACATGATACGATAAAAATAAGATATTGAAGAAAAGGCAGAAACAATTGTTGGCATTCTGTGGCTGGTGTCGAGTTTTCCACACTTGGTGGTCAATAATAATGTACGCTGGATATGCTATAGCATCAAGAGTACAGCGATATTCACACAATATGCTGTGGAGATATGTGAAACCAATATACACATACTTACATTTCAAACTTTTTTGAAAAAGGCAGTCCAAGTATGTCGGATTTGTCAGACTCGATACAAAGCCAGAAACTACAGTGTGGAATGACTGTTTCCTCTTTCGAAAGCAGAGGTGCAGCCACCACGACGCTTCGTGATCTCATGCTTCAGAGTGGCATAGCCTAGTAAGGAGCCGTCAGAAGGATCACATAAAGATAACTGGGTTGAAGAAGTGGAGGGCTCTGTGGAATGCGTAAGAAAGCATACGCGTTACACAACAACTACGAGAATGATCGGATGCACTTACAGTTTTCAGTGCGTAGACTTGGAACTGAAAAATAAATGCGCTAACCTTGTTGAAACTACTTTTCAGTCAGAACCACACAAAAACACACTTGGTTTCTTTAGATGAAGGTTCAAAGAAATCAACTTCAGCATTTGCAGTACATCATCAGGTCCCGATGCATCATCATGTCCCTTTGAGATGCAGCAGACACAGCTGAGCGACTGCCGTTGCGATTCGTTGCTTCGCAGCAGATCAAGAACAGTACACCCCAATGATCGGTGAAACGTCCACAATATGGCGAATAACTCCAAAACCAACCCAATGACCCGAAAAAAGCAAAATGAGCTGCGAATCACACAAGTTTGCAGTTCGCAAGCAATATGGCAACCGTGATAGCTGAACGGATACGGAACCATATGGAACGCCGTGCATGGATTGAAAAGAAAATCGTAGAACCTACTGGGCAGGTGTTAAATGCAGGGTATATTTTTCTTGTGAGGCTCTGTAAGAAAAACATATTAACATATATGGACAGGGTCACCACGGGAGGCGTTTGAGCCAATTGGGGGTGCTGCCAGTGGCCCTCGTGTCGACGTCATCTTGATGGTGGGCCGAGATGGATATTCTATATAAATGTATGTTTTCTCAGTTTGACTCTAGGTTTGGTGCTGCCCTCGGATGAAGTTGAATCCTTAAAATTCGGGTTTAGAGAAACCGTGGGGTTTTATGCATGAATTTTTCGCATAGAAAGTCCTTGTTGGGTGCTTTATCGACTGCAAGTATGAAAGAGCGCCCACAGTTTCTGGTCAGAGTCCCTTTTAGGAAGCCCGTAACAGAATACTCATAGTGAGGCATTTTAAAATATGTTTTCTTGAACCTTTTCAAAGTCGACATACGTTTGCTTGTGTAACTGTCAATCTGGGCCATTTCAGCCAAAACCAGCCAGAGGTGACCTGATTCTCTTATATTTCACTGGGAAAAAAAAAATTGTGCGCATTTTTTTGGGTGTGCATGAATGTCAACTTTTTTCGCATCATTTGTTTTTTTTTAACAATGGGGGCGCATCATACCCAAACCACGCCCAAACATGAAAAAGTGTTGTGTATTACGAGCTTCCTTCTGACATCCACATAAGTCATTTCTGCGCTTGCTTTGTCCGGTGTTAGAAGAAAAGCATGGGTCTGCGTTCCCGAAACGCATATAGAACGAGAATGAATCTGATGACGACGTGGTGAGGACTCAAGAACGGAACACGCTTTGGACAAAGTTTACAATAAATTTCCATGTTTTTTGAGGCCTTGGAAATGGCATTCTGAGGCTCCAGTGTATTCAAAGACCGGTGAGAACAAAGTGCTTGAAGTAGTATAGATACATATAACTATACATACATATCTTACAGCTTTTCCATGGCAAATAGTTGTTGCGGTGCGTGAACCAATGTGTATGTTCCTGAAGTTATAATCTTATTGCGTTACACATCGACATTACTGTCTCCTGGTTAATGAAAATGAAGAAACCTCTGCTGACTTAAGTTGTTCATCAGAAGGAAAATAGTTTTTTTTTTCTTTATAAACGAACAAACAACTGTTTCTTCACAATAGTATGCAGCTTATTTGCAGAAAGGCATTTCGAAAGTGTCGCCAGACTTGTGTTAACTGTACCAGTTTCCTGCATTTATCAGCACATAGGCTGTCAATGAAAAACATTGCTTATGCTGACCACTTCGGCGGCATGATACACGCAAGAAAGTACAGAGGCATGTTCCGTTTTCGCGATTCTACGGTTCTGAGGGCGGAACTCACACAGAAGGACAAACACAACACATCCACAAGGTGCCAATTTCACAACAACCAAGGCAGCCCTGTAGCCCTGTAGGAGAATGGCGATGTGCCGTGCTGTGACGGTAAAAGCTGTCCGCGACAATGCTCAGAATATGACAGGCGGGAACTTATATGGGGACATCGACAGGAATTCAAACTTCGACATTCTGAAATTTGACAGGCATGCAGCAGAACAAAGCTCTAACCGCAATGTCAACCTAATCCTGATAGCCGGCGAAAAATACAGCAAGCGATTCGCTCAGAGTCGGTATACTCTCTTTCTCAGCCCACCGCAAAAAACCACACCCTGCAGGGGATTTTCAGACGCGGGAGCCAAAAGCCTTTCCTGTTCTTGGACTGCCGTGCCTGTCGATCAATCAGAGACGATTTATTTTCAAAGTTTGAATCTGAAAGTTTTATATCGCAAAAGTTGGTTTTTACGGCTTTACCTTTACACCGTGTATTTTTTAGTGATTCATTTTGAGGAGTTTATTCTCAAAGTTTATTTTGCGAAGCGTAGACCAGAGTGATCCCCTGCTCTCATAGTCTTTTTTTTTTGTATAGTTATATGTAATTGTTAAAAGAGAAGCCTGTATATATCCGCGAGATTTTTGCTATTTGCGTGTAGGAATTCAGCGTTCCTACAGGCTAGGGGTAAAATGGCGGGAGCATTCACATTGTTTCTCCTCATTACACGCTGCTGATGGCATGTCTGCCGGTGTAACGCGGAAACAAATTTACTGAGTGTGCCCACCTCTATCCATCTATTGTGTTTGCTCCTGGGAAGATAACTGTCATGTACATTTTCATATGACCCTATTTTTCTCTTTCACAGTGTCCTGAAAACTCAGCAGCGAACAGGAGGCACAGAAATCCCAGCACAAATTATGTGGCGGATCTACGAAGCGTACGAGTAGCGGGTGAGGGACGTACTCTATGGCTGTTGCCGGAAATTATCGTATGTACCACCTCCTAGAATTAAGTGCTACAAATTTGCTCTCAGTACATGTGAGCTTGGCACGAATACAGTAAAATTTAATGCTTCTGATCTTCCTTACATTGCAACCTGTGGTGTCCCCCAGTCCCGAAGAATGAACCGTGCTCGAGCGTCCGTGCTCACAACCCAATGCCTTTATTCTTCCTCCTCGTCATCCATCTCATATCACAACATTCCCCCCCTTCCGAAAAAAACCCAGAAAAAGTCAGTTAATAATGAAAACGATTCGGTCCACCCTTCTTCCTGGTAGATCGCCGTAACTGTCTTGGTGTGTGGGATTGGGCGTGGGCCTTCCGTTTTTCTCGCTGTGGTGCATGTCGCTGCTGATCAGGTGCTTGTGTTCGTGGTGCCGATGTGCCAGATGCCTGCGGTTGTTCGTTGTGCTGGCTCTCTGACGGGTCCAGATGTTGCCACAGGGAGCTCATGCGGAGCTCCACTCCTACCGTTGGTTTGTCTGCATTGCGGATGTGCTTATCAGAGCTGTCAACTTGTCTGGCGAGGATTAACTTCGAGGCGTTCCACATCTTGTTGCCTTGGAGAAGATATGAGTGCTTCCCGCACTGTTTCAGTATCTTGACCGGCTTCGAGTACGTTGGTTCTGCTTTGAAACGTGGCTTAATTCGAATGCGTACGAGGTCACCAGGACAAAAAGTAGTCGTTTTTGCTCGACGTCTTTCGTCTGTGATCCTCTTCATATACTGTTGTTTCTGCTCCACGTGTTCTCTTAACGCTTGTAATGTTTCTGTTGGATCTTGACGAGTTGGAATTCCAACAATATCTAGCCTCGTCCGTGGCTGTTTTCCATGTAGTAGTTTCGCTGGAGACTGACCAGTGGTGTTATGGGGAATAGTTCTGAACGCCGAGGTACTCTGTAACAGCCGTGCGCAGAGGTTCCCGTTCAAAAGATGCCAGTTGGACATACTGTTTGAACGGGCGGTTGAACCTTTCCACTAATCCGTTTCCTTGCGGGTAGTACAAAGAGGAGCAGAGATGTTTAATTGCTCGCTCTTTCAGAAAGTTCTCAAATTCACTTGAGTTGAACTGTGACCCGTTATCAGCGACTATTTCTTGTGGATATCCCTTTCTGCTGAACACTTGCTGTAGAAAGGTGATAATAGTGGCTGACGTGACAGAAGCGGAGAAGAATACTTCTGGCCACTTACTGTAATAGTCCACGAGTGTTACCGCAAATCTGCAATCTGGCGATGCCTTCTCGAATGGCCCGGTGATGTCTCCCAGTAAACCAAATATGTCCCAAGGATATCCTGGGGAAGAACTGAATTTGACATTTGGATGTCCCAGGAATGTTCGTGAACGTCCCGTTTACGTCCGTGCGACGTTCCTGGGAACAGACTTTCTTCCTCATTTTGCAGTCCGGGGGACATCCTATGAACGTCTCCGTTGGATATCTGGATGTGAATGGGACGTTTACCGTTTCATATCAAATTAGCTTGTATGCTGAGCATTATGCATTATTATTCAGTTTTTGTTATCTGTCCACGTTTTAGAAATAGTTTTGGATAAATAATCGACATATTTTATTTGAGAACGGTATGCAACCGCTGTATATAGCTATGGATACAGCACTTATCGGCAATGCCACGTGACCTTGCGTATCACATTGTTGTTATGGGATACCGCTTGCACTTCCACATACACAAATATGTGATATCGAGTGAGCACTACCTACGGAGGCCTGTGGTGGCCTCTTTTGGCGTACTGGATGGAGCATATACTGAAATGAGAGTTGTAGGAGTAAGTTCAGTAAGTGTACAGCGCGGTGAACTACGATTGTAACGGTGAAGACGTTTTGGGAACTAATTAGTTCGTGTGCCAACAACGCCGAAGCATAACCGTGGATACTTTTGGCGTCCCTTTCTCATAAACATTGTGTTTTTAATTCAAACTATCTTTCATGATGTGATTACTCTGCAAATAAAGGTCTAAACCCAAAATGTTTCTCGCTTTGCTTACGTCACTCCAGTAAGCGTCACGTGTCCCAGATATGTGCGCAAAATGCAACGCGGTGGGGCAATTGTTTTTACATCCTGCAGATGTCCCTGGGAGATACAATGTCGGACGATTTTCAACGTCACATTGTGGACGTCCAAATAACGTCCATAGGGGAGGTGCGTGACTTTTCTGGGACGTCCCTGGGATATTTCTGGTTTACTGGGCTATTGCAAGCTTCTCCCACGGCATACTTGGAAATGGTACGGAAGTAAGCGGTTGGGTTCGCGGTTTGGCGGTTTTATCCGCGGCTTTGCAGATTCCACAACTACGTACCACACGTTCCATTGCGCATCCATGCGAGGTCACCAAAAGATGTCTCGTAATCTTTGTTTTGTTTTCACTATGCCTGGATGAGACTCATGACCATTTTGTACTATGGCTTCGGTAAGTGCTGTTGGTACGACTATTCAGTCTTCCCGGAGAAGTATGTCTTCAATGCAGGACAGTTCTTCTCTTACGTGGAAGTACAGAATATCTTGTTCTTCCAAGCACTGCTTAGACGGCCAACCGTCTGCGACGTACTTCTTGATTATTTGAAGCGTTGACTCCTCTGTTACCTTCTCCTGCAGTATTTCTCGACTGATGGGACCTGTCACAACTGATACAATTTCTTCCTCGAACTGTGTAGGAGTCTAGTCGTTCATCGGAAGGCGAGATAATGCATCCGCAACAACATTTTCCGTTCCTTTGTAGTACTGAACTTTGAAGTCATAGGCCAGTAATCTTGCACAGCACCGTGAAATACGTAGCGGGCGGTGACCAGACCCTTGTGAAGATAAAAGCGTCACGAGTGCTTGATGATCAGTTCGAAGAACGAAATGTCGCCCCATAAGTACACGTGCCAGCGCTCACAAGCCCATAAACAGGCTAAGGTCTTATGCTCACCTGCGGAGTACTTCTTTTCATGTGGGGCCAGTGTTCTTGATGCAAAAGCAACGGTTCGCAATTTACCGTCCTTTTTCTGTTGCAACACAGCTCCTACTCCAATGGATGATGCATCCGTTGTCACTATGACGTCCAAAGTAGGGTCGAAAGGTTGCAGGATGTTCTCTGTGGCCAGCAGAGTTTCTAGTTCCCGAAACGCATCATCAGCTTCGTGGTGCCAGGCAAACTGTTCTTCTTTTCGAAGCATCTTGCGACGCGGTTCTACAACGTCAGCATAATGTGGTATGAATCGTGAGTAATACCCTGCCATGCCTAAAAAGGAACGTAATGCTGCTACATCTGTTGGTGAAGGTGCGTCCAAGATGGCTTGTACTTTGTTTTCTTGGGGACTGATCCCACGACCACTGACCTTGTGCCCGAGAAATGTGATTTCTTTCTGAGCGAAAATGCATTTGTTATTAAGCCTGAGCCCTGTATTAGCAATGCGCCGTAGTGCTCCACGAAGATTTCTTTCATGTTCCGCTTCGTTTCGTCCGTAAATGATTATGTCATCAATGTATACCATTACACCATTGCAGCCACGTAGAACCTTGGTCATCATTCGTTGGAACGCTGGTGGAGCTGACGACAGTTCAAAGCATACCCGTGTAAAACGGTATAGTCCTTCATGTGTGATGAATGTGGTAATTTCCCTGCTTTGCTAGTCCAACTGAAGTTTATGATATGCCGAAGCCAAGTCCAGCTTTGAAAATACTGTGGCTTCAGATAAAGAGTTCAGCATCTCTTCTATATGTGGTAGACAAAAAACATCCATGATAATTGCCTTGTTGACTTCACGCAAATCCACACAAAGCCTGATGCTTCCATTTGACTTTAGGACGACCACGACCGGTGAAATCCATTCTGAAGCTGTAACAGGCTCAATGATGTGTTTATCCTGGAGGCGTCGAAGTTCCTCAGAGACTTGTTGACGAAGAGCGAGAGGTAATCTTCTTAACTTTGCTGCAACCAGCTTTACCTCGGGACGTATTTTCACTTTGTGAGTCAAACCTTTGGCCATTCCAATATCTTCCGAGAATAAGTCTGTAAATTCATTCCTGAGGTTCGGCGGTAGTGCAGTTGCATACATAGAAACTGCAAAACATTTCAGTTCTGCTCCGTCCAACCGAAGCTTTAGCTTGCTAATGGCGTCCATGCCTAGTAACGTTGTCCCCTGGGGTACGATGTGAAAGTTGATCTTTGAAGATGCATTCTTGTACACGACGTTTGCCTCAAAGCATCCTATTACTGGTATGGGACTCCCTGAGTAGTTCCGTAGGGACACGTTGGAATTGTGTAGAGGAAATTTGTGCCGGAACTTAGAAGGAAATATGTCAGATGACATGAGTGCTGACGTGGGTTCGAATCCCATCCTCGTCGCCAAAATGTGGTGTCGCCGAGTCCCGAAGAATGAGCCATGCTCGAGCGTCCGTGCTCACAACTCAACGCCTTTATTCTTCCTCTTCGTCATCCATCTCATATCACAACACAACCCTAGGTTGCATATGAGTGCGTCTCTCTAAATTCTCTCTCTTGTTTTTCTTTTTTTCGTGTACATATAGTGAGATATATAGATTGATATGTATCACGTGTGGCTTATATTTGTTGAAGTCAGGGTTGCGGAGTTGCCACTCCGGAGTTGGAAAGATTCCGGTGTCATTCCAGATTTAGCACAGCACGAAGTGGAATTGGAATGGAATGGCAGAAACTGTCCTAGGAATGGGAATGGTCTGGGTGCCCCGGAGGCAGTTTTGATTTCAACGTGCTGGTTTCTGCCCTCGCACCCGTTGCACTGCACCTGCACTCGGTCAGGAGTGAAATAACCTTGTCTTTGTGCTTTTTTCGTGCTTGGTAATGTCAATCTCCTCTAGCAATGCTGGACTTAACAGTATGGTTGCCTGTCCTTTTCTTTATTGAGGGGATTAACGGAATGGAATTGGGTTGCCAAGCCACTCCAGGAGTGGGAACTGACCGTACCTTTTCATTCCCAGAAATTCAAAATAATGAAATTATTGCAAATCTCCATTCCTTGGAATGGAATTGGAACGGAATGGGAGACCCTGTTCCGCAACCCTGATTCGGACTGCCTGCAGTCTACCTGAAAAATCTTTTCTTTCTCGGCCTGTGAGGCAGGCAATTTATGCTACTTCATCTTCCTTTAGATACCTCATTGACGACAGGTGAACGATCTAGATGTCCTCGTAATCATACATGCTTATGAACTCTGGACATTGAACATGGACTTTGGATACGGAAATGGAAATGGCCCACTTGTCTTCAATAAGGTATCTAAAGTCAGATTAAGAAATACAAGCATCATGCATGAAGAAAATGCAAAATATCGAGATTAGAACACGGACACAGACCACTATGTTAGTTGCTGGTGCTCAGACCACAAAGCATTCAGGAAAGCAGAGTGAAAATACATAGATATGTACAGATTTTCAGAGATAAAGTTAACAGAATATTGCTTTTCTAATACGTCGTTAGCTGATTGGATTTTAGTCACAATTGTTTTTCTTTCTAATCGTTGGTAGGATACCTACCCTGTGCCCAGTACGAAGACATGCACTTCTTCAAAGAGGTCAGAGTGGTCAGTCATGTAGGTCCACCTGAACTTTTCCAAAGTGGTTCGCATATCGGTAGCGCTATCATGGCCATATTTGGCAAAAGTTGAAATGTACTTGTCATCGATCGCCTGTAATAAACGTAGATCTGAAATAAGTATTGGTCGAGCAGTTTAAACTGGATGCACCAGTCATTGACCCCGCAATCACCACTTCAAATCACCTTTACCGAAACAGTGAGCTATCGCCGCACTCACCTCTAAATATTGTCCCTGTAACACGGATTACGAGTGCGCGAACCTGGTTTGTAGCTAACCTTTGATTGAATTGTATTGCAAATAAAAATAATATGGATATTGTGGCTCCACAATGTGCTACTCGAGAACGCTGACATAGGTTGCCTGCGGAACAACCACCAAGGGTTGGTGGGATTGACGATGAAGAGAAAGCAGAAAGAGAGCGATCGACTGAAAAGAAGCAAACAGTGGGGCATTCCTTGTGTGGCCAGGACCACCATACATGTACCACCAAATTTGACTTTTTTTTTGTAGAATCTGCTAGAGATCGAAAGTACGCGAATGTTTCCAAGACAAATGTATCCTGTCATCAGACTTTTTTTGTTCCTTCCATGTTAGTGCCACAAAGCAATTGTGGTTATGGGCGGCCTGCAGACTTGGACAGATAAAGAGAGGATAACAGGAAGCAGAAGGAAACGGGGGTGTTATTATGCGTCCTGATATCAGAGTAGACAACTGCTAATCATTGTCCTGCTGTAATAAGTAACGCCAGGACATTTTGTTTTAGGTTTCGTCCTGAATTATAAGTACTCATTGAGAAATCCCTTCGCTTGCCACATTCCACGTTTCGTGGCAATTTGTAGAATTGAAACGCTCCCGTAAGAGGTATCATAACTCGTAGATACACTCTCGTAGATAAAGGTTAATACCTACACTCAGCACCATGGCACACTCGAGGAGGAGGAGGAGGAGGAGGAGGAGGAGTGTCGTTGGGAGGAATCCGAGAGGTCTGCCTGCCTGATTAGGCGGCATGTTTCTCGGGAAGGGAAAGGTGGTGGAGAGGAGGAGAGGAAAGCGTGAAGTGGAAGACCGAGCGGAATCCGCTCGGGGGGAGGATAGCTGCGTCCATGGGCCGACTTCAGGGGAACTGTGCCAGCATACGCCTACTACACATCTGAGGGAAACCCAGGAAAAACCCCAGATGGCACAGCCGGCCCGCGGATTCGAACCGCGGACCTCCCAGTCTCCAAGCGCACGCGTTACCGCTGCGCCACCGGAGCTGGTGGGGCACACTCGAAACGTTTTCTCAGCGGGCATTGTTCGCGTATCTTTTTCCTGCCCATTATCGTAAATTGTTGGTCACGTATTGTGCAACCGACGAGTGTGCTTTAATTACTACTTGTGTAGTGAATGCATTTCAGCTACACGGGGCTCGGAAAAGTATAATTTAATTTCTAAAAGCAAGGCTCCGATGTGAAAATTGGCAGTCTCCTCGGTGACATTCACAAAAGCACACATACACTAGAGCACACATATATTGATAGCACACTACTGAATCAAACTCGAGTAGTTTTTCATCCAATTTGTAACAAACGTTCACACCTGAAAATCAGGTGAAGCGCGCTTGTTGTTGACTACGTGCAAGATGTAACTTGTTTTTAATAATTACCTAACGCTGTCTCTTCGAACGCTGTATACATCTGCGCTACTCTTTTGTCCATGCCCTTATGTGTTGCAGTTCCTGCTCTTCCATTACGCTACGATCGTTCTAGGGCTATGTATTGCAGAGCGATAGCACCCCAGTAAACCACCGATGTCCCAAGGACGTCTACATGATGTTACCCTCAGGACGATGAAGACATCCTGAGGACATCCTGAAACATAATTTTGACATACTTGGGACGTACTCAGAACTGCCAAAATAACATCCGCGCACGTCCCAAGGAAGTCCATAGTACGTCAATGACGACCTTTTACGGACCTCTAGTGGACCTTTTTCCCGTGCCTTAGCCAGGCTTACTGGCGTTCTCTGAACATTACATCAGCACCGCACAGCAGTGCGTATCAGTGGCACAAACAAGCAACATTAGATCAAACACTTTATTTCGTATGAAACTGAGCGTCATAGCATCGTATTACCTCACCAGGTATTATATCACAGCGTAACATGACCAGCATTTTTTTGCATTATTATTGAGAACTTACATGTCTTTGAAAACATGATGTCCATGAACACACACAGCATCGGTCCACAAGGGGAAAAACTTAAAGGTATATGCCCGCAATGTCCGAAGTGCGACGCTGAAACATATGTTGAAGCACTGGCATAACCGACGACCATGCTGCACTGTGTTTCGTACAAGTGGAGATTTGCGATGTGTCCAGCTTGCCTTTCGTGCGCAAAAATTAACGCTATCCAACTTCGGCTATATTCACTTTTCGCCACGGACTCCCTTCCCTGCCGCGTCATGTGAGCTTAACCTGCAAGAAATGTAATTTCAAAAACACTGCTACAGCAAAATGTCACTGTGAAGTACGCATCGACGTATACGCATACCTTTAGACACAGCGCCTATGGTTGCAGTCTGCAGTAGCCTAGCATTCTGCCTATCAACAGCCCTATTGCCTGCGAAGACAGGAAACGCATGGATAACCACGTAGTAGGAACGTGAATGCCTCGCACATTCACTACGTACCTTCAAAACGGGTAAAATCTTGAAAATGACGCGGGCGACGCCACTTGGAGATCCATAATTCACATTCATCCGCTACGACGTTTCCACACATCTGTAAAAGAGTCAACAAGGTGCGACACATTGTACTTCCCTGCAAATTCTTTATTAAAATCACTCAGCATTTTTTACATACAGTGGCACAGCCGTAAAGCCGTGGAGCACATGACGAAGTTGCACGGGTGAAGCGTATGCCCAATCTGTTTCGCAGTAAACACAAGTCACTGAAGAGCTCTGAAACGCACTTTAGCGTAACTTACCTGATGTCTTTCAACATTTCTGTGACCTTCCCACGTCGTGAGTGTGCTGTCCCAACCGCGTTGTTCACCGCAATGAATACGTCGAAAGTATCTGAAATTCATAGATTAGACATTAGTAACGGGACCACTGACGATGTTGCATCTTCACCTTGAAAAGTGCTGGTAGGGTCACGAGTACACTTAGCTGAACGATAAAGCATAGGGTAATAGGAATCAAAAGGGTAATAATCACACTGCTAGCATAAAGTAATAGAACCCACACGCTAGGAATGATACCAAACAAAAGTTGCACGAATCGTACAAACATAGAACTAACCTTTAATCTAAGAAATCGCAAGGCTTCTGATCACTATGCCTGGGGTCTGATCCTCAGCCTGTGCACACATGAAAGCACCCCCAGGCAACACTAGTAGGGCATAAAAACACATTCACAGCAGTCCAGGGCACCAGAGCAACGACGGAACGCGAGACAACGGGAGCCAGAAAAAGGCGTGCGAACGCAACGAAGCTTGCAAGCGAAATGGACGCCGCCCGCAGCGCAGAAACGGCAAGAAGGCCACCTGCCCGCCAGGCCATGCCCCAGCGCCCAGGCGCTCCTCGGAATGTAGCAAGGGAACGGAAAGTCGCGCGAAGACGGGACCAACGCTATCGGAAAGAGGACTTTTTCCTCTTCAAAAACACATCTCAATCAGCTTCCTACGCCAGCAAGAACCCGATATCGAAAAAAATGCCCCAGGCCCATGTATCAGAGAACCGCCGTTGCCACGGTGTTCTAACAGGCTCCAACAGCTCCCCATAGAGCCCATAGTTTGAGATAATTCACACAACACTGGGCACACGACCAATGAAATTGCGACGTGGTGGATATTATGCACAACCAGTCGGCCAATCAGGAGCCTCCATGTCTGGCTGGCTTTTCGGTCGGTCCTGGCTACCATCGACTTCTACTGGATTTCAGGCCTGCCGCCGTTACTCGGTATTCAAAATAACTAAAGCGATTTTGGGGTAAAATAAAGATTTATTTGATACAAAGCACTAATTCAAAGATCTGATACATGGGTGCACTGTGCGTACAAAGCCCACTGCGTTGCTGACACACTGGGACAAAGTTCGAACATGAAGCAGAACGAACACACCGTTCAACTTCTAATACCGAGAGCCAGTCTCATGAGTGCGTACCATTTCATGATGAGCATCTTCTTTCGCTGCCTGCGGTGCATCCATTATAGCGAAGCGAAAAGCGCTTGTGTGGCACGTAATCCTGTCTTTGTTGACAGTCCTCGAAATCCAACGGCGCCCGAACTTGTTCTTCACGCTTCAACTCATGAAGCATTCCGGTGCCGCAGTTGACAAATTGTTCGTGGGATAATAGTTGTGTCCAGGAACAGCACAACACGAGTAAACTCACAATAACGCACGAATAAATCCGCGAACATATTTCTGCAAACTGTTCTGTTGATTGACACCACCGAGCACGGGAGGACGACATGCCGGCCATGCTATTTCGAAACTATGCTGAAACGGCCGAGACGGTGTACGCACATGCGCGCGTACAAAATGCGATTTCAAAACGTTGTCGACCAATCGGAGCGCGCGCACAGCCTAGGCCAATGGACTTGCAACATGGTGTATGGGCGCAGTGGTACATACTCTACAGCCGCGTCCGCGGGTACTTGAGGAGGACTGGTTCTAACTCGAGAACCGAGAGGGATAGAAAGATGGGGCAAGTTTCTACGCGTTTCCCATGTCGAGTGCGTGTGCCCATTAAGAGGAAGTCGGATCCGCCGTCGGCTTCAAGCCTGAAGACAGGGACAAAAATCGGTGAACGGTGGTCGGTGTCAGGAATTTCGAGAATGACGTTAAGACGTCATTCTCGAAATCGACGGACCACTGGAAATCGACGGCTGGTCACAATTGGAAAGTTGTAGAGCAGGGAACAGAGCACGCGCACACAAAATTTCAACTAAATCGTACATCGGGTAATCGACTTACGACACCGAAAAGTGGGAAGCGTTTCAGGGTGGCTCTAGCCAGCCTCGCAGCTCGTCATGCTCTTAAGCCGATATCGGGAGAACGGAACATCGCGCGCCTGCGGGACAAACGCTGTTGAAAATAGCACATTGAGACCTTCATAACGAAGGCAAACATGACCATGTGGCAGCAACGGGAAGGCGTTTTTTTTTTTTGGGGGGGGGGGGAGCCGCTGGTCCCATGTATTGGGAGGAGTGTGAACGCGGAATCCTCTAACTCGAGAACTGCTAAATTTAGAGAGACGCGGTGAATTTTATCACGTGCTCCGCGTCGAGAACAGTGGATTCTCCAAGTATGAACCCTGTCCGAGGCGAACTTCTTTCCAACAAGGGCACTGAAGTTCGGAAAAACGAATTTTACTAACGCGTCTCCGCCTACGAGTTCGAAACCACTACAGATCAGTTCCTGTGTGATTTGCGCGATCACACAGCTAATCCAGGCCCGTTCGGACCTGAATTTTGGTCTCGATCCAACAGTCCGGGCGGGATTTACAAGACTTTGAAGGTGTCAGAAGCACCGACGGTTGCCTAGAATTTTCAAATATCTGGACAACCGCCAGGATTTCTCACAAGCCGCAAGGTGCACGCGTAGGGGGATGGAAGGGAAATTCGTCACAAGAAACAGCATCCCGATATCGCCGCTGCAGGTCAAGATATTAGACACGGGAACCCATCGCGAAACACCGCGATGTCACTCTGATGGGGTTAAACCATCACTGGATGGCTAAGAGACGCCACGGCATCAACCGCCACCTCAAGTGGCATGTGCAGTTCTCAGTTGGAATCTCTATGCATATCTGATCTATTCTGACCTATGATGTCACTACGGTGCCGTAGGGGACCTGGGCACATTCTTCTTATTTGTCCATGCTACCAACCTTCCCGAACCGCGCTCTCTCAGATCCTTATTCAGTTGGAATTTCACCCTTTCTATCTCTATGAAAATTGCTTGGCCCCTGGTGAAATCCAGCCCATCAACACTCTGTGATGAGAGCTTTTTTGGTCTTTTTAGACACGTCAGGACTTCCATCCTTGTGAAGGGGCACATTTAATCGCATTTTATGCCAGTGGGCTCGGGTATCCACACTAGCGACGAAACTCCTCATTATTAACATTAGAAATAAAGTTGTTGTTTTATTGATACTCTAGGCCAATTCCTTCAATTGGTTTCGCATTCTTTGAACTGGTGCAGTGTGTACAAAACATGTTGGATTACATTAAATCAAGTGGAAATCAGCGTTTAGCATTTATATCCATTAAGCCAATTCATTGAATTGCTTCTTTATTCCGTGGGTACGGTCTTCGCCACACAACATAGTGGAACATGATGTCGCGAAGGTATAGCTTCTCTTCAAAAACCCTGATTCTGTCAGTGAGGAACTTGTACCTGACGGCTACATAATGAACGAATTGACTGTCTGATTTGTCTTTGGATCTCGTTGGAATTGTGGCGACAATTCAATGATGTTACGTCTTCTCGTTCCGGCAGGGAAGCACATCTGGAGATGTAGTTGTGTGTGTTCCGTTCTACACGGAGATATTGCAAGAGATATCGAGGTCTTCTCGGCCTTCCCAACTACCTTTATTAGCACTACAGTAAAAGGAAACAGAAGCTAGATACTGTGGTACATCTGCTAAGCTCGGATCATGTCGGGAGTTTCTTTGTAAATTCAGATGAATAATTTTTGTGTGTTGCCACTTCGGTAACACGGATAAAAATTAGTGTCACTGTTTTAGTTTCTTGCTGCACGCTGTTGAACGTTATGATAAGGATACAAAAATATAACGAGCATCGAAAGTATGTTTGTATTCTACTTCTAAATCAACATCCGATCGGGACGCCATTTCGAAGTCCCAGCGATATCATTAAAATACATCCTGACTAGACAACGCTAGGACGTTTCGAATGACGTCTTATTTACAACATTGGGACATTTTTCGCGGATCAGGACTTCGGGATCTTTTCAGGACGTCCATGGGACATCGGTGGTTTACTGGGACTATTGGTAGACCAGGACTGATACCCGTGACGTCAGTGCGTGGCAGCTGTGGAGAGAGAACACGAAAGGAATAGAGAGAGGGTAAGAAGAATTTCCTCAGAAACGAGTGCGGGCGCCCAAAGGATGCGTAAGCAAAACAGAGCTGCAGTTAGAACCAGCTCTCGCTTTGCGACGACGACGGGTCGTCGTGAACCCGAGGGGCGGAGGTAAAGTCGCATTTCTGCCGCCCCGTCAGCGCGCACGATTTTCATGTTCCCACCACAGTGGCATTCTATCGTCCAAATCAGACGAAATATCAGGGGGCGTGGCCTTTCTGTGTTACCTAATTGGTCGCCAGCTATCGTTCTCGGCAGCTCTCGCCGACGCCGTGAAAGAAGTTTGGCATGGCGTTTTTTTTTAGGCTGGACGTCTCCTCCTCTCCCGATCCGGAAAGGCGCGTCTATTTCCGCCGCCCGCTCAAGACGCTGCGTCGGGCGTCGCTAAACTGAGAACTGGCCCTTATTGAGAGCATGATTTGCGGTCTGGCTGGCATGTTTTTCTTCTTTTCTTTTTTCAGAGGCTGAAATAAAAAGACAAAGTATTTGACGAAAAGCCGCGACGTAGTTCGAGATTATTTCGCAGGAAAAAAACATTCTCCTTCTTTGTTCTGTTTTAAAGGGGCTGTGAAGTGGAATGTTATTATTTACCACTAGCTGTAGAAGTTGGCTTCGTGATGAGACACACAATCCATTACGTCTCAGTGTTTCGTATTTTTGCATCCTAACGTATTTTGAAGACTGATAATTTCGCGATCGCAGTATCCACAGAGGAGGCCTTGTTTGTCCGACAGGTATCACGTGATATTAAAGTACTTCGTAACCCATTTGAAACATCTTGATTGGTTGGTTGGTTTTAAGGAAAAAATAAAATGGAGATTTCGGCCTCACTAATTACCATTACACCTCTTTTGAAGAATCAGAGCATCTCTTGAACAGTTCGGTTTAAACTGTTGTCATCTATAAGACTACCTGCGCAATGTGTGCCATCCGTTGGCTTTCTCCTTCCCCCGCGTGCCCGTGCCGTCCTCTCCTCTGCTATCACCCACGGTCCAGCAGTGCGTACACTGACCAGAAGATGAAAGCTGTGAAAGACGCTTAGGTATCGCAGCTGTGTGGAAAACTTCGCATCCAGGCAATTTCTACGGATGTCTGGTTTACGTTCTAGCGTTCCCGGATGCACTAACCGTGCACCTTTGATGAAGAAGCACACATTGCAGCTGACCACGGGGTGCTAGCTAGCAAGCCGCTTCCGTTCTATATAGATGACGAGCGACACGCCTCGTGGATACCGCGTCTTGGAGTTCGCAAATTTTGCTTGGCGCAGGAAATTCAATTGCTAAAAAAAGTTTAGACAAACAAGCAGCTCCTATAGGTTTACCATTCACTTTACTTTAACCCTTTAATGCGAATGGAGACCACCCAACGGTCGTCTGCCAGGTTAAAGGACAACGGAAACGAAATTTGTCCATTGCAAAAAGGGGACCGAACAAGGTGTAAATATTATGTAAAATTATGGTGCCACTAGTATTTTGCAAGTACGCTGTGCGGATGGCCATATTTCTGACGATTACGAGAGCGCTGGGCCGCCCACTCGACACGATCGCCCATGGAGCGCGCCAAGCATTGCGGGAAAATCTGAGGAGCGCGTGACGTCAAATATCTCTCGCGCTCCATGTGCGGCTGCACGGTACAAACACGGCGAATTCTGAATAACGCCTGAAGATGTTTGATTCGGAGATCTCGTGGAAGTCTGAAGACAATATATCCTATGAGAGATGGGTTCGTACATGCTTCTTCGTCTTCGTTCTTTACCCGTAGCAGGAATTAGACGTACGCCGAAACACCAAATGAAATGAAGCGCAATGAAAGTCAGGAACTCCAACAGGAGAGCCAACGTGCGTCACTTCCGTGGTCTGCTACGGCGGCGCGGCGATGCTCACCAGGGGCTCAGAGTGCTCCACGGCCGAATTTTATATCGCGATTGTGGCGGCGTTTCAACTAACATACGCAAATCTAAGTCGAATTCCGGATTGTTTTGGTACACATAGCAATATGAGGCAAATAGCTTTGCAGCCTATTTTCGTTTCTGTCGTCCTTTAATGAAGCAAAGGCCGAAGCAACAGCATTTAATGAAATCCCACGCGGATCCCAAGTTCTTCGAAAATCCCTCTTGCAGCTCAATGGACAGAAGTACTAATACCGAAACACTTTTAATCAGGGACCGAAATCGGAACGGAACCGTAAACCGATTGGAATTTTTACCAAATTTTTTTCAAGAATCGTAACGGGAACCTAACCGCAATTCACCATCGGCAGTTAACGGGAACCGTAACCTGAACAGAAAAATGTTATTTTGGTTACCTGTTCATATGTGTCGGTTCAAGCGTGAACGCAAACAACTTTGGATGCGATATTTGTATTCCTTTACGACTCTGACTAATGGCGTAGTACGTGCTTCTATTGAAGTAGATCTCTTCGTCATGTGTTTTTCGCGTAGACAACATACTACCTTATGCGCTTGGACCCATAATCGGATGACATACGCATCATATGCCATGTATTGCGTACGTCCCTCATGAGTTAACTATATTACTGTGATCATTTAAGATACTAAGCGTTGCACGTTTCTTGTTTTCACAACTGTTTGCTTAACCGCTGAACGCACGCAGTTTTTCTTTCTTGCCTTGTAGCTTGTTACTGCACTAGCGAAATGAATGTGCACAGATAATAGAGACCGCAACAACTTATTTTACGGGGAATGTCGCAAACAGAAAAGTGCGTCGAAGAATGAATAAACTGTTACTTCGCCCTGGCAGATGGCACTGCATCACCCTTTCGGAGCGCCACAGGCAATATGTCCCTTTTTACCCGTTTGCTTACTTTGCGGCATCCACGCGGCCTGCAGATACATCCTAGAGAAATCCGAAAAAAAAGTACCCGTTCAAGTATTTGGTTACCGATAACCAAAAATGTTAAAACGGCAAATCCCGTAAGCGTAACCCAAACCGCTTTCAGAGTTCTGACACTGAACCGTAACCGTAATCGAACCGATATTCGTTGCGGTTTCAGTCTTTGCTTTTATAGCTAGAAGCGCTATTTCTAGAAGCGCAGGGATCCCTCAGGGCTGAGTGAGAATATGGTGATAAGTGCCCACTAGCCAGGCACCACTTCCTCACAGACATTACTGTCCAATGTAAGCATGGACTAATGAAGAAACACACGCACGGTGTCAACTGGGACAATTTTAAGGCCCGGAGCAAACCTGAATATAAGGACAGCAAGCTCTAAAGTGTCATTTGGATACATCCAAGCAGAAATCCAAAAGTAGGCATCAAATCTTTGAAACTCCGTGCAGCCCCACATAGAGCGTAGCGAATATTATAACCCTGGAAAGATGCTTCTTTTCACTGACGGAACGCAGAAAATGTCAGCTGTCTTGCGCATCTATGGAACAGGGTATTCATTTGCGCACGGGTGCATGTCTTACAAAGCGTTGTCGACCCACCTAACGTGTCCCTAGCCAACCATCCTTACGAATGATGTCGTTCTCCTCACTGATTTGTTGAAAATGAGACGCCTACGCCTTTTTGTGAAACGTTTGAGACAAGTGTGCCTGGCGTTCCGCTTTATCTTCACACCGGGATCGACGGATAAGGATATCAGCCCGAGCAGTGGCAACGCCACCTAGATAGAGCAAGCATGCTTTATGCTTCTTCTAACTCATTCGTACACTCTTAAAAATGAACTTCACCACATAGCACGCTCCTAGCCAACCACCATCCCGAATGACAATGTTCTCGACTCTGATTTGTTGAAAACGGGTGGAGGAGCCTGTTTTGTGCCGTGCATAATGGCACAAAATAGGCTCCTCCTCCCGTTTTCAACAAAGCTAGGGCGAGCAGGGCATGAAGCAGGGATATGGAGCGCGTATCCAATCACTGTAGGATGTAGTTCGTGGAGACGAATGAGAGGTGAGCGCACATAGTCGTGACAACAGGAAAAACGCAACACGCGCTTTCCCGATTGCAGATCAGACTAGCAAGACATCCAGGCCTAGTCATTCAGGGAAAATGCAGGTCATTCTATAGTGATTCCAGGTGGAGCACGCTGAGCTTGTGCTCCTCTCTTCATTGCTCGTACACTTCTCATTCGTACTTGACACCTCGACAGAATGCATATAATTATAATGTGGTTGTCAATTGTGACACTCAGCGTTGAGGGAGACAGCAGACAGTACTCGTAGATGTGACTCCCGTTCCTCTTAACACAACCGTATGGACCAGCGGCATGGCCGAGTGGGTTAAGGCCTCTCGCTCGTTGGTGTCGTGATGACTGGGAGGTGGTGGGTTCGAGTCCTACCACCGGCTGTGCTGTCTGACGTTTTCTCTGGGTTTTCCAAAGACTTTCCATGCGAATATCGGCACTGTTGCCCCTGAAGTCGGCCCAGGACGCATACTAACCCCCTGTCACCCCACTGCTTCCTGCTGTCCTCTATCCATCTGTCCACATCTGTACGCCGCTCACAGCCACAGTGGCTTCGCGGCGCTAACACGAAAGCAAAATAAGAAAAAGAAAAACCGTACGGGCTACAGGGGCGATGCTTGTTTGATTATCTCAGAATATCGTGAAGTCGCGGTTTAAACAACTATTGTAGGAATTTGACACACTTTACGGTCAGTGTAGGAGTAAGGTGAGGATTTCCAAGCGAAAAATCATGCTTGAGGTGTTTGCTTCACATTCTTTTAGCATCATACGATAAATTATCATAAGTGATTGCCAGACTACCCAGGAATTGCATTACATGCGTGGAAATCCATTCATGAGTGCAATGACAAAAGTCACGTTAAAGGGATAGATATGGTGCAAAAGGTAGAGCTCCGAGCTACATGAACAGTGCCCTGTAGCAATTAATCTAGCAGTTTACAAGGTCAGCTGTGGAGAGGCATGAAAAGCAAACCGACACATTTCATTACCGGTCTGGAATTTTTAAACATCTACATGATATTTGTAATAAAACTGTGTGAGCTACCTAGATGCGTTTTTCACATAAAGGTAATTACACGACAAATTACCTAAAATCCAATCATTAACTTACTAGTTAGAGCTCTTCGAGGGATTGATAGATACCAGCGCTGGAACAAGTAATATTTTGATTCCATCATCTTTTTAAGTTGCCTGAAAATAGCACGTACTCTGAAATATAAATAGCTAAATTTTTCTATGCAAGCGATCCGAAACCGAAACCAGGCATTTCTCGAGCAGAAGAAAAGCGACGGGCGTTCGCCGCGGAGTGCTACGTAAGCTGTAGCGGTGGAGGTGATTGGAGTACGTTCTCATCTGATGACCAAACAGACCGCTTTCCGTTTTCCTTGGTTTCCCTCAGACATTGTCAGACATATGTCCGCACATACCCCCTGGAAGTCTGCCCAGGACGCACATTCCCCCAGGGCGTTGGTCGTGGTTTTTCGGACTTCTGTGAATTGTGAGGCTGACAGCGGGGAGCTCTTTTAGTTGTACCACCACACCTCCACCACTTTCCGGCTCAGATAATCGGAAAGTCGTATCGCGCGTGGTTCTCGAGGAGTGCGTGGTTCTGGTTTCGGCTCGATTGCATATGAATATTTGCCGATTTACATATCGATGTACGTGGTAGTTTCAGGATTTTTCGAGAAAAAAAAAAGAGGGTGAATTCAAATGACGGTTACCACCGATTGTCCTGTATCGCTTTTTTTTCAAAAACATATAATTAGAAAGTTAATGAATCCTAGGGAAATTCTCATCCAGTTTCCGCACAGCACTTTCCAACATGGTGTCCGCCTGGCTGTATAACCCGCCTGGATAACTGGCATCAGTGCTGCTCTCGTAGTCTTTTCTTTTTAGTATGTGAAGGATAAAACAACAGCCTTTATATGACAATGAAAAAATAGCTAGGAAGCTAGCGAGCTGGTGAAGATGATGCATAACGTAAAACCCTGAGACTAGGGAACACGAAAGGACAGACACAACACGAAGTATGTAAATATCCGCGTAGTTTTTGCTATTTGCGTGTAGAAATTGAGTGCTTCTTCAGGATACGCGTAAAATGGCGGGGGTACTCGCATTGTCTTCCCTCATTACAAGCTGCTGATGGCACGTCTCCAGGTGCGAACGCAGGAACAAATTCACTGAGTGTGCCACACCTCTATCCTCCTATTGCGTTTCCTCCTGGGAAGAGAACTGTCACGTTCATTTTCAGGTGGCCGTGTTTTTCCGTTTCACACTGTCATGCAAACTAAGGAGGGCACAGGAGCCCCAGCACAAATTATGTGGCGGTCCTATGAAGCGTACGCGGTGTGGCTCAGGCCCGCACTGCATGAGCGCCGTCGAGCTTTCTTGCACGTGTCATGTCCTAGAATTAGCTGCTAGAAATTTTCTTTTAGTACATGTGAGCCCGGTATGGTTACACTAAAATATAAAGATTATCATCTTCCTTGCCACTACAAGCCTAGGTTGCAAATGAGTGGATCGCCCTTAATTATCTCTCTCTCTCTCTCTCTCTCTCTCTTGTTGTTTCTATTTTTTTTTCATACATAGTGACATATACAGGGTGATGCCCATCATGTGTGCATTACTTGTTGATGTGATACAGTATCTAATCACCGTCGACTGGCAGCCAATCTAGTAATGGCGTTTCAATATTGTATTATGATGTATGTGTGTTTCCGATCTTACAGCTGGTGCTGATATGTAAGTTATCGTACTAATTTTATTGCGAGCAAATATATAAATGCTACAGCTGGCCACTCGGCCTAGACTGTGATCGAATGTTGCATGTTTGGGGCAATGCCAATTCGTGTGGAATTCATAAGCACCCCGATTAACCAGGTATGGTAACCTGGTACCGTTTGCCGTTGCTGTACCAAGTCAAAACGCGGCTTCGTGGCGTTGAAAGTGTCGCCCTAGTTGTCGCTGTCGTTGTGGTAGGTGTAGTCCTCGACTTCTTCGGTGCCTTCAGGTTATTAGTTTTTTCGGTGTTCGCCTTTTTCTTCTTTTCCTCCTCCTTCTTTTTGGGCGCGGGATGCGGTACACATTCACCGCGTATGCATATCTGAAGCGGCAGACAAGAATATGTTAGTTGTGCACTATTTGATCTACGCTACCAAGGTGTAATCTCCAAAGCCAAAATAAAGTTGTTGTTGTTGAGCTACGCTACCAATGTAACGAAATAAATGGACCTGAAAGATATGTTACATGCACAGCACCATTTATTAAAAGCCTTCCGCCAACGAAGGACTTCCTTTCTCAAGGTCGCGCATTGATTGGTCCTTACTGGGTGACGTTCGCACTTGTTTTTTTTTTCTGTTTTTTCGTAGAAGGAATTTCTCTACACATGCGTCGTCTGCTTTTGTCACGTGTTCCATCGAATAAAAGAGAAAACGCAGAAAGTGCAGATCAGCAGAAGTTTAGGCAGCCGCAGTATGGTGGGCCTTAAAGGGCTCTGAAACTTTGATAGCCCTCAAAGATACGCCTCATGACAGTACCTTGTAAGAATGCACCAGAATCCGGTTAAGTGTTATGCGACTAATGCGTTAACCGTTAAGTGTTCACCGTTTCAGCTGCTTGAAATGAAATGACCGGCGGCCACAACGAATAAAATATCAGGGTGATTTCCACAGAGGGCGCGCATCGGGAGACCAAGATTTGCTTTTTGCACAACATAACTGTTCAGTACTCCGCAAAAACCACGGTCCTATTCCGCGCACGTTCCGGGGGTTTGTGGCGATGATATGTGAAAAATGGCGGTGCAGAGAAGGCTGTCACAAAAAAAAAATTGTCGTTTTTTTGTCGCCTAGTCTCGGGTTTTTAAGTTATGGTTATACAAAAAATTAATTGACGGTTCGCATTAAGTCTTCTCAAGAAATCGCATGGTTTTAATTCCGACACCTCACCAGCCTTAACCTGAGAAGGACTCTACAAAGGTTATTAGGAGCTGAGGCAATTAAATATATATACGAATGAACACAAGACATACAGCCCTGACAATTGACAACGCAATGACGATCTAATACAGGGCACCAACAGTGAGATTCGCAGCCACAGCCTCGTACTTCCGGTCAAAGGTGATAATACAGTTTCACCCATGCTATATACAGGGTGTCCCAGAAAACGTGTCATTGAATTTTAATAAAAAAAACTACGCCACCTAGAATCATCAACGTCAACGGCATTTGTTCTTACTAGATTTTTGACAACTCCTGATGTGAATGTCATGTATCGTAAGTTTAATTATGTAAATATTTGCGATCTGAACTCGGAAATTTGCCAAGTAAAGATCACTTTTTTACCCCACCAATATGAAGAGCGTGCCGGATTCACTCAAGTTCATGATAATTGACAGTGATATTCATGAGCTATCCCATTTGAAAAAATAGCCGAACATCATGCTTTTCGTAGCACCGAACCATAACGCGCGACCACTTTTTGAGCGCAATCGCTCTCAGTCCGACGAAAGGAGGTTCGGAACCCAGCCCACAGAGTGATAGTAGAAAAAGTGACAGTTCCTGAAATTGGGAGAGGGAAAGTGCGATCCCAGCGAAAGTCGGACGCGATAAGCCGTACCTGTGTTATCTCTTTCTACGTTGCAGGTGTGGGCTGGGTTTCCAACCTCCTTTCGTCGGATTGACAAGGATTGCGCTGAAAAATTTGTCGCGCGCTACCTCCGTAGAGCATGATGTTCGGCTATTTTTTCTGATGGGATACCCCCTGAATATCCCTGTCAATTATCATTAATTTGAGTAAATTAGACACGCTCTTCACATTGGTGGGGTAAAAAAGAGACCTTTACTTGTCAAATTTCCGACTTCAGTTCGCAAAAACTCACATAATTAAACTCACGTTACACGACATTCACATCAGGAGGTGGCAAAAACCTAGTAAGAACAAATGCCGTTGACCGCATGATTCTAGGTGGTGTAGGCAATTCAATGACACGTTTTCTGGGACTCCCTGTATGTACCGTCTCTGAGATGATGTGCTGAGGGTAAGTGCATGTCCCCGCGCTTCCTGATGTGGCTCGATATGCTGATGTCTACTCGACATCAGATGTCTAACAACAAATCGGAGGTTTTTCATGAACTGCCACAGGTTAAACGAAGCTACGGAAGCTTCACAACTGCGGCAGGCCGTTGGGGTGTGTTAGCCCCGACTAACATCCTGTGTACAGGTTCTTAACAAGAACTGGTCCAATGGGCCAAAAAAAGGGTGGCGTGCAGTGCAAGAGGACAGGTGGATGCTTGACAGAGACACATGATACAGATAATCTACATTCGACGTAAAAGTAAAGGTCGTTCTAGTAGCATGGCGGACGACACTGTCATTGTGTTCTGCCGGGTCTCTCATACACGTTAAGCGTCCTACCGGTTAACATCGCCTATACATTACACATACAAAGACGAAATTTACTTTTGCCATCCTATGTACTCGGCGCTAGTTCGTAAGATTGTCCTAGATTCATTACCAGGGTGTGCTAGCACACTACGGCTGAGATGTGTACTTTGCAACATTCGAAAGTGAAAACAACAAACAGTTGTTTACGCAAACGCGCAAACATTTGGTGCGTTAAGTAGGCGCTCCCGAGCGCGAGTGTTTCGGACACCACTGACTTAGCGCGACACAAGCACTACTCGCGCACCCGGGAGTGCGACACTCTGAACTGCTTTTCATGCTCCCGTTTCGTTTCGGTGCGTAGAAGCAGACGACAAGCGCCCGGGTGCTTGTGATGTTCCGTGGCATACTTCCTGTTGAGCGGCTGCAGGGACAACCTTCAAAATGCATGCTCGAAAGCAAAGTACGGGTTTTCTATGTTACCCAATGATCCGATTACGGTAAACTGTGATATTTTCATAACTGTTATCATGCTTTTTGTTAGTGGATAACTTCCACACGGATATCGACGATTATTCGGGGTAAATGCAGTGCTCTAATGCAGAGATCTTTGCTCCATGCTGCCATCTTCACAGTAAACAGCTTCTGTGACGCCTGCAACAAATTTCCACCTCTTCTATTTCATCATGTTACAAGGAGATGTCTTCAGAACTGCAGTCATCTCTTCCAACATTACTATCGCTTCGGACTAAGCCAACGTGTCCTCCGTCTGTGCACCGCATTAGCAGACAACAAGAAGCGGCATCAGCGAGCGGGCACTGTGCACCGTATATCATTTTACGCCCTTATTCGTTCGAAACACGTCTATTGTTATGAAAACACCATTTTCTATCCCGCAGATTGAAGCAAAGGTGTAAAAAGAGCATCAGTAAAGGAATAACATCGATATACCCCACATTTTATCCCATGGCGATCATTAAGAGTGTAAACAGAGGTGTCCAAAAAGGTGTTCTATAGGCCCTTTCTACACCCCATTTGAACTCGGAATATCGTGTTGAAAATGGCGTTTTAATTTGTGAAAGAAATGGTATATTGGTTTGACAACTCCGCTCATTAGGTAACCACATTATAGACGACAGCTTAAGTTAAAAACACAATATTTGACAAGCATGGATGTCAGGAAGTTAGCTGATATCTTTGACTCGTTGCAGGCGCACATGTTAATTCCAAAGACACATTCCCGTCACCGTTACAGACGAGTTCTGACGCACTAAGCTTAACGAACGTACCCCACCAAATTGTATTTCACTATATTGCATTGTATTTCCGATATAGGCTACCGAGAGTGCCAGGGCTGATTGCTGTCATCATCTGAAGATCGCAGCATCGTACGCCGCTCACATCACGAGCACGGACGGTGTTACGATGCTGCGATCTTCACCACTTCCCTTACTGTGTCCTACCAGTGTTGCTTCCATCTCTCTCGCGCGCGCGTTTTTTTTTAGCTCACTCACTCACTCACTCACTCACAGTGTTGCTAGGACTACGAGGGGTGCGTGCGACGCATTGCGCTCCGGTTTAGGTCGTGCGTTGGAAGCACGGCTGGAACTGTGCCGTATCCAGCGTGGTTGCCAGACAAGCAAAAACATCACGTTAGTTATATACGAGAGAGAGTATTTGCAAAAAAAAACAAAAAAAAACATCATCCTTAAGGGTGTTTTCAACAGAATACTCCTCTCTTAAGGTGTTCTTGTTTTTAAACTCCAACATCAGGAGTGTTTTATGGTGAATACACCTAATTAAAGGGTGTTGCAGAAAACACCCACATTTCACGGTGTAAAAAAGGAGTGCGCCACGGGACAAGCATGCGCTTAAAAACGATGTAACATGATCTACTGTGTATTCCTCCAAAGTTGTTCTACGCCGTTCTGTGGTCGCTTAGGGTGTATCATAGCCCCGATAACAGTGCGCAAAAAGAGGGGCGCATACTTAACGCACCCAATGTCAACTCCGATACAACTCCCAATATGCTGCCTACTGCGCGGAGTCAAGCTGTAGAAGTGTCATTAATGTAGTTCTGTTCGTCCACTTACCATGTCATTGTCCGCCCCACAGGGTGTCCCGTCCAGGCCGGCCGCCAACCCAGTGCGATATCGCCACCCAACAGATGCGGGGCTCCGGCACGGTACTTTACACCCAACGCGTGGTTTATTCTGCGGTAACAGAATCATTGGTAATACTTATAATAAGTGACCGGCAAGAGTACCCAGGCAATAAATAACTGTGAGGGACACCATACCGCCCATCAAAAAGAAAAAAAGAAAGGAAGCAGGTATGGCCGCATTGCTAACGGTCACGTTTGCATCAGGAATGGTCAGAACCAGGAATATATGCCTACCGAATCCGCGAATCCACGAATCCTAGGCAGGGGTTCGAGATTCGCCAATCCGAATCCCTAGTGCCCGAAACGGCGAATCGAATCTTTCGAATCCACCAATCATGTTTGTTCCTTTCTTTTTCAAATTGGCGCCTCCGGAGACCGTCGAAAGCTTCATTGGCCGACGCGTATTTTCTTGTTTGTTTGCTTACAGTGTTCTGGGCTGAAAGATTCAAACAGGAACTCTCATTACAAGTTCAAAAATAATATGATTTTACTTTTGACTGTTGCTTTAGCTTGATGGAAATAATTCAGGCTCGAGAATTTATGTATTTCTTGTAGTCGATGAACAATATGTTAAACAAATGAACTATGTGGGTATATTTTCTCCCGAAACTGAACTATTATGTTATTGTATTTTTTTTTCTTTGAACAAATGCATCACATTCTGCTTTAAACACTCATTCAGTGTAGCACTGATGATGTCCGTTGCAGGACGGACGAAACGTCTGAGTAAGCCTTGTTATTTTGTTATGTTAAGCCGGAGACTTTTTTGTCTATAAACACTTTTCAGTTGAAGTTTTTTTTCTTAGCTTTTTAAGCTGTTTTCAAAGAAAATATTCGAGATTCGTAAGTTTCGTGGATTCGCAGAACCTTCCTGGATTCGGATCGTAAAATTCTGGATTCGTCCCATCTCTAGTCAGAACCGTGGTGCACTGTACTTGGTCTTGATGAACTGATAAAGAACGACATCAATACGGATGCTCGGTGTCCTTAAAAGGACAACGAAACTATTCTTCGATGTCTTTGCCCAACACAAGTGCAATTGCGTTCGTTAATTCCGTGTTAGCGCCGCGAAGCAACTGCGGCGATGAGGACGCGCACGGCCCTTGACTGGCGGAGGGAGGATGGCAGGAAGGTGTGGTGGACGGCGGCTTAGTATGCACCGTAGGAACTGTGCAGATCTGGAACGGCTGCCGGCAAAAACCAGGGGAACCTCAGAAAACATTGCTGGTGCCAGGATTCCAACCTGCATCACCTCCCAGTCTCCTCGAGGAAGGCGATTATCCTAGACACAACGCCGCGTGTGCTGGGTACAGACGAAGTTTCAAGCACCGGCAAATAAACCGATTCGTTACCAGATAACTTAGACTGTTTATCGAACTTGTGGGAAGCAGGTACTCCTGGCGACGCGACACGGAGAGCCGTCGCAGGAGTGTCGTGCGGCGAAACTTGAGTCTGTCACCGTTGTGCCCGTTTACGTCATGCACGATGTCACCACGCACTGAATGCTCATGATTAGATGACACATCTGTGTGCGGGCCGTGTTCATGGTATTAATCTGAATGCTATCCAGTGTTTATTTATCCAGCCCCCCCTTCACCCCCTAACACCCCAAAATGTTCAGTGGCACCCCCTAACTTTGTCATCGCTGTACCCTCTACAGGGGGTGCCCTTGAAATTTGATCTTGAGAAACATGTCGGTAATGATACGTTAAGCTGTAATGACATAACTGTAATAATGACCCCGGCCGCAATTTTTTCGATCACCCTTCAGATTCTGGATAAACCACTGTTATTCAATTGAGTTCAATGAGGTCTTCGAAGCATTTTCCATGGGACAGGGTTAAAGGAGCTTCAGTGCTGCGTCTCAAGCT
The DNA here is from genome assembly GCF_037126465.1 of Ornithodoros turicata. Taxonomy (NCBI): domain Eukaryota; kingdom Metazoa; phylum Arthropoda; class Arachnida; order Ixodida; family Argasidae; genus Ornithodoros; species Ornithodoros turicata. The sequence continues at coordinate 9,063,357 of NC_088208.1, forward strand.
ATTCCAGGCTAATTTAACATGCAATTATTTGCATCGATGTGAACCTGCTTTCCAAGTGTCACAGCAAATGTGGTAATAGAGGCGTAGAAAACTGACACTGCAAATTCCGAAACTCAGGCGGGTCTGACGTGAGAGCTGCCGTCTCCGCTATGGAGGAAACGCAACTGAGGCTACGTGCTTACTACTACGAATGGGAAGGGCCGATGCTCTGATGTCAGAGCATGATGAGTGCGCGTGTTCAATGGTTCTGACCTGTCAAGTACAACGCGTGAAAAATATATATATATATATTTTTTGTAGTTTCGTGTTAGCACGGCGAAGCAGCTGTAACTATGAGCGGGCGTACAGATGTAGGCATATGCTGAGACAACTACACTAAGTGGTGGGGACAGGGGGTTACTATGCGTTCTGGGCCGACTTCAAATGAACTGTGCCGACATTCGTTTGGAGAGACAGCCGGAAAACCGCGGGAAAACTGCGGGCAGCATAGCCGGTGCGTGGGTCTTCGAACATACCGAAGCAGCACAACGTCTAGGCCCAATATTTGTCTAATATTGGCAATGCCGGCCCAATCTCGGTCCAAGACTGGACCAATATTGTTACCTCTATTGCCAGTATTGGAAGTATTGGCCAGTATATTGCCAGTATTGTTTCGGCTCCCAGTCTCGGCGTCGAAAGCGCCCGCTCTAACCAACATGGCACGGGAGCCGGTGCTGTTTACAGTTACAACGTGGAAGTCGTCGTTGTTCTGAAACTTGACAAAGGCTAGAAGGGGCCGCGGGGGTTGCTTGAAAGAAAAGTTACGTGAGGAATGCCTGCCAAGGGCATATAGGACCAGTTCGTCGGACCAGTTACTACCATATATAGCAGGTGTACAGCCGCGACGGGGAATGTATACGGGACTCATTGAACTCAGCGACGTGTTGTACGCGAAGGCATCTAGCTGCGCAGGCAATCCTAATTTAGAAAATTCATTTGTTTATGCAAATAGAGAAACACATATTTAAATCTTGATAAACATGAAGGACAGTGCTGCCTGTTTTCTGAACACATTCCTGCAAGCCAGTGCCACTGTAGAGATCCCGACAAGAGTTTACGGAACACCAGAGCGACGTATTTCTTCATCTCAGCGACACCCTAGCGGCAAACGGGAGTGGACACACTTACTGAGACGTGCGTTGAGTACCCCGGCAGGGTGGTTAAAGTTACTTTTCGAAAGTAACTAAGTTACAGTTACAGATACTCAGCTTCAAAAGTAATTAAGTTACAGTTGGAGTTACTGACAGGAAAAAATACTGATATACAGTTATAAATACCTTGGAAAAGTATGCGAGTACGGGTGGAGTTACTTTTTGCAATTTTGTACGCAGACCATATCTTTTTCCTTTGGCTCATAATAGGTGTCACTCTAGAGCCACTGAGGCATCCCTTCTTGGGTATTCGTACGTAATTGCATGCAAAACATTGAAGGAACGCCTACACTTGGGGTAACCGAGACAGGGACAGGTGAGAACCTGAGAAGCTTCGTCTTCGGCTCACAGCGGAGACATTTCAGTTCAAGGCTGCGAAGACAGTGGCGAGGAACAAGGAATGTCACTTGCGGGTGCGAGGGCGTGAGGACGTGCAGCAAGGGCGAGGAGGAGTGGAGCTCGTGCCTAGTGTCGGCTAGGGAGCCTCGACGGGTTTCTGCTGCTTCTCACGCGCATGGAGGATCCCTAGTGACGGCGCACCCTTCGCGCCACCTCCTGCTTGGCGACGGTGTTTCGTCGTTTTTACTCAAAAAAACATATATAAGATACTGAAAAAAGTAATTAAGTTACAGTTAGAAGTGCGTGTTCGAAAATGTATCTAATGTTTCCTCAAGATACACAAAAAGTATCTAAGTCCACGAACTCAGATACTTTTACTAAGTTACTTAACAACCCTGAGTACCCGGTCACATGTTTGTAAGTCTACCTGCCCCTGTTTGCAGCAACTCTGTCACTCATATGCCTATATGCACCACTCTAGTGTTCCTTAAAGTTTTGTCGGGTCGTGTACGTCTATATTTCCGTTATTGGGGGATATATGTGGGAATATGTGCTTACCGTATCGAAAATGAATCTCGGAGTGACGTAGGGAAACGATCTCCTACACAGTTCATCCAAAGAGATATTTGTGCCAGGCAGGTACTCTGTTGCTGGCCTTGCGTACCCCGTGTTGTTCGTGCGCAGACATCCACGGGTGGGTAGGCTGTTAACGTCAACACAATTCGTTACAGAACAGTCCACGTGTATCCCTTTACGTGGAAAAGACTTCATCAGCAACTTCGTAAGCTAGATGCATGTCTAAGGAGACTTCCTCACGCGTACGAAGGCTAATTGTCTTTGTCACCTAGAGGGTGAGTATATAATATGGTTCACTGCCCATTTCGATGACGCTGCAAAAAAATGCAAGAGACGTTCTATTTCATCTCAACCTTCGCAGAGGCGACAGCTATTTTGTCTGACTTTTTATTACAGGCGTTATTGTCGTGTACAAATGGAACTAAAAAGCGATAAAAACTTGGCTGTTTGGTCGTACATTTTAAAAGCGATAACAGTCCACCCAGTGCAGAGGACACAAAAAGAACGAGATGAACACGAAGGCTACTGACTGACAAACTCAATTTTAATCAGCCAAGCACGCGCTTATGTACAACATCCCAAGCGGCACAATGTACTGAAAGTCGAATGCAATAGGGGTGGACGGTATGCGTCTTATCAGTGTTCTCGAGTTATACGCGTCTGTTCAAGGCCTTCTATCTACCCGTCCACCCCTACTGGACTCGACTTTCAGTACATTATGGTGCTTTGGACTGCACGCACGACCTATAGTGGCAGCCAAAGACAGACACAATCACTTAGAACGTTCTCGTTACACCAAAGCAAGCAACCCCTCCCCCGACAACCTGTTCTTCTTTTAGCTTTCAACGAACTACTGGATTTTATCACTTAGCAACACAGAAACCACACTAGTATAGCAATTACATGCTTGTTTTATGGGTAAAGCCTCTTGATACAGCAGAACCCCTAACTTACCTTTCCTTTTTGTCTGCCTTTATTTCGTAATAAACATATCCCCCTAACTTACTAATTTGAAACAAAACATTTCCTGAACTGTGGCTGGCATCCAGAACACGTCCTTAAATGATCCGCCAGGTCACCACATTCCTTTCCCCTAGAAGGGGTACATTTGCACAGCTTTTTGTTTGACGAATGTACTGCAGACCGCATGACAAAGGAACTGAATAAAAAAAAACGACATTACGACGGGGACGCGCATGGAACTGAACTCCGTCTGTGTGTCGCGCCACCCCCGTGCGGTGACGTTGTACTGAGGCGGACAGTCCCTTTAAATCCGAACAAGAATCCACGAAATATCGCCCACTCATACGAGTGGGCTATTTCGCTCAAAAACACACCATTGATCCTTGTCTTAGCTTGACACTAGAAAATGCAACAGCAACATAGCCCTTAAAGACGTGAATGGGACGTGTACGACGAGCGTGTCCTCGCCTGCAATAATCAAAGTTGTTCTACTACAGGTCTACATCGAAATACCTTTAGCTCTGCATGTAAGGGTTAACTCACATGCCGCTTTTCCTGCAACTTCTCTTCAGCAACGGTTGCGACTAACTGAAGTTGCAGATAGTAAGCTCCTTTCACACCGCAAGGGCGTCTGCCAATGTATTGCTCCACGGACGTAAGCCTGCTGAGCGAACGCAATGCATTCTGGACAGATCCTGGTCGCACACGTCACAGTGCACGTGACCTTAAAGAAGGCCCCTCTCGTAATTGGTGGCCAAATCGTTTGTAAAGAAAGCAGTTACTGTTTCTGTGCATCGCTTTGGACATCCATCGGTGGTCACTATTTTTATCCGATAACCTTGCATAAAACGCGCAGTTACATACATGAGGCCTAGTACTGCTCACCACTTCCAAAGAGGAAATGATGATCCAGCATTATGACACACTCAGTCGGTGCGATCTACTTAAATTTCAATGTCAAGGAAGAATCACCGTATACCTTACTCTGACAAAGTCCCTTAATCACTTGGCTTTATGTCGACGGGAATATGTCGTCAAGCGGTAGAACGACATGTAAACCAAGCTACGTGACCTCAATATGACGTGTAACCAGGGCAAAATGGCGGCTCTGTGAATGGCACCCCGCTTGAGGGTAGTTACAGAAATAGCGAGTTTATGTCACCCCTGTGTTTGACACGATGATGACGTCACCGCATCTTAGCGTTCGTGAGATTGTGGGAGAAAGTGTCATCACCGTCATCATACTTGTCCAAGCGCATCAGCACAAGAACTGAAAATACTGTTAGCAGTGTGCAATGACGCATTTAAGAACACATTCTCGTGAAATAGTTTCCATGAACCACCGAGGAACTACTGTCCTCGTAAGTCGCGCCCTGATATGCTGCGGAACTTGCGTCTCGGAAGTGACGCCACGACAACCCAGACATTGCCATTGGGCGGTCTCGGAGAAGGAGCGTAGTGATAGACAGGTTCCGGCTGAATGTTGCGAGGAAGAATCACTCGATGGCGCGATTCGTCCTGCAAGTCTTGCAACCGGGTTGTGCAACCCCGCTCACACGGCACAACTCAGTTGCAAGTTGCGCCGTACGGATAGATCCCAACTGTGCTTTTTTTCTTTCTTGGTTTACAACCAAAGTAGGCCAGTACAAACTTGAACCAAGAAATCCCGCGTCACGGTGCAATGAAATCAAGACAACATGGTGGCAACGTTATCGGTATAGCGAGAAGAAAACGGCACAATTACACCGCCTTAACGTAACAACATAGCAATTTACTTTAACAGATGTTTCGTCCCTATGCAGGAGACATCATCAGTGTGGGCACACACAAGAGTGTGACACATGCGTGACATGTGTGACACGATGTGGCAACGTGTCATTGTGATGTCTCCTGCATAGGGGAAAGGAATGTCTGTTAAAGTAAATGGTTATGTTGTTAAGCCGGTCTAATTGTATCGCTTTTTTCTCGTTATGCCTAGTCCCGGCCTGTGGAATATTTTTGCATTCGTACGTTATTGGTAGTTGGTTAATACATATACTTACTTAGCGACATGTTTAATCTGCCTCGCACAGCACTCAGAGAAGTGGAACTCGTTGGTGCTGTTCTGTACATAGCTCATGATGTAACCATCCCCCCATGGGCACGCCTCGGCACCGGGGTGGTTCTCGACGCTGCCGTCTGGACCATTGCCATCATGAACGCATCCCAAGCTGCACAACATGCCTTAAAATAAGTTGTGTTTGCATTTCTAGGTGTCACTGACCCTTCCACTACAACGTTGCAATAAGCATGACGAACTAGCACTGGGAACGGGACAGAGAGAAGAGACGACAGGACAGGCTAAGGGAGCATGCTGCTACCCTGAGGGGTACCGGTCACTTGTCCGTGCATTGTAACACGTGTGGCTGTTCTCCAAGATTCCCGTAGACGAGGATAAAAGGCCGTTCTTGTGATCAGCGTACCAGAGAAATAATAGAGGCATTCGAAATAAGGAAAAAATGAGCAACATTGTGTGAGTCATGCTTCTACCACTTTGTTTGATAATGGAGTAACATTCCTAAAGGTGTGGGACAAGGAAAAGGATGACGAGTATGTGGATGACGCATTGACCATCTGAGTGTAATATTTAAAGACTGTACTATGTTCCCAATAAATTATTTTGTTGGAAGTCTACCACCTGTCCTGTCGTCTCTTCGCTCTGTCCCATTCCCAGTGCAAGTTCGTCATGCAAGATAAACACCAACACGCCCGGTTTTTCACTTTGTTGCAATAAGCGTCGTGCTGCAGACACACCACGCAAGTAGTCAGTACGGCGCGATTGCTTTGAGGTACTCCATAACGGAAAAGAAGTTTCTGAATTTGTTATTTCAGAAGCGATAACGAACGGTGCTGAACAGTTTTTCAGTTTAGAAATTCCTGTTTCGTATTGGGACGGAACTATCCATACTTACAGTGGGAATTATTGGTCTCGAAGGTAATATCGATACACGACACCGGAATTTGTCGTCGAAAGTGAAGTCAACCGATGCCGCTCAGTGGTGTACTTATATCAAGGTACCAACCACCTGGCATCATTGGTACTTACGGCTCAAAATACTGTACTGCAAATGCACAAAAGTATAGCGCAAAGAACCTGACAAACTACTTCAAAGCACTCGTAAAATACGTTTTTGTTTTTGTTGCTCCACCTCTCGCCGTCCGGTGGTGACAAAAAGTGTGAGCGAAGTATCCATCCCATTGGTATTTGGTCCTTTCCACACACGACACGCCGATGCCGATATACATACTTCACGTACTCTGTATTCGTAGACGCACGCAATGATGGTAAAAGAACCACCGCAACGTACCATCGGCAAACAGATACCGATTTCAGAACGTTTATTTTCCTATTTGATATCCTAGAATGAATAGTAGCGAACAAGTATATAGTACGTCGCTCTATCGAGAGCAGAGGAATTTTTTTTCCTTTTTTTTTTTTTTCAGCGAATCAGGCATACTGCGGTTGGGAAGTCACAGGACTGAAGTGGCAGCCTTGCGAAGGGGGGGGGGGGACATATATTTATTTAAAGGATAGGTGTGCCAGACCAAGGTCGGCATGCTATTTCATTAAAGACGACGAAAAATAAAAAGGAGAAAGAGGTAAAAACGTGAGACTCCATAAAAAAAGGAAGAAAACAAAAACAAAAAGAAAGACCAGAACAGAAAATAAAAAGGAAGAAATAAGAGAAAAAGAAGAAAGAGACAAGAAAAAGAAAAAAATGAAGAAAGAAAAAGAGAAGGTGAGACTCCTGGAGCGTGCAGCTCAGAGCTTGCCCGGCCAGTGCAACTTCAGAAAGTGCAATAAAGGACTCGTGTCAGCCTGGACGTGGAATCCTGAGTCCTGCAGCTGCGGCAGCGTTCCTTACAAGTAAATCGCGTTGTATTCGGAACTTTCATGAGCCGAAATATTGTTGATGCACCCTTTCACGAAATGCAAGCGGTTAAGTAATACAGCTCGAGTACCCTTTCCGTCGTGGCTTGAAGATTGTGAGGTTCACGATTCAATGCAGCGTTGCCCGCTCATGCATCATCGGGGAGTCTGAGTGAATGGTTCTCACTGAAATTCGGGAAAGGTTTTTTGGTGCTCTCTGCCCACAATAAATACAAGTAATTTCTTTATTTCGTTTGAATCCTCCTCGTGCAAAGGATTGGGTACCGTTTTAGTTTAAATAGCGGTTAATAAGTTTAAGTCTAAGCAAATAGTTTAATAGTGATCCACGGTGACTTTAACCACAATTACTCTCATGGTAGGGGACCGAGAGACACGGAACAAGAAGGACGGCCAACAAATTCTCAGAACCACCGTCCACCCGTACCATGACTCTGTACCAGCTTGCCTGCAGCCTCTCCTTTCTTTCTATAATTACTTTGACGTAAAAAAGGAAGAAAAAGAGAAAGACATTAAGAATTGTGCATTGAAAACTCGTGGAAACATATTTCACGTTCGATAACTCACTTGTGGGCTAATTCGTGTGCCATGTAGCGAACAGAATCGTACGACCACGGCTTGTCTTCAACCACGGCCGTCCGGTAGTATGTGCATGCGCCCGATATATAAGCCAATCCTGGAACGTGAGGCAAATGTTGGAGCTTTCAGTGCAGAAGGGACACTTCGTTTCTAGCCACTTAAATTGGAGATAATTGTATCTACAGAACAAGCGAAGAAAGTTAAGCCAGTTGGTGAGACAGCACACAGCTAAAATTTTTTGGGACGCGAAAGACAAGGACTGAAGGGAGAAGGGAGGCTGTCCCCTGATACCGTTTGTGTATTTATGCATTCTTTTCCTGCAATGCATTTCAGTAGTGAGTGACGCTTGTGTTTGTGTGCTCCCTTCAGTCCTTGTCTTTCGCGTCCCAAAAAATTTTGCACTAACTATACAGATAATACAAAAAAAAAAGACAGACAGCCGGAAGAACGTCTTAGAAAAACCCCCAACTCCATTTTATTTACTTATTTTAAATTTAGTGTTAGCGCCGCGAAGCCACTCTGGCTGACCGGCGTAAAGACGTGGACACATGGACAGAGGACAGCAGGAAGGAGTGGGGGGACAGAGGGGATTAGTATGCGTCCTGGGCCGACTTCAGGAGGAACTGCGCCGACATTCGTCTGGAAAGTCTTGGGAAAACCTAGGGAAAACCTTAAACAGCACAGCCGGTGACAGGATTCGAACGCGTGTCACCGACTCAGTCTCGGCGTGGAACCCGATCGTCTTAATCACTATGCCACGGGAGCTGGTAACTCCATTTTATTGCTCCGTAAACTGACAACAGTGATTAGTCATCACATCACAGTATTGCATTTCATTGCATATGCATTTGCGCAAAAACCACCGAAGCTATCCCATACGTACTCAAAGGCGACAGCGTATACGGTGCAGTAAAACTCACCGATATTTCGCAGCGCCGATGCATTATTCTCGGCTATAGCAAACTACACAGTGTGTTTTCTTATTCTTTACGTTTATATATATATACAAAGGGTAAATAGCCGAAGCTCTGTAGCTGCACGTTGAGCATATGTTTACAATTTGATCGTGCACTCCCAGCCAAGTACAGCTGTTTCGTCCTACTTGGGACTCGTCAGCCTGGCGTAGAAAAGTGACACGATCGACAAGTGCACTGCGGCCTCCACAGGTGGCGCCGTCACCGTGGAACATTGACGTCTCGCCGAGACGCACTGTTAGCGCCGACCCAAGATCGTGTCACTTCCCTACGCCACGCTGACGAGTCCCAAGTAGGACGAAACAGCTGTACTTGGCTGGGAGTGCACGATCAAATTGTAAACATAAATATATATATATATATATATATATATATATATACACACAGGGTGTTTGCTCTAACGTGTCCAGGAATTTTATTTAAAGCGAGCGATAAAAGTGAAACGATCGCTACTTTTCAGCTACTTGACTAAGAAACAGGTACTATACTGTGTGAAGCAGTGCCTGCTTTTTACACAAGCAGCTGAAAAGAACCCCTTGCTTTTCTTTTATCGCCCGGCTTGGATATAATTTCTGGACACGTTAGAGCAAACACCCCGTATATATAAACTTATTGGAGCAGCATGGGTGCTATGTTTTTAATTGCGTTATTATCCTTCTTTAATTATGGAACTTCGGCCAAAAGTGCGATAGCAGAAGTAGAGATAATCCTCGTTGAAGGCCACTCTATATTCTTAAAAAAATCTGAAACGAGTGCGGTAAATATCAGTCATTGACAGAATGGCGTAAATGCAGGCTGGCTGGTGGATAAATTCCATGATAGGCAAGCCTGAGCGATGGGCAAGACACGTAAACTTCGTGTTTGTGTTTGTTTACGTGTCGTGCCCATCGCTCAGGCTTGCCTATTATGGTAAATATCAGTCGCAAGATTTCGCTATGCAAACGAGAACCGAAAAAGTGCGACTCGGCGACGGAGGCTTATCTGGACCGCAGAGCTGTTGACCTAGCCAGCAGATCAGCATCTACTGCAATCATCACTGTCGCTCCAAAGCCATTGGCCCTCTGACGTAAAACAGCTAGAAACACTGTCGAGCAAGCGATGCTGGTCGGCGAGGTTCCAGTTTCATTTGCATAGTAAAATTCGGCTGTATCACAGTATATTCAAAAACAATTTTTTGGGTATAAACCGCTTACACCTTTTTGTCCTATGGCTGGCACCCTTTTTTAACCGTATAAGCTGTAACGCCCTTTTAGAAAGGAGTATTGTGCAAAAAACACCTTTACAAAGGGTGTTTTTAACATAAAACACCCTTTTTAAAACGCCGTTCTGACACTGTTTCAAATGGGTGTTTTGCATGTTTTACACCTTTCAAAAAGGTGTAATTGAATGCTGCAGCGCATCTCTGCCGCTGCATGTACAGGGTATCTTTGTTTAGCCGCTTTCACTGCTGCTTTCATTTACTATACGTCCTATTGTAGGCGGCATTTCTGACGACTGTCTTTGTGTTATACTTCGTGTACAAGCTTACGCCATTAGATTACTCTGGTTGTTATGCCACTAAATCAACCAACGTCCCTAATCACACATACTTGTATACCACAGATCTCGGTAAAGCTTTATGGTACTTGCAACATGATAGTTTTCAAGTACTAGTATATTTTGACCGGTGCTTAAGGTTTAGTTTAGTGTTACGTTTATTTTGTCCATTGTGTTTCTGACAGCACATAAACTCAACTCGAATTTCCTCTTGAATTGAGAGTACCAGTGCAGACAGCACGACATCAGAGATGAATTACACAATTTTTTATCCTGCCACCTTAAAGCACCCTTTCTTACCCTTTTGCATTTCTTGCGTTCACACCATGATAGGTGTAAAAGTGTGTTAAATGGGTGTTAATGATGTAATAACACGCTATTTAACACTGGCTTGTGGTGTAATAATAGGTGTATTTTGTCTACAGTTTCTAGAACGCTTTTTTTACACCTTTCAAGTATCCTTTTGGGATGAAAATGGGTATTTTTCCTTCAAAACACCATTTTTTTTTACCAGAAAAGGGTGTTTTCGAGTTTACTGCATAGGAATTTTAACGCAGGTGCGCGTTTCCGCATTTTATATATTTTTTTTCTTGTTGAATGTCTATCAACGAGAATTATCACCATTCTGCTATCTCACTCTTCCATGAAATCCACTGCTGAATGAATATTAATAATTAGTCAACTTGTAGTTCCATACTTCCTCGGAGGGGATGTCTGTAATGAATTTTAGTAATTTGTCAACTTGCGGTTTCATACTTTCTTGGAGACGACCTCCGTGATGAATTTTAATAGTCAGTCAACTGGTACTTCCATACTTTCTTTGAGAGGAAGTCCGCAGTGAGTTTTCGTAATTAGTCCTTCCATATACTTCCTTCGAAAGGGTATCCGTAATGAATTTTAGTAATCGGTCAACTTATGGTTCCATACTTTCTTGGAGAGCATATCCGCCTTGCCGATAACCAGAATCTCAATTGCAAAAACGACATCAGTGTTGCTCACAAAGGAATTTTTATAGCAAGATTTCGAACTGATAAAAAAACACCCAGTAGCACCGCACGCGTTGTATGTTTCCTGCGATTGCCAGAGAGGAAAATAAGGACTAAAGCTGTGCTAATGTCTACTTTCTGAAATTACCGGGACAGATACGACAGTCCCTTTAACAACAGAGCCGCCACCGAATGAACGAAAGAGGATCTGCCTCACTCTAGACCAAGGGTCGGGAACCTTCACAGTTCCAAGGGCCATATTTCACACACGCCCCCTCGTTGACTTTTTTTCCAGGGTCGGCAGATGACATTTTAACCCATTCTAAAGTATGTCTAAATAGTCTGCTGAAATTGTTAATCGCTGTCGAATGACAAGCTGACCATTCCACAAGTGCAACTAGCACCGAAAGCTTGCTTGTTGCGCGCACAAAGTTATGGTAAGAGAATACGACAAACACCTTTTGTGAATTTTAAGCTCGGGAAAGGCAACACAGAGAGCACACTTTTGCTGTAGGAATTCACCCAGCTAAACGGCGGGATGTTTGTCATGCTCTCGATCTGCGCCAGGCCGCAACTGTAGCGCAGCTGGGACGCGGGTTCCCGACCCCTGCTCTAGACTACTATCGCGCCAATGTCGATGAAAGGTTGCTTTCTCAATAAACCTCTACCCGAGAAACGTCATCATGACGTTGGTAGACAGACAGAAACCGAAACAGATTGGAAGGGGAGGGCTGGGTTCCACGATGTACACTTCCTCCTACTGACAGAAAAGTGCGAGTGGAGGTCGCGTCCCTTTCAGGGACCATCGTAATCCCATCAAGACCGTGGTTTTCGGGCGCATCCTTGTTCGCCCCCATAACTCCGAGCATAGTTCAACTCTACCAAACTGGAGGCGCTGTCGAACACTACGACTTCATTTGTTTACAAACAGGGAGATGTCTATTGAACGTACTCCATGGGGAGTCTACAGACGAAAGTGTTCAGTTCGCAAGGACACCGGTTATTATCAGGGCAGTGGAAGTTGTTCCATCATATCGTCTTATACACAGAAGTACGTCTTAACATGACTCACCAGCGGTGCCACAAGACAGACTTCGCCCATTCATGGTGCACATATCCCTCCTGAAACAAGGATGTCCGTTATTTTCGGTTATACTGTAGTCACACTACGTGTACACGATGAACCCTCATGGACATCTGGTCACGCTTGGTGTATCGCCATGTAGATATGCAGAAGAGAAATGTGTAGCGCCTCTCGTGTTTACACTCCGCAACAAAATCACCACAAAGATTGTGACACAGCAGTAACCCTTTGGGTGTCACGAACAAACATACGACATATCGCGTTCCCAAAGTGCGCAGATTTCATTCGAACGAATTATTATGAAGTGAGCGCTTCGCCTCTGTGAAGCAAGAGGGCGCTGAAAGTAACACTGTTGACGCCATCCGGCATGGAAGAATGCAAGCCCTCGTGGCAGACAACGTCACCGTATCTTCCTTCCGGCGAACCGCTGTGTGCTTTGCGTTTTGGTTTCTGTTTGGTATTGTCATCATTTACGCACTAAATAAATGCGAATGTTGTATTCGGTATCAGGGGAGCGGTCCGTGGTCGGTATGACAGTCACCTATTTTTTTTTTTTTTCGAATCCTTCCGAAGTCTCGCTTTAAGGAACAACATAGCCAGAAGCCAATGGTACTCAGATGAGGGTTCCGCGATCCTTACCCTGAGCTTCCACGGCCACGATACTGTCACGCAGATTTGCGGAATGGGGCCATCCACTCCTTTCCCATTCCATTCGGAAGAACGGAAATTTGTGACAATTCCATTCATTTCATTTCTCGGAATGGAGAGGTGCGGTCAATCCACGCTCCTGGGCGACCCCATTGCGTTCGCTTAGTCGCAATAGTTGGAACGGGCTCGGTCCACGCCACCTAGACACACAAGGCCCGTTTACTGCCTCCTCTCCCTTCTTCGCTACGTGTACTTATAAAGTCAGGATTCGTCTGCTATACACTGCTGCAATTCGCCGTTCTGCGAATCCAATAACGCGTAAATGATTGCACCTAACTCTGAACCTGCAGACTTAAAACTGTACACAAAATGCGCAACCCTCTTTTGAGAAATATATGGGAATATCCATAAGTTAAAAACCCGGGACTAGGGGACAAAAAAAAAAAACGACAACACAGACAAGGTGTGGTCGATTTTTGTCCCCTAGTCTCGGGTTTTTAAAGAGGTTGAGACAGGTCATCCTAAGTTATTTGATTGCAAATGCAGCAAGAGACGCGGACAGGTAGGTTAAACAATACGCCTTATTCATAAGTGCTGCCATCTCGTGGCGGCGGCTGGCGGCGGCGCCATGTTTGAGTATTCAGGCGGTCGCGCTATGTGCGATTTCCTGTAACGGGACCAGCTGGAAAGTCGGGAAACTTGCGATTCAAGCTTTTTAGCATGGCAGGCGAGCAGGAAGAATGCACAGCCGAGCTCACGAAGCTAACGTTATACGAACATTTCTTTCGGACAATTTCGTTATTGTCTTCTACAACGGCAAAACAATCCGGCGCATCACGAAATTCGAACCACGGCAAGAACGCTGCTGCCAACGGCCACTACAGTCACCCCTGAGGAAGGAGCCGAACTGGCTCCGAAACGTCGGGTATCCCCGTCCTGTAACTTGGTTGGAGATTTTCGTTACTATCAACGAGCAAACAGCATCGGATAAGCACTCTCGGCGTAGCTGCAACTTCGTAACTGAATCTCACGTCGAACTGCGGAATTTTGGGGACTCTGTCGCTTTTGTACATATGAATACTGAACTACTTGCCCGAACTTTACAGTAGAGTGTTCTGATGCGGTGTGTTACGCAGTTGCGTAGCGCGGGTCCCTATATGCGCGTTTGTGCAGCATGGAGTGGCGATGAATGATCTTACTACAGGACTCTCTGCTTAGCTGCTGGTCCTGTTCAGTAACGGAATAAAAAAGCATTTGAGCACCTGTGACTAGACACATTATGTGTACCTTCAGTAAAATATCAGATGTACTTTCATACTCGCACATGTAGTTATTTGGTACCAGTAACCCAACAAAAGGTGAAGGGATACATACTTTTTTAGATGGAAGTCATGTGGAGCTGACTGTTCACACACAGAAAGAGGAAGAGCCCCTTTCTTGGAGACACAGAAAACCAGACTTTCTGTGATGATTTGACGATTTCTTCGCATCATATGACATTTTCTTTGTAATGCAAAGGCAACAGCACATCAGAAGGAGCACATTGGTTTTGCTCTGAAATCTGATGTGTCGTACTTGGTTATCTGCCTGGTAGATAGGTCCTTTTTAAAAGCAATTATAACAACAATGTCCCAAACGGACATGCACCACTAACAGAGACTGTGCAGAAAGCTCATTTTCCCAATCATCTTCTAAATGCTGGTCTGGCAGCACGCTTCCACTGGAAATTCAACACTCCTGCACATAAATGAAGTCCTATGTAGCTCGCGTTTAGTATAGACCTACTTCTGAAAGAAGCTGCCGTCCCGTGACACGCCAAACAATCTCAATCTAAGCATGTTCTGACCGTGAGCGTGTCACGTGCCTTTTTAATTATCCTAGAGGCAATAATAGCGAACTGAGGATTTACCTTATCGGTATACGAGCCAATATTGCCCTTCTGGGCGCACAGTGGCACGAGCAGTAATGGGGAGTTGCCGGTCAACCTCCCGGGATGCCGCGTTGCTGGCGATAGGCGATGTGGCGAAAACCGAAACCACGGCAGCTATACTCAAAAATGGCGCGTAAACGTAGTCTCCGTCTCCGCACATACATGGCGCGCACTTATGCATAAGGCGTATTACGATAGAAGACCAGCAGACTCGCAACTAGTAGAAGTTTAATGGAAGTAGAACATTATATACAGAAAAAAAAGAGAACATTCAACCAATCGCAACACAGTAGAAACCTGAAACGAACTTGCAACAAAGAGGGGTACATGGATTGATAACAAAGGCATCTGCACGTGTGACCCAACACCCCTCATGACACGTGCAACATTAACAGACAAGGTAATCTCTTTCAGGTTGAGTTAGGGCAATTGAAGGCACACTTATGCAACTGTTGTCGCGTAAACTGATGTGAAGCGCCTCTATAATCCCCCGAACAGTTTTTTCCGACTCCTCTCTATTACTCTAGTGTTCCTGAATTGCGGGGAACAAGAACACTCATTACAATGAATTGAAAGATGGCCAGAAGGAGTGCGGCCTAAAGATGGGGCATGTTCAAAGAGACGAACATTAAGGCGGCGCCCGGACTGCCCAATGTAAAAAAAAAAAAAAAAAACCTGTCCGCGTCTTTTGCTGCACTTGCAATCAAATATGTTCTACAACCAACTACCCCGCTACAAACCGCTTGTCATCCCACGTTATCTTGGATAAACGTAAGCGATGGTTCTTTGCGCCAGTGTGAACCTGCATGGAAATATTTACAGCGAATAGAGTAATTGAAGCGGAGAAAATGGGCACCGCGAATGCCGAAACTCTCGCGGCTCTGAACAGCGAGCGCCGCCGCCAGTGGGGCAGGGCATGAGAAGTCACGTGCTTACGGCTGCCAGCGCTGCCACTCTCTGACGTCGGCGCTTTGCTCGGGAGTGTATTCGAGGCTCAGTCATATTCGGACCGTGTGCTTTTACATGAAAACGCCGCGACCTTCGATTCCTTGGCTTGTTTGCGGGATTTTAGTGAAATAAAAGTATTCGATAGGTGAACCGTTTGTTTGTATTACGTTGTAAGCTGTTTCGATTTTACTCACAGCTTTTCTTCCTTCCTTTTTTTTTTTTGTGAAAACGTGGCTAAGATACGTACCCTGTGACTAGTACCAAGATGTCCGTTTTGTGAAAGAAGCCATAGTGCTCGGCCCTGTAAGTCGACGTGAACTTTGCCAAAGTGGTTTGCATATCGGTAACGCCATGAGGGCCGTATATGCCGAAAGTTGAAATGTACTTGTCATCCGCGGCCTGTAATAAACGAACACCTGAAATAAGTATAGCTAAAGCACTTCAAACTATAGTTGCACCAGTCACGGGCCCTGCAGTCGTCAATTCAAACCACTTTTAACCGTAACATTCACCCCGAAATGTTTGTTCCCTGAAACGTGGATTATAAGTGCGGGAACCTGCGGGAACCTGGGGGAGGGGGGATATATTTATTAAAACAAAGAACACAGAAGAACAAAGAAAACAGGAAAGGTCAGTCAAAGTGGACCGCGTCTTGCTATTCCGCAAAAAAAAAAAAAAAAACAGAAATAAAAGTGCATGAGATAAAATAAATAAATACAAAATGAAAATAATTAGGGAATAAAGGAACAACGGTCAAATAAGTATGAGACAGATTAAAGACAAAGATGGCAAAAAAAAGAGACACCAACAAACTGTGAAAGAAGGATGAGATGGATTACAAAAGAAAGAAAAAGAAGAAGAACCTGATTTATAGGTAACCTTTATTTCGTTGAACTGCACCGAGTATAAAAATAATACGGATATCGTGGCTCCACAATGTATTATTTGAGAATGTTGACACAGATTCCCTACGGAACAGACACTAAGGGTTAGTGGGGAGTGCAAAGGAGAAAGCAGTAGGGACGTTCCAAATTTGACATTTGTTTGTACACACTAAAAAAAGGAGTAAAATAGGGACTAACTGCAGCTTTCAGTTACCTAGATTGCAGTTACTCCCATTTTAATCCCTTAACCCCGACATTTACTCCCAAGGACTGCTAATCGTCACTGAACTTCGAAAAAGGTCTTCCGAATGCAACAATCAACGTAAATATGGTGCGTTGGTCAATTTCATGACATAGGGCTGTATAACTCAGCCAGCTCGGCAATCTACCGCCCACGCAGAGCAAGAAACAGCTCGCGCCAATTTCTTCGCAAATTGTCACCTATATATGTCGCAAGATTTTGTACTCGATATATCACGGTTGAAGGTTTGATTCAAAGTATTTTCATGCATGGACACGAATTATGTATTGATACCCTTAGAACAGAGCGTGAAATGCACTCTCCACTCTCTAACGTTCACTTGCTCGATTGCAGTTACTCCTGAAAGGGGCATTTTTTTGTGGCAATGCATTTAGTCCCGAAAAGGAGCAAAATTACTCCCTTTTTCCTTAGAGGGGAGATTCCACGCGAAATGATCCAGCGGACCTGGTCGGCCCTCACAAAACTATCGCGAATTTTTACGAAAATTTGTTTAGCAGTCCCTAATAGTGCAAAACGACACACCGCGAAACATTTCTTCCCAGATCTCAGTGTGGCGTGTGCTAGACACGAGCAAAGTTCGCAGCGCTGGCGAAAACCGTGCCTGGCGTGAACGGCAGGTGCGGCTCATAGAAAGCACCTAGAACTGTGCGGTTTTCTTTTGCATATAGAGGAAACTTTGCTTTACGCAGCGTTCAAATCCCGGTTGTCGTGCTGTAATCGGTGCTAGTATACAAAGGCCGGAAGTTGCGCAATTTTCCTCCTACTTCGTGATTTTTTGTGGAAAATCAAACCACTAAATTTTAATGAATATTTTTCCTGGCAAGGCCTCGTGGAATACTTCAACAGGAAAAATCTCAAGACACGTAACTCTTGTAGTCATTGCAGGAAACAAAGAGGAAGTATGCGATTTTTTCAAAATTCGCTACAATCGAGCGTAAAACACGCAATGAAGAGGTCGGAAGAGACGCCTGAAACCAACACAGTTTTATAGAGTGAGCCTTCCTCTACAACATATTAAAAAATCTCGAGGGTGTTTTTTCGTATACAAGAGAACATAATTTTTTTGTAGTAGAGGGTATTACGGCCACAGTGACCCACGTTGCATGCATTCGGTGCGGTGCTATATTCGTTCCTTCGGCTCCCGTTTTAATTCTACGTATTTCCGATTTGTTTCTGGTTGGTTTTCAATATGACTACCACCAGGACCAAAGGAACATGGCTCCAGTTGAGAGCTTTGGAGTTCCAATTCACCAGTATCAATATTATAGGCGTGTAGATGCATGTTCAGTTGATGAAAGGTCCCTCTAACTGTCACATTTAAATGCTGAACAATTCAGCAAAAATATTAACCACGAAAAGTCTAGCAAATTATAACGCTAGAGGAAAAGACGAACGTGCAAAAAAGTCATTTACATGGTAGTACTGGAAATGACGGAATCTCGTGGTTGTGGTTCATCGTCCCTGCTGTCCTAGGTTCCAGTCAGGCTCACAGGTATATAAAGCCTTGCACCAATTGCGTATGGAAGCGTATGCCCGCGGATATCCGCAAGAAACTTCTGGGTTCGGATAAAATATGCACGCTTGTTGTGATCTGCGGATCGGACGCCGACGGCGCCGGCTCAGGAGCGGGTATGACTCGGATAAACCGCGACCATCAGTTTGCTTCACACTAGGTACAGAACATAGAGTACAAGGTGTACGAAGGCCGCTCGCGCATCTGAGAGAGATCTCTGGCGTCTCGTGTCGAGGTGCGCGTTCGCCGCCGATCTTGCGTTTCACTTGCAATAAACTCTACTTATCCCGTTTGGTGCAAAATGTGTTGCTGTGCTTGGTGTCCTATAATCTTTCATGGAAGCTAAACCTGTACTTGCGGTCGTGTATCCTTTGGTAGCATCATGGACACTCAGGACCTGTCCTCGCTACAAAAGCTATACCGCTCCGTCCTTTTCACTGTCCAAACGAAAGAGAGGAAGTCGCCCGTGTGGATGGAGTTTGGTGACAGCTTTTTTTGTTGGCCTTTTTCTCCTTCTTTTTTTTCTTTTCTTTTCTGTTTTGTGCTGACGGGAAATAACGTTTATTTGCTGGAAAATTGGCCTGATATATCGAGCATAGAAACTGAACTATTGCTCCGTGCCGTGGGAGACGCGAATTTTTCGGATAGGATGCGGATGTCAGAAAGCTCATCCGCGCAGGGCTTTAGCTCACACGACAAAAAGTATTACTTAGACCTGCCCATTACCGCTAAACCCCAATCTCCGTTGGCGGCACCGCGCACCCCGGAAACAATGCCATAAACTTAACCACCCAGGATTGCAATACACGTGTTATGCTACAGAAGCAAAGATTATGGTATGCTTGCAGAAGTCTGTGCCACAGCATATTGCTTGCTCAGTGGAACCCAACCAGACCAGAGAAAAATTAAAAATAAAACGAATTAAAACAGGAGCCCAAGAAAAAAATATAGCACCCCACTGGATACATGCAACGTGGGTCACTGTGGTCGTAATACCCTCTACTAGAAAGAAAATATTTTCTCCTGTATACGAAAGAACACCCTCGAGATTCTTTATTATGTTGTAGAGGAAGGCTCGTTCTATAAAACTAATCAAGTCGAATTATGCGATAATTTCGTCCGGGATTTCCGATATCGCGGTCAGTGGTCGGCGAAAAATGGCATGACAGTGTAGTTTCGAAATTGACTGGAACGGTTGCGACGGTCCCTTAAGAGCGGAGGAGGAAAGCAAAAGAAATGAGACAATTTTGCGACGGTGTCGCCATCCCTCGTCGGAAGCGGTAACATGATCGCATGAGCCGGCCTTCAGCTCCAAGGCGAAAGAGTCCTCTATGGGAGGTGCACAGGAACTCAAGGGAGGTTGTGTCGCTATACATACAGAGAGTCCCAGAAAACGTGTCGCTCAATTATAATAAATAATTACAAAAACTACGGCACGTAGAATCATGCGGTCAACGACAATTGTACTTATTGGTTTTTACCACTTCCTCATGTGAATGTCATGTACGGTTAATTTAATTATGTAAATACTTGCTAACTGAACACAGAAATTTGACAAACGAAGGTCGCTTTTTTACCCCACGAATGAGAATAGCGTGTCTAATTTACTCAAATTAATGATTATTGACTGGGATATACAGAACTTACCCAACGGAAAAAATAGCCGAATATCATGTTTTACGGAGCTCCCATATGATAGCGCGCGACGAATGCTTCAGCGCAATCGTTTTCTGTCCGACGAAAGGAGGTTGAAAACCCAGCCCGCCCCGGAGTCGCAGAAAGACATGGCTTATCGCGTCCCACTTTCGCTGGGACCCAAGCAGCACAATGTACTGAAGGTCGAGTGCAATAGGGGTGGACGGTATGTGTCTTATCAATGTTCTTTAGTTTCATCAGTCTGTTCAAGACCTTCCACCTACCCGTCCAGCCCTATTGCATTCGACTTTTCAGTACATTTTGCTGCTTGGGATGTACTAAAAGTCGAGTGCATTAGGGGTGGACTGGTAGGTGGAAGGCCTTCAACAGACTCATGAAGATAAAAACATCGATAAGACAAATACCGTCCGCCGCTATTGCACTCGGCTTTCAGTACATTGTGCTGCTTGGCAATGCTTTCCATCTCCGAATTTCAGGAACTGTTGCATTTTCTACCATCACACTGTGGGCTGAGATTAGAACCTCCTTTCATCGGACTGAGAGCGATTGCGCTCAAGAACTCATCCCGCGTTATGGTCCGGTGCTCCGAAAAGCATGGTGTTCGGCTATTTTTCCCATGGGATAGCTCGTGAATATAACTCTCAATTATCATGAACTCGGAAATTCGGTACGCTCTTCACGTTGGTTGAGTAAAAAAAGTGACTTTTACTTGGCAAATCTGCGAGTTGAGTTCTCTACACAATTTAACTTGATGACATAATTAAAATGATACATAACATTCACATCAGGGGGGTCAAAAACATAAGAAGAAATGCCGTTGACCACATGATTCCAGGTGCCGTAGTTCTTTTATTATAATTCAATGACACGTTTTAGGGGACACCCTGTGTAGGGGGATGTCAGGGTAGTTGCCTGGACGTGGACAAATCACTGATCGTGCATCGCTTCAAAGATTTTCGTCCCTCACGCATTCCTACTTGCTGGTTATCAAAAAATAGTTTGCGACAATCATGAGACCATTCAGGGAAATTCGTTTTTTGTGGCCTGAACCGCTAGGCTTCTTTATGAATTCAGTATAATTGCGGCGGTCCAAAATATCTACACGGAACGTTTACACGCTCGTCTACGTCGATTCTGTCAATTTCAAGATGATGGACATTCGAAGTAATGGACAACAATTGTATGTGGGTCCTTGATGCCGATGGCGTGAGATCTATCTGTGAGAAAGTTTTGCGAATGCGTTCCGGAATACTTACGTCCTTATTGAAAGTGAAGCCAGTGATCTTTATAGTCACTTTCGGGTCTGGGATGGTTTCATATCGGAGGTTTATCTGAAATTAAAAAAAAAAATGCGTGTAATCATAAAAATACATGAGCTAAGCAAGTGCTTTTTGTGTAAAGGTCGTATGAGCGCCATGTTGATGTCCCCTAATTTCTTGGGGACAACAGCCGAACGCCAAATCTGTAACACTTTGCGATGTAAAGTTTCATATAAAAGCAGGGAAGTATAACGGACGTATTTTCGTTACTGTGTCCATTAGCGTTACTACTATACTTTCATTTCCTTCATCCGTTTCTGATACCAGCGTTTCAATTCGTTTCCATTATTGTTTCCGGTAATAGAACAGCTGTTAAAGATATGCGGGAGGGCAGCCCCTCCGGCGCTGTCAGCACCCTGTTTTCGACAAGTGCTGCTTCGGTGTCACGCGCACACACGACACAAGTAATTTTACGCCTTTGTAATGCGCACATCTTGCAGCATTTTTGAAGAATGGTAGGAACACGTCTTCAGTCAGTCTTCTGTCTTCAGTCAGTTTGAGTCCAGCAACCCAACCCAAGACGGGCGTAACCTTCATCCAATGTCGCATTCGTAGGCGAACGCTCTCGGTATAGTAAACTGTACTTCCATAGCCACGGCGAAATGAAGAAAGTAAAAAACAAAAAGAAAAATCACATGCTGTCATCCTCGTGCTGTGCTTGGGTAGAGTGCGTGGACTCTATGTCGTGTGAGTCTGTAGGAAGGTAGGTCATAGTAGTAAGTCATAGTGATAGGTTATAGGTAGGCAGGTAGGTAGGTGTCATGTAGGTACAATTAATGTTACGAGTAGGACGCTAGTGATGCACCCTCGATATCATATATTGCGCTTTGCTTCCATGCTGCCGTGTAGTATTTGAGCAGTACAGGGAATGAAGCCGTCACAATACAATAATAAAATGAAAAGTCACTGAAATATTATCGCACATGAGTAATAGCCATTACCCGAATTCAAAACCCGACGATAATTTTCGTTTCCGTTTCTGTTTCCGGTAATGGAAGACAGTGGTATGCGTTTCCGTTACCACCTCCAATTTCGGCAGTATACCGGTGCTGTTTACTTTACCATTACCGTTACCCTTCCCTGTATAAAAGGCGAACGACTTTCGTATTCAACAGCCAGAAAATAAAACGATATCATAGTGTGCGCTGGGACAACCAATTGACAAGTGAGGACGCGTAGATTTAATTAGTATAGCAACAGAAAATACGGTACAAATCACTTCACTCACTAACTAAAATACTGTTGTGTGAACGACTGTGTTGTTTAACGGATTTGATGCCGCCCCTGCCACAAATTAATAAAGTACACAGATAGAGTACGTTACCCCTTGCAGAAGCAATGGGCTGTTACCAGAGCGCTAGTATGCTTCCTGGGTGACTCTGGGCTCCTGGACTGCCTCTGAGCGATCGTGTACTCATGCCCCCCCCTGCTGCCCATGTGCCGCTTGCATCTTTCTTGTTTTCTGTTTGTGTTTTTTTGCAAGGAATAGCAAGTCGACTTCTGCCTGGCTGACCTTTCCTTTTTACCTGCCTCCTTTTTTTCCCAATAAACATATCCCCCCTCCCCTGAGCGAGTATTTCAGCAGTTAAAGTAAGGAGATTGAACCACAAGAGGGACATCGCAGGAATTGCTAATGAAATATAGTGCCTTCAAACTGATGGACTGCATTTACTAGATGTTGCAAATGTAATCTGATACAAGTGTACTTACGGAATTAAGAACGGCTCCATAGTACGCAATAATGTCGCTATCTTTGTAATTGAACAGCTTGTAGTACACAGCGTCCATGACTACATGTACTTCCGGCTTGATTGCGGTGATGCTGCGTCCTTCTGCATGATAGTAACCGAGTAGTACGTCATTATTCACCTGTTGCCTGGCAAGTCGAAAGGTAAGACGTTGTAGTGGGAGTGGCCGGTGTTATCATCAGCGCCGGTGGCCCACTTGGCGCGACCATTAAAACCTCGCGGTCAGTTTGGTTCTGATCGACGACCAGATTGCCCATCTCTCTCTGAGTCCTATTGCCTGGTCGCGACAACTGGTGACCTGAATGCCATGGAATTGAATGTCACTAGACGCGACAATCTAATGCATGAGAGTGCACCCGTGGTGTAATGGTATCACACCCATGACACTCGCGTCTGTTTTTACTGGACACGGGATTGCAAGAACTCCTTCAATATATGGTCTTTGCGCCTTTGAAACTCCCCTTACTGACAGGGGTGGGTACCGCCTGCACATCGCACACTAGATCCTCTTAAAGTTACAGTCACCTGCGGAAAAGTGTGTATAAAAGGAGTACCACAACGTTTGACATTCTTCGACAGCCTCTTTGGACAACTTTCTCTGCAAAAAAAGCTAAAGTATTAAGTAAGTGGGTGCTGAAAACTATGGGAGAGACGTATGCCAAAGACATATGGGTGACGTATTTCCCTACGCTATTCAGAGGAAGCGGGTGGCCGTCTGAGCCGCAGACGATTGCCTCCGAACTCGTCTGCTCCGATCCTCCCGGATGACCGCCGCTCAGACGGTTCACCTTTAACACGTGCTATGATTGGTCTGTTACGGTATATGACGTTTTTTTTTGTGTGTGTGTTTTCAGACATATTTTCGTTACCCTGTGATGTGTGATCAACGAAAAATAAAATGGCACCATAGTTTCGGAACGACGGGGACGGAGCCAACCGCCCCTTCAAAGAGACACTCTGGCGCCGCCGCGGCGTAATGTTAGAGTTAGACGTTTATTAGACTGTACGTTACTTGAAGACGAGAGATGCAAAATGTTATCTAGCAGTGCGTCGTACATTCTTCAGTGCTGCGTTACCGCAGAGGAATTCGTAGCATTATGCTTACCGATGAGGATGCGGTCATGCTGCTGACTGTCGTCGTCTGAGCGAGGCATGAAAACTGTTGGAAAAGAAAGTAGACTAGGTTGCACCATTATCGCAGTAATTTCTTCACACGGAACAACACGGAATTTGTTCTACAGTCGAAAGACGTAACTTTATTGCCTAACGCACTCGAAGCAAACAATTGCGCCGAATGATTCATCATTGCCCTTGCTTTGAGGTAGCGGGACGTGCGCTCCTATTAGAGCGATAGCTGTAGCAGAGAGGTCTTGCTGTGTTGACGGTTTCAGCACGACGCAGCAGAAACGAAATGACGTGACGGCGGTATGGCGGGGAAATCGCGGGTTCAAACTCGGTCGAGGAGGCAACTCGGTAGAAGGTTACAAGCTCCAAAATAAAGATGCAAAATTTTCCGAAATTTTGAATCGCTCGAAAAAAGCCGCCTTTTTTTTACCAGGTTGTTTCCGAAAAAAAATGTAAAATGGCAACAAACGTGGTTACAGCGTCACTTTTCGATTTCAAATTGAGTCTTAGCGTTGTCAGCGAAACCACAGCATACAATGAGCTAGAAGCTTTAGCAGTGTACAGCATCCCATAAGACAGCTGTCTACCCAGCGATAGGTAATTAGAACAACCCGTCCCCTCCAACCAGAACGCCGGCATTATGTGAACGCGACGGCGATCGGTTGGAACGGACAGACGCGGCAATAAGTTGGTGGTTATTGGCGGAACGCATTGGTGGTTGGAACGCATCAAGGGCACGAAATTTTATATTTTTGAATTTTGTCGCCTGAACATTTTGGGCAATTTTTCCGTAGACGAGGAAATAAACGAAAAAATCGTTTTCCACAAAAATTTCCGAGCTTTTTTCCGGGGCTTCGCATCTCAAGCTCAGGCACGCCGTCTTCCATGACAGATGTTAAATGTGGTGCGCCGTGTGCAGAAATTTCGGCGCATCTTGAAGGACCTTCTGGAGGGCGATATTACTCCACAGACCAGAGCACTGCGGCGACGCTCATGATCGTAGTTGTCGCTCGAAATAAAGCCCCACGGCCCCACGGACTTTCCGGTCGCTACTGCCACTTGTAGACGTCAGGTCGACCTCTGGTCCTTCATCACATGAACTTTTCATCTCTTCATCTTCTGTTTGTGAGCGGGTCGCCCAGTCTTGTGGGGAGGGGGAATTGTAGGACTTTATCTGTTTCCACGTTTCGCCGGGCTGAACTTTGTTATCGTCGTTGGTTGTTATCATTATTTGCTGGTGTTATCTACTGTTGTGGCTGCGGAACTGTTGTAGGGGGCGCGTACGCCGTAAACAGGATAAAAGGCATCGAGACTGATGCGGGTCTCTCTTTCTGGCTGTGGCAATTGGGACGGCAAGTGCTGTGCGAAGGTATGGAATAAATCCTTGTTTGTTATTTGAACCTTTTCGTTTGCTGTGTCTTCCATGGCGACAGCACGGACGGACTGACGCCCCGAGGTTGTGGAAACACGGGTTTCCACACCCTACACACTATCAACAACACACAGACACAACACGTCAACACTACCGGCTAGCGACACATTCGTTCGAGCAAAGAAAACATACTGGTTGGAACGCTTAACCAACCATTGGGACACCTGCAAATAACACGCGCTGTAGGCGAAAACAGGTGCAAGGTTTTGTAATCAACTCCAGTATTCTTATTTATTTCTTTTTTCTACATGCCTAGCATTACGCTTACCGTAGTCGTGCGTGACAGCTTCAGACCTCAAGGTTTCCGCACGGTGGAGTAGATGAGGAACGTGGCCTTCTGCAGTGCGTTCCATCGTCAACAGAGGGCGGATGCGTAGCTCATCGCCGATGATGCCATTCTACAAAATCACAACTATTACATTTCTGATTCAGGGCTAAATACTGACGACAGAAATTAGGCAAACTCGATATGGATTACAAAGATGCCGCCCCCGAATTGACAACGCCGCTCAAATGAACAAAGCTACTGCCAAAACAGATAGCAATCTCGTAACCCCCCTCCCCCCACCGTAGACGCCGGAGGATGCCTGTCTTTAGTGATGGGCTGAACGCCGCGGGCGTACCATGTTTTAGATGCTTCGCATTTCTCCTGTGATAGCCGTAAAAATGTGTGCACCGTCTCGCTTACACAAGTCAATGGAATGGCAAGGTTCACTCTGAAGGATAGCTGACTCTAGCACATTTATGTGGCGAAGTCCCCTTCTGACATTGCAGGGCCGTCTATCAACGACACGTTGGAAGACAC
This sequence comes from Ornithodoros turicata, assembly GCF_037126465.1. Classification (NCBI taxonomy): domain Eukaryota; kingdom Metazoa; phylum Arthropoda; class Arachnida; order Ixodida; family Argasidae; genus Ornithodoros; species Ornithodoros turicata. The sequence goes on from NC_088208.1 coordinate 9,089,782, forward strand.
AACTGTATTTGCTTTGGTGCAAGTGTCGGCTCTACCCGCATAGCGGAAAATCTACCGCCTGCCATTACGTTCATATGTGATCCGTTTCGCCATTGTATGATGCTAAACTTTACAAGCATTAAAACGAGGCTGCGGCGAACGAAGTTACACATTTCTACTAATGGCTTAATTCGTTAAAACAAAGGAAATATAGTGCAAACGAACAATAACTTTCATCTTGATGATAGGGTGCTCAGCTGCTACAAATATGGGTGCGAGCTGCGAGCGGAGAAGGGTCAACGAGTATTCACGCCCGTCTTGGTGTGGCATCACTCTAAGATAAGGCTACACGACGACGTTCGTGGGCTTTGAACTGGAGCTCCCTGGCCAAGCATTGACATCAGGCAATAGGAAAATGTGTGTTATGTGAGCATCTACATTCAGTTTCGTGAACAGTTTTGTGTCCTTTTTCAAAACATCGAAATGCATCATCTTTTCTGAATACGGTCGGAACTGCATTTTAAATGGCGGCGGCCATGCAACGGGGACTCGGACAGGTGGCAGCGGCCTGTGATTTATTTATTATTTATTTATAATATAATATTTATTAATATATAATATATAGTTATTTGTTTATTATTTATTAAGTATTGATTTCCTCTATGAGCGTCACAATGTTCACCGAAGCCACGAAGCAGGGCACAGCTGGTTCTCCAATGGATTTCAGCCCATTTCAGTGTCGAAGGGAATGCACTGGCCGACAGCGCCGCAGAAGCAGCTCTCTCGTCTCGGTGACGGACGCGTATTGCGCTGCACAGAGGAGATCGTCGCTCCGTACTTCGACGCCTCGTGACTCCTTTGGCTTCCCGCCAATGGACCGCTGACATTCTCCCCCATGCAGCCATGCAGAGCAGAGTTGACCCCGTGCTCACTTTCCGCGCGCCCCGACATACCTGTTGTCAAGGTACCGCATTAGTTCATCGAATGCGCCTCGGTGTGGCTTTTACGGCGCAGTGACGCTACCGCTTGAGACAAGTTGCCTCTCCCGACTGCAGCCACTGAGGTACTCTAGAAGATCTAAAGCACATTCTTGCCCATTGCGCACGCTCCCAACCTTCAAGAGCCGTACTTTCCGGATCATTTAACGAGCTAGACTCTCGCTCACTCTCTCTCACAAAATTACTTGACCCTGGCCACATCCAGCCCACAAACGCTCTGCCCTTGAATTCCCTTCACCTTTCTTGATATCATAGGACTTCCGTCCTTACTGTGAAGGAGCTGGTTATTTCATTTCCAGCATCGCCACCAACAATGGGGTATAGACTATCGCCAGTGGCGATGAAACTCCCCATTCATCATCTCGCTATAAAGGTGGTGTTGTTCACTGAAGCCTTGCATTGTCTAGGAAGGTGCGGCTTCCACCATATGGAGTTGGTAGCTGGAATTAATTGAACACGGACCAGGCAATTTGATCATTGCGAGAGAGCGAAAGTGGAAGTGGCTTAGCACAACGCCGGTGCGGCTCTGAAAGATTACTAGTCTAGACAGTGAAGAAAAAGGCAGTAGACAGAAGAAGAATGTAGGTAGTCTCCGTATTATTTTCACTTCGTCCAACTCCAACTCCAATATAGGCAGTTAAGGTTTTCCAAAGTAGTAATGACTGGACACAGACACTCCGCAACGCTACAAGGCTTCTGGACACGTTTAATTAGCAATTAGAGCTAATTGGGACCCCCCACATTAATCAGGACCCTCCAATGAGTCATCACACTAATTGGGGAGCATCTAACTCGAGTCCAGACCACCCTGTGCGTTGCTGACAACCTGTGTCCATAAAAAAATATGTAGAAAATAAAATAAAAAGATGGAATTGGAGTGGAGAGAAACAATTTATTCGAAAATCAACGACGACGCGGAGAAGAAACCGCTCCGCAACATCCGAGTGACCAGCGCCCGCCATGTTGGTAGTTGGCGACGGGCAGTTGCAGAGATCGACGACAGGTGGCCAAGTAGTTGCAAGGCATCACACCAGATGGCACCACTATCATAGCTCTATGCGAGAAAGACAGAACAAGACACTAGCAGCAGGTAGAAAATGCCAACACTGCTGAACAAGTATAGGCATGCGAGAGAAAAGGTCTAACGGCTACTGCTAAACAGAAAACAGTACACATCGGGGAAAAGGCGATCGACTAGGCCTAACCACAGCGCCTCAACACTATACACCTAACACAAGGCGGGAACCGCTAAACAACAGGCTTGCTCTCCGCTAAACAAGTCTAAACATGCGCGAAAAGGCTTAACACGAGCGCAATCAAACATCGACAAATCACTCGTTGGTCACCGCTAAACACAGCAAACATGCGAGAAAAGGAGCGCGGCAAATCACTCACCTTTTCCCCCGCGGCGACTGCTCATCAGCCAGGCAGAAACTGAGCGAGCGCGGGGACTGCGGAGCAAGCGAGCATACGTCTGCTCTCCGCGACAGCCAGACAGAAACTGAGCAAGCGCGGGGACTGCGGAGCAACCGAGCACACGTCTGCTCTCCGCGACAGCCAGCGAGAAACTGACTGAGGCGATGCGATGCGGCAGCTACGCATACGCGCGCGCACGCACGCTCCTAGGGCCCTCTGCTCCACCGGACCGCGCATGCGCGGGCGCTCCTAGCGGCGATGGGTGGCTTCTCAGTTTCGGTTTCACTCTCCTTTCTTTGCGCGCGCGTTTATGTGTATAAAGGCAACGCGCACCGCGCTCGCGTCAGCACCACGTGAAGATATACAGCTACCACTCGTTACAAAATTGTTCCCGCACCCACGCTTCTTGGCAAGAAGTGGAGAAGGAACGTTTCAACAGCGAAAGTCCCCGCAATGAGCTCGTCATCACTGCTTTTCGCTGCGTGATAAATATGGTAGGCTTTGGCAATGTAGAAGAGATCTCTCCGGGGCCACTGCAGGGGATGGTGCGTTGGATCTACGCCCGTTACAAGAACATCTGCATAACGGTTCCGGTCGGGCCCCTGGGACTGATGAGCGAATTTGTGAGCTTGTCCAATGCAGAATTCAACTACATCGCTGCAGACATCGTGGACCTTCTCGCTCGTGCCATCGCTCATATTAAGCACGCCCTGCGGAAGCAGCGACATTTGCAAGCAGTCTACATCGCGAACTTTGTCACCGACTTATTGAAATACCGCTTAGTTATCGACATGCAATCCATTAAACAGTCCGAATAACTTTGACAAGACTCTGTGTTTTCTTTCACTGAAACATCTTTATTGAATGCATACAAAGGAGTTGGTCGATAGATGCCTGCTCTTTGTTCCACGGTCACTCGCTGTACAAGGAGGGGACGTACTGCTATACAGGAAGGTAGTTTGGGCTATCGGGGCGGTTGCTCGACGGCTGTTGCTGTGCTGCATGATATGCGACGACAGCGCCCACCGCTTCCTGAAAAACAATGTCATACATAGAATACACTCTCACAGCAGAGACGATCAACTTACATTTTGCTCCACGAAACGTCTCACGCCGTGGATGAATGCCCCTCGTGGGCTTCCTATCAATCGTCGTAGAACCAGGACGTCTCCTCTCCCTCTTATTGCGCTGGTGGCGTCTGTACTTTGGACACCGCACCATGTCTTCCTCGATGTCATTGCGATATCGCATATGATGTCGACGATGACAACCAAACGAAAAACGAGAGAAGGATTTAATTTAAGCCCAATTTGAAATAATTCTCTCTTTAAGAACTCCTTAATTTTGTATAATCAAAATGGACTCTAATGAAATTCGTGTTATGCACGAATTCTCCCCCGTTTTGGAATAATCTAACGAAAAATGAGAGAAGGAGTTCAATTTTGAATAAGGCCAGATTGAAATGTACCCCCAAATCTTCCCCATTACGCCTAATCAGAATTCATATTAGCCATGAACTCTCTTACCCCTTTCCAATTTTGACTGGTGCGAGGGACGCCCCCAATTCCCCATTAAGCCTAAGCAGAATTCATATTTCCCATGAATTCACGTCCCTCCCCAATTTTGAATAGTGTGGGTGATGCTCCCCTAATTTTGAAGTTCGCGGAGCCTAATCGGACATCATGTTAGGCATGAAGTCCCTCCCCCAATTTGAAATAATTCTCCCGAGTGTACCTAGCAAATAGAGAAAAAGAGGCATTAATCAAACAACGATCTAAACACACAAATGCACTTACCTCCTACGCAAGCAGATCCAACATTGTGGTGACATCGTCGACATCATCATCTTTAACTGCAGTCTATCCCACGCTCGCTTTTATACGCAGGATCTGTGGTTTCCTATTCTTCTATTGTATTGGGGCAGAGAGAGAGATTCGCGTGATGCGAAAGACGATACGCAATTATTGTCTGTCGTGTTTACATGGGACGTTCGTGGTCTTCCATAAGAACCCAGGGATCCAATCTAGTAATAAAGGACCAGAATAAGGATTCTACGAACAAAAACCACAATCGAAAAACACTCATGGTATTTGACTCGCCAACCAGCGTTAAGCGAGTTCTCTTCAACCCGCTGCACTCGCTCTGTTCCGCTGGTGCACCATGGAGTACAGGAGGTGCTCCGCTTCCCCGAAGCTTAAAGGGGCAGCACCTTCTAGCAGTCAAGTCTGCTCCACTAAGCTTTGGGGCACTCTGAAAAAGAGCTCTTCCTCTAGTCCCCGCTGCACAGCGATTTCTCGCCACTCCGTGGTGTAGCACGCCATGAGCACTTCTGTGGTAGCAGTCTCTATGTCCTCTTCGCCTACGATGGCGAACGTTTGCAAAAACGACTCCATATCCAAGCGGGGCACATCTCCCCCCGCACCGGGGATCAGCTGGAAGAATAGCTGTACAATGTGTGTCACAGTGAAACCTACAGAGGAACGTAAGGTATTATAAAGAAACTATTTCTAAACAAGAAGAGAGAGAAACACTTACCAAATGAGGGACGAATGTGGACCAGAAGGTCCAAAATTGTCTGGTACGTAAGCAGCATTGTCTCGGCGGTCTTGGTTCGGGGATAGAGGACGAGGGGGGTACGGCGGGATGACCATCTTATGCTACAGGGTTCTCACGCTCGCACTAACCCCATTTACGTCATATCCATCGATTACGTAAATCCGTCAGTTTGCTTCTGTGACAAGACGCCGCCCTTTGTTCCTCCAATATCGTGGGAGGAGAAGGAGGAGGGGAGACACAGGGGGTTCGAGACCAGACACGTTCAAGGACTACAAAGATGGAGAGAGAGAGAGGGGGAACCGCTGTCACATCCTGTGTAGCCGTCCCAGAGTGGGATTCGAACCCAGGAACCTTCTACACTGGACGCGTCACACTACCCACCAGTCTAATTCGTACTGCGTGACGTTTTTTCGTATTGCGGGGTTCGTGTCTACACACGCCCCAAAATTTTCAAACACGTCTTAACATGTTCAAACGCGTTCAATGACGTCATAGAGAGGGAGAGGGAGGAACTAGTGTGTCCAGGGTCGACTTCGACGGTTCGCCGCCCGTGTCTGAACACGTCTTAACATGTTCAAACACATCTTAAAGGAGCAGTCTAGAGGCCTACAGCTTTGTTTCTGGTGTTGGTCAGTACGGAATGTTTGGCGGCCGAAAACAGTTTTCCCACAATTCGTACAACCGTAACGAAATTGGGACACCTGAAATAGCTCCCCGAACCTCCCGTGCGCGAAACACCCTCCTTCGCCTTCACGATAGGCACGTGATGAGCCCCACCACACGCGTCACATGTGACGCAAGTGGTGAGGACGCTCCTCATTGGACCTGGGACCACATGATCGAGGTGAGCAACATCGCGCAGGCCGGAGCGTCTCCTACCGCTTTGGAGGCGCCACGCGTTCTCCGGCTACGTGATGTTCGAAATGGAGGGTTTGAAGGCTGTCCACGACACAACCACGATTTTATGGGACCGCAGATACCACGGGAAGAACGAGTGGTGCAGCCCGAAATTAACTGCGCTTGTACAGCGAAAATCCCGTGCTTCTCGACAGTGTGCAGCCGGTCCGACAGTTTTCACCGCGCAGTTGGTTCAGTAGCTAACAGGTGGCGCCACAATACCGCCGCCATCCCTTGCTTTCTGCTACTGTATATTTTGAGATTGCACAGAAGCTACGGATACATTACTCTTGTGATCGTAATCTTATTTTCTCAGGCTGCATATATGCTTAGTTTTTTTTAGAAAACGTGATATATATCATATAAAGACTAGAAGTCCACAAGAAACAGCTCGCAAAGTTCGTAGCAGACGGTTTTCCTGCGAACGAATGAGGGGCTCTCTACCACCAACGTCACAGTAGAGTGGGTGTGGTCTGCAGTTGGAGCGCTCCGGCCTGTCACCACGGCAGCGGTTTTCCAAATTAATTGCATCGTGGTGAAACAACTTTGGACAGAAACATATTGTGGGAATGCTTTTCACATACTGCTTTACAAGATGACAGCAGTTTTTGGCCATGTTAGATACCACTGTAATGCTTCTTTAACATGTCCAAACATGCTCAATGACGTCATAGAGAGTGAGAGAAAAGCTTTGCTATCAATATCGAAGCGATCGTTTGATCGTCATTCTTGTGCCATCATGATCAGCTTGGTAGATCCTCGTAAGTAATACCCATGACGTCATCATCGAAATGTTTGAAGAGTTTCGTTTCCAGTGTACAACACTTTTGCTGCGCGTGAAGTCGGTTTTTCCTGCCTCACATATTTCGGGAGATTGGCAATGCCCGCTTCTTCTGCACCAACTGCGGTGGATTGTGGTCCAAAGGTACACTTCCTCGTTATTTTTGATACGTTCTATAACCAGTCACATTTTTTTCAGAGCAAAAGCATTGGACGGACCGATTGATTCGCCCGTTTCTCGGCTGTCGGACGGTACCGTTCAACGTACGTTGCGAAGGACTTCGACTATTGAAGGAAGATAGAGAAGATGGAGAAGATGGACCATCAGTGTCACTCTGTGACTGAAGAAGATTGTACGTGTGTGTGTGTTTGAGATAAAAAAACACGTGTTTCTCACGCTCTTTTCGTTGCAGATTACGAATGGGTACTGACGGGAGATCTACCCCTGGTCCTAACCTTCAAGCCTCCTCCGAAGATCTTTTTGCGGATCGGGGATCAACTGACTACCTGTCGTTGCGGTGGACTCTGGTCGAGAAACCCCAGCCATTGGTTAGACTCGAGCCTTCGTCCGTATTTGGGCTGCCTTCCCGCCTACGAAACCAAAGCTGGAGCCTAATTCATGTGTAACCTCTCACGAGAAATAAAAAAGGTTGTCTACTCTCATTCCGTCTCAGTCATGACGCCCGAGCAGAGGTTTGCAACCTTTGTGCAAACGCGAATGTATCGGGACTTGCTGCGATTACGCGATTATATTCATGGCAATAGCTGCGACGGAGACTTTCGCTCGATCCTCAAGACGATACCCTTACGTCTGTTCACCGTCAGTGGGAAGATTGCAAAGAAAATGAAGCGTTTCGTAGATTACAAGCTCGAGCTGTTGGAAAAGTATAGACGAGGAGAGACAGTCGACCCGTGTCTCATCAACGCGGGTTTCAACCGACCTATCGTCTGTCGCTACTGGCTTCTCCACACATCCCTCGACGTCACGGTGACCGGTGACGACGAGCGTCGGGTCAGCACGTTGGAAGATCGTCTCGCAAGCATCTTGTGTATGTCGTGACAAAATAAATAGACTATTTTACGAAACCAGTTCGCTCACGAGGAGACGTTTTATAGTTTCATCATTCTCTTCGAGGTAACAGGAAAACATGGATACACAATTTTTCAAGCTGTAGCATTTCGTCATGCGCGTGGCTACACAGATACAAAAAAGCCCGCTGTAAGGCGAAAAAGGTGATTGAATACACTTGTCGTTATACTCATCCACTGCAGGTAAAGCCCTTCGAAGGTGTGCTTCGATGGGGGGAAGTCCGCAGCTGTCGAAAAACACAGCAGACCCGTCGTAGTTTTTCAGGTAGAGCACCCAGTGCTGCCCACGCTTTCTTCGCTCTTCCGTATTGATGATTAAATAGCCGGGCTTGCGTAAAACGAAGGCTTCGTCAGAATGCCTCTCAGCATGAAGGAAGCGAGGGGGTTCAGGGAGACGAGTTCGAAGATGTCGCTCTCGTACATCTTTTCTATGGGAAGGTGACCGTACGGTCCTTGTCGACGCACATGAGCTTGGGACACTCGGAAATCAAGAGGACGGTGACCGCGGTTGGAAGCGCGTTAGCGAAGCGTAATAGCAGGCGAACGTTTCCTTTTCGCCACTCGTTCAAATGCGAAGGAGAAGAACACTTGTCCACGTCCAAGTTGAAGTAGAGAAGAAACCCGTTCGTTTTAAATCGCTCGTAGCTATACTTGAAATGTTTATCTCCCAGTTCTTGCAAGAAGTTAAAGTAGGGAATTTTGACGAGGTCGTTCTTAAAGTCGTACTCGGCTCGCACTTGCTGGCCGTCCACGGAGAGCATCGAATGAGACAGGTCGTAATGGCGGAATTTGTAGGGGTTCGATTGGATGTCGCCGAGAAAGTCGGACGTGGCGAGCAGGCCGACGCATAATTTGGAAGGTACCCTTTCGGGGTAAACGTTTTCAAAGTGAGCGTCCAAGCTCCCGGCACTCAAGCTCCTTGGTTTGCAATCCACGTAACACGTAGATGACCGGCGTGGTCTGAAGCCGCCGCTCGTATTCCAAAAACAGGGAAGGTGCCAGCGTCACCGCCCGGACCGCGAGACGAGACGTCGTAATCGTCCTATAAATGTTCGTCGTCCTCGACATAGAGTCCAGCCGCAAGCACTGTTTCTTGAACCAGTGGTGTGGAATGAAGCACGACGTCCAAGATACTCCTGTGGGCGTACAACTCGTTGGAACTGACGAGCTTGTTGTTCGCATAAACGGTGATTGTCTTAAACATGCCGCTCAACAGATGGTTTATTGGGAAAACGACATCTTTCTCGTCCATTTGTCCCCCGTCGTCGCGAACAATGCGCGCGGTCAAAGCCACGAAACTGCCGCAGAGATCCAAGTGTGCCCTTTGTAAATTTTGAATAGAAAATCCGATCACAGAATTATTTACCCCGTTGACCGGATAAAAGAGTTAGTACGAAGTATCTTCCACGCCGTATTGAATGGAAGGGGGTTCCAATATCATCACATCACTCGTTAGAGAGATCGGTGTCTGTATTTTTCCTTTCGTTGACGCCATGATGGACGGAGCGCTCACAGCGGATGTGTGACCTTCACGGCGTACCAAAGATATCTGCAGGTGCGTCGTGTGTCGGCGCCTTTTGTTGTCGTTTGCGGCGTTTCTTCCCATTGTTGTTTCCAGAGCCCTCCATGGAATCGAGCACGTCTCTCCGCGTTGTTATGACCGTCTTTTTTACTGCGCGCGATATTCCTTCGCCATCGGCCAAATTCCGCGCCAAGCGCTTCAACGTTCTCTTGGCGATCGGTTTTATTTGCTGCCAGATGGGAACGATAAACTTGGATATGTTGCTCATCACACCATCACACCGCCCCCTCGTTGGAAAAGGGGTCCCGTGTACACGGGAATTATTTTTGGGGAATTATGGTACATATTTGAAATGCAACGTTAGATTGGTTCTGCCTTTGGACCGCAACGGTAAACGTCTTCCCGTTTCGTCCGCGAGAACGATCGTCACTGAGGGAATTTCAAATTGAGACAGGTTAAAATACTGGATGTTATCTAACGTGTAGGTGACGACGTGCTTGTCTTTCTCGTAATAAAAGGGTAGTATTTTTAATATTGGTTTTTCCCGCTCCCCACGTACGTGGGTTCCAAGATATCCGTGTAGACTATTATGTTGTGAAGCGGGGGTTCCAGGAGTACCTCGACGGAGCTCGTGGCATCCTCCTCCTCCCCCGTGAACACGGTACGCGATTCGAAGCCCAAAAGCACGGCCAGGTACTCGGAAAGTCTTAGGGTGGAGCTGCCCTCGGAAAGCCGAATTTTACATTTCTGTTCGGTTCCGTCGAAGCTGAATCGCGCGCGTTCGCCTACGCGCTGGTTAATCGCATCCAGAAGTGCTTGCGGCGTCGCATAATAGCCGGGAGGCAGATGTACTTGCAAAGATTGAGGAATTTTTGTCTTGATCGTGAAAGAAAATTGGCGCGCTACGGGGAGAGAGACGCGTAGCGCTTCTTTGTGTCCCTCGACGGCTGTGAGATGTAGCAGCTTGACAAAGGGTTTCGGTACGTGCAACCCTTTCGGCGTTTTCAGACAATAGACGTTATCCGCGAATTCTAGCGAGGCGTCCAGCTTGTGCGTCTGGAAATACTTGTTGAGTGTGTTCCATAGGGACGTGGTTTCCGAATTCAGAGTGACGTCGCCGAAAGCGACGGGTGCGGCGTGCTCCAGTACGATGGAGGTGGCTTCTCATTCGCTCTATTTGGGAGGCTTCACCGCACGACCTGCTTCGCGGAACGCTAGCGAGGCGTCGAGCGCCTGTGCGAGCCGAGGGTCCAATTCTACGGCCTTCACGTCCACGGGTAAGACGAAGTCGTATCGCGATTTATTGTACGCGAAAGAAATGTTGAATTCCGAAAGGGCTTTTCCCAAATCCCTCTCCAGATCGGAGGTGACACGAAAAGTTCTCCCGGCTTCGACCGTGTCCTCGAAAGAAACCTTCATTTTCGCATCTTGCCTTTCGTATCCAATATTTAAAAAATCGTTGCTTATGCTGAGATCCATCAGACCGACTTTATAGCGATTCGAGAGCTGAAGTGGACTATCGAAAGCTACCGTGAAGACGTTGAGTTTATTCGAAGGAAACTTATCTATGCTGGCGTTCGAGAGCAGGAGGACGTAGATGGCTGACGTCATTTCCCAATCTTGACCACGTCGCTGCTCGGAACCCAACTGTCGTGTTCATTGTCGTAACCGAACCAGCGAACCAAGGAGAAGCTCTGACCGTTCACTTGCTTGTTTCTCAGTGCTTTCGTTACTGGCCAAGGCTGATTGGCGTCTCGGGTTACGACGAGTACCTCCTCCGGGTAGAAAGATCCGTCCACTTCCTTACCCCGGTAATCTTCCAGGTGCACGACGGGAGGGGAGATGTCTCTCTGGCGGGAGACGGTGAAAATCAGAGGCGACCAACTCCCTTCCGAGCAGCAACGAGGATAACCGTCGTTGTGAAGTGGAACAGCCTTTCGCCCTTAGGCTTTTTCAGAGCCGTTGAAAAAGAAATCGAACCATCACGGACCTCCCGCCGTAATCTGGACGGGAGGTCCAACGTCTCTATGACACTTACCACAGGTCAACAGGTCCCCGTCAGCCCTGCCAAACGCCAACGGGTAGGGAGCCCTTCTTCTGGTGATCCCAACATTCCACAGATCGCGAATGTTCCCGATAACACCATGGACACTTCGGCACCGCCAGCTCCTCAGCAGACAGATGCGATGAACGATTGCAACCTTGCCACTTCACTTCATGACCCGTTCACCACTGTCACCTACAAGAAGAACCGAGCCGGCGGTATTCCCATACTGTTTCGACCAGCAACTACTGACTACTCCTTCTGGAAGGTGAATCCTAATGCGGTCGCTAGTGAGATACGCCAGCTAACCCAACAACTGGTTATGCACCACCGTTTCCACCGAGATGGTTCTCTCTTCGTCTCCGTACGGTCCGAAGCAGCCGCCCGCAACCTTTTGTCTGCTAAGTGCTTAGCTGGCATTCCGGTGATACCATCCATACCCCAATCGTACGCCAGAAATATGGGCAAGATATATGATGTTCCAAGAGAGTATTCGAACGACGACCTCGTGCTCTATCTTAAAGACGCAGGGGTTTTATCAGCACGGCGACAGGTTCGGCATTCCCTAGCAGAAGATGGCAGTGATGTGTTCACCCCGTTACGGAGCGTTATCCTGACTTTTGAACCTACAATCCGTCTTCCTCCCCGAATTGCCCTTGGGTTTCAGACCTTCACAGTCCAAGAGTATATAGAAGGCCCCATACAGTGTTATAACTGCCAACGCTTTGGCCATATTGCACGAACTTGCCGAGGTTCTACACGTTGTGGCATCTGCGCCGGACCTCACCGGAGATCAGACTGCAACAACAAAAGAGAGCCAAAGTGTGCTAACTGCAAATCCAGCCATCCCGCATCATTTTCTTTATGTCCTGTCAAGACCGCCGCCACCAAGAGGCACCAAGACCGAACCCTACGACTTCCGTCTGATGCTCCTAGGGATGCTAGTGCCACACTCCCGTCTCGTACAAATGCACAAGAGTTTCCCGCACTACCCCCTCGATCTGCACCAGGTAAACGAGGGTCGCTGAACACAGTCGCGGCTACGCCTCTCACAAGCGCACCGCATCCTCGTCCATCAAGACAGATTACAAACACTTACGCCAGTGTGATAGAACCAGCACCCTCATCAGCCCCCCAATATATGCCTCCTCTGGGACTCTTCTCAGCGGTACTCGCTGCCCTTAAGGCCATTGTCTCTGCTTTTCCTGGTGCGTCGCAACTGCCCGAGGTTCAAGCGCTTCTGGCGCTGGAGGCATTATCTTCGCATCAGCATGACGGAATTGTATAAAAAAGCCCTGGCCATGCAGTGGAATCCTCGAAGCCTGCGTAACAAGCTCCCAGATTTTAAATCACATCTCCAACAGTACAAGTTCCCTTTCATAGCTATATGCGAACACGGCATGGATTGTACACATCGTGTTAGTGGATACACAATCTATCGCTCTCATCATTCCCCTGAGAGTAGAGCAGCGCTATACGTTCGCAATGACCTCGTTGCTGCACCCATCGGCTCAGTTTGTCATCGCTCTTATGATTACGTCACATGCAGGATCCGCCTTGGCCCCATGCTGTTAACGGTCGTCAGTATCTATATCCGTCCCGCGGTACAGGTCCCGTGGAGTGACCTTGAACGCTTACTTGGTACTCTGGAAGCCCCGGCGCTTGTGCTAGGGGACTTCAATGCACATCACTCGGCCTGGGGAAGCCGAAGGACGGACAGTAGGGGAAGGAGGTTGTTAGAGGCAATGGAGAATAATAACATGTGCCTGCTGAACAACCGCGAGCCCACTTACATGCGATCCCCACTGTCACTTGATGTATTGGACCTCTCGTGGTCCTCAACCGACATGATTCGCCACTTGTCGTGCGCTACGGACGTCGACACTAGAGGTAGCGATCATTTTCCTCTATATATTTCGCACGACAGACTGCCCCTCTCAGCCACTGCTGGACTGATTTCTTTCACAAACTGGAGACGTTTTCGTGAGGGCCTCAGAACATCTGTGCACACCGGTATGTCCCCAGAGGCTCTCTCTCAAGCAATTACCCGCGGTATTCAGGACGCGGTGGTCATGTCTAAAAGGGTAACAGGCCATATCGGCCATTCCCCCGCTATTAATCACCTTAGAGCATTACGTCGCCGAGCAGAGAGAACGGCTCGTCGGACAGGACAACTTACGGACATTGTGGAATACCGCCGGATGAAAGCTAAAGTAACACGAGAACTTAAAAACGAGGACAGGAAGCGTTGGCGTAAGTTTTGCCACCACCTTTCACCGTTCGATCCGGCCACGAAGATCTGGCGGACAATCCGTTCTCTGAAGGAGGCGCCCCCTCAAAAGAATCCTCTCGCGGCCTTGGCTCTCGTTCAGCGTGTAGACGAGAACACGCTTGCGACGGACTTCTGTGTGGTACTAACGACTCCGGCGGCTGCCACGACTACGCCCCTACACCGCAGTTTTGTTCACAGTTTGACGGCTGAACTTCACCACGACTGGCCCCGTCCCCCGGAAGTTATGGACCGCGACTTCACACTAATCGAGCTAAACGCAGCGTTGAAGCTTGTGAACGCCAGCTCGTCCCCTGGGCCCGATAAAATCACCTATGCCGCCCTACGAAACCTTGACGGGCGGTCACTCCAAGCTCTCCTTCATGTCTATAACACGTCTTGGCAACAAGGATCTTTACCACATACATGGAAGGAGGCCTTGGTTGTTCCCATCCTGAAACCAGGCAAGCCCCCAAATGCCCTATCCTCCTTTCGCCCGGTGAGCCTGACAAGCTGTATGGGGAAACTGATGGAGAGAATGGTTCTGCATCGCCTCGACTGGTGGCTCGAAAAACGACGTGCGTTCCCTCACGAAATGGCAGGATTTCGTCGCCACCGAAGCTCCATGGATCCAGTTCTCGACCTAGTCTCTACAGTTCAACATGCTCGAGCCCATCGACGGATCGTCCGATCGGTCTTCCTCGACATCAAGCGCGCCTATGATACCGTCTCGCACATTTGTGTGCTGCACGCCTTGCGCTCGTTTGGAGTATCCGGTCGGCTCTTCATCTGGCTCCAAGACTTCCTTACGGACCGAACTGTCGCTGTCCGTACGTCCCAAGGCCAAAGCCCTCAGCATCCTGTTCCCCAAGGAGTCCCCCAAGGAAGCATTCTCAGCCCGACACTGTTTAACGTGGTGATGGCCGGCCTACAATCAGTAATTCCTCGCAAAGTGTCGTTCTCCGTGTATGCAGATGACGTCGCCCTTTGGACAGTAGGAAAATCACGCCCGGCTCTCCAGCGCCGCCTGCAGCTCGCTTTAAACAATATCCATACGTACCTGACGCACCTCGGGATGGACCTTTCACCCGAAAAGTGTGTCGAGCTCCCTTTCACGCGTAAAGCTATGGCCAATTTCCCACTTTGGCTTGGCTCAAAGAAGCTAGAACCAGTACGCTTTCACCGCTTCCTTGGCGTGGTAATCGACTCGGACTTGCGCTGGGCTCGGCACATTAAACACCTTGAAACCAAAGTGCAGCGATGGCTCCCCGCCATCCAACATCTTTCTGGCCCAGGATGGGGCTGTGATCAGCGTTCCCTGCTCGCGGTTCACGCGGCATTGGTGAGGGCAACTGTGCTTTACAGCCTTCCTATTCTGCACAGGATATCACCAACTTCCTTAAATACGCTTCGGTCCCTGTTTGCTCGAAGCCTTCGTCGATGCCTCGGAGTTCCAAGAATGGCTGAAACACGACAAGTACTGGCTGAAGCTGGTGAGCTCCCGCTTGAAGTTCTCCGTGAACGGGAAACGGCTCGGCACTACCTCCGTTTGCGTGCTCACATTCCCCGCCACCCGCTACTCAGGAAAATTCGATACCGCCCTGGAAGCGACTTCTATCGAGTAGCGCAGAGGACACGCCAGACTCTCACAGGCTTCATAACTAAGGACACTATACCGCCGGAAGCCCCCTGGTCTCTCCCGGTACCGCCCACGTTTGTACGCCTCCCAAACCTTCTGCAAAGAAGAGATCAGGTCCCCCCTCAAGTCCTCCGAGCCCATTTTCATGCTCTGGTAGACGAGAAGTTTTCTACGTTTACGGCAGCATATACTGATGGCGCATCCCGAAACAACAAGTCCGCCTCAGCCTTCGTCATTCCATCCGAAGGCGTCGTGCACGGAAGACGCCTTTCACATCCAACCTCCTCCACAGCTGCAGAACTCTATGCCATCCTTTTCTTTCTACAACACATCGCTGATTTTCCACCCCGGGAATGGGCAGTCTTTACAGACTCCAAATCTGCACTTCAAGCAATTGAAACTTCCGGCCTACGAGGCCCATCCGCACCCCTAGTCACCGACGTGTTAATGGCTTACCACACTATCTACGCCGCAGGCCACCGGCTAGTTCTCCAGTGGGTTCCGGCCCATTGTGGTGTCGTCGGGAACGGGCAGGCCGACAGCGCCGCAGAAGCAGCACTCTCGTCTCGGAACCGGACCCGTATTGTTCTGCTCAGAGGAGACCGCCGTTCAATTCTGCGACGTCTAGTGACACCCCTGGCTTCCCGCCAACGGACAACCGACATTCTTCCCCCCTCTATGTTGAACAGAGTTGATCCCATGCTCGCTTTCCGCATGCCACGTAACACATCTCGTCAGGATGCTGCATTAATCCACCGCATGCGCCTCGATGTGGCCTTTATAGCTCAGTGGCGTTACCGCTTGAGACAAATTGATTCTCCCACCTGTTGCCACTGTGGTGCTCTTGAGGATCTGGAGCACATTCTTCTTCATTGCCCTCACTACGAACCTTCCCGAATCACACTCTCCGAGTCTCTTCGTCAGCTGGACTCTCGCCCTTTCTCCCTACCGAAATTGCTTGGTCCCTGGCCCAATCCAGCCCAGCAACGCTCTGCGCTCAAAGCTCTTCTGACATTTCTGGACACCATCGGACTTCGTTCGTTATTGTAAAGGGGCACGTTATTTTATTCCCCCCATTCCACCAAGCACTGGGGTAGAGTATCGCCTGTTGCGATGAAACTCCCCACTCTCCAAGGCCGAAAATAAAGTTGTTTTTTTTTCCGAGCTCTTACGAAAACCTTTTCTGTCTAGTAGGAACCTCACTTTATCCCCCACATTGAGCTTCTTTTTCATGGAGGGTACGACGGGCTTCCCATTTATCTTATCGAACAGCTTCAATTCGTTTTCGGGTGTGACTTCTGACGGGCTGATGCCCAAAGTCCTGTGTTTGGTGTTGTTGTAGTCGCGCACGATCTTGGGAAGCGCGGAAACGAGGTGATATTTTCCGGTTACTCTAAAACAGCGGAATATTCTGTCGCGTAAAGTGCGTATCACGCGTTCTGCCTGCGATGCTTTGATTACTGGAGAGAAGGTGGAATACATGTGGACCTTCTTTCGTGACAGGTACTCCTTGACGGTCTTGTTGTAGAATTCCCCTTTCTCTGTCGCAAAAGATGTGTGTAGGTGCGTTACCTCCCCGAAAAAGTTTTATCATGGCCCTTTTCATTTCGGCGGGGCGCTTCGTCTTTAGCGGGAGGGTGCGCAGAAAGCGGAAGAGGGAATCGATCGCCACGAGAATGTAGCGGTAGCCACCGTTGAACCTCTTGTATTTTGAAAAGTCTGCGAGGTCCATTTGCTACACGTCGTTGATCTTGAGCGTGATGATGCGTCTCCTATTAGTCTTTCTTCTGACCGGATAGTGAAGCGTGTAGGCATCCAGCTTTCTGAGAATGGCGAGAGCCTTCTGTTTGCTCAAGTGACACGCTTTTCTATAGCGGTCCACACCCCCCAAACCACTCGCTGGCTTTTCATATCCCTCCATAAGTCGTCCATGCAATGGAGGCCTGCTGCTGCTGCTGTTGAGGCTCGCGAGATTTGGGCAGAGAAATCAGGCGCAATAGTTTTGAGACTTTGGGGAACCAGGAAGGTTTCTTTTCCGTTCGACGTTGCAACAAATAATTGACGAGTTCGTAAGCGGAGGAGTGCCTGATGGGCTTGCCCGACACGGAGACACAACCCTCGCGATCCCAGGAAAGAACCTTCTTTAATTCCGAGACAACCCTTTCCGGTTCCTCTTCGTCCACCTCTGGAGAGAGGAATGAATAGTCAAAGTCATTTGTAGCGTCGGACGCCTTGTTTTTATTGTCGAAGGGGTCAAATCCGTACTGCTTGAGTATGCGATACAGTGCTTGCAGTATGAGTTTCACTTTGACGTCGTCACTATCCTTCGAGGAAAGAATGTTTCCGATGGAGGTGGTGGTCACTTCAATTCTCTTGGCCATTGACAAAAAGGTTTAACACGGCGGAAAGTAGGAGAGGAACCACCGACGAAAGAATGCCTGTCGTGGCTGCTGAGACAGACAGCGCTTCAAACGTTGCCGATTCTTGTGAATCTTTTTGTAGGCGAGCCGTCGTAAGAAGCGTTTGTGCTTCTTCAAACGCGCGAACGTGTCCGGAGCTAGAACCACCTTTCCGTTCAATACATTGAGGCAAATTTCGAAGAGGTGTTTCATGTCGGACGAGGAAGAACGTCTCAAGACGTCGCGACAGCGCGGAGGGGGTAGAGTGGAGAGTACTTTGAGTAAAGGGAGGTGAGGGTGGAGATTCATTTCAGAGTGTAGATATGTTGACGTTCACCCGGAAAGATATTGCTACGCAACCTGTGATCCTCGTGCGTATAGTTGTGAAGATCCATGAGTAAATAAGCGTGGGGCGACGACATCGCTTCTTTATATATGTCCAGAAAATACTCCAATCTTTTTCTGCCAAATAGCTGTTGCCCGAAATGTTCCATCTGGTCCACGCTGCGCACGGTGTGCCACAGGACGACATAACTGGCGTTGTAGGATATAGTTCTAAAATGGCTACTGTCGAAAAATATATTTTGAACGAGTAAGAAGATCGACGCGTTGGCGTGGTGAGAACCCCGAATGAAAAGATCGGTCACCTCCTTCAAGGAACCGGCGTCGGTCATGTGATCGTCGACGACGACCAGCGTAGCGCGCGACGTGTCCCACTCTCGGGGTAGCTCTTTGGTAAATTTTACGGAGTCCCCAAGTTCGTCCTGCATGCTCGGCGAAGCATATTTCTGCACATAGAATATTTGTGACGGAGGCTTGTCCACCACGTCATTCAGGTTCCTCAGCACGTTCGCAATGAACATAGATTTGCCGCACATGGAGGGGCCGGTTAAGATACAGCGAGAAGGACGATGGAAACGAAAAGGTTCGGGGGAAGACATGAAGCGTGCGTACACGCTGCATGAAGAAAAAGAAGAGACTGAGACTCCAAGAGAAATGCATCGCTTTTATTTACACGTCGTCGTCGTCCTCTACATCGGAACTGCGTTCCCAATACAGATTATCCAGTCTAAAGTTGGACTTTTTCGCCAGTCTGTCCGCTGCTAAGATGCGGTCGAGCGTCTTCATCTTGTCCTGACACATTTCTTGACGCGCTTGCAACCATTCCAGGCGGTGGACTTGAAAGGCTTCCTCCACGATGCCGCGAATAAATTCGCGAAGTTCTTCGTTTTTTGTCTTTTCCTTGCGACGACGAGAAACGCAGGAGAATAAACCACACATGGCGTTTTCCACGTATCGTCAGATTGATGACGCGAGTGCAGTGCGCGCTGCCTTTATACAGATCAACGCGCGCGCAAAGAAAGGAGAGTGAAACCGAAACTGAGAAGCCACCCGTCGCCGCAAGGAGCGCGCGCGCAGCGGAGAGCCGAAACCGAAAACACCTGCGGGCGGGCGGCGCAGTGGGCGCTAGGAGCGCGCGCGCGCGCGTATGCGTAGCTGCCACAGCGCGTCGCCTCAGTCAGTTTCTCGCTGGCTGTCGCGGAGAGCAGACGTGTGCTCGGTTGCTCCGCAGTCCCCGCGCTCGCTCAGTTTCTGGCTGGCTGTCGCGGAGAGCAGACGTACGCTCGGTTGCTCCGCGCCCGCTCAGTTTCTGCCTGGCTGATGAGCAGTCGCCGCGGGGGAAAAGGTGAGTGATTTACCGCGCTCTTTTTCTCGCATGTTTGCCATGTTTAGCGGTGACCAACGATTGATTTGTCGATGTTTGACTGCGCTCATGTTAAGCCTTTTCTCACATGTTTTGACTTGTTTAAGCGGAGAGCAAGCCTGTTGTTTAGCGGTTCCTGCCTTGTGCTAGGTGTATAGTCTTGAGGCGCTGTGGTTAGGCCTAAGCGATTGCCTTTTCCCCGATGTGTACTGTTTTCTGGCACGCCTAGACGACTATCCTTGACTTTGCTGACCAAGAGCGAGGGAGGCTCCGCCCCCAAATGGCGCGCCAATAGGAGTACTCGGGAGGCGGAGCCGAAACTCTTGCCGAATAGATGGCGCACCTTCTGCATATTTCCTGCAGATATGTTGGAAAAACGCAGCGAACCACATGTCTCACGTTAGCGTGGGCGTAGGAAAAAATTGACCCAGTTTGCGGAGCATTTCACCAAATGAAATGTTTGGGCGTACTTTTAGCAATACGCTGAGACAGTATCAGCCACGAGGACATGAGAGTGAGCTAAACGTCTAATTTTCCTTTCAGAGCTGCTGCAAACGCAGTTTCAGCAAATACAAATAAATAGCAAAAAAAAGGCACATCATCGGATCGCCTTCTGGATGCGAAAAAGTGGATTAGGATGAGGAATGTGTTTATGGGTGAGCGGATGACACAGAGTGAAATATTCCTTAGGATAACAGCATTTAGAACTGAAGATTTCTTTTGTTGTTTTCTTCTTATTTGTTTCATCAATGCTCCAAGCGAACGAATAAAATAATCGATCGAACGACTGCTGCCGTCTCGATCAAACGGTGTTTGATCAAATGCCTTTCGACCAAATGTCCCGCATTCGATCAAACAGCTTTCGACCAAACGACGTTCGATCAAATGTCCCGGAACCCTTACAAAAAGGAAACACACACACAGTACAATTATTTTCTTCCATAACTACTTACAAAAAGGAAAAAAAAAAGAAACAGAGTATAATTATTTCAAAGGATTTAGTTCAGTGTGAGGAGTAGAACAAGCAGCAACATTTCTTTCCTTTTTACATACTTGCGTAACTACTTACAAAAAGAAAAAAAAAGAAATTCACAATACAATTATTTGAAATGATTTATTTCAATGCGAGGAGTAGAACAAAAGTCGAATTGGCCAAAAAATTTAGTAATGTAATAATGACACATTCATGAAGCATAATCGTCAAAACTACGCAGTATACTTGCGTAACTACTTACAAAAAGAAAAAAAAACGTGAAAAGAAACACACAGCACAATTGAACCTCTCTATGCAATAAGGGAATAAGTCGACTTATCCTCTTGTTACTATTTTTGTTGCAATGACATCTACATACCAGTATGCACCTGCCAATGAAAACTTAGGACCTTATTGCGATTTGTTGGCCCGCTACAGCATGGTAAGAAAACGGGAAATGCATGTGTGTCAATGGGACGGACAATCATATCAGGCCCCTTTTGTCATTTTGGGATTTTTCGACTTATCCCCTTATTGCATACAGAGGTTCAATTCTTTTAAATGATTTATTTCAGTGCGAGGAGTAGAACAAATATTTCTTTCATTTTTCATGAGCTGAGACAATTTTTATGCAAAAGAGCGGAGCGAAACGTCGAACTGGCCACAAATTTGGTAATGTAATGACATATACATGAAGCATAATCGTCAAAACTATGCACTATGGTTTGCTATCGCCGCGTCATCGGAATTTAGGTTACCGGCCAGTCTCAAGGTCGAGGCTCAAAGTTATGGTGACCACACGTGCCCTTACCGAGCGCCAATGTTGCGCCATCTCTTACGCGAGTGCAGAGGCTTCAAGGTCGTAGCTCTACCGGAAGAAGCAGACGACAGCGGCTCACATATCCCGAGCCGAGCGCTACCGATGCGCCATCTATGAGGCAAGAGGAGAGGCCGCAGCGCTCCGCCTCCCGAGTACTCCTATTGGCGCGCCATTTGGGGGTGGAACCTCCCTCGCTCTTGGTCAGCAAAGTCAAGGATAGTCGTATAGGCGTGCCAGAAAACAGTACACATCGGGGAAAAGGCTATCGCTTAGGCCTAACCACAGCTCCTCAGGACTATACACCTAACACAAGGCGGGAACCGCTAAACAACAGGCTTGCTCTCCGCTAAACAAGTCTAAACATGCGAGAAAAAAGGCTTAACATGAGCGCAGTCAAACATCGAGCGCCATTTGGGGGCGGAGCCTCCCTCGCTCTTGGTCAGCAAAGTCAAGGATAGTCCGCCTAGACTTGTTCAGCAGTGTTGGCATTTTCTACCTGCCGTTAGTGTCTTGTTCGTTCTTTCTTGCCAAGAGCTATGATGGTGGCGCCATCTGGTGTGATGCCTTGCAACTACTTGGCCACCTCTCGTCGATCTCTGCAACTGCCGATCGCCAACTACCAACATGGCGGGCGCTGGTCACTCGGACGTTGCCGAGTGGTTTCTTCGCCGCGGCGTCGTTGATTTTCGAATAAATTGTTTCTCTCTACTCTAATTCTATCTTTTTATTTTATTTTCTACCTATTTTTTATTTTTTATTGGCACAGGTTGTCGGCAACGCACAGGGTGGCCTGGACACGTCTTAGATGCTCCCCAATTAGTGTGATGACTCCCTGGAGGGTCCTGATTAATGTGGGGGTTCCCAATTAGCTCTAATTGCTAATTAAACGTGTCCAGAAGCCTTGTAGCGTTGCGCACAGTCTGTGTCCAGTCATTACTACTTTCCAAGTGAGGAGTGTGACAGTTGTGTGAGGAGTTGAGGCTCAACCTGTCGCAAACGTGCTAACGCCACATAGAGCTAAAAGCTGCGTTGAGTCGCGTCCCATGAATTAACGCAGCATCCGGAGAGCGTACGGTACATCAACTCTTGAAAGCAGAGATATGTACGCAAATTCTATGCGAAAATACGTCAGAAAACGGTATATGAAATAGGAACATACCACATGGAGTCCGTCTTCTTCAGAGATTACTGCTGAAGCCATGTGATGTTGATCTTGGAAAAGTTTGTTGTTGATTTCTGCCGTATCCACCTAGTGTAGATACACATTACGTCAACGTTCACCCATTCACTACACCTTGTAGGGTGCGATCTACGAAGTGTTCTTATTGATAGGAAAAAGCGGGACTCATGCAGAACTGAATCGTCGATCTTCTCCTTGCTCTATAGTTGCGCGTCTCGAGAACGAAAAAAAATATATATATATTTATACGCAACATCAAAAGCGGCCTCTCGAGGTTTAGTGCATGTTACATGAAACAGTGATCACCGCTCAATGAGTGATTGGAAAACGGTGGTTCAATTTTCTGATGTTCGATATAGATGTGTTTCGAGGAAAAATCGTGAGTATATTCTTGTATTGCTAGTTGGGCCATATTCATGTTCTTCTTATTCATTAATATATTCTTCTTTGGCTTCCTATTTTTATTTTGTGGTACGTTGTTTTGATGCTTCCAGAAATGTTACGTTTGTTAAGATACACACACTTCTTAAAGTCATCAAGTCAATACTGCACTTGAACTGGCTCTCTGCGTAGAAAACCCACATGAAACGGATACCATTTGTCAAGGCGGAAGTTATTAAAATCCAAAATACATACAAGCCTTTCGATGACTGTATTATCTTCCCCCATCGTCCTTATAAGTAGGTGGTTATCGAACGCAGACCTTTGTTCAAGGTGCAAAGTGAGTTCATCGTTGAGTTTCAATACTCTTGCACCACTGTCTGACCTTCCTTCCAGGAACTGAGGGTACACGATTGCTTCATCCGAGGACGCTGAAAATTCGACAAATTCAACGCATTCACCAATTTTGAAAGTCTGCTTCACTATACAGTTTCACTTCATTTATTAAACCCTTAAAGACCCGAGGGAATTACATAATGGGTGGGCGGCAACATAACCAAAGCAAAACACAGTAATGCTAAACATAATGTGAGAAGACAGGACACAACGTAAGGTAATACCAATCAATGAAAACTGCAATCGCTTTCATGCGATCCTTCACTTATGCGTCAAGGCATACACTCTTCGAAGAACATAAGGGAACGGACGAACCCATAATTGGCCCGTCGACATGATTGGGGACTATCGATTAGTACCAATAGCGTCACAATGTTCACCGAAGCCTTGCACTGCCCCGGAAGGTGCTGGTTTTCGGGCATAGAATTCGTGAGCGGGACTCGAACACGGACCGAACTACTTGACTATTGTGAGCGAGCGTAGGTCGAGCTGTGGTTCAAATACACTATAAATGTGGTTCGGAAAGGTTCCTAGTGTGTCCCGAGTTTCTTCCATTTGGTGTGATAGGGGGAGAGTGCAAAATGTACCAGTAAGGCAAAGCGGATCGACTCTATTTCCGAAATGTATTAGCAAATTTCACTATGCGTTTGTTACTACACCTTTTTGTACCAATTATATACTGCATAAGCGGTACAAAGAAGGCACACGCCTCCCATGTTCAACACATCGTGGGAGAGACGATTTCATTCGGGATGATGGTTGACTAGGAGCGCGCTATGCGGTGCAGCTCATTTTTAAGAGTGCAGGTATTTTCCGCCCAGGCAAAACGACCGTACGCTACAGCAAAGTGACAATGTTGTCAAGGAAGACGGAAAAGCGTGGTCGAATAAAGGAGAAAGAACGAATGTCTACAAACTGAGTTAAGGCGGATATTTGGGCAAGTTGGTACACAAGTACGTAGAAAACAGCGCAGAGACGGGACAGGAAGAAGAAACAAGTGCACACACAGAGCGCTTCTTCGTGTCCCGTCCCTGCGCTGTTTTCTACGTAGTCTACAAACTGGATCCGTCTTAACGTTGCAGACGAACTTAACGCGCCAATATGGCGTCCCACACGACACCCTCTGGCTGAGAACTTGCGGTTGTACGTCAGTTGCAGTACTCTGAAGCTGTTCCGTGACTCAACAGCGCACGTTAAAAAACCCTCAGGTTGGCAAGACTAATACGCAGACCGACCAGTGTGGTACCGCTTATGGCGATGGTTGTCTGGCGACGCTAAGTCACGAATTACCAATATGGATACTTTCAAAGTTAAGTAGCCGTTATGCCCCCTACTCCCCTAAACGCCTCACTTAGCATCAATTGTTTTGGCATCCGGAAGTAGGCATGCATGACATTTTTCTAAAGAATTGCTCTGCTTCCGAAATTCGAGCAAGACTTTGCATTTGCGCATACGGGTTTACTGTGTCTGCTAGCCCTGAGGCGGTATCAGCAGTTACTTGAAAAAAGAAAAAGGAAAACAGGAGACACGCGAAGTGAAGTGGTACACAAGTGATCCTTAATAGTGAAGAAGGCCCAACGGATAGTCTAATTTAGAGATTTTACGCGCACCGATTAGTATTCATTTTTCCTTTTTGCTGACCTTCCGCACTCACTCTTACACTAAATTTGGAGCGAAATCTTGACCTTAAGTGGTGGATAAGCCAAAGTGCTGCCAGTGCAACTCTGGCTGTGGGCAGTGCACAGACGTGCATTGATGCAGAGAGAACAATTGTATAATGACAGCTGCACAAAATACAATGCAGTTCTGGACCCGCTTCAAGGGGTACAGTGTCGACATTCGTCTGCAAAGTATGCCGCAAAGCCTAGAGAAAACCTCAGACTGCACAGCCGGTAGAACCGTCTAGGGTTTGTTTCTCTCGGTGATTTCGCGAGACTTGAGGTGTATACAGCGACAGGTGGCCCAAGACGTCCTGCATAGAAGGCTGCAATGTCGCAAAGAGCTCTACGGTCGGGATCCCGAAACACACGACAAGCAACAGACTACAGATTCTGTCGATGTCGCCGCTGTCTCAGGTGGAGGTACCGTATCCATTTGCGAGGCAGCGACACCTAGCGACAAATGTACATTGGCGACATAAAAATTCGTATATTTGAATTGAATGTGCCGCATACCTGCCTGAATCATCATGAAATTTCCATTGAAACGCCGCTGGTAAATAAATACCGAGAGAAATTTATACAACCGTAATTCCCCTGTCACACGGCAATCTAAATGGCATTCCCAGCGAATGACAATCACACCGAATGTGATTAGTTTGTCTCTCATCGAGCTACAGGAAGACACGGAATGTCATTCGCAAACGATGTCAGTGCCGATAATTAAAACACAAGGGGCGAACATCTGATGCATTATACGGGTACATTAATTCTATTTTTATTTCTTTTTCTCGAAACTAGCGAAACATTAGATTATTTCACAGAATCGTTGCCTTTTCAAAGACACTTAATTGGCTAAGTACCACAAGCAAAGACAACTAGGAAGCCTATCTGCTCCGCACTGGCAACGTGGTCACTGGGAACGAGGGTAGTTCTCCGAAACAGTGTGTTTATATAGGCTTCATTCCTTCGCGTCAAAAGTTATCAAATTCGTGATTGGAGTACACCTTTTCATTCATCTTTCATTTCTTCGAACGGCTTATCGTTGTTGCTTTCGATACTTCTCTATTGCGAGGGTACGCTGACGGTGCGAGGGGAAAAGCGAATATCATTCGCATGTAGCAACATTTCATTTCACCGTGTGACACGAAACAAATGTCATTCAGTGCGAATATCATTCGCTGGGAATGACATTCAGTTTACCGTGTGACAGGAGTATTAGTTTTTCATGACATATGTGTATGCAGTAGGGCGCTGATGTGGGGCTGTTTTTCCACACAATATGCGATAGGTTTCCGTCACACGTAATAACCATCGATTCAAACCGCTACGTTCCATTACAAGTTCGAAGTATCATTGTCATCACATTGACTTGCCCCACGCCACGCTGTTGCCCCCAAATCTCCATGCTTTACCACTCGCTCCTCCAGTTATATATAACCAGATCAAGGGGGTTTGGCACACGCCGGGAAACGGCCCTGGCGACAAGCGACAGATATCTACGGGGAGTACTATATGCAAGAGTTTGTAGCCGAGACAGAGCTTCCTTGTCGCTCGAGTGGTGGCACCGCATTCGAATTCGTCGCTTTTCGCTGTTGCTTGTAGTGTGTTACGGGATCCGGGCTTACGCGCTGCATCATTTTGTCAATTCGGGAAAATACGGTTAAGATCAGTGGTTTTCAGCTTATGTTAAGGGAGGGAACCGGTGGCAGCGCAAGCATGACGTCCAGGAGCCTAGCCGTGGTAGCTGCCTCCTGGAAGAGGGTCAGATGAACTAGATGTCGTACAAGTATCGAATTATTTATTTGTAATTATAATTATTTTAAGTACGTATTGTTTATCCGCAAGATGTCGGCTTGAGGTTTCCCGGAATGATTGTGCCATTTTACAGTACTTCTCTGCCAATAACGCTGTCCGGATTACAACACATTCTTGTAAAGCTTAAGTTCGTTCACGGAGGCAAGGGAGTAGCTCCAAATTCCCAGGTACATGCCTCACTTTCGGAATGCAAGAGAAGACGAACGAGAGACCCCTCGTGGTGGGCGAATTGCTTGCCGAAGTCGCCCCACGTCGTAATGTTGGATTGTCGGCTGAGCCAACAAATGATAAGGACCCCTGCTGACTCTGCTCTTTACAACGAGCGTCTACAGCAGCACGTCGGTCCTGCGGTCTGTATGCCAATCCCAATGGCAACGACAAGGTCTGCGACATAGTCAGATGCGGAGCGTGAACTAGGTCGAACTGGGCCATTCCAAGCTTCACATTTAACAATCCAACAGTTTTAAGACCCAGGCGTTCGAGACCCCAGTTCGCTACACTGTGATGCCGGCATCGCTCAGAACAAGCGCAAGGAAATGTCGTCTCCAAATTTGAACTAACCTAGGCAAATTCAAAGTTGAGCGTTAGTTAAGTTAAGCGTAAGCTGACCAACGTCCCTTCGTTTTCTGTTGCTTCAGCGCCTCAGCCATACCAAGCCTAACCGCTCGACCGACATCGAAAACGCGCAAAGCTGACACATCGGTCAGTGATACTCCATTTTGAAACAGGCTCATTCTTACACCTTGCAGACACAGGCTCTCAAATTATAACCTGGGACTTGGTTATTGTGGACTCTGAAATTGTGCGTATGTTTTGTTGCGCATGCTCTCGCTCACAGCATCTCGCGGAACGCCAGTTGAGAACCAGTGGTTCAGATCATTTTTGGGCTTCAGCTCTTCCAGTGATGACGAATACGAATACGAATGCCATTTAAGTGGATGAATACATCCACGGACTTAGGTCGAAAGTGCGAGGCTAGGATTCATTGGAACGTATTGGAGAGCTAATGGGGAGTTAGCAACAACAACAACTGACTGGGGAGTTTCATCGCCGGGAGCAACACTCTACCCCATTGATGGTGGTGATGCGGGGAGTGAAATAAAGAGCTCCTTCACAGTAGGGATAGAAGCCCTGTGGTGTCCAGAAAGGCGAACAAAGCCTTGAGGGCAGAGCGTTTGTGTATTTGGATGTGGCCAGGGACCAAGCTATTTTGTGAGAGAGAAGGGGCGGGAGTCTAGCTCGTTGAGGGTTCCGGAGACCACGGCTCGGAAAGATTGGTAGCGTGGGCAGTGGAGAAGAATGTGCTTCTTCAACAGCAATCTTCAACAGCACCGCAGTGGCTGCAGTGTGGAGAGGCAACTTGTCTCAAGCGGTTGCGCAACTGTTCTCTAAATGCCACATCCAGGCGCATTCGGTGAACTAATGCGGCATCTTGATGAGAGATGTGTGCAGCATGCAGAAAATGAGCGGTCGATCAGCTGTGCTCAGCATGGCGGGTTTGAGAATGTCAGCGGTTCGCTGGCGGATAGCCAGAGGAATCACGAGGCGTCGAAGCGCTGACCGACGATCTCCTCTCAGACTTGGGAGACTCAAAGGACTTGAGTAGGAATCTGATCTCTGCGGTTGTGGAGGTCCGGAAGGCGTGCGAAGGTGGGTGGCACAGGCACAGACCATAGGGCGTTTGGCGGTGTGACGTCCTTAGGTATGAAGCCAGTGAGAGCTTGGCGTATCCTCTGTGCTATGGGATGGAAATCGCTTTCAGGGCGGTATCCAATTTTCCTGAGGAGTGGGTAACGAGGAATGTGCGCACGCAAACGAAAGAAGTGTCGAGCCGTTTCCCGCTCGTGGAGGACCTCCACAGGGAGGTCATCAGCTTCAGCTAGGACTTGCCGTGTTTCAGCCATTCTTGGAACTCTATGGCAGTGACGAAGACTTCGTGCGAAGAGGGTCCGAAGGATATTTAACGATGCTATAGAAACCCTGTGGAAGACTGTAAAGTACAGTCGCCCTCACCAAAGCCACGTGAACAGCTAGAAGGGAGCGTTGATCACAGCCCCAGCCGAAGCCAGAAAGCTGTTGGATTGCGGGAAGCCATCGCTGCACTTTGGTTTCAAGGTGCTTAATGTGGCGAGCCCAGAGCACGTTCGAGCCCAGCACCACACCAAAGAAGCGATGGGAACGCACAGGCTCGAGTTTCTTTGCACCCACCCAAAGAGGGAAATTGCTCATAGACTTGTGAGTGAAAGGGAGCTCAATGCACTTTTCGGGCGAAAGGTCCATTCCAAATCGCGTAAGGTAGAGATGGACATTATTTAAGGCTTGTTGCAAATGGAGCTAAACAGGTGGTCGTGACTTGTTAACTGTCGAAAGGGCAACATCATGTACACGGAGAATGCTACCTTGCGAGGAACTATTGATTTTAGTCCTGCCATTACCACATTAAAGAGTGTAGGACTGAGAATGCTTCCTTGGGGTACGCCTTGATGAACATGGTGCTTAGGGCTTTGGCCGTGGAATGTGCGGACAGCGACAGTTCGGTCCGTAAGGAAATCGTGGAGCTAGCTGAAGGGTCGACCAGATAACCCAAAAACCGCAAGGCGTGAAGCACACAGATGTGCGAGACGGTATCGTATGCGCACTTAATGTCCAGGAAGACCGTTAGAACGATCCACCGATGGGCACAAGCAAGGGTGTTAGCGATGCTATTTGTCATGTATCATTTTATAAATCAGCTCAGCCAACAGTAGTAGGTACTGGACTCTCATGGTGCACAACGCCCAACTGGCCTGAACACGATTTAATTAGCAATTAGAGCTAATTGGGACCCCCCACATTAATCAGCACCCTCCAGGGAGCCACCACACTAATTGGGGAAAGTCTAACTCGTGTCCAGACCAGCTGAGCGTTGTGCACCATGAGAGTCCATAAAAAAGAAAAATAATAGGCAGAAAATAAAATAAAAAGATGGAAATAGAGTGGAGAGAAACAATTTATTCGAAAATCAACGATGCCGCGGCGAAGAAGCCGCTCCGCAACACCCGAGTGACCAGCGCCCGCCATGTTGGTAGTTTGCACCCAGCAGTTGCAGAGATCGACGACAGGTGGCCACGTAGTTGCAAGGCATCACACCAGATGGCGCCACCATCATAGCTCTAGACGAGAAAGACAGAGAACAACATACTAGCGGCAGGTAAAAATGACAGCACTGCCAAGCAAGTCTAGGCATGCGAGAGAAAAGGTCTAACCGCTACTGCTAAACAGAAAACAGTACACATCGGGGAAATAGGCTTACGGGGACGATCGCTTAGGCCTAACCACAACACTACGCAGCTAACACAAGGCGGGAACCACACATCGCTAAACATGCGAGAAAAGGCTTAACACGAGCGCGGTCACCGCTAAACACGGCAAACATACGAGGAAAGATGCTTACGGGGGCGATCGCTTAGGCCTAACCCCAACACTACGCAGCTAACACAAGGCGGGAACCACACATCGCTACACATGCGAGAAAAGGCTTAACACGAGCGCGGTCACCGCTAAACACGGCAAACATACGAGGAAAGAGGCTTACGGGGGCGATCGCTTAGGCCTATCCTCAACACTACGCAGCTAACACAAGGCGGGAACCACACATCGCTAAACATGCGTCAACAGGCTTGGACACCGCAAAACAAGTCTAAACATGCGAGAAAAGGCTTAACACGAGCGCGGTCACCGCTAAACACGGCAAACATACGAGAAAAGGAGCGCGTCAAATCACTCACCTTTTCCTCCGCGGCAACTTCCAGGCAGAAACTGAGCGAGCGCGGAGAACATACGTCTGCTCTCTACGAGATCCAGCCAGAAAGTGAGCGAGCGCGCGGAGCGCACGTCCGTCTTCCGCGACGGTCCGAGAGAAACTGAGAGAGGCGACGCGCAGCGGACGCTATGGATGCGCGCGCGCCCTCTGCTCCACCCGTCCGCGCATGCGCGCGCGCGCGCTCCTAGCGCCCCCTGCGCCGGCCGCGGGTGTTTTCGGTTTCGGCTCTCTGCTGCTGCGCGCGCGCTCCTAGCGGCGACGGGTGGCTTTTCAGTTTCGCTTTCATTCTCCGTTCTTTGCGCGCGCGCGTTTATCTGTATAAAGGCAGCGCGCACCGCGCTCGCGTCATCACTACGTGAAGATGTTCAGCTACCACTCTTTACAAAATTGTTCCCGCACCCACGCTTCTTGGGAAGAAGTGGAGAAGGAATGTTTCAACGGCGAAAGTCCCCGCAACGAGCTCGTCATCACTGCTTTTCGCTACGTGATAGACATGGTAGGCTTTGGCAATATAGGAGAGATCTCGCCGGGGCCACTGCAGGAGATGGTGCGTCGGATCTACGCCCGTTACAAGAACGTCTGCATAACGGTTCCAGACGGACCCCTGGGACTAATGTGCGAATTTGTGAGCTTGGCCAACGCAGAATTCAACTACATCGCTGCAGACATCGTGGACCTTCTCGCTCGTGCCATCGCTCATATTAAGCACGCCCTGCGGAAGCAGCGACATTTGCAAGCAGTCTACATCGCCAATTTTGTCATTGATTTATTGAAATACCGATTGGTTATTGACATGCAACGCATTAAACAGTCCGAATAACTTTGACGAGACTCTGTGTGTTCTTTCACTGAAACATCTTTATTGAATACATACAAAGGACTTGGTCAATAGATGCCTGCACCCTCCCTCCCTTGTCTGATCTCACGAACGCAGCATTACGAGATGATCAGACGTGCCAGAAAAGGGGAATCTTCATCGCAGCGCCGTCATTGCGCGGGTCACTGCGCCAGCACGATGACGGAATGGTCATTCTTTTCGTACACCCATTCCGCTACCACACTGCCACGATGTCCCGTGCTTCTCCTGTCTGCGAGAGAGAGAGAGAGAGAGAGAGAGAGAAGCATGTCTCGACTAGAACTTTTATTCTCGATTACATGCGCGTGCAGCTCTTTGTTCAACGGTTACTCGATGCCTGACGTCGACGGTCTCGGGCTCTCTTCCGGGTTTTCCGGTGCTGCACAAAGAGGGAGTACTATCGTAATGCGATACGCGTCAAAACACCCGTAAAGCTTACCGTATTCGCAGCTCCCATAAGGGAAGGAGTGTACGGCATCCACGAGATAGCGTTTGTCGTCGTAGGGGACCAAGCTCTTCTTGAGTCTCGAAATGGTGTACATCGTTTGCTTTATACTCTGGATGGTGCACTGCTTCTGAGAGACCGCCTTTTCATTGAACAGAGAATCTCGGTACACTTCGTGCAATAAATGTTTCCGCACCACGTCTTTCTTAACTCCTTTGGCTCTCGCGATCTGTTTGTGTGACCCAGCCAAGAGAATGCTGTACATTTTCGCTCGGATGGCTACGACTTCCTGAATAACTCCGCCCCCCGTCTCGTCTTTGAAGTACCCCATCTGGTTCGCGTGCTCGTCGTTGAAAAGTGGGTGGTCTGGCGGATAGGAAGACAGATCTAACTCACTCTCAATCTTCATCAGCTGCTCTTCCAGGCTTTCACACGTGAGAGAAAAAATTACGCTGTCCGTGTCGCTATAGATCAATTGCACTGGACATGTCAAGCGAGAAAAGAGCGACTCGTAGATGAAGCTGTACATTCGGACTTTGGATATTTCAAGAATGGCAAAGCCCACGTAAAGGGGGTGCGTGCATTTGATGCGGCGTTGTTTCATCTCGTACAAGATGCACTTGTCACTCAGAATGAGAAAATGCTGACTGTCGACGGAGCTAGCCTTTCGTAGTGCACTTTCTTTGTCGTAGGCTATTGCGTACCTTTTCATGCGTCTCACATTTTGTATCGACTTACCGAACGTGCTGTTCGACATGGTTTTGTACAGAAGTCTCTCGAATTTCGTGCTCGCGGCATTCCTCAACGCGACGTTTCTCTGCACGAAGGTTCGCAAAAAGTCGTCTTGGCGGAACGAGAGGATGCTGTGAACACGTTTTATTTTCATGCCCAACCTCACGTACAGAGCGAGCAATGCATAATGAACGACGTAGCGTTCTTTGTCATAGCACGTCAGCAAGAGTTTCTTTGTGGGAGGGGCGTTCAGCGCCAACGCATCTTTCAGGTGTCGCTGGTAGGGGGACAGTTCGTTCTCGTCCACGCACCTGTGTTCGGGTGCCAGGGGAAAATCCCTGGTGAGCGCGTGCAGTTCTTCGGGATACAACAAGTCAACCACATATACGTAACCCACTTCCGAATCGTGAGGAATGTTGAGAAAATCAATCTCGCTCCACCTCGAAGGATCGACCCACTCAAAACCACCTGTCGGGAGATGGAAAGTCATCGCGTACGGGTACAAACTATTCACGTCGAGGTACTGGATAAAAGTCTTTTCTTGCTGGGGATCGTAATCGTCGCACCCCTCGTGATTAGCCCGACAGTATCTGTGGAAGCTGTTACAAATGCCTCCCCTGATTCCCTTCTCGATCGTTTCGTACATCTCGCGATCGCTCATGAGCTCGAGTTTGACTTTGGTGAGCTTCAGAGCGCTACCCCACGCGTAGCTGGCGAGGGACACGGTGCGTAGGATATCCATCCCATCCGTCTCTAGCGCGATCTTCCTGAAATACAGCACGACGTCGCAGAGCTGACAGGCGTCGAGCGTGACGTAGAGACGCGTGTAACCACCGAGGTTCTTACATTCGAACAATTCGAAAATCTCTAGGGCGTACTGATAGTCCTCGTCCGTGATCTCTTGGTCGTTCAGGTCACTTTTGAAAGCTTCTTTTGGCGGTAGTGCGGGCAAATTGTACGCTTCGAAACTGTCGACGAAGGTGTACGGGTAAATGCCCTTCCTGAGGAGGCGCCGGAAACGGTCACCATACATTTGGCGGGTACAATGAAACGCGCTCTCGCCACCGCTCGCGAGCAGGGTTTCCACCAGGTTCGCCAAGGACAGGTTGAAAAACTGCGTGGTATCGCGGAAATGGAGATCGCCAATGTTGAACCCTCTTATCTTTTCCGTACTCGAAGCTAAGATCCACGGCTCGCCCAGATTTAGAACGTGCATGTGGCGGAGAAGGGAGCTCAAATCGTATTGCAGGTTGTGCACGCACACGACGAGTTCTTTGGTATTACGACACGTAAGGTTACACGTATCACACAGCGTCGCGACAAAATTCGAAGAACCGGGCTCTACGAAGCAGGTGTGGTCGTGATGCGATACCTTCCGCGTATGTCGGTTAAATTCGATTCCACAAAATTCGCAGTGCGTAGCGCTCGCGTGCCGAAAGTGGTCTTCCATACTCATGACCAACGGCGCGGGACAACTGTTCAACCTATCGATTTGATCGCTAAATCGCTTGAGCGAGAGCAAGCATTTCTCTGCCGCGTTGGGTCCCAAATAGCCATCTAGGCCTAGTATTTTTCCGTCCCAACTTCTCACTACAACGATGCAGTACGAGCTCATCCTGTGCACACTCACAGCGTCCTTAACGAGTGCGTCCTTTTCCAAGACGCTCTCCGTGTCCAACACCGCGAAATAGGGATAGGGATGCATGTACTGTATCTTGTTGAAGGAGACACACTCCCCCGCTTTTGGCATTTCGAGAATCACTTCGTTTACGTCGCGACACAGACGTTCGTGTTGCTGCAATGCCTCTCTCGTCCCGTAACCGGACGTGCATTTCTCGCAATAAAAGTAGTCACTTCGTCCCATGAAAGTGCTAAATTTTCTGATTCCATAGAAATGCTCTCTAACCTCGAGCAAGTGGACTTTATCTTTATAGAGCGTACAGGGAACCCGTCCGGTAGATATCGAACTCGTCTGCTCGTCGAACACGTAGATGTACACGGAGATTTTGTTTTTTCTCTCCCACAGGGAAATATCTTCGTAAGTGACTGGGAAGCAGGGCGGCCAGTACGTTACGCGCGTCTCCGGATTCGAAGGATTCATGTACTTGCGGTATCTAACATAATCGTTTGGGTTGTTTCTCAACGGATGCAAGAGTGCCAGCACGCTATACTTGAAACACTCGTTTTCGTGATTCGGCGGAAGTTTGACGTTTGTGAGAGTCTTTCGTTTTCTTTTTAGCAGCTCGGGAAGCTCGATCGTGCACCCAATCCGCTTCGGTTTTAAGCGCGTTAGTTTTAAGTCGACACATTGGACGTCGTTCGAGGTGAAACCAGACCCTTCTGTCGCATAGTTTTCTACGCGTTGCGAGGACTCTGCGATGGCAGCATTTATCGCGCCTTCGATTTCTTGGCGGTTATGCACCACTCTCAAGTGAAGGTTCACGTGGAGGAGATGAGAAGTCAACCCATCGGCTCCGTCCTTAATCATGAGCACCTTCGAGCACAGACAAAATTTGAAAGGCATGGGATAAGCTTCGAGGACGCGCGTGATTACTGGAGCTATGCTCGGTAGATAAAGTCGCAAATCGTCGACGTTGTCGTCGTGCGGGGAACAGAGAAGAGTGTACCTAGTAGCCGTTCCGTCAAATGCCTCATCAGTGACAAAGAAAGGAAGGAATCGTCTCTCCGTGACGGAGGGATGATTCTCTATGACGTGTTCTCTCAATTCAACGATTCTACGACCCTGGACAGGCTCAGCTTCGTTTTGAAATTCTGGGCTCGCATCTGGTGATTCATCTCTAACCCTACCAGACAGAGGAATGAAATCTGCATACGACTGATCCCCTTCCCACATGAGCAATTCGTCTGCATTGTCATGTCCATCTAGGGGTTCGTCGTCGTCGTCCGTTTCAGGTATTACGAAAGGCGGACTACTGACTCTGTCGTCGTCGTCGTCGTCGTCGTCGTCATCTGAAAGGACGACTGGGCTATTACCGAGATTCTCTATTCTAGCTTCGTGCTCTCTTTCTACGGCCACGAGCATGGCATCGATGGGGTCGTACTGACATACGAGACAGCGTGGCACTGCGGTCAAACAAAATCAGTACGAGATTTCCTCTCACGAAACAATGCTCACTTTTCCCTTCAGTTGAGGAACGCTTGAGATTGATGATGAGAGAGGATGGGGTGAGTTCCTGTGTTCAGTGACATGCGGTGACAGCGGCTATTGGTTCCTGAAAAACAATGTCATGCATAGAATACACTCTCACAGCAGTGACGGTCAACTTACATTTTGGATCCACGAAACGACTCACGTCGTGGATGAATGCCCCTCGTGGGCTGTCGATCAATCGTCGTAGAACTAGCGCACCTTGCGCACCTTTTATAGTCGCTACACCGCTCTCCTCCTCCTCGCATTGCGACGGTGTCGTCTGTACTTTGACCACCCCGCCTTCCGTCTTTCGCGCCTTTTTGCGATGTCGCATATGACAATGATGTCATCGGCGTTGAATAAAACATTACACTATTTTCTAGCTAACACTCGGGGCCGACTTGTATATGACGACGAGAAGACCCAGAGTGGGATTCGAACCCAGGATCCTTCTACACTGGACGCGACACACTAACCACTAGTCTAATTCGTACTGCGTGACGTTTTTCGTGTTGCGGGGTTCGTGTCTACACACGTCACAACATGTTCAAACACGTCCAAACATGTTCAGACACGTTCAATGACGTCATAGAGCGGAAGAGAGAGGAACGAGTGTGTCCAGGGGCGACTTCGCCGCCCGTGTCTGAACACGTCCAAACATGTTCAAACATGTTCAGACACGTTCAATGACGTCATAGAGAGGAAGAGAGAGGAACGAGTGTGTCCAGGGACGACTTCGCCGCCCATGTCCGAACATGTTCAAACACGTCTTAACATGTTCAAACACGTTCAATGACGTCATAGAGAGTGAGAGGCAAAGCTTTACTATAAATGTCGAAGCGAATGGTCGATCGTCATTCCATCATGATCAGCTTGGTAGATCCTCGTAAGTAATACCCATGACGTCATCATCGCCGAAATGTTTGAAGAGTTTCGTTTCCAGTGTACAACACTTTTGCTGCGCGTGAAGTCGGTTTTTTCCCGCCTCACATATTTCGGGAGATTGGCAGCGCCCGCTTCTTCTGTACCAATTGCGGTGGATTGTGGTCCAAAGGTACGCTTCCTCGTTATTTTTTAATACGTTCTATAATCGTTCACATTTTTTCAGAGCAAAAGCATTGGACGGACCGATTGATTCGCCCGTTTCTCGGCTGTCGGACGGTACCGTTCGACGTACGTTGCGAAGGACTTCGACTATTGAAGGAAGATGGAGAAGATGGACCATCAGTGTCACTCTGTGACTGAAGAAGATTGTACGTGTGTGTGTTTGAGATATAAAAACACGCGTTTCTCACACTCCTTTCGTTGCAGATTACGAATGGCTACTGACGGGAGATCTACCCTGGTTCTAACCTTCAAGCCTCCTCCAAAGACCTTCTTTTTGCGAATCGGCGATCAACTGACTACCTGTCGTTGCGGTGGACTCTGGTCGAGAAACCCCAGCCATTGGTTAGACTCGAGCCTTCGTCCGTATTTGGGCTGCCTTCCCGGCTACGAAACCAAAGCTGGAGCCTAATTCGTGTGTAACGAGAAATAAAAAAAGGTTGTCTACTCTCATTCCGTCTCAGTTATGATGACGCCCGAGCAGAGGTTTGCCACCTTTGTGCAAACACGAATGTATCGGGACTTGCTGCGATTACGCGATTATATTCACGGCGATAGCTGCGAGGGAGACTTTCGCTCGATTCTCAAGACGATACCCTTACGTCTGTTCACCGTCAGCGGGAAGATTGCAAAGAAAATGAAGCGTTTCGTAGATTACAAGCTCGAGCTGCTGGAGAAGTATAGACGAGGAGAGACAGTCGACCCGTGTCTCATCAACGCGGGTTTCAACCGACCTATCGTCCGTCGCTACTGGCTTCTCCACACATCCCTCGACGTCACGGTGCAGACCGGCGACGACGGCGAGCGTCGGGTCAGCACGTTGGAAGATCGTCTCGCAAGGGTCTTGTGTATGTCGTGAATAAATAGTCTATTTTTTACGAAACGAGTTCGCTCACGAGGAGACGTTTTATTGTTTTGTCATTCTCTTCGAGGTTACAGGAAAACATGGATACACAACTTTTCAAGCTGTAGCGTTTCGACATGCGCGTGGCTACGTAGATACAAAAAAGCCCGCAGTAAGGCGAAAAGGGTGATTGAATACACTTGTCGTTATACTCGTCCACTACAGGTAAAGTCTTTCGAAGGTTTGCTTCCATGGGGGGAAGTCCGTAGCTGTCGAAAAACACGGCAGACCCGTCGTAGTTTTTCAGGTAGAGCACCCAGTGCTGCCCGCGTCTTCTTCGCTCTTCGGTATTGATGATTAAATAACCGGGCTTGCGTAAAACGAAGGCTTCGTTGGAAGCGCAAATGCCTCTCAGCATGGAGGAAGCGAGGGGGTTCAGGGACACGAGTTCCAAGATGTCGCTCTCGTACATGTTTTCTTATGGGAAGGTGACCGTACGGTCCTTGTCGACGTACATGAGCTTGGGACACTCGGAAATCAAGAGGACGGTGACCGCGTGTGGAAGGGCTTTAGCGAAGCGTAATTGCAGGCGAACGTTTCCTTTTCGCCACTCGTTCAAATGCGAAGGAGAAGAACACTTGTCCACGTCCAAGTTGAAGTAGAGAAGGAACCCGTTCGTTTTAAATCGCTCGTAGCTATACTTGAAATGTTTCTCTCCCAGTTCTTGCAAGAAGTTAAAGTAGGGAATTTTGACGAGGTCGTTCTGAAAGTCGTACTCGGCTCGCACTTGCTGGCCGTCCACGGAGAGCATCGAATGAGACAGGTCGTAATGACGGAATTTGTAGGGGTTCGATTGGATGTCGCCGAGAAAGTCGGACGTGGCGAGCAGGGCGACGCATAATTTGGAAGGCACCCTTTCGGGGTAAACGTTTTCAAAGTGAGCGTCCAAGCTCCCGGCACTCAAGCTCCGCACCTTGGTTTCCAATCCGCGTAACACGTAGATGGCCGGCGTGGTCTGAAGCCGCCGCTCGTATTCCAAAAACAGGGAAGGTGTCAGCGTCACCTTTTTCAAGTGTAACGTCATTTCTTTAATGTCCACCTCGTAATTGTACGTTTTCTTGTCTTTGGGGACCGATACGAGTTTAAATTCGTCGTTGTTTAACAGGAAAACGACGCGAATTTCGACGGCAGGTACCATCAGGCGCGGCTGTTGAAACAGGTCGGTATTGATCTGTCCGACCAGGTTAAAGTATTTTCCACCCTTCGTCGCTTCGTAACGTTGTTTCGGACCGCGAGAAGAGACGTCGTAATCGTCCTTTAAATGTTCGTCGTCCTCGACATAGAGTCCAGCCGCGTGCACTGTTTCTTGAGCCATGGGCGTGGAATGAAGCACGACGTCCAAAATACTCCTGTAGGCGTACAACTCGTTGGAACTGACGAGCTTGTTGTTCGCGTAAACGGTGACCGTCTTAAACATGCCGCTCAACAGGTGGTTTATTGGGAAACGACATCTTTCTCGTCCATTTCTTCCCCGTCGTCGCGAACAATGCGCACGGTCAAAGACACGAAACTGCCGTAGAGGTCCAAGTGTGCCCTTTGCAAATTTTGAATACAAAACTCGATCACAGAATTATTTACCCCGTTGACCGGATAAAAGAGTTGGTACGAAGTATCTTCCACGCCGTATTGAATGGAAGGGGGTTCGAATATCATCACGTCACTCGTAAGACAATGCGGTGACCGTTGCGTCTGTATTTTTGCTTTCGTTGACGTCATGATGGACGGAGCGCGCACAGCGGATGTGTGACCTTCACGGCGTACCAAAGATATCTGCAGGTGCGTCGTGTGTCGGCGCCTTTTGTTGTCTTTTGCGGCGTTTCTTTCCATTGTTGTTGTTGTTTCCAGAGCCCTCCATGGAATCCAGCACGTCTCTCCCCGTTGCTATGGCCGTCTTTTTTACTGCGCGCGATATTCCTTCGCCATCGGCCAAATTCCGCGCCAAGCGCTTCAACGTTCTCTTGGCGATCGGTTTTATTTGCTGCCAGATGGGAACGATAAACTTGGATATGTTGCTCAACACACCGCCCCCTCGTTGGAAAAGGGGTCCCGTGTACACGGGAATTATTTTGGGGGAATTACGGTACATATTTGAAATGCAACGTTAGATTGGTTCTGCCTTTGGACCGCAACGGCAAACGTCTTCCCGTTTCGTCCGCGAGAACGATCGTCACTGAGGGAATTTCGAATTGAGACAGGTTAAAATACTGGATGTTATCTAACGTGTAGGTGACGACGTGCTTGTCTTTCTCGTAATAAAAGGGTAGTATTTTTAATATCGGTTTTTTCCCGCTCCCCACGTACGTGGGTTCCACGATATCCGTGTACACGATTATGTTGTGAAACGGGGGTTCCAGGAGTACCTCGACAGAGCTCGTGGCATCCTCATCCCCCGTGAACACGGTACGCGATTCGAAGCCCAAAAGCACGGCCAGGTACTCGGAAAGTCTTAGGGTGGAGGTGCCCTCGGAAAGTCGAATTTTACATTTCTGTTCGGTTCCGTCGAAGCTGAAGCGTGCCCGTTCGCCTACGCGCTGATTAATCGCATTTAGAAGTGCTTGCGGCGTCGCATAATAGCCGGGAGGCAGATGTACTTGCAAAGATCGAGGAATTTTCGTCTTGATCGTGAAAGAAAATTGACGCGCTACGGGGAGAGAGACGCGTAGCGTTTCTTCGTGTCCCTCGACGGGTGTGAGATGTAGCAGCTTGACAAAGGGTTCCGGTACGTGCAACCCTTTCGGTGTTTTCAGAGAGTACACGTTATCCGCGAATTCTAGCGAGGCGTCCAGCTTGTGCGTCTGGAAATACTTGTTGAGTGTGTTCCGTAGGGACGTGGTTTCCGAATTCAGAGTGACGTCGCCGAAAGCGACGGGTGCGGCGTGCTCCAATAAGATGGAGGTGGCTTCGCGTTCGCTCAATTTGGGAGGTTTCACCGCACGACCTGCTTCGCGGGACGCTAGCGAGGCGTCGAGCGCTTGCGCGAGCCGAGGGTCCAATTCCACGGCTTTCACGTCCACGGGTAAGACGAAGTCGTATCGCGATTTATTGTACGCGAAAGAAACGTCGAATTCCGAAAGGGCTTTTCCCAAATCCCTCTCGAGATCCGAGGTGACACGAAAAGTTCTGCCGGCTTCCACCGTATCCTCGAAAGAAACCTCGATTTTCGCATCTTGCCTTTCGTAGCCGATATTTAAAAAATCGTTACTTATGCTGAGATCCATCAGACCGACTTTATACCGATTCGAGAGCTGAAGCGGACTATCGAAAGCTACCGTGAAGGCGTTGAGTTTATTCGAGGGAAACTTATCCATGCTGGCGTTCGAGAGCAGGTGGACGTAGATGTCCGACATCATTTCCCAATCTTGACCACGTCGCTGCTCGGAACCCAACTGTCGTGTTCTTTGTCGTAACCGAACCAGCGAACCAAGGAGAAGCTCTGACCGTTCACCTGCTTCTTCCTCAGCACTTTCGTTACTGGCCAAGGCTGATTGGCGTCTCGGGTTACGACGAGTACCTCCTCCGGGTAGAAAGATCCGTCCACTTCCTTACCCCGGTAATCTTCCAGGTGTACGACGGGAGGAGAGGTGTCTCTCAGGCGGGAGACGGTGAAAATCTGAGGCGACCAACTCCCTTCCGAGCTCTTATGAAAACCTTTTCTGTGAAGTAGGACCCTCACTTTATCCCCCAGTTTGAGCTTCTTTTTCACGGAGGGTACGACGGGCTTCCCATTTATCTTATTGAACAGCTCCAATTCGTTTTCGGGCGTGACTTCGGACGGGCTGATGCCCAAAGTCCTGTGTTTGGTGGTGTTGTAGTCGCGCACGATCTTGGGAAGCGCGGAAACGAAGTGGTATTTTCCCGTTACTCTAAAATAACGGAATATTCTGTCGCGTAAAGTCCGTATGACGCGCTCTGCCTGCGACGCTTTGATTACTGGAGAGAAGGTAGAATACATCTGTACCTTCTTTCGTGAGAGATACTCCTTGACGGTCTTGTTGTAGAATTCCCCGCCTCTGTCGCAAAAGATGC
Organism: Ornithodoros turicata; assembly: GCF_037126465.1. Classification (NCBI taxonomy): domain Eukaryota; kingdom Metazoa; phylum Arthropoda; class Arachnida; order Ixodida; family Argasidae; genus Ornithodoros; species Ornithodoros turicata. The sequence continues at coordinate 9,131,321 of NC_088208.1, forward strand.
GTGTAGGTACGTTACCTCCCCGAAAAAGTCTTATCATGGCCCTTTTCATTTCGGCGGGGCGCTTCGTCTTTAGCGGGAGGGTGCGCAGAAAGCGGGAGAGGGAATCGATTGCCACGAGAATGTAGCGGTAGCCACCGTTGAATCTCTTGTATTTTGAAAAATCGGCGAGGTCCATTTGCCACACGTCGTTGATCTTGAGCGCGATGATGCGTCTCCTATTAAACTTTCTTCTGACCGGATGGTGAAGCGTGTAGGCATCCAGCTTTCTGAGAATGGCGAGAGCCTTCTTTTTGCTCAAGTGATGCGCTTTTCTATAGCGTTCCACACCCCCCAAACCACCCTCTGGTTTCTCATATCCCTCCATAAGTCGTCCACGCAATGGAGGCCTGCTGTTGCTGCTGCTGCTGCTGTTGAGGCTCGCGAGATTTGGGTAGAGAAATCAGACGCAATAGTTTCGAGACTTTGGGGAACCAGGAAGGTTTCTTTCCCGTCTTACGTTGCAACAAATAATTGACGAGTTCGTAAACGGAGGAGTGTCTGATGGGCTTGCCCGACACGGAGACACAACCCTCGCGATCCCAGGAAATAACCTTCTTTAATTCCGAGACGACCCTTTCCGCTTCCTCTTCGTCCACCTCTGGAGAGAGGAGCGAATAGTCAAAGTCATTTGTAGCGTCGGACGCCTTGTTTTTATTGTCGTAGGGGTCAAATCCGTACTGCTTGAGTATGCGATACAGTGCTTGCAGTATGAGTTTCACTTTGACGTCGTCACTCTCCTTCGAGGAAAGAATGTTTCCGATGGAGGTGGTCACTTCAATTCTCTTGGCCATTGGCGAAAAGGTTCAACACGGCGGAAAGCAGGAGAGGAACCACCGACGAAAGAACGCCCTGCCCTCGCTGCTGAGACAGATAGCGCTTCAAACGTTGCGGATTCTTGTGAATCTTTTTGTAGGCGAGCCGTCGTAAAAAGCGTTTGTGCTTCTTCAAACGCGCGAACGTATCTGGAGCTAGAGCCACCTTTCCGTTCAATACATTGAGGCAAATTTCGGAGAGGTGTTTCATGTCGGACGAGGACGAACGTCTCAAGACGTCGCGGCGGCGTGGAGGGGGTAGAGTGGAGAGTACTTTGAGTAAAGTGAGGTGAGGGCGGAGATTCATTTCGGAGCGTAGATATATTGACGTTCTCCCGGAAAGATATTGCTACGCAACCTGTGATCCTCGTGCGTATAGTTGTGAAGATCCACGAGTAAATATGCGTGGGGCGACGACATTGCTTGTTTATATGCGTCCAGAAAATACTCCAATCTTTTTCTGCCAAATAGCTGTTGGCCGAAATGTTCCATCTGGTGCACGCTGCGCACGGTGCGCCACAGGACGACGTAACTGGCGTTGTAGGATATTGTTCTAAAATGGCTACTGTCGAAAAAGATGTTTTGAACGAGTAAGAAGATCGACGCGTTGGCGTGGTGAGAACCCCGAATGAAAAGATCGGTCACCTCCTTCAAGGAACCGGCGTCGGTCATGTGATCGTCGACGACGATCAGCGTAGCGCGCGACGTGTCCCACTCTCGCGGTAGCTCCTTGGTAAATTTTACGGAGTCCCCGAATTCGTCCTGCATGCTCGGCGAAGCATATTTCTGCACGTAGAATATTTGTGACGGGGGCTTGTCCACCACGTCGTTCAGGTTCCTCAACACGTTAGCAACGAACGTAGATTTGCCGCACATGGAGGGGCCGCTTAAGATACAGCGAAAGGGATGACGGAAACGAAAAGGTTCGGGGGAAGACATGTTGCGTGCGTACACGTTGCACGAAGAGAAAGAAGAGACTGAGACTCGAAGAGAAATGCATCGCTTTTTATTTACACATCCTCCTCGTCGTCGTCCTCTACATCGGAACTGCGTTCCCAATACAGATTGTCCAGGCTAAAGTTGGACTTCTTTTTCGCCAGTCTGTCCGCCGCTAAGATGCGGTCGAGCGTCTTCATCTTGTCCTGACACATTTCTTGACGTGCTTGCAACCATTCGAGACGGTGGACTTGAAAGGCTTCCTCCACGATGCCGCGTATAAATTCGCGAAGTTCTTCGTTTTTTGTCTTTTCCTTGCGACGACGAGAAACGCAGGAGAATAAACCACACATGGCGTTTTCCACGTATCGGTCAGAATGATGACGCGAGCGCGGTGCGCGCTGCCTTTATACAGATAAACGCGCGCGCGCAAAGAACGGAGAATGAAAGCGAAACTGAAAAGCCACCCGTCGCCGCTAGGAGCGCGCGCGCAGCAGCAGAGAGCCGAAACCGGAAACACCCGCGGCCGGCGCAGGGGGCGCTAGGAGCGCGCGCGCGCGCATGCGCGGACGGGTGGAGCAGAGGGCGCGCGCGCATCCATAGCGTCCGCTGCGCGTCGCCTCTCTCAGTTTCTCTCGGACCGTCGCGGAAGACGGACGTGCGCTCCGCGCGCTCGCTCACTTTCTGGCTGGATCTCGTAGAGAGCAGACGTATGTTCTCCGCGCTCGCTCAGTTTCTGCCTGGAAGTTGCCGCGGGGGAAAAGGTGAGTGATTTGACGCGCTCCTTTTCTCGTATGTTTGCCGTGTTTAGCGGTGACCGCGCTCGTGTTAAGCCTTTTCTCGCATGTTTAGACTTGTTTTGCGGTGTCCAAGCCTGTTGACGCATGTTTAGCGATGTGTGGTTCCCGCCTTGTGTTAGCTGCGTAGTGTTGAGGATAGGCCTAAGCGATCGCCCCCGTAAGCCTCTTTCCTCGTATGTTTGCCGTGTTTAGCGGTGACCGCGCTCGTGTTAAGCCTTTTCTCGCATGTGTAGCGATGTGTGGTTCCCGCCTTGTGTTAGCTGCGTAGTGTTGGGGTTAGGCCTAAGCGATCGCCCCCGTAAGCATCTTTCCTCGTATGTTTGCCGTGTTTAGCGGTGACCGCGCTCGTGTTAAGCCTTTTCTCGCATGTTTAGCGATGTGTGGTTCCCGCCTTGTGTTAGCTGCGTAGTGTTGTGGTTAGGCCTAAGCGATCGTCCCCGTAAGCCTATTTCCCCGATGTGTACTGTTTTCTGTTTAGCAGTAGCGGTTAGACCTTTTCTCTCGCATGCCTAGACTTGCTTGGCAGTGCTGTCATTTTTACCTGCCGCTAGTATGTTGTTCTCTGTCTTTCTCGTCTAGAGCTATGATGGTGGCGCCATCTGGTGTGATGCCTTGCAACTACGTGGCCACCTGTCGTCGATCTCTGCAACTGCTGGGTGCAAACTACCAACATGGTGGGCGCTGGTCACTCGGGTGTTGCGGAGCGGCTTCTTCGCCGCGGCATCGTTGATTTTCGAATAAATTGTTTCTCTCCACTCTATTTCCATCTTTTTATTTTATTTTCTGCCTATTATTTTTCTTTTTTATGGACTCTCATGGTGCACAACGCTCAGCTGGTCTGGACACGAGTTAGACTTTCCCCAATTAGTGTGGTGGCTCCCTGGAGGGTGCTGATTAATGTGGGGGGTCCCAATTAGCTCTAATTGCTAATTAAATCGTGTTCAGGCCAGTTGGGCGTTGTGCACCATGAGAGTCCAGTACCTACTACTGCCAACAAGCTCAGTACTCAAAATATAAAAGCTGTTATATAAAAACATTATGCCATCCCACGAATTTTCGAAGCAACACGACCAAGTGGATAAAAGCATCCTGGCGTTGGTGCCTACTCTGAGGTCGTCCTGTAGACAGGAAGGCGGGGGTGGAAATCCCACCATCGGCTGTGCTGTCTGAAGCTTTCCTGGGCTTTTCGGGAGACCTTCTAGACAGATGTCGGTTCCCTGAAGTCGGCCCAGGATGTATAGTATCCCCTTTGTGCCCCCTCCTTCCTGCTATCCTCTCTCCATCTGTCCACAGGCACGACGCTCATAGCCACAGTTGTTGCCTGGCGCTAATACGAAGGGAAAAAAAAGAGACAGACCCCACACAACTCCAAAGATTCGGATTCCTGGATGCTTCAAGAGTACGTGAAGCCATCGAGAGATGGCGCCTCTTATCGTAACAACAACGCAATCTTCTTCTGTCTTCACGCAACGTTGCAATTCTGTCAGCGGCTGCGGAGAGGCCGACTTTCGGAGAGCAACGTTGTCAGGCTTATTGCAAATGTCGCACACGACGGCTTCGTACAATCAAAACCAGAAATTATTTTTGTGGTATTCTGACTTAACGTAGAGAAACCATATTTTTCAGGGAATGCAGTGGGAGGCACATAAATTGCAGTGACGCATATGACACAGCGGAATATGTAACTCGTCTAAAAAATGATTTTCACCAACATTTGGATTGCTCCGCCTTCGTCGACGAAATTCTACGTACATGAAGACCACCATAGCTTGAAACACGTACAACAGCCCCTATCAAGTCCTCGACGGTGTGTCTAAACAATTCACGTTCTACATCAACGGCTGGCACAGATTGTTTGAAGCCGGCCTACATCGGAAGTAATGGCAGTCAAGACGGGGTCCACGTTGACTGAAAAGGGTAGTCGCTCCTACGTCTCACGCAATTCCTGTGAAACAGCGCGTCGCGGTTCGTTGAGCACCCGTCCTGAGAACATTTCACTCCCAAACTTCTCCTGCTAACTAGGGAGGGCGGTTAATGTGGCGGGACTAGCGCCGTTGTTAAGCACCGCGCTCCGAGGTACGGGCGACACAGGACCACAGAGAAATAAATTGCATGTTCAAGTCGGACCTTGTCTGTACCGAGAGTCCTTCACCTTCCTAGTCGATTGTCATACAAACCGCTGACCTTCACGCTATTATACGACCGTGTCCATAGTAGTATAGCGCCATTACGCACAACAGCCACTTTTTTCTAATCCAGTTCTAGGAATTTCTAATCCACCACCCATTTCTAATCCAGGTCAAGCCAGGTCTAATCCAGGCTCCACCCCTTCATGGTGATCCATCCAATTTCTATGTGATTGGCTACCCTTGATTGCCACATCTGCTCACTCGCTCATAGACACCAAAATTATCTATTCTATTCGATTCTAAGTCGGTTCATAGGCTTCCAAAACACTCTTTTTCTAATCCAGTTCTAGGAATTTCTAATCCACCACCCATCTCTAATCCAGGTCAAGTCACTTCTAAGTCCTCTAGTTGGTTGCTCACAGCTCCACCTCTTCACTGTGATCCATTCAATTTCTGCATGATTGGCTACCCTTCATTGCCACAACATCTGTTCACTCGCTCGTAGACACTAAAATGATCTATTCTATTCAATTCTAAGTCGGCTCATAGGTTTCCAAATCACTCACCTGTCTATTGGTCCGGGGTGGTCACTTCCATTCATTTTTACGACCTAGTGATTGGCTCAGGATCCTATTGGCTACCTCTCATACATGTTCGATAGACTCATTGGTCATTCCTACTCACATGTTACTCGGTCACACGCTTTCAACTGCATATTGCTTCATAATTCCAGCAGCATAATAAACAACCACTCATTGATCAATCCCATTCATTTCTAGGCCAGCTCACAGTTCTCCAAAATTGCTTTTTGATCTGGGAGGCTTTCTTTTTTAGCCTGAGCGACTCTCGCCAATGGTTGGGACACAAAAACATGGTAAATAGTTTTCAATGTTTACTGAATACATCATGGCAGTCTCGGAGATATTGTAGTTCTCCCTGGGTACATATCCATGCACGCCGTACATCTCCGCTCGCATCCATGGCGTTTTTCGCATAAGAACCATGTGGATCACCCAGGCACTCGTCCTTCTCTGTCCGTGACCCAGGGGCAAACCGCAGGAGAGAATAGTATGTGACAGAAGCATTAATTCTCTTCCTGCACATCTTGTGAAGAGATGAAAGAACATTATTATCACCCACTTAAACTTACCATATTCGTAGCTAACATAAGAATAGGAGTCGACGTCATTGCACAGGTATCTCTTGTCGTCGTATGCCATCAGGCTTCTTTTGACATTTCTGATGGTGTACATACACTGCTTCGTTCCAACGATTGATACTTGTTCATTCGATACGCTCGTGTGATTGAACAAGGTATCGTAGTATGTCTCATGGAGGAGGTGCTTGCGTACAATATTCTTTTTGACCCCTTTAGCTCTTGCAATTTGCTTTCCTCCAGCTAATTTGACGGAATACATTTTAGCTTTCAAACATACTACTTCCTCAATAGGTACACTACCAGTTTCGCTTTTGAATGCTCCAAGTCTTCCACGATTCTTTTCACTGTAGAGTGGATGATCCCGATCAAATGAAGACAGATCTAAGTGGTCGTCGGCGATCGCTCGTAACTGATATTCGTAGTCCTTGCAGAATAGGCCGAGGATCAAAGAATCCGTGTCAAAGTAGCAGGTAATCACTGGACAAGTGAGCTTGCTCAGCAAGGTTTCATAGTAGAATGAATACATGGTTAATTTACTGAGTTCTAAAATCGTAAACCCAATCTGGAGCGGGAAATCACATCGCACTTTTCTTTTGCTGCATTTCGTACATGACACAATCCGGGGACAAAATTTCCATCAGCACACATTATGCCCGACTCCCGAGGCGACTCGCCGTCTCCTCATCAAAGGCTACTCGAATATCACACATGTTAAATTTATTTAAAAGTGTTCTCCCAAAGACTGCATTATTTGAGAGTTTGCAGAAGTTTTTCTCGAAAATCGTACACTTGGCAACGCGTCTGGCAACATTGTCCTCGATGTAGGGACGCAGGAATGGTGCTTGACGAAATTTTCGAATTCGGTGAATTTTCGTCACCCTCATACCCAATCTACAATAGAGTGCGAGCAACGCGTAATGAACGACGTACTCGACCCTGTCCTTGCACGTGAGCAACAGCTTTTTGCTGTTAGCAGGCTGATACATTAATTCTTCGAGAAGCCTTCGCTGGAATGGCGAGAGCCATTCCTTTGGGACGACTGCCTTCTCGGGAGCCAGGGGGAAGTACCTCATTACAGCGTGGATAGATTTTGGATACAAGTCACATACGTACCAATACCCCACCTCCGAATCTGTGGGGTGACGCATAAAATCCACGGAGCTAAAATCCTCGACCCATTCGAAATCACCGACAGGGGGTGCTTTATCATACTAAATCCGTAAAGATTGTTGCAATCTATGTATGGTATGGGGGTACACCTCCTCTTTATCAGGATCATAGCCACTACACAGAGGGTTATTGGCACGTAAATGACGCCTGCTCGCCTGACAGAGCCCGCCTCTAACGCCCGATTCGATGGTTCGGTACATTTCCTCATCGGTAATCAATTCAAATTTTGCATTCATATAATTTAATGCGCATTGCCACGAATAGGATGCCAGAAAAACGCAATGAAGCAATTCCAATCCGCATGCGCTGTAGCACAGGCGTCGGAAGTGCTGCATTATGTCTGCATGTAATAGGGCATCCGTTTTCAGGTAGAATGTGTTATAATTCCGTAAACTCAAGCACCCAAAATGTTCAAATACGTGTACAGCGTACTGGTAGTCCTCGTCGCTTACATCTTCCCCAGTTAGATCATTTTAAAAAGCGGATTTTTCTGGGAGACTCAACTCGTCGTACACTGCAAAAGAACTAAGGTAACTGTAAGGGAACACACCTTTACGAAGCAAAATTTTGTAGTCGTCTCCAAATACCTGCTTCAAGCATTGGAACGCCTCTGCAGCCCCCATAGATTTGACGGTTTCCACAAGCTCCCCAAGTGACGAATTTAGGTACTGCATGGTAACCCTGAAGAGGAAAGTACCAATTTCGAAAGAACGAATGTTTTCCTTGGAGCTGAACACAATGATGGGAGGTCGCTTCCACCCGAGAACGTGAAATTCCCATAACAGTCAGCCAGATGATAAGACAAATTGTGGACCATGATCGGCAATTTTTCTCTGGTAGTGCACGTGACGTTACAGGGGTTGCAAAGTGTCGCGATATAATTTGTCTCACCCGCAGCAAAATGCTTCGAATGATCATGATGCCGCACACGAGGTAGGTCTTTCGCGAATTCTCGTTTACAGTATGCACAGTGGGTGGCAGCTCCGTGCTTGGCTTGTTGTTCATCGCTCAGCACAATTGCAGCGGGGCAGGCGTTCAGGGCAATAAATTCATCACGCATCAGGTTTATCGCATTTTCAATAAAGTAGACTGAGCTACACATGATATATGCTTTCTCCAAGCAGCGTGCTTTATTCTTATCGAATCGCTCACGCCTGCATAACAAATTCAGAAAGCAGATGTGAATGGGTGTGTTCCTCAGGTTGTGTGTTTGCCACACAAGCTTAATTTTTGCGAATATTGTAGTATTCTGTTTAATAATTTTCTGGTGGTAGAAAATGTGTTTTGTCATGCTTGACACTTTGCTATTCGAGCAGAAGTGCGTGTAATTTCTTCTTTTTCACTGTCGCTCGTTGTGTCTGTGTTGTGTGTTGTGTGTGTGTGTGTGTGTGTGTGCAACTGTGACCCCACTTAACCAGTAAGTACCTTGTGTATGCTTGTGTGACTCGAGTGATAAATTTATGTGGTATTGCATGAAATGTTGGTTTAAGGATAAGGGTTGTTGCACTTGCATAGCAGTGGCTTCTTATTGCAATTTTCACCAGTGAAAAAAATCAGCGTATGTCGTATTATGCCGCGCGAGTAGAAGTGATTTTCCCAATTCGATTTGTGTACCCTTGTCCTGTGCTTTCTTTTCACAGGGACAACGCGACTGTGTATGTAGCCTTATGCAATAATTATCTGATAGCAGAAATGAGTGCCTTTTTCTCCGTTTATTAGCACGTGCTTCATTTTTTCTTTTTCTTTTCTTTTTTTTTTTGCAGTTATAGCTATTCAAGCAAAAGTACGTGTAATTTTTCATGGCTCTTTTCTTCTTTCGCTGCTAAAGCAGAAGAAAATCACTTGGTAAAGCTGAATAGTGTTCTATCACGGAAAGTGGGTTTGTTTCTGAGTTTGGTTGGTTAGATTTTGTTGGGAGCTCGATATATTGATGAAGTAAGCAGTGCTTAATCTTGCAGTTATAGGTATTTGAGCAGAAATGTTTGTGTCTGAGCCAGGAGTAGAGATTCCAATAAAGCACCTCTCCGTGCATTCCTGAGCTGCTGTGTGCGCGCGCGTGTGTGCTTTTTCCTGGTTTGTGACGTCATCATGTCATGTTGGGGCTTGTTTAGCAGTGTTACAATTTTACCCGCCACTACTATCTTGTTGTTATCTTGTGTTAGCCGCGTAGCGATGTGTGGTGACTCTGCGATTATTCCTGAGGTCTTAAGCCTTTTCCCTCATCGCAAGTGAATTTGTGTACCCTTGTCCTGTGGTTTCTTTACGCAGGGACGATGCAGCTGTGCATGTAGCATTATGCAAGAATTATCTGATAACAGCAATGGGTGTTTTGTTAGTTGATGGTAGTTTGTTAGCATGTGTTTAATTTTTGAAGTCATATCTATTTTGCTATTCGAGCAGAAATGCTGGTATCTGAGGGTTTAACGCTGAGGGTAGAAATTCCTGTCTGAGATGAATCTGCATTTCACTGCAATTTGTTTCATTTAAGTAATAATATTGAAATTCCACAGCCACTGTAAACAAAAAGGGATGGTTATGTGCATGCTCATGGAAGCAACTTGCATATCGGAATGACATGGGATGAGAGCGCGAACTTTGCGCTCAGATGCGGCAATGGTGTAGGCGGACGGAGCATTACGTGAAGCCAAGGGCAAGCTGCGACCTTGAACATGCATGCAAGTTATTTTTAGGCAATGACGACTCCTCGCTCCCGTGCATGTTGGTGCATGCAGCGAGGTCGCCGCAATATAAGTGGGGAGGATGTGTAAAGAGGCAGAAGTCTTCGCATCGCTTCAGGAGTGTGCGGAGCTCGCTTCAAAAGTAAGTATTTTTCATCCACGCTCTGTGGTGCACGTTTTCTTAGTGTTTCTTCTTTTTTCAGTGCCTAGATGCGTGTTCTGCTTTTTTAGATCCTCATGATATCGGGGATGATGAGCCATTAGAAGAGAATTCACCATCTTCTCCAGACGTTTCACCTGGCACATTGCATGCTCACGTCGAGCGATCACATCCCTATGTGGACATTTCTTTCCTGCCTTTCTTTCAAACGGATAGCGCATTTCGAGGTTTCGTCAAAGCGTTTGTGCTATTGGCATCTGTTCACGATCAGGGAGTAGAGGAATTGCGACAATATTTAATGAACCACCTCCACAATATAATTGCTATCTTGCGAGGTGCAAAGAATACCCTCTAGGTTTTACATTTGTTCTGACGCTCTAATGATGAAAGAAAATCGAGGGGATGTAACCGCACACATAGCTCATTTTATGGCGCTTGCTCGCGAAGTCCACAGCGACGGAGCTATTGCAAATACTTTGATGGATGTGATTCAGGAGTCCACCGGGTGCATTGAAAATTACCAGCGCGAGGGTAGTGGGTTTGTATTCCCTGACGTCCAAAAAGTTCAAATGTGTATTTCCGGAATGAAAACTAAAAAATTCGGGTGCAATGGGGTACTTCCCACGAATTTGGCTAAACGCAGAAACGTGTTAACGAATGTCCCTTTACCAGAGCGCAAGGAGGGCCAGTGCTTTAAATACAATACGCTCGCCTTCTTGCACCCGCAGGAAAGGAACCGATGCATATGAAAATTATGCAACAGAGTACTGGTGGCCTAGTCACTTCCCTGTATCCTTCTCTGATCTTGACGAATTCGAAAACAAGACTTCCGTGTGCGTGTACGCATACGTCGATCAGGGAGTACATGTGTCGCGACCCCCAAAACTAGAATGGGAAAAGAAAATTCACTTGCTGGAAGTAGATTAGCATTTTTTTAAACTTAAATTTCCTCTAACGCTTGTTGACAACAAGAAGTAACCATTTCGTATGCGAACGCTGCACACGCTCTTTCGTGAAGGTAGAGAGCATGGCGAAACATCAACGCCTTTGCACGGACGTGAACGAAATCCTGTGGGAATTTTGCGAGCCAGGAAAATTTTTTGTAGAGTTTACTAAAATACAGTACATGCAGCAGTACAACTACGTCGTTGCGTTGGACACTGAGAGCGTACTCGCACCCAGTGGTGTTGGCATGCAACGTCACATTACCTCTAGCTTCTGTGCTGTGCTCGTGCGTACCCATGTCTTAAAGGTGATGAGCATTAGAACACACCATGGGGAAGATGCGGCAAAGCAGTGTGTGAAGGCGCTCAAGGAAATGCGTGATGAAATGATTGCCTTGAGCACCTGCACCGCTGCAATGGTGCTAAGCGATGAACAACAAGCCAAGCACAGAGCTGCCACCCACTGTGCATACTGTAAATGGGAATTCGCGAAAGACCTACATCATGTCCGGCATCATGATCATTCGAAGCATTGTACTGCGGGTGAGACAAATTATATCGCGACACTTTGCAACCCCTGTAACGTCGCGTGCACTACCAGAGAAAAATTACCGATCATGGTCCACAATTTGTCTTATGATCTGGCTGGACTATTACGGGAATTTCACGTTCTCGGGTGGAAGCGTCCTCCCTTCATTGTGGCCAGCTGCATGGAAAAAATTCGTTTGTTCGAAATTGGTACCTTCCTCTTCAGAGATACCATGCAGTACCTAAATTCGTCACTTGGGGAGCTTGTGGAAACCATCAAATCCATGGGGGGTGCAGAGGCGTTCCAACGCTTGAAGGAGGTATTTGGAGACGACTACAAAATTTTGCTTCGTAAAGATGTGTTCCCTTACAGTTACCTTAGTTCTTTTGCAGTGTACGACGAGTTGAGCCTCCCAGAAAAATCCGCTTTTCGAAATGATCTAACTGGGGAAGATGTAAGCGACGAGGACTGCCATTACGCTGTGCATGTATTTGAACATTTTGGGTGCTCGAGTTTACGGAATTATAACACAGTGTACCTGAAAACGGATGCCCTATTACATGCAGACATAATCCAGCACTTCCGACGCCTGTGCTACATGGATTGCGCACCCGGATTGGAATTGCTTCATTGCATTTCTCTGGCATCCTATTCGTGGCAGTGCACATTAAATTATATGAGTGCAAAATTGGAAATGATTACCGATGAGGAGGTGTACAGAACTATCGAATGGGGCGTTAGAGGCGGGCTCTGTCAGGCGAGCAGGCGTCATTTACGTGCCAATAACTCTCTGTGTAGTGGCTATGATCCTGATAAAGAGGAGGTGTACCCCCCATATCATACATAGATTGCAACAAGCTTTACGGATTTAGTATGATAAAGCACGTTCCTGTCGGTGATTTCGAATGGGTCGAGGATTTTAGCTCCGTGGATTTTATGCGTCACCCCACGGATTGGGAGGTGGGGTATTGGTACGTATGTGACTTGGAGTATCCAAAATCTATCCACGCTGTAATGAGGTACTTCCCCCTGGCTCCCGAGAAGGCAGTCATCCCAAAGGAATGGCTCTCGCCATTCCAGCGAGGCCTTCTCGAAGAATTAATGTATCAGCCTGCTAACAGCACAAAGCTGTTGCTCATGTGCAAGGAAAAGGTCGAGTACGTCGTTCATTACGCGTTGCTCGCACTCTATTGTAGATTGGGCATGAGGGTGACGAAAATTCACCGAATTCGAAAATTTCGTCAAGCACCGTTCCTGTGTCCCTACATCGAGGACAATATTGCCAGATGCGTTGCCTCGTGTACGACTTTCGAGAAAAACTTCTACAAACTCTCAAATAATGCAGTCTTTGGGACAACACTTTTAAATAAATTTCACATGCGTGATATTCGAGTAGCCTTCGATGAGAAGACGGCGAGTCGCCTCGGGAGTCGGGCATAATGCGTGTGGAAGGAAATTTTGTCCCCGGATTGTGTCATGTACGAAATGCGCAAAAGAAAAGTGCGATGCGATTTCCCGCTCCAGATTCGGTTTACGATTTTAGAACTCAGTAAATTAACCATGTACTCATTCTACTATGAAACCTTGCTGAGCAAGCTCACTTGTCCAGTGATTACCTGCTACTTTGACACGGATTCTTTGATCCTCGGCCTATTCTGCAAGGACTACGAAGATCAGTTACGAGCGATCGCCGACGGCCACTTAGATCTCTCTTCCTTTGATCGGGATGATCCACTCTACATTGAAAAGAATCGTGAAAGACTTGGGGCATTCAAAAGCGAAACTGGTAGTGTACCTATTGAGGAAGTAGTATGTTTGAAAGCTAAAATGTATACATCAAATTAGCTGGAGGAAAGCAAATTGCAAGAGCTAAAGTGGTTAAAAAGAATATTGTACGCAAGCACCTCCTCCATGAGACATACTACAATACCTTGTTCAATCACACGAGCGTATCAAACGAACAAGTATCAATCGTTGGAACGAAGCAGTGTATGTACACCATCAGAAATGTCAAAAGAAGCCTGATGGCATACGACGACAAGAGATACCTGTGGAATGACATCGCTCCTATTCTTATGGAAGCTACGAATATGGTAAGTTTAAGTGGGTGATATAAATAGTGAAGCTCATAATGTTCTTTCATCTCTTCAGAAGATGTGCAGGAAGAGAATTAATGCTTCTGTCACATACTGTTCTCTCCTGCTGTTGGCCCCTGGGTCATGGACAGAGAGGGAGTGCCTGGGTGATCCACATGGTTCTTATGCGAAAAACGCCATGGATGCGAGCGGAGATGTACGGCGTGCATGGATGTGTCCCCAGGGAGAACTACAATATCTCCGAGACTGCCATGATGTACTCAATAAACATTAAAAACTATTTACCATGTTTTTGTGTCCCAACCATTGCCGAGAGTCGCTCAGGCTAAAAAAGAAGGCCTCCCGGATCAATAAGGAATTTTGGGGAACTGTGAGCTGGCCTAGAAATGAATGGGATTGATCAATGACCCAGAGGGAACAATGCTCTCCTGTGGATTTCCCGTGGAAAACCTGAGGTGGAGATCCGGACGTCCACAGGATATGACCATTTTGGGGAGTTGACATGTAGAGGATGTCCTGAGGAGCTCCGCGTGGCCGCAGTTTTGATATCCTGTGGAAGTCCTGCTATGATCCTCAGAGGTCATAGCAGGGACATGTATGGGACTGTTACAGCTCATGCACACACAGCTGTCTTAGCAAGATTATCAGCCTTAACAGACACGTATTCAAAATGCATAGTGTTTTTATTGGAATTAATTGTAACAGCATGTAACATATAGAAAAACACCGTAGGAACTAAGAACAATATATTTTTAAACGCTACAAATGCAGGTAGCATCGGCATGTAGTGTTAATTTTCAACTTTCACCAGGCTCACAAATTCTGTACAGCGTACTTGTGCAATTAAAACGCGAAAAACCCCGCAAAAAAAGTACAAGCACGCGTAATATATGACAGTCAGGACCAGTACACATTTGTGCAATCAAAAAAGAAAGAAAGAAAGAAACAGCAACAAGAGATTGGGCCACTTAGCCGAAAAGCTTTGGAATCGAAGTCGTATTCGCTTCCAAACAGAAAACAGACACTGTACATTGGTGTTTTCGCGAGCTTCTACAAGTACGAGAGCCCTGTTCGCCTGTGGATCGAAATGAAGGGTGAGATGTGCAAGTTTAATTCGATTGCGTGCACAAACAACAGTGATGTGAGAAACTGCTTGGCGTATTATGTCACTGTGGAGGTAATGTGTCTGTTTCTTACTCATTCGTTTTGAGAAACTGAGTTGGTTTATGGCAAGTTGAATTTGTGCTGTGCTACATCATCCCGCGTTTCTCTCTCTCTTGGAATACATGATCCATGCAGCATCCCATCACGGAGTCGATTTGGACAATCCGTGAAACAACCACAACGGGACCTCCTGCGGATATACGGCTACAAATATACCTCCCAGGGAAGTCCCGCGGAGATCCATTTTCGGATATGGACACTGGGATCTATTTCGGACGTCCGTGGGAGATGGTGTTCTGTCTGGGGAGTGGTTGTCTATTATGCAGCTGGAATTATGAAGCAATATGCAGTTGAAAGCGTGTGACCGAGTAACCTGTGAGTAGGAATGACCAATGAGTCTATCGAACATGTATGAGAGGCTGCCAATAGGATCCTGAGCCAATCACTAGGTTTTAGAAATGAATGGAAGTGACCACCCCTGGACCAATAGACAGGTGAGTGATTTGAAAACCTATGAGCCGACTTAGAATTGAATAGAATAGATCATTTTGGTGTCTACGAGCGAGTGAGCAGATGTTGTAGCAAAGAAGGGTAGC
Organism: Ornithodoros turicata; assembly: GCF_037126465.1. NCBI lineage: Eukaryota > Metazoa > Arthropoda > Arachnida > Ixodida > Argasidae > Ornithodoros > Ornithodoros turicata. The sequence continues at coordinate 9,146,533 of NC_088208.1, forward strand.
CAATCATGCAGAAATTGAATGCATCACCGTGAACGGGTGGAGCTGTGACCAACCAAGTAGAGGACTTAGAAGTGGCTTGACCTGGATTAGAAATGGGTGGTGGATTACAAATTCCTAGAACGGGATTAGAAAAAAAGAGCGATTTGGAAGCCTATGAGCCAGCTTAGAATTGAATAGAATAGATAATTTTGGTGTTTATGGGCGAGTGAACAGATGTGGCAATGAAGGGTAGCCAATCACATAGAAATTGGATGGATAACCATGAAGGGGTGGAGCCTGGATTAGACCTGGCTTGACCTGGATTAGAAATGGGTGGTGGATTAGAAATTCCTAGAACTGGATTAGAAAAAGTGGCTGTTGTGCGTAACAGCGCTATACTACTCTCCATGTCGCACCCACCATATCCGTGCATGTACCACAACCAGATCAACAAGAGGACACGGTTGTTCGCTGCCTCGGGATAGTGGATTGCTACGTGCAGTGAATTACCGGTCCCAGCCCTTTCACCATCTCCTTTACATGCAGTGAATGCACATATGGAAAACCCGAGGAGAAAGAAGAGCAGACATTTCAAAGCTGGGGTAAGTACTACACCAGTAGAGTCACGATCATGCAGAGGAATGATCCGACCCCGTATACTGCCAGAGCTGAGAGCTAACTCTTACTTAACACGACGAACACAATCTAAAACTCAACCAATGCTGTCACATATCTTCTTATCGTACTCCCAGTCACCGCTAAATATTTCCATTAACTTAACATGACATTATTTATCGGAGTTTTGCAGCTAGAGCTACGGCTCACTGTCATCACTGTCAGCACTTCTGGTTTTTGTTCTGCACGGCAACCAAGTCCCAGACTGCAGACAAAACATGCTGCGGTCTATTATATGTCAAACAGACCTCGTGTCGTCCGCAAACGTGCAGTAACACATCCTAATATCACCGCAAAACCTCTACCGGTTATGAACATGACGCTCATTTATCTTGACTATCCCAAAAAGAACGACGCTCTGTTGAATGAAATTCCGCATGTGCCACATGCGCACAATTTACACGTAAACAATTCGTAATTTGCACTACAATACAACAATAATCCCACTATCAGTACGCAGCTTTGAACACTGTGTTTAATATGCAATGCTTCTTAATATTTATTTATTTATTTGAAAGATACTGCCGGCCATCTCTTGATGGCCATGGCAGATGAGGTGAGTACACTACATAGAACACATACAACACATGGCTATACACAGTGCAAAATGTCAAGTGCTAAACATCTGAAGTCTAGAAAGAAAGTTAGCCTACAAGACCTTGTAAAAACCGGGTTGGTGATGGAACTTGTGTAAGACAAGAGGGCAATTTGTTCCATTCTCGTACAGTACGAGGAAAAACCACATCTTTTATTAAATTTAAATTTAAACACATCTTTATTGCAACGAAACTCACGGATTAATTTACTATGTTTCAGTCTTGTGGATCGGCTCGAATTGTAAGTTAAGTAATCGCAGAACTTGAGCCCATTAGTACCGCTAACCGTGCAAAAACTTGAGACGCCGAATTTCCCTACGTTGAGCCAGGGTTGGCAAACCAGATTTAGCATAGAGTGAAGTCGAAGGTGTGTGCTGACCATATGCATTATATATAAATAATCGAAGGGCTTTTTTCTGCACAGATTCTAGCATGTTAGTATGCGTCTGTACGTAGGGATCCCAAAGAATGTCCGCATACTCTAAAATTGGCCGCACTAACGTAGTGTAAGCCGCCAGCTTCGTTGCAGACGTACAGTGGCGCATCGTCCTCCTCAGTGACCAAAGTTTACGGGATGCTTTGGTAGCAACTTGTTCAACATGCTCGTCCCAGCTTAGGTTTGATGCTATTGATACACCAAGGTATTTCTGGTTCTCCACTTTACTCAACACAGTAGTATTAATGCTATACGGAAAGGACAACGAAGTTTTCTTCGTTGTGACACACATGAACACGCTCTTTTTCACATTGAGCTCCATCTGCCACATTTCGCACCACCTAACAATAGATTGAAGACAGTTGTTTAATTTGTCTTGGTCGTTAGTAGTGTTTATACTAGAATACAAATTGCAATCATCAGCAAAGAAACGACACTGGATTCCCGGAATGTCTATGCAAAGGTCATTTATAAAAATAAGAAACAGCAGCCGTCCAAGCGCGGACCCCTGTGGTACTCCGGGGAGAATTGCCAAGGAATGCGAATGGGCTCCGCCAACACTCACGAACTGCTTACGATTAGTAAGATAGGAGTGAAACCATTGCAGTATACGATCATTACTTATTATGTTTTTCAATTTATACAACAGCTTAGTGTGCGAAACTCTATCGAAGATCTAAAAACACAACGTCCGTTTGACCCCCTTTGTCTACAACAGAGTCAAAGTCATGAACTATGCGTACAAGTTGCGTAACAGTCGAGTAACCTCGCCTAAAGCCGTGCTGCTCTTTCACCAAGAAATCACTTTCTTCCAAAACGCTAATTATGTGTTTGAAGACAATATGTTCCAGAACTTTGCTACTAGTACTTAGCAGTGATACCGGCCTGTAGTTAGTAATGTTTGATTTATAACCGCTTTTAAACATTGGTACCACTTTGGCTACCTTCCAGTCAGACGGGATTTCACCCGATCTTAAGCTGGATTGGTAAATGACACAAAGAAACTTTGAACACCACTCTGCATACCGCTGTAAAAAGACATTGGGTATCCCGTCTGGACCACACGCCTTCTTCGTGTCCGTCGACAACTGCCACCCCATTGAGTTTAATCTCTTTATTCTTATTGTCCTTTTTAACCAGATGACGCCAGAACCGTCTTGGATTATGTTTAAGAATAGTTGTGCATAGTAACATTAAAGAAGTGGAAACGAGAACGGCGTACTAGTGAACGCAATTTTTGACGCAGTACCGGGAGTGAGCCTTTGTGCCCTGGATGGAACCTTTCTATCCTATTTATTTTAGGTTTCAATTGTAAAATCTCACGCGTTACCCAATGATTGCGCTTCTTCCGCTTCACAGTGCGCAAAGGCACAAACTTTTCGATGCACTCCAGGGCCAAATTCTTAAAGAAAAGCCACCTTTTGTCAACAGAGACTGCGGTATCCTCACAAAGCACAATAAATCGGTCAAACGACTCTTCCAGCATGTCTACAACATCAGTATCACTTGCCCTGCTGAAATCACGATATTTGTTGGTCTCAATATTTGTCCCCCAGTTAATTGACATGTTCAATGTACAAACAACTGCATCGTGGTCAGATATTCCGTCTGCGATCGATACATCAATTAGCGTATTTGCTGCAGCGAAACGAGGTCAATCAACGACTCGCCATCATATAACCAAGGGGATGAAACTCGCGAGTTCCTTTGCGGACTAAAGTGATGCGCTGCGAGCCTTTCGCGTCATCAAACGTCATGAAACGTCAAAATTTTTACGTCGAAGCGCGAGTTCTCTACCGAGAGCATCCCATTGGCTCCTGCGGCCGCTCCCCTGTTATGCGAGCGCTCATTGGTCGGTTTTAAATTATAACCTTTTCGTGGCGCGGGAAAGCCGGCACCGCCGTGTCTTGGATGCCGGAGGAGCTCGCCGTAAAGTTTCGAAATGTGGTGCAGCAGGGAGCAGGGACGCACGCAAAGCATCTTTGCCGGCACCGCTTTGGATGGTTTTTAGTGCCCGTCGATACCGACTCTGCAAAACTTGAATCCTCTTGGATACTTCTGCAAGTGAATTCAGTGATAGATAAGTGGAAGGCAGGTGTGCTTCGCTTGCTTGGCGCGACAACGATTCAAGAAGGATCAATACTGTGTTTTTCCACTCGATGGCAGGTAAGTCAGTTCCTATTTCATTCTGCCACTTAGCGTAGCATAGCATAGCACCGCATCTGTGGCATATACGCAACATTTCGGCCGGTATATTTTTTAGTTTTCACGTTTTCTGATCCCTGTTCTGGTCTTTGTTGCTCAGGTATCAACTAGGTACTGCTCAACTCATATCTGCTTCAGAAAAGCATCTGCATGGACGCAATAGAATGGATATGCCACTCTGAGTGGTTGGAACATCATCTTTTGGCTTAGCAGCTGCACAGGTTCCTTTGTGACGGGTCAGCCTTGACATGTGACACTACACAAGCAGCAAAGGGATATGGACATGTTTTCTCTCATGCTGGATTTATGAATGTGTGTGCCTGTGCAGTGAATTTACTGATCTACTGTGAAATCTTCTACGTGAGACATATCAGCTAACAGCGAATGCGAAGTTGCTTCGGCATATTACTCGAACTACAGATACAATGTTCATGTGAAGTTTGTGTCTGGCGCAGATACAGAAGACTGCATATGTGTGATTTGGAAATACCAATCCCGAAAAATAAAGCACCTTGTTCAACAGAAAGAGCCAACGCTTCCGCGTTTTATTTATTTCACTGGATGCGAACGAAAATCCAGAACCGCCAAAGCGGGGGACAGAACTGAGGGGAAAGGGAAAAAGAACGCTCGGCAGCGTCGCTTTACGTCACCCGTCACCCAGGGAAACAAAATAAAACAAAGGAAAAATCTACTCTACCGAGGCCCAACGATTGGCCCGTCGTCAGAGGTCACGTGAGTTTTTTCCAACAATAGAAATATACTACACGTTCATTCCCCTGATATAACTGTATATAACAACATAAAACTGAAAAACTCACGCTCGAGACACCAACTGTGCTGCGCCCAAATCATTATCAAAGGGATGCACGGCCATACATGAAAGACCAACCGGAGCAACCCACGTTTACACTCGAGGAACGGCATTGCAATGCACTGTTAGTGGTCCAAGTGTGTAACAACCATCACAGGAAGCCGCTTTAAAAACGGTCTTCACACCTGCTTTCTAGAAACAATGCGTCGCGGTGATTCAATGCGGTCAATACACTTGTTTGTGGGAACTTTTTGGAGAATCCGGTGAACACAATAGAAGTGAATGCATTGACTGTCTTGACAGGTGACAGATGGTTGTAATGACGTGACTGTAATCATATTAAAGCATTGAAGCCGTTTTGATTTCCGGCCATTAATTATTCCGGAAACGGAAAGTCACGTATTAAGCTGGTTCAGTAGTAGTGAGTCAATCCATTGTTAATTCATTCAATAATGCGTTGAATGCGGAGGAAATCAGTCAAAAACGATGTAACGCAGCCAGTGGTTGCTAGCTGTTCCCAGTGATTTCCCCAGAAATTCACTGCTGGGGGATGCCGAGCTTTGAAGGGTGGGGGAGGGGGGGGGGGGTGGTATGCGTGGTGAAGGTTCCACTTAAATATTTTCTGAGACACGGAAAGAATCGTGGCACAATGGTGACATATCTGCACAGCTTTCCCGTTTTATTTAAACATGATATTACGTTAGAACTCAGTACATTAGAATGCAGATTCGTTATGAACGACATTTCAACATTAAGATGCATAGTCACACGACCGATAAAGATAAAAGACTAGCACGAAGCTCTCTCACGAAGCTCAATGAATACCTAGAAACCAACGGTGAAAACCTTAGACGAAAAAAGCAGAATACATCGCTTGATCCAGTTGGGCGCAAATGCTTCTTGATGACCTACATTGAGTTTGCGTGCCCGCACGCATTTTTGCTCGTATATGAGCGCAATATATGCATTGAACAGTCACTTTCAAATGGTTTTGGACAAATGCATGGTACGATCATCTGCATGACTCTGGTCCTACAGCCCAAGTATGACCGTACAGGATGTAATTGGACTCACTACCAGAACGTGTTGGTGGCTGAGCTGGGTGGGGCCACCTGAGAAATTTCAGGGGGGAGGGGTTCCAAAAATGCAGGGGGGTGTAGGGAAATCCCTGGCTGTTCCTTGAACAACATTCAGCCGTTCACGGATGACGCATGGCTCCATACAAGGAACCCCTCTGCTACCAGAACTACTCTGCGGAGCTTATTGATAGACCTCGGTCTTCGCCTCGCCGACCATATCTCACGTTCCAGGGCACGGTGAGAGGAATGTGGGGCCCAAGCTGGATAAGCAGGTGGTGATCAGACAAAGACCGACGACCCCACATGCAGGTTACCGTCAAGACGGCTTCAACTGGTTCGCTTTCTGGTGGAGATGTGTAACGTAGCTGTTGTTACTAGATGTTTATATAACACACTTTTGCCGTTGCAGGCTGGCTTCAGACTGCTCAGCTCCTCTTTCGTCGTTTTGTTCTTCACCATTCCTCTTCCACGAGGCGGCTTCCATGTGAGGCGGCTGTATGACTCCCATTCTCTGTACAAGTTGAACTTCTGCGCAGGAGAGGGGAAAATGGACGGAGAAATCACGGGGGCAGCGTTCGTTCACTCACCGGCCGCCAAGGAGTAACTAACGTGCTCAATGTTGTGCTTGGGGTTACTTCGTTGCTTCCTTCCCACGTGAACCGACCCACGTGGGATCTCCGCGTCCATTTTGTTGTGCTGGAGGGCGGCCAATCATATGCCGCGTTAGGTTATGTCAGGCTGAGGAAAAGAGGAGAACTGAGGAGCTGCGTGGAAGCATGACCTGCTTGCACAGCGTATTCTCACCACGCGTGAGTGCCAATATAAGACACTGAACAATGTGTTGGAAATAAAACAACACCAAAAGAGCCCCGCACTCTGTCGCTATAATATCGAGATACCCCCGAGTGCATCACGTGATATGACGCACTCATATTCTGCTGTGTGGAATAGGTCCTAATTGCTCTTCGTGCTGGTAACATCCTACACTCATGTCTGTCATGCTTTAATACGTTAGCATTTGCAGCCCCATTTCGAAGAGAAGTCGGCGTTGTAGCGGGGTGACTAAAGTGTCCGTCTACAGGGCTGCACATGACGGAGAATAGGGAATCAGGATGCGCTCCGCAAGCTGATTCGCTGTTCTCCGTCACGTGGAAGCACGGAGCGACTGCAGCTCGGTGCGTGTAGTGCGTGAGCTGGTAGTGCGTGAGCGTGAGCATGGTCAGTTCCGCCACGAGGGGGATGGAATAATTCTATTGTTGGGGAAAACTCACGTGACCCAGAGCATCGGACCAATCGTTGGACGACAGTTGAGTAGCCTTTTGCTTTTCTTTTTTTTCTCCTTGGGTTATGTGTGACGCTATCGAGGCTTTCCCTTTCTCATCTGTTCTCTCCCTCCCCCCACTTTGGCGGTTCTGGGAGGTTGTCGATTTTCGTTCGCGTCGAGTGAAATCAATGACGAAACGCGGAAGAGTAGGCTATTTCTGTTACGCAAAGTGCTTTATTTTTCGGGATAGTTATTTCCAAATCACAAATATGCGGTCTGGTATAGCTGCACGAAATGCGGTCTGCTATAGGCACCAAACATGAACAATGCATGAACAGTGTTTCTGAAGTTCGAGTGACATGCGGAAGCAACTTTGCACTCACTGATAGCTGATATGGAAGACTTCACTGTAGAACAACAGTCTATGGACTGCACAGGCAAACACGTTCACAGATCCAGCATGAGAGAGAACGTGTCAATATCCCTTTGCGGCTTGTGCAAGCCTCTGGTCGACTCGTCACAGAGGAACTTGTGCAGCCGGTACGCTGAAACATGAAAGTGCTCCAACCACTCAGAGTGGCTTATCCATGCAGATGCTTTCCCGAAGTAGATATGAGTTGAGTGCTATACCGGAGCAAGAAAGATCAGAATAGAAACCAGAAACGTGAAACCAAAAATTATATTTAATGGAATGCTGCATGTATGCCACAGGTGTTGTGCTATATAGCACAACAGCTATACCGCTATATAGCTAAGCGGCAGAATAGTATAGGAACTGAATTACCTGCCATCGAGTGGGTAGCGGAAAAACGTAGTATTGATACTTCTTGAATCGTTGTTGCACCAAGCAAGCGAAGCAGAACTGCCTTCCAGTTATCTATCACTCAATTGACTTGGTATCCAAGAGGCCACGAAATTTTCCATATCGACAACATATTAAGGCAAGGACACTAAAAACCATCCAAAGTGGTACCGGCACGGATGCTTTGCTTGCGCCCCTAGCTTCTGCACCCACCATGTACCGAAACTTTACGCCGCGCTGCTCCGGCGCCGCCGACAGCTTGAGCGCGCGATGGAAACTTTGTAATTTCAAATCGACCAATCAGCACTCGCATACCGAGAGAGCGGCCTCAGGACCCAATGGGATGGTGAGGGTTGAGAATCGCACAATCGACGCAAGATCGACGCAAAAAAATCGGACTTTTCATGATGTTTGACGACGCGCAAAGCTTGCAGCGCCTATCCTTAGTCCGCAAAGAAACTCGCGAGTTTCATCCCCTTGGTTGCGCCTCGTCACTGGAAATGTTGAGACGTGTTTAGCAAGGGGATGAAACTCGCGAGTTCAACGACACACCGTACAATTCTTAATACCGAGCCAATCTCATGAGTGCGTACCCTTTTATGATGAGCATCTTGTTTCCCTGGTTGCAGAGCGGAAAGCGCTTGTGTGGCACGTAATCCAGCTGTCAAAATCAGACGGTGCACGAACGTGTTCTTCGCTCTCGAATCGCTCCAACTCACGAATCATTCTAGTTCTGGAGTTGATACGCCGTTCGGGGGATAATAGTCGTGTCCAGAACAGCACCGCACGCGTAGAATCACATTGCCGCATGAATAAACCCGCGAACTTATTTGTACAAACTGTTCTGTCGACACCACCAAAGCACGGAACACAAGAGGACGCGTGCCGGACAAGACGTGCTATTTTGAAACTATGCTGAAACGACCGCTGGGACGCTGCACGCACATGCCCGCGTACGAAATGCGATTTCAAAACGTTGTCGGCCAATCGGAGCGCGCACACAGTCTCGGCCAATGAGCTTACAACGTTGTAGATGGGCGCAGTGGTACCTAATCTACAGCCGTATACTCGGGTACCTGAGGATGACTGGTGACGCCATGTCGGCGGTGCGGGAGCAATCCTCCGCAATGTTTGTGTTTCTGAAGATTTCTCTGCAGCGGTTCGCTCGTCGAGGAAACACCTACTCGCCTTCGCTAGGTCCCAAAAGGACCCCTTCAAACTGCGGTATGATAAATTGATTAGAAATGAAAAATGCTACGAGTACGACCCGACATTATCCCAAGTCAAGGAAGTGCAAAGATAGCACTACTCGACTAGCTCCAGGGAACGCACGAAGTTATCATTTCTAGTCTCTAAAGTCAGGAGTGTTATCCCAAAGCGAGATAGCTTGTGTCATGAAATCATGTCATCTCAAAGCAATATCTTTGCTTTGTGCGAAACGTGGTTAACCCCTGATGTAACGGACAATGAACTCCTTTCGAATGTTCCCGGCTTTGTATTTTACAGAAACGATCGCATTTCCCGGCGAGGAGGGGGTGTCCTTCTGGCACTTAGAGACTGTTTATACTCTCATATTGTGAACATTTCACCTTGAACTGCTGTGGGTTTGCGTTCAGGGCCACTTTTCACGTTTATTAATTGGTCTTTGCTATCGGCCACCAGAGTTTGTAAATGTTTGTTCCTTCTTGCACATTGCTCTAGACGTGGTCACCCAGCGATACTCCAAGATTGTGCTAGTTGGCGACTTTAACTACCCGGGCATCGACTGGTCCTCTCTGCACTCGCCTTGTCGCGAAGAGCGTGGCATCCTCGATTTATGCTCCACTTTTTGTTTAAGCCTGGCTGTACAATCTCCAACAAGAATAGCCACAACAAGTTCTAATCCTCTGTATCTCATTCTGACGTCTGACCCAGAACTTTTCGATGCCGTATTTACGTCACCGTGTCCTGTTAGTGACCATCTTACTGTATGTGCAGAAATGCAGTTTGAACATCCACCACCGAAAAAAGCAAAACACATGTAATCTCATCAAGTTGTATAACAAAGCAAACTTTGACGTCATTAACGTTACATTGGTCTCGTGTTTAATCGAATTCCCTGAACGGACTATGCACCGAACAGCGGAGTAAAGCTGGTCAGTCTTCAAGGAGCTACTGAATGCCCTGGTGACTGCTCATGTACCATAGATCACTATATCACACAATCCATCAGCATCGTGGTTCAGCCTATCAATTAGACGGTTAACTAACAAGAAGAAGCGTCTTTTGCGCAGAATTCGTGATGACCCGGGCCCTGATCGCTAGCCGCATACCGCGCATGTGCAAAGCTATGATCCTTCGCGATTAAGAAACCGAAAAGGGACTTTTAGACGGACACCCTACCCAGAATGACGACACAAAATCCACGGAAGTTTTGGAACGTGTTAGATCCGGCTACCACTCAAGAATTCAGTTAAGCGGTGACGAAGGCAACAGCCTTCCCGAGAATGCCATCTGTGAAACCTTTAGCGAAAGTTTCGCAACTGTGTTTAGCTCGAGTAATATCAGTGAAAATCGTCCCGCTCAAGGAATTATCATACCGCCAATGAACGAAATCCCAATCCCATCAAACGGGATCGCTAGGATGATTGACGGTCTCAGAATATCTTCGGCTTCTGTATTTGACGGTATAACCCCCAAAAGTACAAAATAGATATTTACCGAGTTTCTGGCAGTTATCTTTTCGCAGTCTCTCTTATCCGGCATCATCCCTCTGGACTCGCGCTTGGGGAGAGTTGTCCCAATTTTTAAAGGAGGGGACCGTAGTCTACCATTGAACTACAGACCCATTTCTTTGACTAGTGTTCCTTCCAATATTCTTGAACACATAATCTATTCGAATCTTTCTTCATTCTTGGAAGGCCATTCTTTCTTTTATGAGCACCAACACGGATTCCGTAAGGAATACTCTTGTGAGACTCAACTTGCTAGCTTCGCTCATGATCTAGAAACTGGCCCGGATAAGAGGGTGGCGACAGACGCTATCTTTCTCGACCTCAAGAAGGCGTTCGATAGGGTATCTCACAGGGGTCTTCTTCATAAATTATCTGGTTTAAACCTTCTCCCATCTCCCTTAACTTGGATCGAACAGTTCCTGTCCCACCATAAACAAACCACGATATAGTTAACGGTACCTTATGATCCTTCTGTTCTGTCACGTTGGGCGTCCCCCAGGGCACCGTTCTCGGCCCGTTATTATTTCTCATATACATTAACGACCTGCTCACCAACATCACCTCAAAAGTTCGGCTTTTCGCAGATGACTGTGTGGTGTATCCAGCAATATCGAGTATGTCAAATCAAATCATATTACAACGCGGTCGTAACTTGATTGGTGAATGGTTCAGATTTTGGCAAATGGAACTCAGCTTGCCGAAATGCGTATTTGTTCGTTTCAGGCGTTCCTCACCGCCTGTAACTTTTACCTACCCTATCTCCAATCATTTTCTCTTCCCTTCCGCATCATGCAAGCACCTGGGCCTTACCTTTTCATCTAATCTTTCATGGAAGGACCATATCTTAGCCACCTGTAAGAGGGACGATTGCCTGCTTGCTTTCCTTCGACGTAACGTAAGACAAGCGCCCACAAACGTTAAAATAATCGCATATAACACTCAGGTCCGACCTCAGTGAGTACGCAGCCTCGATATGGGATAACCTGCAGTCCTATTTGGAAACGCTTCTACAGTCAGTCGAGAACCGGTGCGTCCGTTTCATCTTATCGGACTATTCCATTCAATCAAGTGTGCCCTTAACGAAACTTAGTCTAAGTCTTCCCACTTGGACATTAAGGAGGAAATACCACTGATGGCCACTAACTACTTCTACAGTAGTTTAACTATAACTATTAACTACTTTGCGATTGAGTAGTTTAACTAGTAGTTCAAATACTTTTCAGGGGAGTAGTTAAAACTACTTCTGCAACTACTGCAATGTAGTTCAACTACATCTATAACTACTTAACGTTCTCCATCAACACCAATCCCTTGTAGTGTTCTTGGACACCCAAATATGAATCACAAGCAATGATAAACTTATGCTCAAGCAATTGCTACGATCGTCAAACACAAAGCTTGCGGCTGGATTCTTTCTGTGCCTACACGATAAACTAAATTACAGAATTATTTCACAGCAAATGAGGCTTCATTAGACAAGAATTAAAAGTGAAGATTTAGTACACATGCACGACACAATCGCTCTGCACCTCCGTTCTCATCAAACAAGTGACACAAGGTAAAAGTCGGAAGCACAATCGTGCCGTAAAGCTTGCGGCAAATTCGGAAGTAGCTGGCGCCTTCAGTAACCTAACTACTGTAGTTAACTACTTAAAATTGTAGTTTAACTAGTAGTTGCCACTACATTTCTGCAAGTAGTTGATAACTACTTTGTAACTACAATCAGGTAGTTTAACTAGTAGTTTAACTACATGTAGTTAACTACTGGCCATCACTGGGAAATACCTTCGGATATGCCTATTTCATAAGTTCTTCTACGCTACATCCCTGAGTCAGCTATACATCATTCGGGCATTCGGGCCCGGTATATTTCTTACCGCACCGATGAGAGTCAGAAAGTATCACGTACTATTTCTAGTACCGAGTCCTTCAGACACTCTTTCATACCTGTCACCGAAAACGAGTGGAACTCACTCCCACAGAACATTGTTGACATCGCAGATCCCCTAACCTTGCGCATGCATTTACTTTCCCATTTGTTTCATAAATAACTTTGTTGTCACATAGGTTGCCTTGCCAGTCTACTGTGGCCAGCGTATTATCGTTATTGCTTTGAATTACTATTGTTATTATTCTTGTTTGTTCTCCTTCTGAACTAATAGTGTGCAAGGGCTGTTGTTAGGTTTTGCTGTATCGTTTACCCATGTAATGACCCCTAGTGGTCCTTGGGATTTGGAATAATAAATAAATAAGAAATATGATGTTAACAGGGGACCCTAAAAAGATTAGCTGGTTAGTAGATAGAAGGAGGATAGTTGTCACTTCAGGCACGAAAATGGGAAGACGGCGTGGTCTCGCTGGTGATGACAAAGTGGCGGTCCAGATGGCGTCCCCATTTGGTCAAGACAGATGTTGAATAAAGGTACGGACCAGCAGCATGTTGCCAAAGGCAAGGTAGACGTTTATTAATGCTTTCGGTTGGTATAGGGCCGAATTAAAGAGTTCCTTCAATTGTGATGCGTCGACGCAGGCCGATGAACTCTCGTGGCCTCTCTCGCGCCCATCACTTTTGTGGATGGGCGATGCCACGTTGAAGACGATAATTGGACGGCGGTGGTGATGACGATGCTGCTGCTGCTCACAGAAGACAGCAATTACCTTGAGACCTATGTCCTCGACACATAGAAAGCGCCTTTCACACAGATTAACGCATCTTCGTTCCTGCAATTTCACCTTCAAATGTTCATCGCTGTTGAGTGGTCTGTCGTTCTTGTAATACAGATTGTAATCGAAATGCAGGTGCGTAAGGGATGCTCTGAAAGAAAAGTGTTTGGTTTTAGTACTCTTAACGTTTCTGAAAGCGAAAACGAATTTCACAGTCACTATTCTTCTGAAATGAGCAATTCCAGAATGAAAGCAAAAATAGATCTCGCCATATCATTGTATCCACCTGAGGCCTGGCATTTCAATTGCATAATGGCAGTTCAAGATGATGATGATTCAGTTTTAATAGCGCATAAGCAGCTCAGGCCATAGTGCCCCAAAACCATGGTAAAACAGTGACTAGTTAAAAATCAGACGATTATACTAAAATGACATACTTGGTAGGTTGGTAAATTGAGATATAAACAAAAACATGATACGATAAAAATAAGATATTGAAGAGAAGGCAGAAACAATTGTTGGCATTGTGTGGATGGTGTCGAGTTTTCCACACTTGGTGGTCAATAATAATGTACGCTGGATATGCTATAGCATCAAGAGTACAGCGATATACACACAATATGCTGTGGAGATATGTGAAACCAATATAAACATACTTACATTTCAAACTTCTTTGAAAAAGGCAGTCCAAGTATGCGGGATTTGTCAGACTCGATACAAAGCCAGAAAGCACAGTGTGGAATGACTGTTTCCTCTTTCGAAAGCAGAGGTGCAGCCACCACGACTCTTCGTCATCTCATGCTTCAGAGCGGCATAGCCTAGTAAGAAGCCGTCAGAAGGATCACATAAAGCTAACTGGGTTGAAGAAGCGGAGGGCACTGTGGCATGCGCAAGAAAGCATACGCGTTACACAACAACTACGAGAATGATCGGATGCACTTACATGGTTTTCAGTGCGTAGACATGGAACTAAAAAATAAATGTAGTAACCTTGTTGAAACTACTCTTCCGTCAGAACCACACAAAAGCACACTTGGTTTCTTTAGATGAAGATTCAAAGAATTCAACTTCAGCATTTGCAGTACATCATCAGGTCCCGATGTTCCTTTGAGATGCAGCAGACAGAGGCGAGTGACTGCCGTTGCGATTCGTTGCTTCGCAGCAGATCAAGAACAGTACTCCCCAATGATCGGTGAAATGTCCACAATATGGCGAATAACTCCGAAACCAACCCAATGACCCGAAAAAAGCAGAATGAGCTGGGAATCACACAAGTTTGCAGTTCGCAAGCAACATGGCAACCATTATAGCTGAACGGATACGGAACCATATGGAACGCCGTGCACGGATTGAAAAGAAAATCGTAGAACCTACTGGGCAGGTGTTAAACGGAGGGTATATTTTTCTTGTGAGACTCTGTAGGAAAAACATATTAACATATATAGACAGGGTATTGGTCAGCATGGGACGCGTTTGAGCCAATTGGGGGTGCTGCCAGTGGCCCTCGTGTCGACGTCATCTTGATGGTGGGCCGAGGTGGATATTCTATATAAACCTATGTTTTCTTGGTTTGAGGCTAGGCGTGCTGCCCTCGGATGAAGTTGAATCTTTAAAATTCGGGTTTAGAAAAACCATGGGGTTTTAATGCATGAATTTTTCGCATGGAGAGTCCTTCTTGGGTGTTTTATCGACTGCAAGTACGAAAGAGCTCCCACAGTTTCTGGTCAGAGTCCCTTTAAGGAAGCCCGTAACAGAATACTCATAGTGAGGCATTTTAAAATATGTTTTCTTGAACCTTTTCAAAGTCGACATATGTTTGCTTGTGTAACTGTCAATCTGGGCCATTTCAGCAAAACCAGCCAGAGGTGACTTGATTCTCTTATATTTCACTGGAAAAAAATGTGTACATTTTTTTTTATGTGCCTGAATGTAAACTTTTATCGCATCATTTGTTTTTTGTTTTTTTTAACAATGGGGGCGCATCAAACCCAAACCATGCTCAAACATGAAAAAGTGTTGTGTGTTACGAGCTTCCTTCTGACATCTACATAAGTCATTTCTGCGCTTTCTTTGCCCGGTGTTAGAAGGAAAGCATGGGTCTGCGTTCCCGAAAGGCATATAGAACGAGAATGAATCTGATGACGTGGTGAGGACTCAAGAACGGAACACGCTTTGGACAAAGTTTACAATGAGTCTCCATGGCTTTTGAGGCCTTGGAAATGGCATTCTGAGGTTCCAGTGTATTCAAAGAACAGTGAGAACAAAGTGCTTGAAGTAGTATAGATACATATAACTATAGATGCATATCTTACAGCCCTTCCATGGCGAATAGTTGTTGAGGTGCGTGAACCAATGTGTATGTTCCTGAAGTTATAATCTTATTGCGTTACACATCGACATTACTGTCTCTTGGTTAATGAAATGAAGGAACCTCTGCTGACTTAAGTTGTTCATCAGAAGGAAAATAGTCTTTTTTTTATAAACGAACAAACAACTGTTTCTTCACAATAGTGTGCAGCTTATTTGCAGAAAGGCATTTCGAAAGTGTCTCCAGACTTGTGTTAACTACACCAGTTTCCTACATTTATCGGCACATAGGCTGTCAATGAAAAACATTGCTTATGCTGGCCACTTCGGCGGCATGATACACGCAGGAAAGTACAGACGCATGTTCCGTTTTCACGATTCTACGGTTCTGAGGCCGGAACACGCACAGAAGGACAAACACAACACATCCACAAGGTGCCCATTTCACAACAATCAAGGCACCCCTGTAGGAGAATGGCGATGTGCCGTGCCGTGACGGTAAAAGATGTCCGCGACAATGCTCAGAATACGACAGGCGGGAACTTATATGGGGACATCGACACGAATTTCTTTTCATTCTCACATTTGACAGGCAGGCAGCAGAACAAAGCTCTAACCGCAATGTCAACCTAATCCTGATAGCCGGCAAAAAATACAGCAAGCGATTCGCTCAGAGTCGGTACTCTCGTCCTCAGCCCACCGCAAAGAACCACACCCTACAGGGGAACTATTTTCAGACGCGGGAGCCAAAAGCCTTTCCTGCTCTTGGACTGCCGTGCCTGTCGATCAATCAGTGACTACCTTTTTTCAATGCTTGAATCTGGAAGTTTTATATCGCAAAAGTTGTTTTTTACGGCTTTACCTTTACACCGTGTATTTTTTGTAACGTTGGGGGAATGTGATACGTCACTTTGCCGGCTTGCGCTGGGGATGTAGTGAGCCGGACCTTCTTGCACTCCACAAAGCGCTTGTTCGTGGCTCAGTAGCCTACAGCCTTCCTGCGTTGCACGGACTATCACGGACATCCGAACACAAGCTCCGTTGCGCCTTGGCGCGCAGCTTGCGGACCTGTCTTGGCGTTCCGCGTTGCGCTGAGACGAGGATGGTGGTAGCCGAAGCCAGGGAACTTCCAATTGGCGTCCTCCGCCAGAGAGAAACTTTCCGCCACTATTTGCGATTGCGCGCTCACCATCGCCGTCACCCACTGGTACAGAAGCTTCGTAAGCGGAACCACAGCAAAATCGCGTAGTGTGCCCAAGAACTAACGGACCATATACCTGCCTTCACTGTTGCCCCAACCGCTTCTTCGGTAGCACCATGGATACTGCCGAAACCATCCATCTCGTCTCACATCCCGGGAATCAAGGGGTCGAAGAGCCAAACCCCTGCTCCAGTCCTCAAGCAGGCTACTCTGGAGTGGATGGACGCTGCATATGGAAACCAAACCGCCGTATATACGGACGGTTCCTCTACTACTGGCGGCTCATCTGCGGCATTTGTAATTCCAGAGGAATCAATTTCACGTGGGTTCCGCCTATCACAGCGCACCTCGGCCACCTCTGCGGAGTTGTATGCCATCCTGTTATTCCTAAAGTCTATTTTGGATCACCATCCCCGCCTCTGGGTGGTTTGCACAGATTCGCGGGCAGCGCTGCAGTGCATAGACAACATGGGCATCCCTGGCTCCTTGGCTCCGGTGGTAGTGAACATATTGACGACGCTCGAGGTTTTAGAAGACAGGGGCCACCGGTTGACCCTCCAATGGGTCCCTAGCCACATTGGCATAAGAGGCAATGAAGTAGCGGATCGGGCAGCTGCTGCAGCTCACCATCGCCGCTCAGCAGTCCCCATCATACTTTCGAATGGGGATAGACGCTCCCTCTTGTCCGCATTGACTTCGCCTTGGGCCTACCAGGAATGGTGTCATGACATCACCCGGTGGTCGCTTCTGTATGCTGTTGACCCAACACTATTGTTTGAAATGCCAGGTGGTTTCCCTCGCCTCTTTACCTCTCTCGTACGTCGTTTACGACTCAGCGTCGCATTCACCCCTGCACTCCGGTATAGGCTGGGCCACAGCAACACGGCGCTGTGTACAACTTGTGGTGTCGCGGCAGCAATCCGACACAATTTAGAAGACTGCAGCCAGTACGTATGCGAGCGACGGGCCTTTAAATGTCAACTTGAAATGCTCGATCAGAGGCCATTCAACATCTGCAAAGTTCTCGGCCCATGTAGTAACCCTGGACATCAGTGCCGTGCACTTGGCGCTTTTCTTTCCTTTCTGAGGGCCACCGGCCTCCTTCACGAACTGTAGGGATTTCCTTTCCTCGTCATCCTCTCATATGAACCTCTTTGGAATGGGGCAGTGTCCTGCACTCAACGCAGGGAAACATCCCACATCATCATCATCCATTCATCTATGTTGTTGTTGTTTGTTGTGTATTTTTTAGTGATTCATTTTGAGGGGTTTATTCTCAAAGTTTATTTTGCGAAGCGTAGACCACAGTGATCCTCGGCTCTCATAATCTTTTTTTTTTTTGTTTATATGTAATTGTTAAAAGAGAAGGCTGTATATATTCGCGTGGTTTTTGCTATTTTCGTGTAGAAATTCAGCGTTCCTACAGGTTAGGGGTAAAATGGCGGGAGTATCACAATGTTCCCCCTCATTACACGCTGCTGACGTCTGCCGGTGCGGAAACAAATTTACTGAGTGTGCCCACCTCTATCCATCTATTGTGTTTCCTCCTGGGAAGATAACTGTCATGTACATTTTCATATGACCCTATTTTTCTCTTTCACAGTGTCCTGAAAACTCAGCAGCGAACAGGAGGCACAGAAATCCCAGCACAAATTATGTGGCAGATCTACAAAGCGTACGAGGAGCGGGTGAGGGACGTACTCTATGACTGTTGCCGGAAATTATCGTATGTACCACCTCCTAGAATTAAGTGCTACAAATTTGCTTTCAGTACATGTGAGTTTGGCACGATTACAGTAAAATTTAATGCTTCTGATCATCCTTACATTGCAACCCTAGGTTGCATATGAGTGCGTCACCCTAAATTCTCTCTCTTTTTCTTCTTTTTTTCGTGTACATATAGTGAGATATACAGATTGATATCCATCACGTGTGGCTTATTTGTTGAAGTCAGGGTTGCGGAGTTGCCACTCCGGAGTTGGAATGATTCCGGAGTCATTCCAGATTTAGCACAGCACGAAATGGAATTGGAATGGAATGGCAGAAACTGTCCTAGGAATGGGAATGGTCTGGGTGCCCCGGAGGCAGTTTTGGTTTCAGCGTGCTGGTTTCTGCCCTCGCACCCTTTGCACCACACCTGCACACGGTCAAGAGTGAAATAACCTTGTCTTTGTGCTTTTTCCGTACCTGGTAATGTCAATCTCCTCTAGCACTGCTGGTCTTGCCAGTATGGTTACCGGTCCTTTTCTTTTATTGAGGGAATTAACGAAATGGAATTGAGTTGCCAAGCCATTACAGGAGCGAGAACTGACAATACCTTTTCATTCCGAGGAATTGAAAGGAATGGAATGATCGCAAATCTCCATTCCTCGGAAGGGAATTGGAACGGAATTAGGTGACCCCATTCTGCAACCCTGGTTGAAGTGATTCTACCACCGTCGATTGCAGCCAATCCAGTAAAGGCGTTTCACTATTGCATTATGGTGTCGGTGTGTTTGTAGTCTTACTGCTGGCGCTGATGTGTAAGTTATCGTAATAATTTTATTGCGCAAAAGTATATAAATGCTACAGCCGACCACATGGCCTAGACTGTGATCGAATGTTGCACGTTTTCGGCAATGCCATTACGTGTGATATTCATGGGCACCCGGATTAATACGGCACACTAACCCGCTGCCATTTGCCGCCCTTGTAATAAGTCACAATACGGCTTCGTGGCGTTGGAGGTGTCACCCTAGTTGTCGCTCTTGTTGTGGTAGGTGTCGTTCGCGGTGCCTTCGTGGAGTCCGTTTTTTTCACATTCGGTTCCTTCTTATTTCCCTCGTTGTTCTTATTCTCCTCCTTGTTCTTTGCGAATTCGGGAGCTAGTACGCATTCACCGCGTATGCATATCTGAAGCGAGAGACAAGAATATTAGCTGCCCACCAGCTGTTGAACCATGCTAGCAATTTTACGAAATCACTGGACCTGAAAGGTATTTCACGAGCACAGCACCCTTTATTAAAAGCCTTTTGCCATCGTGAGCAACAATCTCAACAATAAAATCAATCAAGAAAGAAAGGTTCATACACCCAATAAAGAAGTCTTAACAGTGCAATATTACCCAGAAATGCGTAGAATTCGCATAATAACTAGAAACCGAGCCAGCGAAAGGGAGGCATCTCAGCATGGGAGCCGCCATGATGGATACGGTAGGCCTGGCGTCTTACGAACGCAGGCTCCTACGAGTTCCATGCGCCGTTCCTTCATGTCGCAGCACAAGGTTTAACCGTACAATCAGGTACAACGCTCGTTCCCTAGGGAATCCAAGCGCACACATGATGACAGATAAAACAAACACACTTCGCACACGTGATCGCACACGGAGCCCAGCGGGAGAGGAAGCGACTTGCATTGGATTGGATACCATTGCGGTGAACGCACCTGGTCTCCAGGCTGTGGCAAATCCGGCCGAATCCAAAATATCGATCATGGCGCCTCCTTGACTTGGACATTGGGAGAAGGTCTTGCCCTCGTACAACTCCTTTGCTCTCCCCCATCACTCTCTCCCCTAGCTTTTCTTCTAGCCTCTCTTTATGATTTCTATGCAGAAATGGGACACATTTTGCTTGTAGTGATGCAACAGAGCATATTTATTTGTGACCGCACGGTCGTGCCTCTTGCGCATTCCCTGTGAGTTCGACAATTTCACACCATGGTCGTTTTCGACGGTCCTGTATCGGTTTAACTATAGACTAATGGGACTATTCGTTCAAAGCAATGTGTAATTTATCGTAGCATAGGTAATGAAAATAAGGTTTCATTAAAGCATGAAATTGTTGACGTAAGAACTGATTAACATTTCGCAATCAGCCATGTACAGAAACAAAAATTGCACGTGCCGCAACAACTTTTTATATAGGGATATGGGGAAATGTCATATTGGGAATGTAACGGAACATGATCCGTAGAAATCATAAAGGGAGCGATTCGGAGAAAAGGTGTGAGAGACAGAGCGATGGAGAAAGGGCAACGGATTTGTAAGGGTGAGCGAGACATCTTGAAACAGTGGCGTGCTCAAGGGGATTTCGGGGAGGGGTTTCCCTTTTGGGATACCTCCTAAATCTACTATCCTACTTTTTGTAGTGCATTTGGAATGGGTAAGGAAGAGTGAAATCCTCCTCCCCCATGTAAGGTATTCATAGAAATCCTCCGGAAATAGTTTGATGACTACGTCACTGTCTCGAAACGTCAAAATCCGGGATCCCTAGTGAACCCCATCTTGTATCCGTGAGTAAGCGTCCTAGCATTCCCATCCCCAAGCTCCACCCAGTAGAACATTCACGGTACACAGGCTGGTCGTGATCCTCGTGATAGGAACGCGCAAGTCCACTCTCAGTCGTTCATGACCACACACTGGCAGAGGACGTGCTCAACAGCGTCTATTTCGTCACACTTAGAAGTGTCCAAGAAGTTACACTTCCCCGTACTACACATTGCGTTGTGTTTGCAACATTCATGCGTAGTGAATGCATTCACGCAATCTATCGAATAATAGTGAAGTTATGCCGCTCTCTCGCGTGGGATTTTCGACACCGTGATCAGTGGTCCACGAAGAATGAAGTGACACTGCAGTATCGAAATAGAGTGGAACAGATGTGACTGTCCCTTTAAGGACACGTGTGGTATACTCACGCCACGAGGGATGAACAACAAATAATGAGTGGAGAGTTTAATCTGCATGAGCGACACTCTACCACAATGCATGAAAAATCCATGGCCGCATCAGTAGTCCACATATACTCATGGAGGGTAATACGGACTGGCGATGCGCAAGCTATTCACTGGCTTTAAAAGGAGAAGGTTAATATCACCCAGTAGAAATAAGCGGTATGATGTGATACGCGTCAGTTCGAAGGTCGTGTTAATGAAGGGAACTGGCCTACATGGGTGGTCCATTGCATGCCTGTGTATGTTTTATTAGCCCCGATGAAAGGAAAATGCTTTCGTGTGATACGCTCGGATCATAGCTCTTGAACTGAACACAAATAACTGTATGTGAGTTTCAGGTTTTGATGATAAATTTATAACAGAAGAAGCCAAATTAACTACGAATTACAAATACACCTGTACGAAGCGTACGTCAGTAGACGTTCAGGCAGCCGACGTATGCGGGACCATAAAGGGCAGTGAAACTTCGATTGCCATCGAAGGTTCATGCTATCAGTTTCAACCTAATGACAGTGTCTTATAAGAACCTTATAGCAACCCAAGCAGCACGCCAATATTGGTCCAATATTGGACCCATATGGGCTGCCAATATTGGACCAATATGGGGAGCGCAACCAGGCTCCATATTGGACCAATATGGGCTGCCCATATTGGCAAGCCCATTTTGCGCCAATATTGCCAATATTTCTGTGACAACACCAACGGGGAGTCCGTGTAATAATAAAGCATTATGTTGTATAATATTCACCACTGATATTACTTTTGTCTGATTTTTGCTTTTTTATTTCTGCGGATCCAGTTGATCCACGTTCACATCACTGCCCCACAGAACTGCCAATGCCAAAGATCTTTAGAAAAAATCTTCCCGGAAACAACACCGCAGGCGATGCTCAAAGATCCCTCAGAAGCCTTCATTGGGATCGCAATATTCTGTGGACTAACAACAGGCTCCAACAGCTCCCCATAGAGCCCATAGTTTGAGATAATTCACACAACACTGGGCACACGACCAATGAGAGTGCAAAGTTGTAGAAATTATGCAATGCCAGTCGACCAATCAGGAGTCTTAACTTTGGCTGAGCTTTCGGCCGGTTCTGGCTACCATCGACTTCCACCGGATTTCACGCCTACCGCCGTTACCCGGTATTCAAAATAACTGAAGCTTCTTTTGACTAAAAGAAATAATTATTTGACACAAAGCACTGATTCAATGAACTGATACATTGGTGGACTGTGAATACAAAGTCCACTGCGTTGTTGACGCACTGTAACAAAGTTCGAACTTGAAGCAAAACGAACACAGCCCTCGAAATCCGACACGGCCCGAGCGTGTTCTTCACTCTCCAACCGCTCCAACTCACGAAGCATTCCAGTTCCGGAGTTGATAGACTGTTCGTGGGATAGTAGTCGTGTCCAGGAACAGCACAACACACGTTGAATCACATCGACGCACGAATAAAGCAGCGAACACTTCTACAAACTGTTCTGCCGATTGACATCACTGAAACACGGAACACAAGAGGACGCCGTGCCGGCCGATTTTCTGATGAGCATCTTCCTTCGTTGCTTGCAGAGCGGAAGGCACTTGTGTGGCAGGTAATCGTAATCATGTCTTTGTTGTCTGTCCTCAAAATCCAACGGCGCCCGAACGCCGTTCTTCACTCTCCAACCGCTCCAACCCACGAAGCATTCCAGTTCCGTAGTTGATAGACTGTACGTGGAATAATAGTCGTGTCCAAGAACAGCACAACACGCGTAGAACCGCAAACTGTTCTGCCGATTGATATCACCGAAACACCGAACACAAGACGACGGACGCAGTGCCAATCGGAGCGCGGACACAGTCGAGGCCAATGAGCTTGCAACGTTGTAGATTGGCGTAGTGAGAGAGAGAGTGCATTGGCATCATAGTGTAGACAGCCGCATCCTCGGTTACCTGAGGAGGACTGCTAACAATTTCCTACCCGCTCCGAGAATACAAGCAGCGAAACACTTTCGTGGCGGTGACGGACACACGCCAGAGCAATTTACACTGCTTGCAGCAACTTGAAATCACCTAACTTTACAGAATAGCCAACCATTCCTATCCAACATTGTGTTTTTTACTTGACCTGCCGCAATTTCGTTATCATTACAGCACCCAGCGCCATTTTAGCCCTATGAAACGTCCGTTCGGGTTGTCGCGCATGCGCATTAGTTGTAGGACGCGTGATTACGCTCAAACTCGCTTGCTCTCAGTCGGCTCGACCGATTGGCATTGGCATCGCGAAGGGAGATAGCGGCGACTTTCAAGACGTGGAATGTTGAGGTGTCGAATTCTAGCGAACGTTACGTTGGGAATGCCAAGTACGTTGACTGTTTCGAACGATGTGTATCATCTGCGGGAAGTTGTTGAATGTAACGATGTAGTGAATTGGGTATTTCACACGCTTCAACGTTCAACCTTGCCGTGCTGCTTGGGCATTTGTGCAACATGGCTACGTACCCTGTTCAGTCAATATGGGGTGTACGCGTGCAATATGGGGCCCATATTCCCAAGATTTTCCCAATATTGGCTCAAACTGGGCAATATGGGGCCCTTATTGCCAGGATTTTCCCCATATTGGCTGAAACAGGGCAATATGGGGCCCATATTGCCCATTTTCAGCCAATATGGGGAAAATCTTGGCGAAACGGGTCCCATATTGGACCGGTATCGCCAATGACCAGCCAATATGGGCCCAATATTGTGTGCTGCTTGGGAATGTACCAGAACTGGGTTAAGTGTACCGTTTCAGTTGCTTGAAATTTAATGACCGCAGTCCACAATTCTCGCGACCCACAAAGCATCCAAGAAGAAAACAAGAAGGTGATTTCGACAGAGGGGATGCGTCGCGAGACCTCGATTTGCTTCACTCTGTTAAAGGGGCCGTAAACAGGCCACCAAACATTTATGAAATAATGATACCCCATGAAAGAACGTAGATCATAATACCTAAATATACATTTCGTTCGGCTCGTGCCAGCTCATTGACCCATATAACTGCTTTCATAGATGAGTAACCAGCGAGTCTCTCTCCACCACGCATACGTCACATGGCTACGTAGCGTTTTGCCGTCGAATCGGGGGGCCGAGCTGCGCACATGACGTTTCAAATTACCAGCCAATAAACATACTTCTTTATCACCTGTGAGTCGGAGTGCTCAGTTTGTTTGTGTGAAACGACGTTTTGCGCTCCGTGGTTCCGAAATTCAACGTCATGACATCTTCAACATCTCCGGCTGGCGCATACGTCAACAGTTGGGCTGCTATCACATGACGCGATTCGAACCCGGGTTCCTCCCAGTCACGACGTGATATGGCCAGCACGCTATCCACTGTACCACGCGAGCTGGTGACACGATGCCGCGTGGCTCAAACCAAAGTACGGCAGCCCAGTTGTCGGAACCATTCGAAGACGACGAAGATGTTCCATCGCGCACCTACCTAAGATTCCGGAACTGCAGTCCCGGACATTCATTCGCGCTCGTTGTGTGCTGCGTGCTGCTGCCCACAAAACGTAGTGCGCGTATGATACCTAAATTAAACGCATTTCTTTTTCAGTTTGAGGCTGTAACTGTTTAGATTTTGAATAGAAGAGGATTCACGTTCATCTAGTCCAATTCCGCATTTGAAATAAAATCATACGTGGAACACTCGATCGTAATTGGTGAGGAAAGTGCTACGTCAAAATGACTTAAAGTTAAAGCGCGGGGCGGAGCTTAAATGCGAAAGAGTGCATTGAATATTTCATCCGTATGCAAGCGCCTTTTGTTTTTCAGCGTTAGTAATTGCAAGGAGTTTTCACTGCATAAGTTTCAATAATATAACCCGAAGACATGTGCACCTTTTGTACCTGTTTACGGCCCCTTTAAATACGCCTGAAGTGAAACACCGTTCATTCCACCACCATTCGCCATTCATTCACCAGCCATTCGGAAAAACTACGGTCCAACGCCGTGCAAGAGCCGAGGTTGCGGTTGCTGGCGATGACATGTGAAAAATTGCGCTGCAGAAAGGTCGGTCACAAAAAAATTGCTTGACACGTCGCATTAAGTCTTCTCAAGTATTGGCATTGTTCTAACTTCGATACCTGACCAGAATTGATGTGAGAAGGACTCTACAGCTGCTAACCTAGTAGCAGCTGAATCAATTAAACATATTTATTTGTTTATTTATGTACATACCCCAAAGGCCCTTAAAGGGCATACAGGGAGGAACACAAGGTTTAGAGGCCTGACAACGCCAAGTTACATTGTGCGATGGCAGTCGATCACATAATGACGATCTAATACAGGATACAAACAGTGGTATTTGCAGCCATAGCCGTGTACTTCCGGTTAAAGATGACACTACAGTTACACCCACGCTATACAGGGTGTCTTTTTTCTTTCGATACAGATTTGTCTTTAAAAAACTATAAGGACTACAGACACCCGGTTCTCACTTCCATTATCCGGCGGACGTTCTTGACCATCTGTTGCGCAACCGTCGAGTGAATAGTTACCTAAAAATCGATAATTAAATTTTTAATTATCAAAGATACATGATATAATATACCAATGAAAACATCTGTTTCCTTCGGTCACGTGATATCGAAGCCGTTTTCGGAAAAAAACTCGTTCGATAGATCGTCCGCGAAAATTTTTTTCCGTCCGCGAGACCCGTCATTTCTTCACCCCAATATGAGGGGGGGGGGGAAGAGGCGGAGTGCCGCCTCATGCTTCGAAGATAAGCTTTAACTTGCGCTATCGGAACTGGCCTTGTCTTATGTTCCTTTTTTGTCTCTTTATCTTTTTCTAGGACGCAAGGTGATAGTGTGCTTTTTCACCTTGTCACATTGGGGTGAAGGAAAGAAGCGTCTTCGAAGCTACGCAATGAGCAAAATAAAGAAGGAAATGGTGTAACTTGAACATGAAACATGTCACTTGAACTTGAAAACAAATGTATAGGTTGACGCTATCGGAACTGGCCTTATCTTGGGTTCCTTTTCTTTCTTCTTTTTCTAGGACGCAAGAGGTGATAGTGTGCTTTTTCAGCCTGTCACATTGGGGTGAAGGAAAGAAGCGTCTTCGAAGCTACGCAATGAGCAAAATAGAAAGAGGTGTAACTTCATGAATTTTTTGCGGACGATCTATCGAACGCATTTTTGTTCTGAAAACGGCAACAATATCACGTGATCGAAGGGAACAGATGTTCTGCTTGGGACAACTTCGTACCGTTCATAATTAAAAAGCACGATTTTGGGTAATTATAGTCATTCGACGGTTCAGCAACAGATGGCCAAGAACGTCCTCCGGCGCTGCGATGATAGTTAAGTGAAAACTGGACGTCTATACATAGTTTTTTTATGAATAATCTGTATCGGTATAGCGTTTAACTTCAGCTCTACGTTACATCTACAAGGACGAAATTTACTTTTGCCGTCCTATACATGCTGGGCGCTAGTTGGTAAGAATGCGCTGGATATATTATTGACATGCGTTAGCGCATTACGCTTGAGATGTGCACTCTGCAACGTTTTGCCTATAACGCGCGGTCAAATTGTACAAGTGTCACTAATCTAATTCTGCTCGTCCACTTACCATGTTGTTCGTCTGGCAGGGCGTTCCGTCCAGGCCAATTGCAGTCCCAACGACATATTGCCCCCTAGTACCTAAGGGGCGGCTGCGGCACGGTACTTTACACCCAACGATTGGCCTAGCCTGAGGTAACGAAATCATCGGTAGAATTCGTAAGACGTATTACAAAGATGAGGACCCAGAAAGCTTTTAGAGTCTTGGCACATACGTGGTGACCTCTCGGTTTGTAACAAAACCGTGGCTCCCTTCCCAAACAATACTCCCATCGCGACCGGTTGTGTAATCTCACACTTGTTTGGCACTGATGATGTCTGTCGCATTTCCAAATAATTTAAACTGTTTTCCGAACTTGTGCCAAGCAGGCACACTGCGACACTGGCGACGCGACAGGACCGTGCCGTGACGTGACGGAGTGCCATGGCACGAGTGTCGTGCGTAGAAATTTGACTCGGTCACCTCGAGGCCCGATTACGTCACCCGCGACGTCACGACGCACTGAATGATAGGCTCACGCATCTGTATGCGAGCTGTGTGCATGGTATTTGTCTGAATGCTACCCAGTTGAGTTCAATGAGATTTTGGAGGCATTTTCATTGGGACCGTTTCAAACAGGATTAAACGACCTGCGGTACTCCTTCTGAGGTTACTCCAGATTAATGTAACATGCGAATATGTGCATCGGCGTGAACCTGCATTCCAAGTTTTACACCAAAGGTGGTAGTAAATGTAACCCCAACTCGGGTTTGCTCTCTACACTATCTAACCGCGGTGGGGTGGGGGGGGACTGTTCCACCTATTCAGAACGTAGACCACTTCTTCTGTCTCTTCCTCTTCTTCCTCTTCTTCCTCTACCTCTTCGCTAGCCCACTCCTGGTTGCCTGATATAGTTCGCTACATGATCCTCAGCTTGCTGTTGGTTCCTCCGGGAACGGTAAGGGACCATGTTCCCAATAGGGGCTGCTATGAGGGTTCCTCGTGGCCCCTTGTAGTTCAAGGTGTTGATGCCCCCCCCCCCCTCCCAGCGACGTGTTGTACGCGGACCTATTCAGCTGCGCAGGCAACCCTAATCTATAAAATTCATTTGTTTAATGTATCATCATCCTTGTAACTAGAGAAATAAATATTTAAATCTTGAGAATTATGAAGCATTCTGGTGCCTCATTTATAAACATATTTCTGCAGGCCATTGCCACTGTACGTCTGAATTTCTAATATTGCTGGAGATATCTTGGAAGAAATCCTTACCTGGTCGAAAACGTATCCCTGAGCGATGTGGGCAAACGTTGTCCTACACAGCTCATTCAAAGACATATTTGTGCCAGGCAGGTAGTTCGTTGCCGGTGTTTCTTTCCCCGTATTGTTCTTGTGCAGACATTCACGGCTCTGTAGACTGTTAATGTAACAACAACTCGTTACAGAACACCCCATGTGTATTCATTTACATGAAACAGATTTCCTGAACAAATTCGTAAGCTCTGGGCACGTCCAGAAAAAGAAACTCTTGCGCAATAAGGGTAATTGTCTTCGCCGCCTAGAGGTCTGAATATAATAGGGTTCGTGGCACATTTCGATTACTTCGCAAAAATTCAAGAGGTGATCTATTTCACCTCAAGCTTCGCAGAAGCGATACTCATTTTCTCTGAAATTTTATTACATTTAACACGTACAGCTTGGGACAAAAGTTTACCGAACACGGCATCTGTGTATTTCTTCATCGTTGCGCCCTCCTCCTAGCTATCAGGAGGATCTCGAATAATAAACGGACGACCGGCTATTCTATCCAACACTCAGTATTTTTATTTATTTTATTTATAAGACAGCCATGAGTCTCAGAACCATGAGGCATTGCAGAGAGAGAAGCGGTTATAACATGACAATAGACAATAGTTTTTTTTTTCATAAAACACGCGTAAAAGACAGATACTACAAAGAAGAAAAAGGATGAAAGATGAAAGTCACTGAAAAGGTTAGCCAGCTGTAGGACTCGAACCCACATCTTCTGGATTACCGGGTGTGGTCCCTTCTATGTTGTTCCAGTCTCAGAATATAAGTTCTCTCAAGAAAAAGGAGCCGAGGAGCATCTTCACAAAGTGCATGAACACACAGAGTGTATGTGCAACAATGCATGTATAAACATGATAAGGCGTCACTGAAGGCGGGCAAGCTGTCGATGTTCGCAATGTCGCGTGGGAGCTGGTTGGATTCTGAAGCGGTACGCATCAAGAAAGAATGAAAAAAAAAACGACTTGGTGTTACCAGTATTTACGTATACTTTCCGAAAATGGTCAATGCATTGGGAGATGGAGATAGGGGATGGGAGGTATGACGAGAGAATCGGGTCATCTTTAAGAAGAGTGTGAGGCGAGCAACTTTGCGACGATTAGAGAGGTGTGGTAGTTTTAAATACTCTTTCATTTGAGTCACGCTGGATGTGCGGTTGTAGTTAGAGAGAATACATCTGGCGGCTCGGTTCTTGATTGACTCAAGCATTTCAGGAGGTAGTCAGAGGTGGGATCCCAAACAGAAACTGAGAGTATTCTAGTTTGGGTCGGACGAGGGCTCTGTACAAGTGAAACTTTATATTGGAAGGTGTCTGATGGAATGTGCGCCTGATGAAGCCAAGAGATGAGTTTGCAACGTTGAAAATATGACTAATGTGTGTCTTCCACGTGAGGTCAGATGTTATGTGCACACCAAGGTACTTGTATGAGGAGATTGTTCAAAGCCGTCCACCATTGATGTTATACATAACAGATGACGATTTATGTGAACGGGAGGTTCTGAGGTGTTTGCAAATTTCATAGACCAGTTAGAGCACTACTTTTCGAGGGATGACAGGTCAGATTGCGGGATGGTGTGCTGGCATAAGTCATGCTGGCAATTGGCCTATGCACTACGCAATCGTCGGCATAAAGACGGATAGAAGAGGAGACACAATTGGGTAGGTCATGGATGAAAATTAGAAACAGTAAAGGGCCCAGGTTGAATACGGGGGACATGGTAATTGATAATGAAGTCGGGTGCCCGCAAGGGTCCCCGCTTAGCCCCATGGTATGGAACATCTTTATAAATAGAGTCTTTAGTTTGCCTCTGTCTCCGGGAGTAGACCTGTTTTTGTATGCCGACGACATTAATCTGGTGGTCTCGGGTAGAACAAGGGGGGAGGCGGAGATGCGGGCGCAGAAGGCTATCAACATTATTTGGGACTGGAGCGTAAATTTAGGGGTAGCATTTCATCCCGGGAAAACTAAGGGACTTGTGGTGGCAAAGGGGAATTTTATTTTATTTACTTACTTATTTATTCACATGGAGCATATTACAATGTGGGTCGGCTCTGTGCCAAAAGCTGCATATGCAAGCTTGACACGGCACAGGGCCCCCTTGTGGACAGTAGACAATCATAACCTCATAGAAAAATGGCTCTTGATTCTGTACATCCTACGTACAATAAAATTCTGAGTATAACACAGGGACACTAATGGATGAAGCAAAGCAAGTACATACATGGGAAAATTTATGCATAATATACGCTATTATTTATTATAAGTTACTAAACATAAGTCTCTGGATTTTTCGTGTGGTATCACTAGATACTATGTTGCATCGATTTAACAACGTAGCGGCTTGTACAGATATTTTTTGGTCGCCATATTTTGTTCTAGTTCGAGGGATTGCCCCGTCGTCTCCACGTGACCTTCTGACGCCATCCGATCAAACGTTACCTGCCTGCGTACTGCTGATGAGGCCCAAGAAGGCCGAAACAGCTGTCCAGTACTGGCATGGCGACGTTTGACTTACAAACATATGCTATACGTGCAGCCAAAGAGCTCCTGCTAATTTTTTTTCCTCCTTATACATTTGACTGGCTTTGCACTGGGCTTTCAGAGGTGTCCTATGACACCCTGACGGGAGGCATCACGTGCCACGTGACCTTCTGACGCCATCCGATCAAACGTTGCCTGCCTGCGTACTGCTGATGAGGCCCAAGAAGGCCGAAACAGCTGTCCAGTACTGGCATGGCGACGTTTGACTTACAAACATATGCTATACGTGCAGCCAAAGAGCTCCTGCTAATTTTTTTTCCTCCTTATACATTTGACTGGCTTTGCACTGGGCTTTCAAAGGTGTCCTATGACACCCTGACGGGAGGCATCACGTGCCACGTGACCTTCTGACGCCATCCGATCAAACGTTGCCTGCCTGCGTACTGCTGATGAGGCCCAAGAAGGCCGAAACAGCTGTCCAGTACTGGCATGGCAACGTTTGACTTACAAACATATATATATATATATATATATATATATATGTGTGTGTGTGTGTGTGTATGACGAGGGTGTCCTCGCCTCAAACGGGAGGCATCACGTGCCACGTGACCTTCTGACGCCATCCGATCAAACGTTGCCTGCCTGCGTACTGCTGATGAGGCCCAAGAAGGCCGAAACAGCTGTCCAGTACTGGCATGGCGACGTTTGACTTACAAACATATATATATATATATGTACATGTGTGTGTGTGTGTATGACGAGGGTGTCCTCGCCTCAAAGTTGATATACTACAGTTCGGCATCAAAATGTGTTTAGCACCGCATGTAAGGGTTGATTCGCACGATGCAACTTTTGCTGCAACTTCTCTCCAGCAAGGCTTGCGAGTAATTGAAGTTCCAGAGAGTAAGCTCCTTTCACACGGTTGGGAACTCGCCGCATGGTAGTGTCCAACGCACTGGAGACATGGTGGGGAGAAGTATCGTCATCGTCATCTTTGTCCGAGCGCACGAGGGCCAGAACTGAAAATACTGTTAAAGCGTTTGCAATGATTCACTCAAAAACACATTCTCGTGAAATATTTTACATGAACCATCAAGGGACCTCGATGCTGCTACCGTCCTCATCGTAACCCACGCCGGCTAGGCTTCGGACTTTGCGTCTGGGACGTGACGCCATGGCTCTAAGCTGTTACTATCAGAGCACCAAACCGAACCGGAAGCGAAAACTTCCGAAAGAACCGTTATTTTTTGTCGGAACCGAACCGAAAAGGCCGCCGCCATCTTGGAGATGAACCGGAACGAACCGATTTAGAAAAGCCTTGCCCCTTCAAAACAGGTTGCCCCTGTTGCCCTTTTGCCCCGGTTGCCCCTTCAAAACAGGTTCCAAAGCATCGAGAGCTCGAGTCTCACCGTTTTCCATCTTGCCTACCTTAAGTGCCCAACCTGTTCCAAAAGTGACCGGTTCATGCGACATTTTTTGCAAAACGAGACTCCAATACTAGCGGAAATGCACAGCTGGGCGCCCACATCGGTGGAGACAACGTCGCACAACCGCGCTCTATAGTTTCGTTTTCCTGTAGACGCGTTCTTGTCATAGCTTTGCGGCCAGCACCTTGGAAGGATACGGAAGCTCGTACCTGAACCGTTTGTAAAATAAAAAGGATATCTCGTTAAAGGCCATTTGGATATGAATATCTTTACTGTTACACTAGGACATGCGAAGAGAAATAAAGCTTTCGGAACTTTCCCTGCCGTTTATTTTAGAGCATATACGTTGCGCAGTGAACCGGTTCAGAACCGGTTTCGAGCATCTTGAACTGGTGCGAACTGATATGTGTGTCCTCCTGTGGCTGAACCGGAACCGAACTATTATGCCTGGGCCCTAACCGGAAAAAAATGGTTTGATGCTCTGGTTGCCATTGGACGCCCTCGGAGGCGGAGCAGGAGGAGGAGGAAGTGATGGACAGGTTCCGCCTGATGGTTTCCAGAAGAATCACTCATGGGCCAATCCGTCCCGCAGCTTTTGCAACCCAGTTGCACGCGACGAAAGTTGCATCGTGTTAATAGACCCCAACGGTGCTTCTCTCTCTTGATTTGCAACCCCAGTACGAGCTTCAAGAAATCCCACCTCACGGTGCAATGGAATGCTGTCTTATTGAGACAACGATGGTGGCAACGTTATGGATAGTTGGTTAATACATACTTACTTAGCGACATACTTAATCTGTTCCGCACAGCACTGGGAGAAACGGTGCTCATTGCCTTTGTGTGTTACATAGCTCATGATGTACCCATCGGACCATGGGCACGCCTCTGCACCGGGGTGGTCCGCGAAGAAAGCGTCTGGACCGTCTCCGTCGTGAACGCATCCCAAGCTGCACAACACAACATAATGAGCCACAATAAGTTGTGTTTGTTCTTCTAGGTTTAATTGATTTTTCCACGACAACATTGCAATAAGCATAGCGCTGCAGACACACCAGGCAAGAAGTCAGTACGGGAAGATTATTTTGAGGTACTCAATAACGGACGGGACGTTCTGAATTTCTATTGCCGTATCGATAATGAGCAGTGCTGAAAAAACTGTTTACAGTAGCGCTTTTTCTATAAAATTTGTGTACCGTAAATGTCTATACTTACAGTATCAATTATTGGTCTCAATAGTAATAGCGATACACGACACCAGTATTCGTCGTTGAAATAAATGTGGAGTGGTTCAGGACAGTGATTTGCAAAGTACCACAAAACTGTGCTGATATCAAAGTTCCATCCACCTCGCATGATTTATACTTGAAGTACAGAACAAAATACGGCAAATGTACTAAAAGTATAGCACAAAATACCTGGCAAACTACTTCAGAGTACGCGAAATGTACTTTGTGATTTGTGTGATCCCTGGCCATATCCAGCCCACCCTCAACCCTCTGCCCTCAAAGCTCTATTCACCTTTCTGGATACCATAGGACTTCGATCCTTATAGTGAAGGGGCTCATTATTTCATTCCCGGCATCACTACCAGCAACGGGGTAGAGCATCGCCCCTGGTGATGAAACTCCCCATTCATCATGTCGCAATGTTGTTGTTGTTTCGTGGCTTGTGTCGGTCCACGTCTCTTCTCTTCGGTTGTGATAAAAGTGAGAGGGAATTATACATTCCATTGCCATTTCTAGCATGTGCTTGCAAGGTGCAAGGCATGAACAGTTCATTTTCTTACAAATGAATATGAAGTGTGCCGCAGTCACTAGCAAGGGGGAACGGAACCAACTGACCGAGCGTGGTCGAGGCACCCTATTAGAGGATGTAGGCATATTTGAAGAGCGTCCTAAACATAGCGACCACCGTTGAGGCAATCTATTGGGCGCTTATCCCAGTCTACCAGTCTATACCCAATCTTGGGTATCCCAGATATCATGAAATCGCATGAAATCGCTGGGTTTTCACACACACACACAAACACACACACACACACACACACACATATACACACACAGACAAATCGTGCATTATGGTAGCACAGCAAACCAAGTGTTGGCAGAATTGCACCGCAGAACTGTGGGATAATTGAGAATTATTTAATCCAAAGCACTGGTCTGAATGACCCCAGTACTTTATTCCAATTGCCTCTCCAAAGACGTGTAGAAGAGATGGTGTTCCTCTACATGAGTCCTGGGCGGTGATGATGGCATCTGTCAGCGGGCAGATGTTCCTTGCCTCACGCAGGGAAGGTGCCAGTAGAACTGGCTGGCACGTACAGTGGCGCGTGGTAACAAAGGCGCGTTTTTGTTGTCCATGGGCCGTCACAGACTTAATAGCGACTTAATAGGCTCCTGTACCGCGACCGGTACATGAGCATGTGACCCGGAAAAGTGTCCCTGATGAAAGACCGAGGAGGACCGTCGGGAAGCGTCAGGCGGTGTGATGCAGTGAAGGCGACATGCCGTGTTGAGAGTAGCAGAAGGCGGGAACAGCGTGGTGAAGCACCAGGTCTTTTATAGAGTCTGAGCGTCGTCGCAAACCGCTTCCCCGGAGGAACGCGCCATACCTTCAATACTAGCTTCTGAAGTGATTCGTTGGTCGATGCAAATTCTTGGAAGACAGAGGGCTGAATTACTCCTATCATGGTGTTCTTTGTTCTGCTCACCAAATGCAGATGAGATGGTGTTCCCCTACACGAGTCCTGACCTGCGATGATGGAATGTCCTATCGTGCAGATATTCGTAGCCCCACGCTAGGACGGTGCCGGTACAACTGGCTCGCTGGCACAGTGGCACGCGGTATCAGAGGCGCGTTGTGATCGTCCACGGGCCGTCATAGACTCAATAGTGGATAATTATTTCCGTAATCCGACTTATTTCCTTCGTTGCAGGGTGCCGGCGTCTGTGCTTCCACTGCAGACGCACGGGTATGGAAGGCTCCTAACTCACTGCGTGAAACAAGCAGCAAGAAAAAAAAAAATAACACGGTTCATGGCGTGGCTGGTGATCGGAGTGACGCTCTTTTGATCTGATTGCCCTCAAGGTCGACGATGCGTTTTGAAAGTCGATAAAATGGTCTCGAACTTGACAGTGTTCAGCGAGAGCGCTTCGTTCGATGTCCGACATCCGTACATCATTCTTATGTTGCCGTAGCCTTTCGGGGATGTTCTTTGTCTCGCCCATATTTGATGCGCTGCATTTGGTGCATTTGGCCAAACCAGAGACCCCCCTGACAAAAGTACGTGTGAAAAGCTCAGGAATGACCCGACATCGCGGATTCAGATTAAGCTAGATGACATACTTGCTGATACATTCAGGAAATAGCTAGAAGCAAGAGCCCCCTACCTAGGACTGATCTGCATGAACGGTTATGCGCCAGGTCTCTATGGTCTCCCTAAGATCCACAAGCCCGGTATCCCCCCCCCCGCCCCATCGTAGACTTCATATCGTCCTCTCTTCGGGCTCTATCCTGCTGCCCACACTAGGTTTCAGGTTTCAAGGTTCCATCTGTGCTGACATTGCACGACAACGGACGCCATCACTGCGTTCTTATGATGATGATTGGGAGCTTAGTGGCGCAACGACAACAAAGATCACTGCGTTCTTAGGACGGTTACAATCACCTACAATCTCCCAACTGAATGTCTCCCACAACTCCAATCTTGAGGCCTTCCACCTAACCCATTTTCACATTGCTTTGACCAGAGCACCTTTGTCGCACCGAGTTTCGAGACGACGGCGAAGTCGAGGATGCGTTGCATGATTTGCGCAGGTCCAAAGGGATTTTCTTTTCGGTCACATCCACTTTTGAAACAAAACTTCAACACATCGCACAGAGTGATAAGTTTATCGCTCGTGGCTTGCAGAAAGCGCGGGGCGAACGCCTTTTTGTGACAATTAAGGTAAGTACAGACGTGTCACAAAAAGGCGTGCACCTTACCTTTTTAACCAATCGTGGGGGGAAACGATGCCATTCGGGACCGTGATCAACTAAGAGTGTGATATGCAGTGTGTCGAGACTGGAAGGTACTCGGGTTCGAATCCCGGTGCCAGCCGTGCTGTCTGGGGTTTTTTCCTTGATTTTCCTCAGATGCTGTGAGGCATATGTCGGCACAGTTCCCTTAGAAGTCGGCCCCCGACGCACATTCCCCCCAAAGCGTTAGTCGTGGCGTGGCCCACCTTGTGGGGTCGACAACGGCGAGGTCTTTCACAAGCCCCACCACCTTACTCTCTGTCTTAAGGGTAATGTTCACCATATGGTGCACCGTTGGCGCTCATGTATTATTATGGAGTTTGAGTGAATTGTATTCACTGAAAGAGTTTGCGGACGGTTTTGGAGCTACCCATCCGCAATGAGTACAATTAATTTATTTATTTCATTTGAATCCTTTTCATGAAAAGGATTGGGTACGGCCATAGTTAAACTGCGTTCCATGGTGACCATCGTTACCCTGAGGCAAAAAAAAAAAGGCATTAAAAAAATGTGGTGCATGGAAAATTCGTTAATATCATCTTTCACTTTTGAGAACTCACGTGTGGGCTGA
Organism: Ornithodoros turicata; assembly: GCF_037126465.1. Classification (NCBI taxonomy): domain Eukaryota; kingdom Metazoa; phylum Arthropoda; class Arachnida; order Ixodida; family Argasidae; genus Ornithodoros; species Ornithodoros turicata. The sequence goes on from NC_088208.1 coordinate 9,183,359, forward strand.
TTCGTGTGTCATGGCGCGAACAGCCTTGTACGACCACGGCTTGTCTTCAATTACGGCCGCCCTGAAGTAAGTGCATGCGCCCGCCATAAAAGCCAATCCTGGAAAGTGTGCGGCATAAGGGAGCTCAACTTTCAATACAGCACTTCATTTCTAGCCACTTCAATGAGAGATAATTGTAACCAGAGACGCTACAGAAAAAGAGAGAATCATAAAAAGTCATTAAAACATCCTACAAAAACCCAAACGCCGTTTCATTGTTCCTTACCCTGACAACAGTGATATAGTTATCATATCACAGAAGTGAGTTTTAGTGCATTGTGCGCTACCGCCTTTGCGTACGCAACAGATAACATTGTGGTTCTGCGCAATGCTCGGAATCCTTTTATGCTTTGCGCGTGCGCAAAAGCACCAACGCTATCCCTTACCTGCGCAACGGCGACAGCGTACAATGCACTAAACTTACTTCTGTATCTCAAACTGCTTAATACGTTTAGCAATGAAACGCTTAGACAACGTCGCCGCAACGTCCATGGCTATAGCAAGCTACACGGGGTGTTTTTTTTTATTCTTTCAATTTTTTTATGTATAAAAAGCTATCGGAGCAATAAGCGCGGGCTGTGTTTGTGGTGCGATATGGTAGGGCGGACTTGACAAGACGACTAATTCCGCAACATTTATTTTCGCTCTTTAATTATAAGATGCCGAAGAAAAGTGTGATACCAGAAGAGTTGATGATGATGATGATGATTCAAGTGTGTTGACGCACGGACAGCTAAGATAGCAGAATGTTAGACAATCCTCGTTGAAAGCCACTTTATTAAAAAAAATCTCAAACGCGCGCAGGCGGTGAAATATCCACGGCCGAATTTCGCTATGCAATTAAGCATAAACCAACACCGCGCGCATCAGGAGCGCATGACTTTCCCGGATGGAGGCTTATCTGGCAGAGCTAAAGCTCCGCAAGCTGCACGCTATCCGCGACGCTGTTGATCTGACCGGCAAATCAGCATCTACTCCAATCACCACCGTCACTTCAAAGCGTGGTCGTCTGACGTGAAACGAGGCGCCGTCCACCCTGCGCTCCTGATCGGCGAGGTTCCGTTTTTCCACTCATTTGCGCGGTAAAATTTGCCTCTGGAAATTTAACGCAGGTGCACGTTTCAAGACTTTCTTTAAAAAGCGGAATGGCTTTCAACGAGAATTATCGACATTGTGCTCTCTCGCTCTTGCAGGGTATCAACTGAATAATGAATTTTAGTAATTAGTCGTTTTGTAGTTTCATACTTTCTTGGAGAGGATGTTCGCTGGGTCGATGACTCAACTCTTAAGTGCAAAAACGGCATCTACGCTGATCCACATAGGTATTTTTAATAAGATCTCCAAAGAATAAAAAAAAGGTGCGGTGGTGTTGCATGAATTCCTTAATGTTTGCGTACGTCGCGACGCTAACTGAGCCAACAGCACCTAGATAGAGAAAGCCTGCTCACTCGTCGACGTGACGTAACATCTAAAAGTCAGCAAATCAGGGTCGTGTTTTCAATGGCCGTAGCCAATCACGAACGTGTTTTCAGCAGTCGTAGCCATGGAGACGAACCGCCGTCGTCTGCGACTGGTGATTGAACATCGCCGGGTACTAAATGGGGAGAGCTTTCCAAACTTTCCAAAGCTTTCCAAAAAGCGTCTTGCACATTTCGTCTACAGATTTAAGCCTGCAGGTTCGAAGCTAGGTGCAATCACTTGAGAGTTCTTTAATTCGCAGAACGCGGAGTCCCAGCAGTAGCAGACGAATTCGGACTTTATATGTCCACGTAGTGAAGGAGGGAGAGGAGCCAATAATCAGGCCTTCTGTGTCAAGGTGGCGTTCGCTCAGCTTCGTTAGCGTATCGCCTGTACGATCTCCTCGAGGAATAGCGTACCGTGTTATCGGAGATGTCTCGTGGGTTGCGGGCTCCGCGAGTAGAAAAAAGGAGAAGACTAGTCCAACTACGCGAAAATCAAGATGGCGGTGCGGAGTCCAGTTGCATTTTATGTTGCTCATGGTGATGGCGAGTAACCTTTCCGTGGATGCAACGAAATGTATTGCAATTACAGAACTTCTCAACAGCGTAACATAGAAAGGATTCACTGGTCAGGGTTCGGGATATGCCATGCCGGAGCACCACGACGATCGGTCTCCTTTCACGTTGTACCAAACCGTCAACAGGTCAGTCTGGCGTATCGTGATAGAGCTTCGGATTATCGTACCGTGTGCCGTACCTTGCAATGTGGTTTACTAAAACTGACTATTGACTCTGCGAGCACTCATCGCTGCCTGAAACAAGGACCCGCTTACGCGAACGTTGAAGAGAATCCTCAGTGGCATCGGCAGTGCTTCGAGAGCCCGCTGCAGTCCTCAGCGCACCTCGTGTGTGCAGCAGTGGCAACGCTATTCACAGCGCCACTGAGGAGTTCCCTAAACATTCCTGCAAGCTGTCCCTGATCAAGAAAAGGTTCCGATCATCCTCGTCGGAAAATATCCGGACTCCTCCCGATGCGGCTTACGGCTCGCTGCCTCGCATCCTCAATCGTGCACCTTCCCTTCCCCAGTTGACATAGTCATAGAGCGGGTCTAAGAGACCTTAAAGGAACTATCGCGTCTAGAGACATGTGCATGAAACCGACACGGTCGGAATTGTTTGGCACCGCTTCACAGCCTACTTGGCCAAATTTCCCAGCCGAAAACAGCGTACACATTACACACACGGGTTTTAAATATTGGCGCTACGTCGGCACCTGAGGAAGCCCCAGCGATAGTACTATCATGATGACGTAGACCAGGCAGAGAGACGGGAGCGCTGCGCAGGCAATTGTCTCCCACAATCCGTTGTCGTCTGCTTGGCGTTCCCAACGCAATATACTAAATGAAAAGTCATCGGAAAATACGCCGACTTATCATGTACTTTTCTCGCATATCTTATACTTTTGACGCGACCGTGTCGCGTGAACACTGTATTACGTTCCCGGCTGTGCGAACACGTCCGGCGCTAACTCAGAAGTGAGATTCCATGACCGGACCAAGGACCCGCCACGACCTGCAGACGCATCTCTCCCTCCTGTCGCCAAAGGCGATAAACGGCGCTCCCTGCTAGGACGCGCATTTCCCCTGTATTGTCCTCCGTCCCTGTGTTGTAAGTTGCTCCTCAAACTCAAGGAGATGTTCCTATCTGATCGTACACACAAGCTTCCTTGCCTCCTGTTCCCATGTTCCATGTTTTCTGCGATTTCCAGAGTGGAAAACGATGACTAAAACTGTTTTAATATACTTCCGGAAGTGACCTGGACGGATGCGATGGCCCTTTTAACGACAAAGTCGCAACCGAGTGAACCAATCAGCATCTGCTACACACTAGACTATTATGGCGCAACTGTAGGTTCAAGGTTGCTTTCTGAATTGAACGTGCTCCTTGGGGAATCTACAGATGAAAGGCTTCATCTCGCAGATACTCCAGTTATTATCAGGGAACTACAAGTTGTTCGATCAAATCGTCCCAAACACAGTAGTACGTCTTATCATTACTCACCAGCTATGTTACAAACAACACGTCCTCCCTGCATGGCGCACAAATCCCTCCTGCAACAAGGACAATAATTAATTTCGGTTATGTTCACGCCACGCGCCCATGACGACTGCTCATGGACATCGTTTCACGCTTAGTTTATTACCATGCAGATGTGTTGAAAACAAATGTCTAGCGCATCTCGAGTTTCCACTAAAGAACAACATAGCAATAAGCCAGTGGTTATTACTCCTTCTCCTGAGCTTCCGTGGCCATGACACTATCGAGCAGGGTCTTGGAATTAGGTCACTTAGTCCATTCCATTCCGTTTTGGCGAATGCAGACTTGTGATAATTCCATCCCTTTCAATGCTTCGGAATGGAAGATGTGGTCAATTCTCACTCCTGAAATGGCTGGGCAACCCCATTTCATTGGTTTAATTCAGTCAAATAAAAAAAATGGGACGGTCTAAGTCGTGTTCGAGCCGTAGTGTTTAACGTGAAAACGTCACTTTCTCCGATTCCTTTGCTCGTTTGCAGGATTTTAGTGAAAGAAATACAAATGTTTATTCGTGTATACACTGTTAAAACAGAACTTCACCACATAGCACGCTCCTAACCAACCATCATACCGAACGATATCATTCTGTGTCACGATTTGTTCAAAACAGGGGGGAGGCGCCTATCTGGGAAAAGATAACATGTCCCAGATAGGCGCCTCCCCCCTGTTTTGGACAAATCATGACACAGAATGATTTCATTCGGTATGATGGTTGCCAGGTTGGTTAGGAGCGTGCTATGTGGTGAAGTTCTGTTTTAACAGTGTAGAGTCACTTATTAACACCAAGGAACAACACGGCGAAGGCGGCGCTCGACCCCTCCTATCGCAGCTGGGTCATTCCAGGCCAAATCACCCAAAGGTCGTGCTCGACCCCCCTCAGTTTTGCTTCCAAAAATTATCATGGACTCCTTATTGCAAATAAAGACATTTTCCCGAGTTTCACTGGACAATATTGAACTGTTCCAGATTTAGGCGGGGTCAAAGTTCGTCAGAATCGCGAAAACGAAGCTACGAAAAAAGTTACCTACTGAGCAGGGTTCTGAGTCTAGGTGGACCTTAGTGACATAGAATGGAAGAGCGTGGCCCTAATATTCTGCCAATATCAAGTTCTTTCCCCGTGTTTCATTTTCGGCCAGCGAAACAGGGCTGCTTTTTGGCGCTATTTCTTACAATTTTGCGCCTTGCTAACGGCACTTTTCGCACAAGCTGGAAGGGACAAATAAATTCAGCGTGTTCTGTACCTTCCATACTTCAAAATCACATGTTTTGAAGGCCGACCACACAATACTTTTTGCCCCATTTACTCCCAAATGCCGTACTTTTGGTAAAGTTGGCCGTTTTCAACGCCGTTTTTGAAAATGAAGCGTTCGGCCGAGAACAATCCAAATAGATGGAGATGTCAGATCAATATCTCTAATAAAGCATATAAAAAAATGAGACGGCACTTTTTGACAAGGGCGAGAAAATATTTTTTATGTCCCACGTAGTGACGCGAGGGCTGCACGAGACGGCTCCCTGTGCTATGAGGCGCGCGAACAGATCGCGTGCCTAGGTTTCACAAGCCGCGTCCTGCGGTCGGATATGAGGTTTTCCTCTTTTTTCCAGCCCTTGTGTTAATCAAATGTGTAGTTTTTATTGTTATCAGTGCATTGGTAAGTATTGTTAGTAGGTGTTTCTCAGAGTCTTTCATTCGCGGCGTTTTAAAGTGGTAGTCATGAGAAACGACAGTCATGCTTTCACACTCACAAGGAACACTATGAGCAAACCATACTATCCCTTCAAATGCGCGTTCCTTATGATTCATAGCAACGCAGATCACGTTGTGAGCGGATAGCTTTTGCTGCATTGTAGCGTCCAAAAACGCGCTCGTACATCCACGTAACCTTTAACACATCGCCTTGAAATCGGCTTAGGAGAGCTCATCCGCGGCTCAGCTGATTAGTTTATGATCGTCTTTCTCACATGTGATGCATGCCAGGTAACCAAAAATGTTGTTATTGCTCCAAGTTTCTTGCTGAAGTCGTTGTGTTGAACAATGGCCGAAGTAGGAACGTCAGCAAATGCGCGCGTGCAAAATGAAGGACTGCGGTATGAAAGTGCGGGCACGCACGTAGACTCCAGTCGGAGCAGCGTTCAAGACCTATCATTTCGCCGTACAGAGGAAATTGTAGTGGTCACTTCTAATGAGATACTCTACCAATGGTCGCCTTTGCTTTTTAACGTTTGAAAAGAAAATATGACATAATAATGAAACCGTTGTGCATTCATTTACGTGGGTGTCTTTTTGCTCTTACTTCAACCTGTTACAATCGCGAAAATAAGATATGTAGACAGTCTGAATTGCAAATAAACTGTTTTTATAATTACAGCCTGCTTGGGTGATCATCATCAGCCAGCTGTTCAGTGTGGATAGATTAGCAAGCACCAACGTGAACGTCTCGGGCTAGTACGCGGTAGTAGCATACATGTGACTTAGCTGCATATAATGTCTGTTCTGGTCCCCCATAAGGGATAGGAAAACTTCACCACACGAAAAAACGTTATAAGAACCAAGCTTCGCGACCCACCCGTGCGCCGTTCAGCCTAACTATGTGTAGAGTGGATGGGATATAAAAATTACTTTCTCGCCCTTATCAAAAAGTACTTTCTCAATTTTTTTATATGCTTTAGTATAGATATTGATCTGTCATCTCCATCTATTTGGATTGTTCTCAGCCGACCGCTTCATTTTCAAAAATGGCGTTGAAAACGGCCAACCTTACCAAAAGTTCGGCATTTGGGATTAAATGAGGCAAAAAGTATTGTGTGGTCGACCTTCAAAACATGTGATTTTGAAGTATGGAAGGTACAGAACACGCTGAATTTATTTGTCCCTTCCAGCTTGTGCGAAAAGTGCCCTTAGCAAGACGCAAAGTTGTAAGATATAGCGCCAAAAAGCAGCCCTGTTTCGCTGGCCAAAAATGAAACACGGGGGAAGAACTTGATATTGGCAGAATGTTAGGGCCACGCCCTTTCATTCTATGCCACTGAAGTCCACCTAGACTCAAAACCCTGCTCAGTAGGTAACTTTTTTTTTCGTGGCATGCTTTTCGCGATGCTGACGAACTCTGACCCCGCCTAAATCGATAACAGTTCAACATTGTCCAGTAAAAGTCGGGAAAATGTCTTTATTTGCAATAAGGAGTCCATGATAATTTTCGGAAGCAAAACTAAGGAGGGTCGAGCACCTTTGGGTGATTTGGCATGGAATGACCCAGCTGTGACTGGGGTTCTCTGGCGGGCGATGGCTCCTTCACGGTGCTGAGCTCCACTCTCGATGCCCTCCATCGCCCTCCTTGGCCACTTTCACGCACGCACAAGACGTAGTTGCCCCACTGGTTTGCATACGAGGCTCACGCGGGCTAAGAGCAGGGGCTAATTCAGACCCCCGATTTGGCAGGGCGGTTTCTTTGTCGGAGCGCGTAGTGTGGGAGGGGGAGAGGGAAACTCAATGTATCAAGGGACGTTTTTTGGGGGGCGATTGCCCAGCCGCCCACCCACGCCTGGTCCGCCACTGGCTAAAGAGTTCTTACGATATAATAAACGACATGACTCCGTGAGGAACGGATGTGCCCCACACCGGCACATTGCATTGTGCTGCACAAAAAACAACCAGTTGAATTCGCCATCAGATAGGAGATAGCTAACTACATTCCAGTGAAAGAAACGGATAAATTTACGTTTACGCCCAATCTTACCCTTACTAAGCTTAAGTTCCAACAACATGGCTGATGCCGTATCCCTCAAGCTGTGTTTTATTTCTAGTATTCGTAAACGCGTCCACTGCAGCTGTAAAGGACAGAGTTTTATGCGTAAATGGCACGGAACATGATTTACTCTTATATTCTGACGCATAAGATTTCGTCTAGACGGATAAACTGAGGCTCTGCGTCGCAGTAGAAAGTAGAAGCGCTCCCTTTTTCCCTCCACCGTGAACAGAGGAAAGGAAAAACGGAACGCTTCTACTTGAGCGCCAAAAAACTAGACCACTAGATCGCCATATTTCCAGGCACTTTTCGCGCGCTCTGTTACTGTTTCGATTGTTGCTCACAAAACGGCAATGTTACCTGTGACCCCAAGGATCCGGTCTTCTCCTTGGGTGAATCCCATGCCTTTTATACTTAAAAAGTTAATCAACGAGAGTAATTTGTTGCATCGATACCGAACCTTGCCTGTGACCTCTTAAGCTTGGTCTTTAGGCGAAAACTCAGAAAGATGTATTTTTCTATTTTTAAACCCTACTAAACACTACAGTTACGGTGGACACCCTGTATATCTCCATATATTAGTATTCTCACATTCATATCTCATCAGTCATCAGATTTATTTAATGTTAAGGCGAAATACATGTAGACGATTCAAATGATTCATGAAAAGAGGTTCCAGCAGGGGCACACAAGCAATAGTCCCATCCAATCCGATCCGAACGAAACAGCAACTAAGCTAACTATTGGCTGCGGCGCATTGTTATTTTCAGTAACCAACCATTAGAGACGGTCATCAGGGGCGGATCCAGTTGATCACTCTCAGCGGAAAAGGGGGGTTGACGCGATTAAGTGTGAAGGGGAGAGAGGGGGCCACTTAATGTATACCGATATATTTCGGGGACGATCCCCCCCCCCCCTCACTTCCGGATCTGCCACTGATGGGCGCTCGATTTCGGTCCGTGAATGGAGTGTTAAAGGTGCTGTAAAGTGAATTTTAAACCTATAGAAACGGCATGTTCTTCTGAAAGCTTTTGAATGACCACATGCTCAAACTGCGCATGGTGAACACTTTGTTCATCTTGTAGCTCATTCGCCTTGCTTTCTCTTTTGTGAACGGAAAACCATTGTTCTCGAGCTGTTGTTTGGCGGGCCTCAGAGGACGACGACGGGAGGAGGGCATCATGCCTACTTGGCCGCCAGTACTTTCTGTTACGACATTTCACTTCGATTACGACATCATTTTTACGATTTTTCATTTTCATTTGCGACAAAATTTCCCCAGTTATCACCTAGATGTCCGTGTAATCATACATGGTTATTGACTCTGGACATTGGAGATGGACTTTGGATACGGAAATGGAAATGGCCCACTCGTCTTCAATAAGGTATCTAAAGTCAGATTAAGAAATACAAGCATCATGCATGAAGAAAATGCAAATATCGAGACTAGAACACGGACACAGGCCACTATATCAGTCGCTGGTGCTCAGACCACAAACCATTCAAGAAAACAGAGAGAAAATACATACATATGTACAAATTTTCAGAGATAAAGATAAGAGAATATTTTGTTTCTATTACGTCGTAAACTGGGTCGATTTTACTCACAGTCTTTTTTTTTTAATAATCGTGGGTACGATACCTACCCTGTGACTAGTACGAAGACATCCACTTTTTCAAAGAGGTCAGAGTGGTCAGTCATGTAGGTCCACCTGAACTTTCCCAAAGTGGTTCGCATATCGACAACGCTACCATGGCCAAAAGTTGAAATGTACTTCTCATCGATCGGCTGTAATAAACGTAGATCTCAAATAAGTATTGGTCGAGCAGTTCAAACTTGATGCACCAGTCATTGACGCCGCAATCACCAGTTCAAATCACCTTTACCGAAACAGTGAGCTATCACTGCACTCACCCCGAAATATTGTCCCAGATGCACGGATTACGAGTGCGTGAACCTGATTTATAGCTAACCTTTGATTGAATTGTATTGACAATAAAAATAACATGGATATTGTGGCTCCACAATGTGCTATTCGAGAACGCTGAGATAGGTTGTCTGCGGAACAACCACCAAGGGTTGGTGGGATTGACGATGAACAGAAAGCAGAAAGGGAGCGATCGACTGAAAAGGAGAAAACGGTAGGGCACTCCTTGTGTGGCCAAGACCACCATGGATGTACCACCAAATTGACAGAAAAGGAGAAAACAGCAGGGCATTCCTTGTGTGGCCAGGACCACCTAGTATGCACCACGAAATTTGACTTTTTTTTTGTAGAATCTCCTAGACATCGAAAATACGCGAACGTTTCCAAGACAAATGCGTCCTATTATCAGATTTTTTTTGTTCCTTCCATGTTAGCGCCGCGAAGCAACTGTGGCTATGGGCGGCCTGCAGACTTGGACAGTTAAAGAGAGGATAACAGGAAGGAGAAGGAAACGGGGGTGTTATTATGCGTCCTGATATCAGAGTTGACAACCGCGAATCATTGTCCTGCTGCAGTAAGTAACGCCAGAACATTTTGTTTTAGGTTTTGTCCTGAATTATAAGTGCTCATTGAGAAATCCCTTCGCGTGCCACATTCCACGTTTCATAGCAATTTGTGGAATTTAAACTCTCCCGTAAGCAGTATCATAACTCGTAGATACACTCTCGTAGATAAAGGTTAATACCTACACTCAGCACCCTGGCACACTTGAGGAGGAGGAGGAGTGTCATTGGGAGGAACCGAGAGGTCTGCCTGCCTGATTAGGCGGCATGTTTCTCGGGAAGGGAAAGGTGGTGGAGAGGAGGAGAGGAAAGGGTGAAGTGGAAGACCGAGCGGAATCCGCTCGGGGAGAGGATAGCTGCGTCCATGGGCCGACTTCAGGGGAACTGTGCCGGCATACACCTATTACACATCTGAGGGAAACCCAGGAAAAACCCCAGACGGCACAGCCGGCCCGCGGATTCGAACCGCGGACCTCCCAGTCTCCAAGCGCACGCGTTACCGCTGCGCCACCGGAGCTGGTCTGCGCCACCGGAGGAGGAGGGGGAGGAGGAGGAGGAGTGTCGTTGGGAGGAACCCGAGAGGTCTGCCTGCCTGATTAGGCGGCATGTTTCTCGGGAAGGGAAAGGTGGTGGAGAGGAGGAGAGGAAAGGGTGAAGTGGAAGACCGAGCGGAATCCGCTCGGGGGGAGGATAGCTGCGTCCATGGGCCGACTTCAGGGGAACTGTGCCGGCATACGCCTATTACACATCTGAGGGAAACCCAGGAAAAACCCCAGACGGCACTGCCGGCCCACGGATTCGAACCGCGGACCTCCCAGTCTCCAAGCGCACGCGTTACCGCTGCGCCACCGGAACGTTTTCGCAGCAGGCATTGTTCGCGTATCTTTTTCCTGCCCATTATCGTAAATTGTTGGTCACGTATTGTGTAACCGAGGAGTGTGCTTTAATTACTACTTGTGTAGTGAATGCATTTCCCATACACGGGGCTCGGAAAAGTATAATTTAATTCCTAAAAACAAGGCTCCGTGATGTGGAAATTGGCAATCTCCTCGGTGACATTCATAAAAACACACATACACTAGAGCACACACATATTGATAGCACGCTACTGAATCAAACTCGAGTAGTTTTTCATCCAGTTTGTAAAAAACGTTCACACCTGAAAATCAGTCGCTCGGTGAAGCGCGCCTGTTGTTGGCTACGTGCGAGATGTAATAATTACCTAACGCTGTCTCATCGAACGCTATATACATGTGCTCTACTCTTTTGTCCATGCTCTTATGTGTTGCTGTTCCTGCTCTTCCATTACTCTACGATCGTCCTATTCGTGTATCGTCCTATCGTCCTATTCGTCCGTATCGTGTTCTTCTGTCGAATAACGGTCAAACTATTCGAGTATATTTCGCGTGAGATTTCCTATACCGCTACAGTGGTCCGCGAGGAATTAAATAACATTTTAGTTTCGAAATCAACTAGAATCGATGCGACCAAGGATGATATATATACTAGCTGGAGTGGCAGAGGCCTGTTCCTCCCGTCTCTAAGCAGCGGTGAAGCCAGAGGCAGGTCTCTTTCTTTGGGCCTTGAATTCAAGTTGAATGATCGATTGAGTTATCAAGGTATGTGCATGATACGGCATGCCCACCTGTTAATAAGTCAGCGGAGATTTCCGATCGTTGAGCTGAGGCTCCCCGGCCGACCGGCGACTAGCCGTACAGCTCCGGCTCCACGACGGAGGGAAACATGCGTTTTTCCTGGCCATTCCTCTGACCTTACAAATGAAAGGTGGTCCCTCGGGTTTGCTTCACAGCTTTGTGCATCCGTACTCAATACTCGAGCCAACCATGCTCGCAATCCTGCGGCACGGCTCTACGTTTTGCCCATAGTAAGGCGGCGTCATGTTGGCTTTACTTAGAGGAAGCCCCTTCCACTCCAGCAGTATATATATATATATATGTATATATATATATAAGCAGGAAAAATCAGAAGACGACAAAGAGCCTACAGGAAAACACAAAAGGGGGTTTATTAACACATATAGGGATAGGGGTCGACGTTTCGGCAGTCAGCGCTGCCTTCGACGGCAGTCCCGACGGCGGTCCCGTCGAAGGCAGCGCTGACTACCGAAACGTCGACCCCTATCCCTATATGTGTTAAAAAACTCCCCTTTGTGTTTTCCTGTAAGCTCTTTGTCGTCTTTTGATTTTTCCTGCTTATTTCATTCTCGTGGTCAACCGCCCTCCCAAGCTTCTATTCTGTATATATATATATATATATATATACTTGGTGAATGGGGTTCGGACGACCGCGAATATATGTAGCTGAAATGAAAATTGAAACACAGACTACGAAGGTACGGGAAGTAAGAAAAAAGGGATAATTTATTTACATTTAAGATACTTGGAATGCTAAAAGGGTTGTAGACGTTTCGACAGTGGCACTGTCTTCGTCAGGACTAAAGGAAAGACTAAAGGAAGGACTTTAGTCCTGACGAAGACAGTGCCACTGTCGAAACGTCTACAACCCTTTTAGCATTCCAAGTATCTTAAATGTAAATAAATTATCCCTTTTTTCTTACTTCCCGTACCTTCGTAGTCTGTGTTTCAATTTTCATTTCAGCTATATATATATATATATATATATCCTCCTATGATGCGACCGTTCCTTTAGGGCGCGGGCAAGCAAAAGAAAGAAAACAATTTTCCGACTATGCCACCATCCCTCGCCGGAAGCGAAGCCTTGAGCTCAAAAAGCAAAGACCCCTCTATAGGAGGTGCACAGGAAAGAAAGGGAGAGGGGTGTAGCCAAACATTTAGGGGGATGTTAGAGGGGACGTATGGGCGTGTGGATAAATCACTGATCTTCCAAGGCTTTCCCGCTTCATGCATTCCTACTTGTTCATTCAAAAAAAGAAAGAAGGTTGCGACCTTGATGAGACCTTTCAGCGAAATCTGTTTTTCGTGACTTGAACTGCTAAGGCTTCTTTATGAATTCCGCCCGGTTTGTGGCGATCCAAAATATCTACACGGAACGTTTATACGTTCGTCTAGGTCGATTCTGTCGATATCAAGATGATGCGACGTAATGGACAGCAATAATCTGTGGGTCGTCGATGCCGATGGCGTGAGATTTATGTGTGAGAAAGTTGTGGGTTATCCGTTTTGGATCCCTGGCGAAGACTTACGTTCTGATTAAAAGTAAAGCCAGTGATCGTTATAGTCACGTTCGGGTCTGCGATGGTTTGGTAACGGAGGTTTACCTGCAATAAAAAAAAAAACGTGTGACGATAAGAAGACATGAGTTAAGCAAGGTCGCTTTGTGCAAGGGTCGCATGGGCGACAACACTGTAACACCTTCGGATGTAAAGTGTCATATAAGGGCGAAAGTACTTTCGTTTTCAACAGTCAGAATATAAACGATATCATTGTGAGCGCTCGGGAAGCAACTTCACAAGTAAGGACGCGTAGATTTGATAATTTTAGCAAAAGCAAATGCGTTGCTGGAAATCTCTTCAATCACTGATTAATATGCTACTGTGTGAACGACTGTGCTGTTTCACTGAGCTGATGTCGTCCCTTCTACAAGTTTATAAGGTACACAGGTAAAGTGCATTACCTCTGAGCAGTTAAAATAAGGAGATTGAACCGCAAGGGGGACATCGCAGGAATTGCTAATGAAATATATTGCCTTTAAATTGATCGATTGCATTTACTAGACGTTGCAAATGTAATTCCATGCAAGTGTACTTACGGAATTAAGAACGGCTCCAAAGTACGCAATAATGTCGCTATCTTTGAAATTGAACAGCTGGTAGTACACTGCGTCTATGACTACATGTATTTCCGGCTTGATTGTGGTGATGCTGCGTCCTTCTGAATGATAATAACGAAGTGGTGCGTCATTATTCAACTGTTAGCTCGTAAGTCGACAGGTAAGATGCAGTACATGTGAGTGGACCTGTGGAATAATGGCGCTATACCCACGACACTCGCGTCTATTTTTACTGGACACGTGGCTGCAAGAACTCCTTCAATGTAGGGTTATTTGCAGCTTTGAAGATCTCCTCATATCGACAGGAGTTGGTATCGCCTACACATAGCACACCCGACCCCCTTAAAGGTACAGTCGCCTCCGGAAACGCGTGTATAAAATGAGTACCACAACGTTTGACATTGTTCGGTAGCTTTTTCGGCAACTTGCTTTGCCGAAAAGTGCATAGGTATCAAATAAACGGGTGTTACGCTGGCATAGCCTCTGAAGCTGGCGCTGCCCAGCAGCAAAGACGTATGCCAATGACATATGGGTGACTTACTTTCCTACGCCATCCACAGGGAGTGCGTGGCCGATGGCGTCGCAGACGATGTATTTATTTATTTATTTAAATAAATGAATAAATAAATAAATATATCATCTGCGACTTTGCGAACTGACGATTCGTTGCGAAGTCGTCTGCTCCGAGGCTTCCGGATGACTGCCGCTCATACGCTTCACCGTTACCCGAGACGTGCTATGATCGGTCTGTTACCGTATACAATGTTTCTTTTCTTTTCTTTTTCTTTTGACGGGGAATTTCGTCGTACTCTCAAGATCCGCCATCTGCTGGCATTTCCATTACCATGGGATCAACGAAAAATAGATTGCCACGATAGTTTCGGAATCGATGGGGACGGACGCGGCCGTCCCTTCGAAGAGACAGTGTAGCGCCGCCGCGTACTTTTAGAATTACCCGTTTATTGGAATGCACGTTACTTGACTGCGCCAGATGCGAAACGTTATCCAGCGGGACGTCATACTCTTCTGAGTGGTGCGTTACCGCAGAGGATCTCGTAACGTGCTGCTTACCAATGAGGATTTGATCATGCTGCTGTGTTGCGTCGTCTGAGCGAGGCATGAAAACTGTTGGAAGAGAAAGTAGACTTGGTTGCACCATTCTCGCATTGATTTGTTCGCAGGGAATAACACAGGATACGTCGTACACTGTAAAAGCATAACGCACTCAGAGCAAGCAATTGCACCGAATCATACAATTACTGCTACGGATTTGAGGGGGAAGCGGGTCGTACGCTCCAGTTACAGCGATAGCTGTATCAGGGAGGCCTTGCAGTGTTGACGGTTTCAGCCAAGCGCAGCAGAAACGAAATGACGTGACGGCGGTAGGGGGGGGGGACAATCGAGGGTTCAAACCCGACTAAGGACGAACTTTGTGGAAGGATGCAAGCGGCTCAAACACGCCGTCGAAGGACGTTAAATGTGGTGTGCCGTGTATATAGATTTCGGCGCACGTTAAAAAAAACCTCAATCGGTGGTGGCAAAATTAACCCACAGGCTCCACCACTGTGGCGTCGCTCATGATCACAGTTGTCCCGCGACGTAAAGCCCCGAATTATTATTATTATTACATCACGTAGTACAGTGGATGCCACAGATAACACCACACACGCATAACATCACACCACCTACTGCACCGTAAGTGACCGGGGCGGTAGTCGGTCACAGCGCAGGGAGAGGGAAATCAACTCTAGTTGTGCGCTTGTGAGCACTAGACCGGACTTCAAACGATGGAGCGGCCATGCAAAGTGCGCACGCCATGTGAAGAGGCAGAGCAGAAAGCCTAGCGCCCCACTGCTGCTCGTTGACACTCGATATTTAAAGGAAAGCCCTGGCGAGAAATTGGACCATTCGGTGACTTGGTACGAGGAAGAATAGTACCGTGAATAATAAATAGGAAATCTTGTACTAGTAGCAGTAATTATGAAACGTATCTGCGTCATTTCAGTGCTGTTTCGGTCATGCATGGTTACAAACCGTCTGGAAGGATTCGCAAGCATGAGTCGGCCAGGCTAGCGTGACCGAGGTTCCTTTCCTTTTTTTGAAACTCGCACACAAGCCTTGTGTCTGTGAATGTTCTGAAAAGATGATCCAAGAAGCAAACTGTGCACCTGCTGCGAACGAGTAAGTACTTAAAAGAAGCCAGTTAATGACGTCAAGAAACCGAAAGCGTAACGAGAAGAGCGCATCTGGCTCATTTTGATATCTGTATGTGCTTCAAAAGCGCCGGTTTTAAGCACGTTTGTGAAGACAAGCGTACACACAAAATGGATTTCATGCCGGTCTTTTTTGCTGTACACTGCGCATTGAATTGTGATTTGTCATTTTTTCCTACACACACATTCAATACTATCGGCTTCCGACAAAGTCGTGTGAGAAAAGAAGACCGACTGATTGGAACGCTTAACCGTTGAAACATCTGCAAATAGCGGGTTCTGCAGACGAAAACATGTCCATGTTTTTTTAAGAAGCTCTCAGCATTTTTCTTTTTTGTCTACACGTTTATCCTTACGCTTACCGTAATCGTGCAAGGCATCTTCAGCCCTCAAGGTTTTCTCACGGTAGAGTACATGGGGAACGTGGCCTTCTGCAGCTCGTTCCATGGTCAACACAGGTCGGATGCGTAGCTCGTCGCCGATGATGCCATTCTGCAAAATCAAAACTATTACACGTCTGTGTCAGGGCTAAGTAATGACAACGGAGATTAGACAAACTCGATATGAATTAGAGAGATTTCTGAATTGCACACGCCGCACAACACAACAAAGCACTTGCCAGAACAGTTGGCAAATGCCTCCCCGAGACGCCGTCCCTGGTTATATGGAGCAATGCCTGTCTCTCTGTCGTGATTAGTTGCACTGAGCGAACGTAAAACGGGTAGGAATATTTTATTAAATTAACATGACCGAGACTTTCGTGCAGAGTTAAACAATGGAGGCGCACCGTTTTATAGATAATCAGCATTTTTCTTTGATAGTCGAAAAAATACGTACACCCTCTCGCTTCAACAAGTCAACGTGATGATGAGGATCATTCTGAAGGATGGCTGACTTCAATGTTGTATGTGGCGAACTTATATTCTGACTGTTGGTGCAAGTTTAGGCTGACCTCCCCAAGGAAAATCTACTCCCAGTCATTACATTGCTATGTGAACGATATTAAGGAGGATAAAAAGCAATGAGAGTGAAGGACGTCCGAAAGATATTCCGGCTCGTCGTACGAACCAGCCTGGTTCATAACAGCTTGCCTGCACGATCTCGCTTTTGTCTTTATATTCCGCCTGTCTACGGCTTAACTTGGGGTCCTTGTTGTACAAAGCCGAATGAGCCAATGGCATTCTGATTGTTCTCCTAAAAAGTCGGTGGTGATGCTGGAGACTCCGCGTTTAAAGAGCAGTGCCGTTGGTATTTCATTGCTACCGATTCTGTTTCAAATAATGATGACTAATAATGAGTAGAAGACGACATTTACCTGAGTCTAGGATTAGTGAAGGAGCTGTTTTCGTCTCAGTGTCTTTCCATAATTTTTTGTGTCTCTGCTGCTTTTATCTTCGTTTGTTTGTTTGTTAGCCTTTGGTAGTAGCAGGCCTACATTATGGCGAACCTTTCTCTTCTCTTTGGTTTTCATTAAACCTATCCCCCTGAGTTTAAGGAGTAAAAAGAGAAATATTGCCTTATACCCCCCCCCCCCAAAAAAAATAACAATATTATTTGTAACAAAAATTATTCCATCTTCTGAGCCCTGCATTCAGGATCATTTGTAATTACTGCGAAAATGATTTTGGAATTTTCACTGCAGTAGCGTTCGGAAACCGCAAACACTGTCCAATGCAATCACGTCAGTGACATTCACGGCTACAGCTATGCCCATACAGGCAACTAACCAATCCGAACTGAACGGAACGGAACGGAAATGCAGCGGTGTCCTCTAGAATGCACGAATCCTAGTGAACGATGTCCCGACGCGCGTTTCTACGCATTTCCGGGTGACGCACGACTGCTGTAAATGTGGGTGCGACCTGCGAGTGGAGAAAGGTCAAGGACTATTCACGTCCGTCCTGCTGTGGCATCACACTACAATGAGGCTGCACGACGAATCTCATGGGCCTCGAACTGGAGCTCCTGGCAAAGCATCGACACTTGGTTTTGCGTATAGTTCTGTGTCCTCTTTCAAAATATCGCAATGGCATATTTTCTGAATACTGTCGGTACTGCATTTTAAGCGTCGGCGACCATGCAACGGGCACTCGGAGAGCTCACAGGGGTGTGCCACTCTACAACGCGAACTTGCTCTCGCCGAGGTTTGTTAATACATAAATAATTTGTACTATAACTTGCAAATAAACCCTACGCGCATCACAGCAACCCGCTGTGACTCACTCAGTGACAGGCAACGGAAACAGTGTGTTTGGGCGCGGGAACAACGAAAGGAACGAACAGGACGGACCCTTCATCGGTGCGCCAACATCGTGCTCTAGGAGATCGTAACAAACTATTGATGAAAGACGAAAGTCACTGAAAATTTTAGCCAGCTGTAGGACTCGAACCCACATCTTCTGAATTACCGTGTGGTTTCGAGCCCTACAGCTGGCTAACCTTTTCAGTGACTTTCATCTTTCATCGTTAATTTCTTAGGCAACTTGATGCCTTGTATGTGATTGTCCCTTATGTTGTTCCAACCTCAGAACATCAGTTCTCTCATGTTAAACTATTGATATCCACTCTGAGCGCCACAATGTTCACGGAAGCCTTTGTGTCGAAGTAGATGCGATTTTCGTGCATAGGGTTTGTGAGCTGGACTTGAACATGGACCGTGCGAGATGGTTATGCGCTGGGCCGCACCCAATGAGTTAATGCAGCACCCGGAAAGCGAGCGGTGCATCAACTCCTGCAAGCTTACACACGCACGCAAATTAAATACCAAAAAAAACAATTTCGAAAAACGGTATACGGAACACCAGCATACCACATGGAGACCGTCTTCCTCAGACACTACTGCAGAAGCCATGCGATGGGGATCTTGGAAGAGTTTGCTGTTGAACTCTGCCGTATCCACCTGATGTATAGATATATACCTTACATCAACATTCACCCGTTGACTACACCTTTTAGGGTGCGATCTATGGAGTATTTTTATTGATAGCAAAAAGCGGGACTCGTACAGAACTGAATCTGGTTGCTTTCGATCGTCTCCTTTTGCCATATATTAGTACGTCATGAATGCGTAAAGAAAGACTGTACGCAACATTGAAAGCAAACGGTTGGGGTTTAGTCGGAGTGTCTGGTCACCGATTGAGAAAGGGCTGTTCAATGTGTAACTGATTTTCAATATAGATGCGCTACGGAGAAAATATCGTGGGTGTAATT
The DNA here is from genome assembly GCF_037126465.1 of Ornithodoros turicata. Lineage (NCBI taxonomy): Eukaryota > Metazoa > Arthropoda > Arachnida > Ixodida > Argasidae > Ornithodoros > Ornithodoros turicata. The sequence goes on from NC_088208.1 coordinate 9,202,386, forward strand.
TTGATATATTCATCTTTGGTCTCCCTCTTTATTTTCTTGTGGAGTTGTTTTCATGATCTCAGAAATAGTACGTTTGTTAAAGTACCCAAACTTCTTAAGTTATCAACCCAATACTTCACTTGAACTAGCTCTCCACATAAAAAAAAAAAAAACTCTTTGAACGGATAGCATTCATCAAGGCTGAAGTTATTAAAATAAAAAATACATACAAGCTTTTCGATGACTGTATTATCGTCTCCCGTCGTTCTGATGAGTAGGTTGTCATCGTACGCAGATCTTTGTTCAAGGTGCAAAGTGAGTTCATCGTTGAGTTTCAATATTCTTGCACCACTGTCTGACCTTCCTTCTAGGAACTGGGGGTACACGATTGTGTCATCCGAGGGCCCTGAAAATTGGACGAATTCAACACACTCACCAATTTCGAAAGTCTGCTTCAGTGACAAGTGCAGTCGTTTTCAAGCCATCTTTCACTTGTGCATCAACAGATAAATTCTTAGAAAAACAGAAAGGAACGAACAGGACGGACCCATCGCCGGTCCCGCAACACCATCGGGGCGGTTGTTTTGCACTGTGAGCATCACAATGTTCACCGAAGCCTTACAGTGTCCAGGAAGGTGCGGTGTTCAGGCATAGTTGGTGAGCTGGACTTGAACACGGACCTAGCAATTCGGTTATTGCGAGATAACGAAGGTAGAGCTTGTTCAAATGCACCGTCAATGTGGTTCGAAAACGTTACTATAGTGTGCCCCGAGTTTGTTCAACTGAGTGAGATAGGGGAATAGTGTAAAATGGACCACTAAGGCAAAGCCAATCGACTTTAGCAAATGCCACTAGGCGTTTGTTACTGCGCTTTTGCTGCGTAAGCTGTTAAGGACAGTCCCATCCGAGATGTGGTGGTCGGCGTCAGCAAAAAAATAAAAATATTAAGAGTAATAAAAATAACAACAAAATCGCGCGTGACATAACCCCCGCAGAGTGCAACTCAAGCGTTAGAGACGCATCGTATAATGGAAATTCCCAATACGCTGAACTGCCATTTCTCGCTCGCTTCTTGCTGTAGGCAGATGAAACTTGGTACGCAGATGGGAAATGTCCCGGGCTCCGGCCTTAACAGGGGACCGCCATTAACGTGCTACGCCATTTGTGAATGGCACGGTGCTCTATGTAACGCCGTAAAATATTAAAAATATTCGCCGTCAAGTGTTCTACAAACATGATTCCATAACGGCCCACAAAAATTTGATTCGTACAATAGAAAATTCACTCTTCTATCATAATATTAAAATTCCACTCTCAATTTGCGCGGGAATTACCGTTCGAAATCAGGACGCGGGTGAAATTGCACAGCGTTAGCTGAAAACGCTCATCACGTGACCCCCGTAGAGCGTAATCTAACCAGCAACACAGAGCCGCTTAACTCGTATTTGTAAGATAAAACATTTGAGAAAATAATAATTTCATTCATCACAACCAACGCGTGAAAACATGAGTTGAAAGAGCGAAAAAAGCGGATAGACCGGATTGCAGGTGAGGCAGCGTATAATGAGAGGGTAGACAGTTCGAAGGCTCGTCCAAATCGGTCGATAGACATCGTATGATGATGGACCACTTTAACCATTTTGTTATAAGAACCATTAAACATTGAATCACATGGATCTGACACAGAAAATAGCTTCACTATTGCATAACCGTCCGTTGATTTTAGGGGGTTCGGCTGACAGCCAGTGTTCGTCTCATTCTTCGGCATCAGTTTTTGCAGCGCCGAGATGTGATGAGAAAGCAGGTCCACTTGTAATCAATATTAACGCGATGCAAGCGCACGAATAAGCGAAATACGCGATTTTATTCAACGCCCTAATTATGGTATTTCTAGGCACAATACGTAACTTGGTATCACTGTTCTAAACATAAGGTCTTCGACGTTTAAGACACACTGAATGTCACGGCGTTAGGCTTAGTGGGCTTCAAAAAAAGATTCGTTCTCCGAAACGTATAATAGGGTTTTTGCAGCCTCAGTGGCTACATGTGGCGCTACGCCGTGTCACGCATTTGAAATAACCGCAGAAAGCGTGATATCATGGTCGACCGGTTCGCACTTTGTAGAAGTTGCTCGGAGTGAACAACACGAAGCGATTTCCGTTAGATACTACCGCTTTCTGTCACTTGTTACGATGTGGGAACCCACAATGCCGCCGGGACCCGCTAATGACGCCCATGAGCAAAGCTCCACGGCCAGCGCGTCTGCACTGGCATTCGCCAACTGCTTCGATTCCACCGGATCGGAGTAGCACGGTGAAACAATTCATACTGTGTCGAATGCAAACTTCCTTTAGGCCGCCGGCCTCGATGGAGCAGTTGGCAGTGTGTCCGCCTGCTGATTCCAAGGCTGATGATTCAGTCACGGCTGATGACACGAGCAACTTGATACTAGCTGCTTCGACACGCCTTCTTCCGCGAGGGACGTTAAATATGGTGGACCCTGTGTTATGCTTATGCAGCTCACGTTAAAAAACCCACAGGTGGGAAAAATTAGAACAGAGATTGACCACTGAGGCGCCGCTCACGATCATATTTGTCTCACGACGTAAAGTCGCGAATTGCCATTATAGAGCAGGTAGGAAAAAATAGCACCGACTTAACATAACAGAGTCAACAATTTAATCAGACGGTTCGTCCCCCATATGGGAGACATCATCGGTGCAGCGTCGAGAGGGAATGAGTGACCGAAAACCAGTTAAGTCTTCGTATACGTCGGCTTCGTATACGTCGTGGGCCACGGTTGACGTTGCAAGCGGTATAGGTTCTCGTTGTATGTGCCACGATTCTAGGTATTTTCGTGGCCCCCACCGTTGTTCCCGCGCCAAGGTAACAGCATTGTCATAGTTGAAAGTGTGCCCCGTTTTCCAGTAGCGGTCAACGAGTTCAGTCTTTAGCCTTGTGTCCTTTGTCGCTCTTTCGATGTCTCGCCGGTGTTCCTTAATCCAAGTGATCGCTAAAAATCAGGAAGGTCCGCCGGATAGCCTTATTGGGATTATTTTATTTATTTATTTTTTGTTAGGGGTCTTTGTGCCGCGCCGCAAATTTGGCTTTGAGCGGCGTACACAGAGAAGGAAGGATGCAGAGAGGACAATTGAATAATGACAGTTGCACAAAATGCAATGTAGTTCTGGGGCGATTTGAATGGGTACTGTAGCGGCATTCCTCTGGAAAGTCTGCCGCTAAGGCCCCGAGAAATCCTGAGACAGTACAGGCCCGTAGTACTGTCTAGGATTTGTTTCTCACAATGAACCACATCCAGACAATGACGAACTTTTGATTTCAGTCATTTCGCGTGGCTTGAGATTTGTACGCCAACAGGCGGCGCAAGAGGTCCCAATGTCGCATAGAGCTTTATGTCTGCTGGAAGCGGCGACACGAAAAACAAAGGTGTATGCCGAAATGAGTTACGCCCTGGGTGAGCAATCATGATTTTGTCAATTCGAAAAAGTATGGTTTAGATAAGTGGTTCTCATTTATGTTAAGGGAGAGAACTGGTGATCGTGCACGCACGACCTCAAGGAACATAGCCCTGGACGCTGCTTTGTGGAAGGGGGTCACATGAACTAGATGTCGTTAGGTATCGAATTATTTATGTTTAATTATAATTTATTTAAGCATGAATTGTTTCGTCGCAAGTCGTCGGCTTGAGCTTTGCAGGGTTGATTGGGCTATTTCACAGTACTCCGCCAATAACGCATTCCGGTTCCAACACATTCTTGTGAAGCTGGAGTTCACGGAGGCAAGGGAGTAGCTAAGTTCATCCGAACTAGCTCCAACTTTCCAGGTGCATGGTATGCTTCCGGAACACAAGAGAAAACCGACAGGAGCCTCACGTGATGGTGGTGCTGGTGGAATTGCTTGCCGTAGTAGCCCCACATCGTGTTGTTGGATTGTCGGCTGAGCCAGCCAATGATAAGGATACCTGCTGGCGTTACTCTTTACACTCTTTACGATCGTCTACAGTAGCAGCTTTGTCGCCGGCGATCTGTACGCCAATAGCAATGACAACGATCTGCGGCACGGTCGGATGCGGAGCTTGAACGAGGTCGAGCAGGAGTACTCCATATCACACAGTTGACAACCCAAGCGGTTTAAAATCCAGACGTTCGATATCCAAGATCCCTACAGTGTGGGGCCGGAGCCGCCCAGAACAAGCGTGAGGAAATGTCGTCTCCAAACTTGAACTAACCTAGGCAAAGCCAACAGTGCCGGATTTACAGTAGCGGGGGCCCCGGGGCACTGTGCTGGGGGGGGGGGGGGGCTTCCTCGTGTATTCTATGTATTCGTCTATTATATGTCTTTAAACGACATCGTTTTGTATCTAAAGGACGGCGGCCGTGTGGCACACTAGTCCGATATTTTTCAGCAGTCAGGTTTTGTCATATTTTTTACATTTCGTAGACAAGTGAAATAAATATTCTATTCATGTCTATCCAATGTGTTATTCGGGGTCGATATGCGTGGACGGAGGACAGTTTTTACTAAGTTTCCGTTTTAGGGATGCGTTTCAGGCACGCAAAACAGATTTCCCATGGACAAGACCTTTACTGGTGGGGGCCCCTTTGTGGTGGGGGCCCCGGGGCAAGTGCCCCGTCTGCCCTCCCCTAAATCCGGCACTGAAAGCCAACGTTAAGCGTAAGTTAACCAACGTCTCTTCGTCTTGTGTTGCCCGAGCGCGTGAGCCATGCTACGCCTAACCGTTCGACCGACACCGAGAACTCGCGAAGCTGACACATTGGCCAGTGATACCCTACTTTGAACCACGGCGATTCTCAGACCTTGCAGACACAGGATTTCAAATTATAACTTGGGATTTTGTTATTGGGGACTCTGAAACTTCGGATTTTGAACGACGGGATGCCGTGGCATAGCCGTCGCGCATGATTTCACGCACCTGGTGGGACGCCTGTTAAGAACCACTGGTTTAAATCATTTTTAGGATTCAACTCTTCTGGTGATGATGCCCTATCGAAAATGTGTCTAAGAGATCTCTCAAAATTTCCTGAGAGGTCTGAGAGGACCTTTCAAGAAATCTTGAAAGGTCTGGTAGGACCTTTTAGCACTTCTGAAGGGTCTGAGAGGACCTTTCAAGACATCTTGAAAGGTCTGGTAGGACCTTTCAGGCAGCACAGAGGGGTCTGAGAGGACCTTTTAGAGAAAATCTGGAAGATGTAGAATCATTGTAGAATCATTCATGTAGCCCTGACGGGTTTGGGGGGACCGCTCAGACAGCTTTGTGACAGTGCGTCGTGCAACACCTCTCAGAGCATGTTGCTACATGTTATCCGCGCCGCGGGACATGCTACCTCGTCCGCTTTGGAAAATAGTTCGCAAGATTTCACATGTTTGTGCATTATTCCTCCAAGGAACACGTGCCGTGATAACCTTGTATCGTCGTTCCCCCTTGAGAGCTGTTGTTCGTGCAATCCGTGCATTATTACACTGCACGTAAGTGGAAGCGTTTCGGCCAGTCGCCAGCGGTTCGATCAGTCTGTTTTGAAACGTTGAAGTGTGAGGTCACACTTCAACGTCGACGTATCTCAAACGTCGGCTGCGGATCTCAAGTAATTTGCGTTTTGTCTTCGGGATTCGAACTGTTTTGAGGTATGTAGACGATGTGTCCAATATGCGTTTGTGAGTGACAGGCATTCCTGTTCACTTTACGTTATTATCACTGTTCGCAGACACGCATTATGTGCGCCGATAGGAAGATTACCAACCACGTTTGGTTACCAACGGCGTTTTGTGCCAAACGGTATGTTATATATTTCGATGCCTACACACTGACTTTCACTGACATTCTGAAACTGTATTTCTTACAGATGAATCTCGTACGAAGCGACAGGTGGTGAGAACCCATGGTGATGGGAACCCAATCTCGCCAGTTAGTTGACGTCTTACACAAGCAAGGGAAACTAGACGGCGCATCGCGAGTCCCCAAGTATACGTAAAACAGACGAACTTGATCACCGAGAAGCAGAGTTCTTCAAGAATATTTTTCATCGCCGCTGTACGGACATTACGAATATGTGTCTCATGAGTTCACGCTTTGTGGAATACAAGAGTATGTGTTGATGATGACTTGTATGCCTTCGTAGACATGTAAGTGCTAAATCTAGTTTTTGTTGCTGCTATTTACCGTTTCGTGGAGTTTCTTGCGAGCGATCCTTCAACAAATATTAGATATTCACAATTCTGCAAGACGTTTGAAATAACTGTTAGATAATCTCATAGCAGTGTGCATGCCTTGAGTGTATCTGTACAATCGAAGGGACTCAATATATGTGGAGATTTGTGACATGCACTTGTCTGTATCTATCTCTGGTGTATCATAGCACTGTATGATTGTACCTCTCCGACGACAGGTGCAGCGTAGACGGCGAAATTGAACATTGATGTTCTGATGTCAGATCTGGGCATTAGCTTCTGAGAGGTCTTGAGAGGTCCTGTAAATCTGAGAGGTCCTCCCAGCTTGAGAGGTCCTCTCAGTCCCATAACATATTAGACCTGAGAGGCCTCTCAGATACATTTTCACTTGAGTGAATTCGCAAATGCCATTTAAATAGATGAATACATCTACGGACTTATGTCGAACGTGCGACGCTAAGATTCATTGGAACGTATTAAAGAGCAAATAGGGAGTTAGCAATGCTACTTGTGACATATCATTTTATAAATCAACTTAGTTAACAGACTCAGTACTCAAAATATAAAAGCTGTCAGTGAGCATTACGCGGTCTCACGAATTTTCGAAGCAGCAGCAGCAGCATGACCAAGCATGTGCAAGCATCAGTAGTATAAATATATGTCCTATAGCCAAGAGTTGTCTCTAATCCAATTCCAATCCAATTCTAAGCCATAATCCAGTTCTAATCCAACACAATCCAGTTCTAATCTAACGCAAGCCAAATCCAAAGCCATCTGATTGGCCGCCATTAGCTCCGCCCACTTCACGTTGATTGGCCCATGCTAAGCCTACTGATCTTTGATTGGCTGACCGTAGCTCCGCGCCTTTATGCTAATTAGTTGGCTTGGCTTCGCCCAGTTCGCGCTGAATGGCCCGTGCTAAGCCTACTGATCATTGATTGGTTGACCGTAGCTCCGCCCCTTTATATTAATTACTCGGCTCTGCCCATTGCACGCTGATTGGTGCATGCATAACGCTGAGCACAGCTCCGCCCCTTTATGCTAATTAACTGGCTCCGCTGATTGGTCCATTCGAAGCCTACTGATCGCTCTCCACATTTTCCAGACTTTCTAAGCCCTCTGATTGGCCGTCCCCAATTTAAGTCTACCGATTGGCCTGTTCTTAGCCCACTGATTGGCTGCCTAAGCTCGCTGAACATATTCTTCGTTAGCCCCCGCCAGATGGCGCGGTCGGCAGCGACCCTGCTGCGGCTTTATCTCAGACGGACAGGGAAAAAAATACATTTCAACGTTTATTGAGTACATGTTTGAGAAAAAGCATGGCGGTCTTGGAGAGATTGATTCTTTTGATGCTGGGCGTGGTTCCGCGTAAGTGACGGATCATGTAGACGTCTCCGGGACAGCGGCTGAGAAAAATTTCGTCCTCCGTGAGCTGGCACTTCTGCGTTCAATGAATATCTTCATAGCTGTCACTCACGTCCAGCGAGTGAAGGCACATACGGAGCGATCCAGTAGCGTTCCTGTCCAGGTTAATGCCGGACCGCATAAGTACCACGTGCCACTCTCTGATGGCCAAGATGTCGCCGGGGCATTCGTGCGCGTACGTGTGTTTATCCTTCTCCAGCTTGATGCTCACCGTACAGTTGCCCGCGTCCAGCGCCAACGCGCACGAGACGAGCGAGAAGAGAACGAGGTACCACATCCTTCCAGTGATGCAGTCCAAATGACGCGTGACGCAGTCCAAATGAAACTCCTTCTCATCCACTGCATTATCTGTGCGGGGGAAAGAACGCCAGGTGAAATCTCGCTATCTATGTCATCCACTCGAGCTTACCATATTCACAGCTTCCGTACGGGTAGGAGTCCACGTCATTGTAGAGGTATCGTTTGTCGTCGTACGCCATCAGACTTCTTTTCACATTTCTGATGGTGTAGATGCGCTGTTTCTTTCCCACTATTGACACCTGTACCTACGATACACTAGCGTGCTTGAATAGGGTATCACGGTACGTATCATGGAGGAGGTGTTTGCGCACAATGTTCTTTTTGACCCCTTTAGCTCTTGCTATATGTTTTCCTACGGCTAATTTCATGGAATACATTTTGGCTTTCAAGCATATTACTTCCTCGATGGGTACGCTACCCGTTTCTTTTTTGACGCGCTAAGCCTACCGCGATTCCTCTCGCTGTACAGCGGATGATCCCGATCGAAGGAAGACAAGTCTAAATGTTCGTCGGCGATCGCTCGTAACTGATCTTCATAGTCCTTACAGAATAGGCCGAGGATCAGAGAATCCGTGTCAAAGTAGCAGGTAATCACCGGACAAGTGAGCTTACTCAGCAGGGTTTGAAAGTAGAATGAGTACATGGTTAACTTACTCAGTTCTAAAATCGTGAAGCAAATCTGCAGGGGGAAATCGCATCGCACTTTTCTTTTGCGCATTTCGTACATGACACAAGGGGGGGACAAAATTTTCATTCGTACACATTCCGCCCGACTCCCGAGGCGACTCGCCGTCTCCTCATCGAAGGCTACTCGCATGTCCCGCATATTAAACTTATTTAGCAACGTACTCCCAAAGACTGCATTATTTGAGATTTTATAGAAATTTTTATCGAACGTCATGCTCGAGGCGACGCGTCTGGCAACATTATCCTTGATGTAGGGATGCAGGAATGGTGCCTGACGAAATTTTAGAATTCTGTGAATTTTCGTCACCTGACATTTTCGATTCGATTTTCGACACATTCGATTTTCGTCATAGATTTTGGATACTCCAAATCGCACACGTACACGTATCCCACGCCCGAATCTGTGGGATGACGCATAAAATCCACGGAGCTAAAATTCTCGACCCATTCGAAATCGCCGACGGGGAGGTGCTTTATGATACTGAATCCGTAAAGATTGTTGCAATCTATGTGCGATATGTACACCTCCTCTTTATCGGGATCGTAGCCAGCGGGTTAGCCCGTAAATGACGCCTGCTCGCCTGACAGAGCCCGCCTCTAACAGCCGATTCGATATTATAATATCGAATCAATAATCGATAATACATATATGAACGTTTTGAACGTCAGTGGACACGAACCCATTCCCTTCCCGTTGATAATTTTCTACGCGCCCTGTGGACTCCTGAATCACGTCCATTAGGGTATTCGCGATGGCTCCGTCACTGTGGACTTCGCGAGCAAACGCCATAAAGTGGGCGATGTGCGCAATTATCTCCCCCCGAGTTTCCCTCACGATTAAAACATCGGAACAAATGCAAAACCTAAAGGGTATTCGTTGCGCTCTCAATATAGCGACCATGTCGTGAAAGCGACTCATTAAATATTGTCGCAAATCCTCTACTCCCCGATCGTGAACAGATGCCAATAGCACGTACCTTTTAACGACACCTCTAAATGCACTGTCAGTCTGGAAGGGCAGGAAGGATATATCCACGTCGGGGTGCGATCTCATCACATGAGCACACAGTGTAGGAGGTGCGCCGTCCCGAAAATCGTCTTCCGATTCATCCTTGATATCGTTAGGTTCAAAAAAGCAGTAAACACACCTAGGCACTGAAAGTAAAAGGAGCCGTAAGAAATGTGCCACAAGTGAGGCGAATAACTTACTTATGAAGCGAATTGAAGCAGACTGTTCCCCCCCTGAGGCGCTCTCTTGGCTTATAAACCAGCACCCATGCTGCATGTCAGAACACGTTGGGGCCATCTGTTTTATATCAAAGCTCATGTACTCCCCTGCTTTGATGGTCGTAAATAATGTGTTCAGAGAAATTAGGTCAAGGGGCCTCCGCGGCCGCGGTGCACGTGTCAACACGTTGGGGCCATGTGTTTTATATCAAAGCTCGCGTATTCCCATGCTTTGGTGGTCGTAAATCACGTGTTCCGAGAAATGAGGTCACAGAGCTTCATTGGCCACCCCAACGCGTTGGGGCCACCTGTTTTATATCAAAGCTCGCGTACTGTCAAGAAATGAGGTCATGGAGCCTCGGTCGCCGCGCCGCATGTCTCAACAAGTTGGGCCGTCTGTGTTATATCAGCAAGCTTTCTGTAACCAAAAACAAAGGGTTCACTTATGCACTTTGGTTTCCAAGAAGTTCCAAATGTCCTTCGCAGCAAACGTGCGCGCTCGCCGTATATCACGGGCTGTTCCTATGTTATTGTGTAAACAAAACCGCACCACCCTTGCGCTCCTCCAGGGATGCTTTATATAAAAGTTGCGATATATACAACTCATTTGAGCTACTTGCGTCGGTCAACTCCTGGTGAGGTGCACAACGAGAAAAGTATGTTTCACTATTGTCTTCAAGATGAGGAAAGTTAGGTAATAGTTGTCCTCATTTTCAGTTCATTTGGCCTGCGTAGAAACTTGCACTGAGAAGTAAGCGAGATATGTCATCTATTTTCGAGAAGGTGATAAACTAACGAAACCTGGAGATGGGGACATTCAGAAAATGAGCATTGTTCCGAAGAACGAAAACCTCGACGTGTTGGACTTACGCAAAGTGGACACTATGTACGGGGAGGCTGTGTACGTGGAACTCCTGATGGACAACGATAAACGCGTAGAGGTGTACCTACCCAGTCTTTTTAAGCGACTCACAGATAAAGATTTGCAAGAAATGCGAGAATTACCAGATCTGAAACTAGAGAAGAAGGAGAGATTCAGGGACGGTAAAAGAGTCGCATCGCCGGACATCATCTTTACTCACGCGAAGAAGTGACCGCGAGACCAGCGAAAGTCCGCGTCCCATATGTAATCAGGAGTAAAAGAAAAATACATGTATTTCTGATTTTAAGAGAAACAATGTTGTGTTGTTGTGATGGATTAGGAAGATAGGCTGATATGATGGGAAGCTCTATTGATAGAATGATATGATAGGTAGTTATAGCGCGTATTCATCGACTAAGCAAGTATAGTTTGTGGTGGGGGCAGAATAAAGGACACCAGGCCTTTTTAAGCGACAAACAACTTTCCTAGCATCTTTATTGATTTTAGGTCATTAGCGGCAAGATTATCAGAAAACAGGGATACAATGCTCTTCAGTGATTTCCCTTTCGCCAACAATGTCGCCACGATACAACAGTACACACCACACATTGGAGAATACAGGCTTTGAATACAGACATCATTATATTCCTCGACGGTGAGGCGTTTCAGCTCGGGTTCGATGGGTGGTAATCTGAAGGAATCGAAGTAGATGAGGTCATCCTTCATTTTTGTGTACATTATCCAGTGCTCCCCGGCTTGCTGTCGCCGATCGGTGTTCACCACGATTATACCCGGTCTGTCCAGCGCGGGCAGACGGTCGTCCCGAGCGTATACACCGCGGAAGAGTGCCGAAGTGTAATCGTTGTACTTCAGGAGTCTCTCGATATCTTGCTCGAACATCGCTAATCCGGTGTGACGTTCCTGTTCTTATCGATTGACATAATTCGCACACTCTCGGACAGTATCAATACGGTCGTGGGTTCGGCCAAGGCACGTCGGAACTTGAGTTGCAGACGAACGTTTCCACGCCTGATCGGTGACAGGTGGACGGAGGATTGATCGGGATCCAGGTCGTAGTACAGTAGGTACTTGTTTCCAACGTAGTGGTCGTATTCGTAGGAGGCGTGCTGCTCACACAGCTGCTCCAAGAGGTTGAAGTAGCTTCGGTGGTTCAGGTTATTGTTGACGTCGAATGTGTCTATTCGCTGCGTCCCATTCCCGGTGAGCGTCGCCGACTCAATGTCGCAGTTCACAAATAGGTACGGGTCCTGATTGAATGCTCCCTGGTAGGCTAGGGTGGGCACGAATGCGACCACCACCTAAGACGGTATCTTCTCTGGAAATAAATCTTCCAGGCATGCATCCAGGTTGCCAACTGGTAGCGAACGAATACGCGATTCACTTCCGGCCAGTGTGTAGAGAGCCTTGCACTGCTGCAATTCCGTGTCGTGCCCGAGGAATAGGCTGGGAGACATGGTGATTTTCTTTATGTACAAGGTGGCACTCATGATTTCTACTTTATGCGTGTGCTGCTCCTGATCGGTCTTCATAATGCGGAATTCGTTGGAGTCTCAATAAAAAACAAGCCTAATTTCTACTCCCGATATGAGTAGCTTAGGCTGCAGGAAAATGTCCAAGTTGATCTTAGAAACCAGATGGATGATCTTGCCGCCACGTGTGAGGTTCTATCGTTCGGGCGGTCCACGAGCGCGAATGTTGCTTTCCGATTGACGCGCTTTTTCTTGCGTGTACAGACCCGCTTTATGTACGGCATTTTGCTCCGTGGTGCTGGCGTGAAGGAAAATATCCAGGTAGCTTCTATAGCAATACAAATCATTATTCGTTATCATGGCCTGATTCAAGAAGACGGCTACGTTCTTGAAAAGCCAGCTGGCGAACGCGTTGACGTAGTAGACCTCGTCGTAGGTCGTCCGATCGCCAGCGTGTGTTTCCGGTAGCGAACCATCGTCACGTACGATGCGGACTTTTGTCACTATGTACGCGGAGTTCCAATCGAGATAGTGATGCCCCAAATTCGAAAGCTGGAACTCTATGACGCAGGATATGTCAGCGACCGGGTAGAATACCTCATTTTCCCCATTCAGTATATGCCACTGCGTTCTCGCCACGGAAAATAACTGTGTTTCCGACTTATCCAACAGAAGAGTGTCGGGATGTACGGCGTTAATTGTGTCCAGGTCGCAATTAAATTGTGGCCGCGCAACCAGCGTGATTTATGCCATCTAAGACGTCCGGTTTTGTCCTCTTTCTTCGCCCGCCGGCCCCTCCGGGATCTCAGAGAATATCGTGGCCGGTATCTTTCGCCGATCTTTTAAGCGCGCTTTGGAAAGTGTCTCCCTCCGACAGATTTTCGGCCACGCGCTTAGCGGCCGCAACAGCCGTCTTTTTTAAGTAGGGCGATACGTGTTTAAAGAGTGGAATAGCGAAACGCCCGAGGTGAGAAAAGAAATTGCCTCCCCTCTGGTACAGGGGGTTCTGGTACAGGTTTTCGGGAGACTTTCTAAACGGATGTCGGTAGATTTCCCCTGAAGTCGGCACAGGATGTATAGTAACCCCCTGTCTCCCACTACTTCCTGCTATCCTCTCGCCATCTGTCCACATCTGTACGACGCTAATAGCCACAGTTGTTGCGCGACTCTAACACAGAACAACAACAACAAAAAAAGAACGTAGAAGAAGAATAAAGAACCCAGACAATTGCGAAGTTTCGGATCCTCCAAGAGTATGTGACGTCATCGAGAGATGGCGACTGTCTCCTAACAACGACGCAAGCGTCTTCTCTATTCGCCCAACGGTGGAAGTCTGCCGGCAGCAGCGGCGAGGCCGACTTTGGGGGGCAAGGTTGTCAGGCTTATTGCAAATTTCACACACTCACGGCTTCATACACTGAAAACCAAAAATTAGTTTTGTGTTATCCTGGCTTTACGTAGAAAAACGATATTTTTGATGATGATGATGATGATTGGTGTTTTATAGCGTATGAGCAACTTACACTCGATATTTTTGAGAGAATGCAGCGGGAGGGCACGTGAATTGCAGTGACGTATACGACACAGCAGAATATGTCACTGGTCTAAAAATCATTTACAACAACATTCGGGCTACTCCGCCTCGCCACCGAACAACGACGAGATTGCACATACAGGAACACCACCATGGCTCGAAGCACGTACAATGGGCCCCAACCAAGTCGTCGACGGTACGTCAAAGCACTTCACACTCTCCATCAACAGCAGGCATAGATTGTTTGAAGCTGGTCTACGTCGGAACTAATAGCGGTCGAGACAGGGTCCACGTTGGCCCAGGTATTTCTCTCGCGTCCTAAACAATTCCTGTGAAACAACGCGTTGTAGTTCGTTGAGCACCCGTTCTGAGAACATTTCACTCCCAAGCTTCACCTGCTAGCTAGGGTGGGCAGTTAATGCGGCGGGCATAGCGCCATCGTTAAGCACCACGCGCTCCGGACGGCACGGAACCACACAGAATATAATCGCACGTTCAAGTCGAAGGTTGTCTGTACCGAGATTCTCTTCACCTTCTTATACCCAAGTTAGGCAGCATTTCAAATGTCAATTGCGAGAAATGGCCTGCGGCCTTTCAAATGACCTTTGTTCGGGGGCGCCTGCCAGACAGGCAAGAAAGGAGTGCTCCTCAACTGACTGCCCTCACCGGCCCCCTTTTTCGGTTTCGTTTTCCCTGTCTGCTGTGGAAATTTGAAGTTGGTCTGTGCGCCACAAATCAAAATGCAGAAGCCATATGCACTTCTCTAAATAGGATCTAAATACGTTTACACAGTCTCACTCCATTATCCGCATTTCATAGGTTTTCCTACATTCAGTTGCGAAGGTATCGAGGGTACAATAGCATAACACTGTTGTCGAGATCGCTCCTTTCTGCTCCTCAAATGTTGTTGTTGGTCATTTCTTAGAAAGGTCCTTTGAGCTGCCGTCTGACACGGCTGGTCAGAGGTAATTTTTTGCAACTGAAAATTCCCCGAAGTCCTTCGAGCACGCCGTCTGACAGGGGTATTAGTCGACTGCCATATAAACCGTCGACCTTCACGACCACTATACGACCGTGTCCATGTCCCACCCACCATATTTGTCCATGTGTCAAAACCGGGCTAACAAGAGCAACAATAGGTCGTTACTTCGGGGCAGTAGAGTCCTGCATGCAGTGAATGCACATATGGAAAACTCCAGGAGAAAGAAGAGTAGACGTTTCAAAAGTGGAGTCAGTACCATACCAAAGGAGACGCAGTCGTTCACAGCAATGATCCGTCCCCGCATACTGTCAGAACTGAGAGCCCTTTCGTACTTAACACAACGAACACAATCCAAGACTGAAAAAATGCTATTGCATATTTGCTTTGTCGTAATCGCAGTCACCATTAAAATATTTCAATGAACTGAATATAAAATTATTTATCAGAAGTTTTGCAGCCAGAGCTACGGCTTCTCTGTCAGCAATGTCAGCACCTCTGGTTTTTATTCCGCAACGCAACCAGATCCCAGCCTCCAGACAATTAAAACATGCTGTGGTCTATTATATCCCAACCAGTCATCGTGTCGTCCGCAAACGCGCATGCTTATATCATCGTGAAACCGCAACCG
The DNA here is from genome assembly GCF_037126465.1 of Ornithodoros turicata. Classification (NCBI taxonomy): domain Eukaryota; kingdom Metazoa; phylum Arthropoda; class Arachnida; order Ixodida; family Argasidae; genus Ornithodoros; species Ornithodoros turicata. The sequence goes on from NC_088208.1 coordinate 9,217,707, forward strand.
GATATGAATATGACGCTTATATATCTTGACTATCCCAAAAACTACGACGCTATATTGAATGAAATTCCGCATATGCCACATCGACGCAATTTACACGTAAACAATTCGTAATTTAGAGGTACAACAAAACTACAATATCACTATCAGTCCGCAGCTTCCGACACTCCCTTTAATATGCAATACTTGTAGACATCAAACTCAAAAACTCACTACTGAGACACCAACTGTGCTGCGCCCAAATCATTACCAAAGTGATGCACGGCCATACTTGAAAGACCAACCGGACCAATCCACGTTTACACTCGAGGAAAGGCATTGCAAATGCACTGTTAATGGTCCACGTGTGTAACTATCCTTACAGGAAGCTGTATCTAGACGCACTTCACACCTGGTTTCTATGGAAAATGAGTGCCGGTAATTCCAGTCAGTGCGCTCGTCTCTAGGAACTATTCGGAGGATCCGGTGAAGACAATAGAAAATAATTCATTGACTGTCTTGACAGATGGCATGACTGTAAACATATTCAAGCATAGAAGCCGTTTTAATTTCCGGCCGTTAGGTATTTCAGAAGCGGAAAATCACGTGTCGAGCCGGTTCAGTAGTACTTTGTCGATCCACTGTTAACTCATTCATTAATGTTAATTAGAATGCAAACAGGAATCAGACAAAAACGATGTAACGCAGCCAATAGTTGCCAGGTGTTTCTTGAACAAGCTTCAGCCGTTCAGGGATGGCTCCAGACAAGGAATCCGGCTTCTATCTGAACTACCTTGCTGTGAAGACATGGGCCGTGGCACCTAGGGAACCGAAGATGAAGGTGCTCAAATCAAAATGCGCATACACGGTACTAAAAGTGACGCTGCTACCCAGAGACAAGACACAAGTATAAACCACCCGCTCTTGACCATCCCAACAGGGTAGAGCGCATCAGCTGTAATACTAATCTACTGAATACAGGTCATTCTTCTGCCGTACAGTTGCTGACTGGAATGGTCTTCCGATCCATCTTGCAACCGCCAGTGACCATAAATCATTACCCGAATATATTCACCCTCATTTAACCTAAGGTCACCCATTTTGTGCACGACGTGCACTATGCATATAATAATCCAATGTATTCATATGACTGCATGATGTACTTCCCCACTCCCCCATGTAATGTCCATAAGGACCCTTACGAAAGAAATAAAGCTGGATCGTAGCTGTTGGAACCTCGCAAGTGGAACGTGCAGACTAGTTTTACTTTATTACTAGTGGTGAAAATCACGAGTCTTCGGCTGCTACTTGCGTTGGGACTTGGAGAAGGAATGTTCATGCGTCAGTTGGACGCGACGACCGCGTACCTACAGGGTTAGTCTAGCAAATGTTACACATTTTGATCGCATCGTAGAAATTGAAGACGTGTTTTATCTAACACCAAACTTTGCAGACTGGTAACCATTTGACTCAAGTGTTGTTGGAATTTTTGGTGAGCATTATGGTCCCGTAGAAGAGAAATTAAAAATTAAACAAAATTTCACTCGATGCATTTTCTATAGCCTATCTCACTCAAAAGCCGCCATTATCTGCTGTATGCCCTTCATTTTCATTTCACCACACACAAGTGGCACAAGCATACAGGACAAGAGGGTTGGTGCATGACGTCACAATCGGATTGTCACATCGTTGTAGGCAGAGCTACCTGTGTGAAGTGGTGCGAGTGTGAAGCAGAGACAATAACAAAATGGCGGTGTTTGTGTGGGATAGGCCATTGAAAATGTATAGGGCAAGATTTTGCTTTGTTTTTAATTTTCTTTCTGCATGACCATAGCGCTTACAAAAAATTCGAAGGAAACTTTAGATAAATGGCTTTCAGTCTGCAAAGTTTGGTATGGGCCAAACCTAGCCTTATATTTTTACAATGCGATCGAAATGTACAACGTTTGCTAGAATAACCCTGTACATGCAACGCTGGAACAAACCGTGTACACGGAGTCGCCGCAAGGCTGTCCAGGAACAGGCGGCAAAGCGTGTTCACTGAAGAAGGCGCTTCACGGCATCAAACAGAGTTAAGAAGAACCTTCAGCTTGATATTCGACCGTCGGGCGTGTGTGTATGTGGTCCAGTGTTCCAACACCTACAGATTATCATTAGATCTTCATACTTTTTGAAAAAATCTGCAGATTTACAGAAACTTCTGCAAACCTCAAGGTTTTTTGCTTCAACAAATGAGTCACTCGACCCAGTGTTTCGTAACGGTGCACAAAACGACAACGATGAAAAACGTCAGCAGAACGCGGAAATGAGTGCTTTAGCGCTCAGTCTCTGAGACATGAGACCACCATGTTTGGGACCACCATCAGGCAGCCTTTGGTTAACCGGAACGGCGAGCACTTGTGGGAGTAAGGGGGCGAAACGCTTTCAACCATGTGATTTGAACAGGAACTGCAGCAAACGTGCTCCTCACTTTAACCTGAAGGAAAGGCTGTCAGAATATTTGCCAAACCTGTGGCAATTGTAAAAATGAAACGGGAGAGCGAAGTTGAGGCGCATCTGGTGTTCCTGGGCTGCTCTCCATTGTAACTCCACATCGTCTGCATTTGGTACGACGCGGTAGAGTGCATATGATTAGACAGTGGAGCCGTACCAGATATCCAGCGCCACAGATTCCACGTTCGCAGCATCATTCCTTCCGCACTGTAAAACCTATTATGGTCCATCCTGTCATCCTCACCGGTGGCTTCAACGTGGACGCAAAGCGCAACGGTGTCTTCCTCCAATGGATTCGAGAATTTCTCGATATCTACCTCATGTCACCTACCCAAGCATCCGCCTGCAGAAGTGGAAGTTGGCTTCACTACGTCTTTCTGAGGGACGTGTTTTATGGCGTACTCACTTGTACCTTCTCCGCCAGGTCCCCAAACTCACCTCGGAAAAGCGTGCAACAAAGAAGGCCGCCACTAGATACCCCACTGTTGCCGTTCCGGATCACTTCAGCGCACTAAGTTTAGCGGCAAAATGTTTTTGTTGTTTCTGCGAATGAATCTAGTCTTTACATGTCCAAATAAAACGCGTATAACAACCTTCTGTTTCGTGTTTCACTTTTTGGTCCCGTTTTTAAACGTGTTGAGCGATTTCTCCTTCGGTGACTTGGCCTGGCTTGGATTGTGCTTCAACTGGATCTTTAGCGCGCTACAATCAAACGCAAGCCAACGTCTGGTAACAATGGGGTATCTAAGGGAGGCCTCCGGCATTGCACGCATCGGGCTAGGAACAAATACATTGGAAAATGGCGACCTTGGGGGACCTGGTCTCCGCATACCATAGTGACCATAAGGCACACCCTTACAGTCCTTCAACACCCTGCTACCGACCAACATCCTGAAGCATACCAAGCACAACACCCTGACCAAGAAGATCTGGCTGCGGAACACTGAGCAGAGCGAACCCTCCGCGTAGGGACAGACGGGTTCAAACAAGCATATCTGTCGTCGTCGTTGATTTGATGTAACTTGCATCATATCTGCCAGGTTTTAGGAAACATTCTTGTTTCGGTTGTATGCAATGTGAACGAATGAGCAGCCCGTGCACACCAGCATTTATTCATGTAGTGTGCGTTTATTGCGATGCAGCACATGCGTTTGTCTGTGTTCCTCTCTTCGCGATCGGCTAGAATACTTCAACTAAGAGGAGCTTTAGTTTTATATCTGTATGCGATCAATGATATTTATGTGTAGGGAACTTTTGACATGTGTTACAAGTAACTGTATCTAATTTCAATTTTTTTAGTGGAGCCCCACAATTTGCCGAGGCAATGTAACATTCATTGACAGAAAGAGGAAGTTTTTTTTTAAATGTGGGATTTACCCCATTCTTTTACGAAGCACATTCCACAATGTAACAGATGGGGTAATACAATGGTAGTTTGCGAGTCTCCTCCTCTCCCTGCCGATGGAACTCCTCAATCATGAAAATAAAGGTGGTCTGTGTGTGTCATAAGAACTGTTTTCGCGTTTCTTTCAGGGATATAGTACTAGGGTAGTGGGGAAGCTTGTATCAACTAATAGAATGGGGTAGAATGTGCGGTTTCTGACGAAAAAAGTCAGGCGAAAAAGAGGGTGAAAAAAGTCATAAAAAACTACGGGTCCGCTAACTTTGCTGCCATCAACACAGAACTATCGATGTATTTTGAAGGGTACGCTAGTAACTACTCTGATCGTACTGTTGAGGAAAACTGGATTCTATCTAGAGACAAGCTACATTCCCTGGATTGTCAATACATACCATCCTTCACTATATCTTCCTCCCCGTCAGCACCCTGGTTTAATATTAACCTTAAACGTCTTCGCTCCAAGAAGAAGCGCTATTTTCGCAAGGCCAAGACAACCAACACTCGTGAAGCATGGCTACGGTATTACAGCTCTGAAAAGAGCTTTTTATCATCTCTGGAGTCCGCGAAGCGTGTATTTCATTAAGTGACGTTACCAACATTAATGCAGAGCAACTCGAAGTGTTTCTGGAAATTGGTTACCCCTGATACGTGCTCTGATATTCATTTAACTGATACATCGAGCATGGCAGTGCAGAGTAACCAGTCTCCTGACGTATTGAACAATTACTTTGGTTCTGTTTTCAACTCTGAAGATATGTCGCATATTCCCATCAGTTCTTCCCCTGATGTCCCGCTAATGCCGTCATTTTGCATTACATACGAGGGTATCGTTAAATTAATCGACAATTGTAAGCTTTCATCTTCATGCGGCATTGATAACATCAACTCAAAAGTTCTGAAAAACACTAAACTGGAGTCGGCGAAATTTCTTACTCTGATTTTTCGCTAGTTTCTTGAAAGCGGCGATATCCCTAGTGACTGGCGAGTGGGAAAGATTGTCCCAATACACAAAGGTGGCTAAAGCACTCCCCAACTAACTATAGACCGATATCCGTAACTTGCGTCGCCTGCAAACTCCTAGAGCATATCATTGTCAAGAATATTATTCTCTTTCTTGAGGAAAATAATTTCTTGTGTGTTTATCAACATGGTTTCCGGAAAGGCTTATCGTGTGAGACACAACTTTCGGGTCTAACCCATGACATTATTTCATCAGTTGATACGGGAAACCAGGTTGACGCAGCCTTCCTTGATTTTGCGAAGGCCTTTGACCGGGTGCCACATCATAGACTTTTATTGAAATTATCGAAACTCAATCTAGACCCTTTAACGTTTACCTGGATTCGCTACTTTCTAACCAATAGGGTACAATTCGTCGTTGCTAACGGGATTTCTTCTTCACCGTCATCGGTATCCTCCGGGATCCCTCAGGGCTCCGTTATCGGTCCACTCTTGTTTTTAATTTCTATTAATGATTTACCGTCAGGAACATTATCACGAATACGACTGTTTGCCGATGACTGCGTAGTTTACCGTACCATCTCTGATTCTCTAGATTACTCGGCCCTTCAGGACGACCTTGACAACATTTCGCAGTGGTGTATAACATGGCAGTTACCGATTAACATAGACAAAAGCAAGGTCCTGTCGTTCGGACGCTGCAAAACGATGGAGTACAGTTATCGACTTGGACCCAAGTGCACTGCAACGCGTCTCGTCCTACAAATATCTGGGCGTGTACCTTTCTCACGACATCTCTTGGGCCAGACACATTTCCCACGTCGTCTCAACTGCTAACCGTTCCCTGGGAATTTTGCGCCGTAATTTACGTCATAGTTCTAGCGCCGTTAAGAAACTTACATATACTTCGCTTGTACGTCCAAACCTTGAATATGCTTCTCCTATATGGGACCCTTACCAAATCACCTACATAGAAGCGTTACAAGCTGTCCAGAACAGAGCGGTCAGGTACATTTGTAATAATTTCAGTCCCGAGTCCAGCATCACGAGTATGAAAGACCAGCTCTGCCTTCCTTCGCTTGAAGCACGTAGCACCATCGCTGCATTATCACTTTTTCATAGTATTAAGAGTTGGACAAAGGAAATAATGTTGCGATTCAATAAATAATAGGAGTCTTTGTCTTTGCCGCTGTCTTCTTCAGACAGGATGTGATGACGTCACGCAGTCTGTAGCAATGCATTGATCGTTACTGGAAAAAAGTGTAGCAATAGAAAACTGGTGTGTGTTGTCCTGGACGGATTTATAATAAACACTGTTTTTGAATAAGAGGAGTGCGTGTGCTTAGAAATAGTTTGATGTTGGTTTTCTGCTTTGTTCAGGTGTTTCTCTTTGCTTTTTTTCCCCTTGTTGTCTGACAAACATGCGCTGACATGCCCTGACCTGTTCTGTCATGTGTAGTTTTTTTTCTTTTTGACAAGCAACACTCTTGACGATGTCGATAGTGCTGCCTTGAATGGGAGTAGTGCTATTCTGAATAATTTTGCGATTCATTTAGTTCAGAGAGTAACCGCGAGGGGGACAGGTTCATGGCTTTATCCAGTCGAGGAACAAAGCGACATTATTCAGTTAGCTGCCTGGCTCTCGGAAGGGATGGACATGTCTCGATTAGCTTGTTGTATGTAGGCGTTGAAGGTGTTAGGATATTTTGTTCTTTTGCAAGTCTAATTTAGTAAGACTTTGGGAATGAAATGCTTAATTCCTACAAGCACTTCTCAGGTATGGTGTTTTTTTGCAATAGTTCCCTATGCAATCATTATAGTAGAATAAAGGAAATAATCTTGGGATAGTGATTCAATAAATAACAGGTCCCCTGTCTAGAGCGTACGCGTCCTTGAGCCATCCAGCTGCATGATGACAAAATACCGCAACACTATTGTTTCAGGTGGACCTTGTCCAGACGAGCATTAGTGGTAAAAAACAGTGTAGCCCTGAGACAATAGGATGACGTCACGACCAATGAGCACGGCCTGCAGTGGCCCAAGGATTCACTTCTCTCTTGGACACTGACGGGTGTGGACGCATTAATTCTGTTCCTAGCAATTGCGTTGGCCGTTAGTGGAAGAGCGTGGCTTCGGTGGGGTTCCGTCTGCCTCTGATGGGGTGCGGATGTGTGGTTCGTCATTGGTGAATGGTGTGTGACGAACGGATTTACGATGAGGGAATGTAGTAAACGTGAAAAATGATGGTGAGTGTCTTTTTCACTCTGTTCAAGTTTCTCTGTGTTTGTTTTCCTCTGTTGCCCAGCAGTTGTGCGATTTGTCCTGACGTGTCCTGACATGCCCCGACATGCATGCTTTCCTTTGTTGACGCTTTGTATTTTTTTTTTTGCTTTTTTGACAAGGAACATTCTTGTCTTGACGATGTTGATAGTGCCGCCCTTTCTTTCTTTCAATTCTTAATAACACATTCTTAATAACAATTCTTAATAATTTTGCGATTAAATTAGTTCAGAAATCAACCGCAAGAGGGACAGATGCATGACTTTCTAGAGGATAAAAAGCATTACGATTCAGTTCCGTGCCTGGCTGTCGGAAGGAGTAGACGCATCGTTCTGCGCTCCTTGTTACCCGTACTCTGTGTTGATTTGTTGAGTGCCTAGTTCTCTTATTAGCCATTGATGGAGTTTTCATGCATGATGCTCTTCTGCAATAGTTTCCTATGCAATCGTGATAGAAGAATAAAGGAAATAATCTTGGGATAGTGATTCAATAAATAATAGGTCCCTTGTCTAGAGCGTACGCGTCCTAGAGCCATGCAGGTGCATGATGACGTCATGCCATGGCTTCAGTGCAGATTGACCTTGTCCAGTTGTGTCGACCATGTGAAAAAAAAGCGGTGTAGCCTTGGGACAATGGGATGACGTCACGACCAATGAGCAACGCAAGAAGAGGGCGCAGGAATGCTGTTCTCTCTTAGCCTCTCGCAGGTGGTCGCTGCAGAGGGCGCTAAGAGCGCTCGCGTATGCGTAGCTGCCGCGGCGCGGCGTCCCAGTCGGTTGCTCGCTAGCTCTCGCGGAGAGGAGACGTGGGCTCGGTTGCTCCGCAGTCCCTGCGCCCGCTCAATTTGTGCCTGGCTCTCGGAAGCAGCAGTCGCACCGTCGCCGCAGGGGAAAAAGGAGAGTGATTTACTGATGTTTGCGCATTGTTTTACCATGCTCGCGTGAAGCCTTTTCTCGCCGTACGCAAATGTTTAGACTTGTTTAGCGGTGTCCCGTACCAAGCCTGTTGACGCACGTTTACCAGCGTGTGGTTAGTGGTTCCGCCTTGTGTTAGCCGCGTAGTGTTTTGACGCTGTGGTCAGGCCTGTTCTCTCACATGCCTAGACTTGTTGAGCAGTGCTGCTATTTTTATGTGCTGCTAGTACTTTGTTGTTCTCTGTCATTCTCGCATAGAGCTACGATGCTGCGCCATCTGGTGTGATGTCTTACAACTAGGTGGCCACCTGCCTCTGCAACCGTCGTGCCCCAGTCGCCCGCACAGGCGTGATTTCTTCAAGGTGGCGTCGTTGATTTTCAAATAAATTATTTCCCACTGTCTGCTTTCTTTCTATCTAGTTTTTTCTACAACCCGCGTTTTACATAGAAAATCCACAAGTATTGCATTGAATTAGATTTTGCACAAATTTAAAAACATTAAAGTAATTTTAAAATAATTTAAAGTAAAAAGTGCAATATTTGTCGTGGATTTTCTGTGTAAATCTTGGGTTGAATGATCACTACTAGCATGATGTGACTGAAACCGGAATCTGGAATTTCTTGATTTTCGAAACATAGCTGACAGGAAAAAGTGACTGTAGCTGTGACGGTAGAATCCCCCTCCCCTACGGTTGTTAACTCTATAAACACGCTTTTCCTTCTTCGGAAACATCAAAGAACCAGCAAAGTTGTGTTTCTTAGAATATTCGAACTTGGCAAGTGCGCACAATACGCCAGCGAACTGACACAAAGCGAACAACGAACAATGAGAACCGAGAAATTGAGACTTTCCACAAATACTGAGGCCATTGCTGTACAGATCTGCACTGCCCGTGTCGTGACGATATGCTTTTTATACCTACCGCCGTCAGTCAGGGTCGAACAGAGACAGCTTGAGGATCTTATTAATCAGCTCTCATCGCCTTTTCTACTACTGAGAGATTTCAATGCGCATCATTTTCTCTGGGGTTGTTCCAAAATTGACCACCGAGGTAAAATGTTTGAGAAATTATTAGCATCCTCGGCAATCTACCTGCTCAATGCAGAAAACGCTGCTGATGTTAATACTGCTTCGTAGTCCTCTTCAGCCATTGATGTTTCGATGTGCAGTCCATCTGTATTTCAGGACATTTCATGGACAGTGAACGACAACCCCTCTGGTAGCGATCAGTTCCCTCTCGTTTTAGAGATCAATCGACCATCAGGTGCTCTTAGAACCTGTCCACCTCGTTGGAAAACACAGTTGGCAGAATGGGGCCTCTTTAAACAAGAAGCCGCACTTTCTATAGAGTCCCGCTTGGGGCTGAACATTAACGACGCAAATGTCTATGTCACAGACATTCTTGTTAAAGCAGAAGCCTAGTCCATTCCACAGTCATCAGGTCAGCTGCCCAAGCGTTGCAAGCTTTGATGGACGAAGGTCTGTGGAAACACACGAAAAGAGCAAAATCGTGCTTGGGGCAGGTTCCGGCGGTATCCAACCCCAGCAAATCTACTGGCGTTTAAGAGAGCTAGAGAAAAAGCTAGGTGGGCACGCCGACAAGCAAAGAGTGAATCATGGAAGGGCTTTGTCTCCTCCTTGAATGGCAACACCCCAACTAAGGTTGTGTGGGATCGACTAAAGAAAATAAAGGGCAATTACACAACTTTCTCTATATTCCCCTTTTGGAGAGGAATGGTACGGTGTGCCAAACTTTAGAAGAACTAGTAGATGTGGTGCGAGAACACTTCCAGAGTGTTTCTTTCTCCTCTCACTACACCAGGAATTTCTTAACGGTGAAAGATGAGGCTGAGAAATGCAAAATCACGTATGGCACCAGTGAAAGCCATGCTTGTAATGAACCATTTTGTATGATGGAGCTGCTGCGTGCTCTGTCATCTACAAAACAAATGGCACCTGGGCTAGATAGAATCACGTACACCATGTTGCAGCACTTATCAAAAACATCACTAGCAGGTCTTCTGTACGTTTTCAATTCAGTTTGGCATCAGGGTGAACTTCCATCTCGTTCGAAAGTGGCGACAGTCGTTCCACTTTTTAAGCCAGGGAAAGATCATTCCAAGGTACGGAGCTACAGGCCTATAGCCGTTACATGTTGTTTAAGGAAAACCTTCGACCACATAGTTAACTACCGCCTGATGTACTTCCTCGAAGAAAATGGATGTCTCGACCAATATCAGTGCGGTTTTAGAGGCGCCCACTCAACCACTGATCATCTGTTGCGGCTGGAAACTGTCTTCAGGTAGGCGTTTGTCAGAAAGCAGCATTGTATTTTCATATTTTTCAATCTCCAAAAAGCGTACGATACCGCATGGCGATATGGTATTGTTCGCTACTTGTACAATTTTGGTGTATGCGGTCGTATGCTCCGCTGCATCGCAAATTTTCTACGCGGCTGAAATGTTAGAGTTCAGTTCGCCTCATCACTCCACGTTCTTTTATTCAGGAGAACGGCGTCCCACAGGGGTCCGTTCTGAGTGTGACGCTCTTTAGGTCAAAATGAACTCTATTGTCCACGCTATTCCGCCATCCGTCACGCACTCACTATGCGTTGATGATGTTCAGATATCTTGTTCATCTACAGGCATATCAAAATGTGAGAGCCAATTCCAGCTCTGTGTGAACAAAGTAGCAGAATGGTCATCTGGGAATGGGTTTATTTTCTCACCTGAGAAAACGGTTTGCATACCTTTTTCAAGAGTAATGAATATGTAGCGATCACCGCATCTTCAGCACACGAGTCATCACCATCAATACATCCTGCGCACCGGCCCCGCGTCGCCAGGTTTCGTTTTCGACTGCATCGCCTTTCCCTGTCATTAAACCATCGTACATCGTAGAGCTCACTCGTCCCTTTCATAGCCTCTACAACTGGTGACCCGACACGTTCTACCTTCACCACCTGCTGAAGACCACCGCTGAAGACACCCTCCTCCGCCAGCTTTTCCTGCAGCGACTGCCTCACAACATTCGAATGATCCTCGCCTCGACCGAGCATGCCTCCCTCGACGACCAAGCGAAGATGACAGATCGCATTTTGGACCTCTCAGGTCACCCGGTACCGGGCGCTGTTGCGAATCTGTGTCCGACCACCGCCGCATCTTCTACCGATCCCACTATCGCTATGCTAATGGCCTCTCTCCACCAACACCAGAGCACGGTTGCCGTTTTAGCGAAACGTGTGGCCGCCGTCCAACCTCCCCGAGGTCCCCGCCGCAACGCTTTTCATCGGTGCCGTACCCCATCCCGGAGACGGCCCTGCTCGCCTTCGCCAGCGTTCTGCTGGTATCATGACACCATCGGTGACTCGGCCCGCAACTGCCAGCCCCCTTGTTCCTGGTCAGGAAACGACACCCCCACCCAGTAGCGGCTGGCACGGCGGGGGGAAGTAGCAGCCGCCTCTTTTTAGTCACCAACCGCACCTCCGGTTGTCGATTCCTGGTTGACACTGGAGCCGCAGTCAGCATCCTTCCCCCCACCCCCACTGAAAAGAGGCACCGCAGAGCCGACTATACCCTTCAGGCGGTCAACAAGTCCAAGATTGCCACCTACGGCCATGGATCTGCCACGTTGAACCTTGGGCTGCGTCGCGCCTTCCGATGGATTTTCGCCGTGGTGGAGCTTCCTTACGTAATCCTAGGGGTGGACATGCGTCGCTCACGTTTGATAGACAATGCCACTTCTCTACACGTCTGCGGTATTCCATCATCCGTCGCCGCCATTTCGCCCACCCTAAGGCTACCCGATTCCCCCGTGTACGCCATCCTGCTCCGGGAGTTTGAATCAATCACGAGGCCGACTCATTCCGACTGTCCACCCAAGCATGCCGTCACTCACCACATCGTGACCCACGGCCCTCCCGTGAACGCTCGCCCTCGACGCCTTGCTCCTGAACACCTCCGCATCGCAAAGCACGAATTTGACCATATGCTGCAGCTCGGTATCATCCGCCCCTCGTCAAGTCCTTGGGCGTCTGCTCTCCATATGGTCCCGAAGTCTACACCCGGTGATTGGCGCCCCTGTGGCGATTATAGGGCCTTAAACCTCGCCACCTTACCCGACCGTTACCCCCTGCCTCATATTCAGGATTTTACGGCCCATCTTCATGGTGCTGGTTTCTTCTCGAAGGTCGACTTGGTGGAAGCGTATCACCAGATACCGGTCCATCTGTCAGATATCCCGAAGACGGCCATTACGACGCCATTTGGCCTTTTCGAATACGTTTGTATGCGGTTCGGTCTCCGCAACGCCGCGCAGACGTTTCAACGGTTCAGCGACCAAGTTCTGCGTGGCCTGGACTTCGCTTTCGCCTACCTAGACGACATTCTAGTCGCCAGCAACACCGAGGCCGAACATCACGAGCACCTCCGGCAATTATTCGCCCGGTTGCAGGAGTACGGCGTGGACATTAACCCCAACAAGTGCGAGTTTGGAGTTTCTTCCATCACTTTCCTCGGGCATACCATCACGCCCGACGGCATCCACCCGCTTCCCTGCAAAGCCCTGCGGAAGTTCCTGGGGCTTGTCAACTTCTTCCGCCGTTTTGTGCCCCATTGCGCCACCCTACTGGCCCCGCTCCACGCACTCCTCTCGCCCACCCACCAGAAGAGATCGCTTGGTTTACCTCTCGAGTGGACCCCAGCAGCACGGGAAGCGTTCGAATCTGTCAAGACTCATCTCGCGAACGCCGCCCTCCTCCACCACCCTCAACCCCACGCTGAAACGGCCCTGCTCATTGACGCCTCCAGCCAAGCTCTCGGCGCTGTGTTGCAGCAGCGGCAAGGCGGTGTTTGGAAGCCTCTCGGTTTCTTTTCTCTCAAGCTGTCACCAGCGGAGCGCCGCTACACTACCTTCGGCCGTGAGCTCCTCGCCGCGTACGCCGCTGTGCGGCACTATCAGCATTTCCTAGAGGGCCGCTCATTCCTCATCATATACGGACCACAAGCGCCTCACGTTTGCATTACGCGCTCCTACGGCCAACCACTCTCCCCGTGAAGCTCGCCATATGGCTGTCATCTTGGAGTTCACGGATGACGTGCGGCATATTTCCGGCCACCACAACGTTGCGGCTGACGCTCTCTCCCGGCCGTTCGTCGCGCCGCTCACAGCGCCTCCTCAGCATTCACAAGTCGACTTCGAGGCTCTCGCCGCTGCCCAGGCCACCGACAGCACCTTCCGCACCCTCAGAACCGCTACTGCCAGCAACCTCCGATGGGAGCCTGTTGAATTTCCATCATCTGCTACTCCCATTTGGTGCGACATGTCAACCGGTTCTGCGCGACCCTACGTTCCTCCATCCCTGCTCCGCGCAGCCTTTCTTGCCCTGCACGGTCTGGCGCACCCTGGGATCCGTGCTTCGCGCAAGCTCATGCAAGCCCGGTATATCTGGCCCTCAATGAACCGCGACGTTGCGACCTGGGTCCGTTCCTGTCTGTCCTGCCAGCGCACTAAAGTCCACCGCCACACATCCACTCCACCTGCCAGTTTCCTCGTTCCTGACGTCAGATTTGACCACGTCCACATGGATATCGTGGGCCCCTTGCAGCAAGTTCGTGGCCATCGCTACCTCTTGACCTGTATAGACAGGTTCACGCGGTGGCCTGAAGCCATTCCCATACGTGAGATAACAGCAGAGACTGTCGCCGCCGCTTTCTTCGCAGGCTGGGTGTCCCGTTTCGGCGTACCGTCCACCGTAACAACCGACCGCGGCAGACAATTTGAATCTCATCTCTTCTGTGAGCTGTGCTGTCTCCTCGGGGCCCGACACTGCCGTACCACCGCCTACCATCCGGCAGCGAATGGCCTGGTCGAGCGCTTCCACCGGCAACTCAAGACCGCCCTGTGCGCCACTGGCAGCCCGCTTTCCTGGCGTGATCGTCTCCCGCTGGTTCTTTTGGGCCTGCGTTCGGCCGTTAAACAGGATCTGCGATGCTGCCCTGGCGAGTTGGCCCTTGGCACCACGCTGCGCTTGCTCGGTTCCTTTTTTACCCCAGTCCCCGGTGACGTTATACCAGACTATTCGTCCTACATCGCACGCCTGCGGTCCACCTTCCACGACCTCCAGGCCACTCCGACCCGGAACCGGTCTTCACGCCTGACTTTTAGACCACCCGGCCTTGACACGGCTACGCACGTGTTTCTGCGCCTGGACGCCGTGCGACCACCGCTCCAGCCTCCTTCCAGCGGGCCGCACGAGGTCCTGTCGCGGTAGCCGAAGCACTTCCGCCTGCTCCTTCCCCGAGGTCCGGACTCAGTTGCGGTCGACCGCCTCAAGCCAGCCTACCTGGACCCTTGCCCGTCTCCTTCGGTAGGAGTCTGTTCAGCCGACACCGTTTCAGCCCCCCAGTCTCCCAGCGCGACGAGGCCCCTCCGCCACGTACGCTGGTCACCTGTCCTCGTCCAGCAAGCGTCGCGCCATTCTCCTCTCCGGGGGGGGGGGAGCCATCTAGCGATCACCGCATTTTCAGCACACGAGTCATCACCATCAATACATCCTGCGCGCCTGCCCCGCGACGCATGGTTTCGTTTTCGACTGTATCGCCATTCCCTGTCTTTAAACCATCATACATTGTAGAGCTCACTCGTCTCTTTCATAGCCTCTACAAGTATGTTTCCTGAGCCAGAACTTAAAATGAACGGTCAAGGCATTACGGTCAAATCTGAGCATAAATTCTTGGGTATACCTTTTGACTGCAAGCTCACTTTCAACCCTCACATATGGAACCTAAAAAGCAAATGTGGGAAATCTCTGAACATTCTCAATACCTTCTCACAGAGATCCTGGGGTGCAGACCGAGGGGTTCTGCATCGCGTCTACACATCTTGCATTCACTCCAAGCTTGAACATGAATCTGTCGTGTGTGGCTCTGCACGAAAGTCCGTCTTGACAGCTCTAGACCTTGTCCACCACCAGGGACTGCGACTGGTCTTGGGAGCCTTTCGCACATCGCCGGTCGAGAGTCTCTATGTGGAGTGCAACGAGTGATCATTAGAAAGGCGGAGATTTTATCTAGCCTCCACATATGCACTAAAAGTACGAAGTTATCCGCACCACCCAGCTTTCTCTTGTGTTACTCAGACACGCTGCAAAGAGTTATTTCTTAACAAACCGTCATCCTGGTTTCAACTTGCGAATTCTGCAGGAAATTGAAACACACAGTTTTTCTGAGTACGATTCTACACCTGTAGAAACTACTGTGAGGGTTGCTCCGTGGCAACCACTGCTAGAACAAAACACATCTTTATTGAAGTACAAGAAACACGAAACCCCCACAGCCGTACTCCTGCAAGAGTTTCTGTCCATAAAGGAAGGTTTTGGGACTATGTCGCATTTTACACAGATGGCTCCCAAACGGACACCAGTGTCTCATGTGCAATGGTTACAGGCACATCTTGCAGATCGCACCGATTGCCAAACACAGCTTCCATTTTCACCGCAGAAGTCTATGGCATAGTCTTGGCACTTAATTATACACTACGACTTTTCATCAGTTGTGTACAATGATTCGCTTAGTTGCCTGCGGGCTATATGTAGCCTGCAACCACCAAAAAACCTGCTCGTTGTGCGAGCAAAACACCTGTCTAGCTGCATAATCAACAGGGTTCTTTCCTTGGCACTTTGCTGGGTGCCCAGCACCATCGGGATACCCTGTAACGAGCTCGCCGACAAAGCGACTACCAAGCCACTGTCAGCTGGCATAACCCCCTTTGACATGCCAGCTCAGGATCTGAGGTTTGCCTTGCATAGAGCAATTAACTTAAAATGGCAACATGACTGGGACACACAGACAAATAATAAATTGCACTTGATCGAGTGGAATGTAGGCAAGACTTCAGGCGATCTTTAAGGTAGGCTCTATGAAGTAGTCATGTCTCGTTTGCGTATCGGCCACACATTTCTCACACAGGTTTTTTTAATTCTCCAGAAGGACCCACCTCAGTTTGTGCACTGTGCTGAGCAGCTGTCTGTTCTTCACATTCTCATCAGCTGCCCTCTCCAGGAATATTATCGCCAAACTCACTTTTCTCAGTTCTACCGGTATAGAATTCACCCAGCCCTTTTGCTGGGCGATGAGCCGCTTGTCATTTGTAGCAGTGTTTACAAGTTTTTTTAGGGACACTGGATACCTAAGACATATCCGTATTCTGATACATTTTTATGTTTATATCGGTTTTAAATTGATCGTTCTCTTTTAACTGGTAAATACATCATATCTCACAGTGTTGGCGCATTATAGTCTTAGTTGCTCATGCGCCAGTAAAACCTCAGTCAAATCAAATCCAATATAATGTGTTCAAGAAGGAGGGCATGTAAGTGTTGCCGTAGTCGATCACGCTTAGGCGGGCAACGTCACAACTATGGCAAAGTGGGACTATATATTTAACAATCATGACATTACATCCTTAACGGTAATCGATGTCAGTAGGTTCCATTTGTAACTATGTTATACCTCTTTGAATGTAACCTGATGATGATGGTGATGAGGTAAGCGAAAAAGATGGGGATGTGAGCCGCGACAGCGTCGAACTGGCTAACCCAGGACCCCTGCAAGCGGTGGAAATGCAAAGAGATGCACATATGGTGAACGGGTTAACATGCAAAATGCAGGACAAAGGTTTCAGGACGAGTGAGGGTAGTATGACAGAAGTATTATGACGGGGGGGGGGGCACACCAAGCACACACTTAGCAGGTTACAGGGCGCACCTATATTAGGCTTTTCACGTTGACACTGCATAATCGATAATGTCGGCAATGTGGTTGTCGGTAGTGCGCCACAACCCAGGTGGCGAATTTCCCCATTTTTCATCATCAGCGTATTTGTTGCCATTATATAATGTCAGGTTAGCAGCTCACTTGGGCTGTTCAAACGGTGGATAAAATGAATTTAACGTGATGTTCTAGGAGCCCTTGTGTCGCATCAACCCCATTCAAGCATTTTCGGTTAATGATACAAGTGTGACACTTTTTTTAATGCGTATATGACCTCATTGTTCTATTGATCAACAGTAAAAGTGTGCGTGCAGAGAAAATACTACTGCAGTGCTATACGCAGGGGGGAAGCAGGGTCCACGCATGTCGTCGTGCACACGCGAATGCCACTACAACACTAGTATATAGTGTCGTGTTTTATCGCCGATACCGTGTTGCTTTATAGCTACATATAGACCAAAAAAATTACATAACAAATAAGATGTGCGGCAAAGCACACTGTATAGAATGCGGTATAGTTTAGCTAAATGACAATTTAGTTTATCTATTTACAATCGGCCTATGTTCCGTGACGAAATGTTCCCGGCTTCCTGCACACAGCAACTCGGTAGTCCAGGGGTGCTAGACTCGTCAAAGCAGAACTAAGTTAAAAAGATGACGTCGCGCGGGGAGGAGTTTTGAACTTCCGAAGTTCAAGAAAAAATGTTTCCCTTTCCCGGCAACTGAAGTTGGGTCTACGTCAGTGCCGATAAAGATCAGTGTGTGCGCGACCCGCTCACTGGCTCGAGCGTGATAGAATGAAGAATGAGAAAGCGCACCGCTTCTGTCTGCTCCGGTGAAGAGTGAAATGCAGAGCAATACATCCTTGAAGGACTTAAGGTCAAACCGTTGATTGTCAAATATATTTGGGCTGCGCGAACATTAAAATATTTCAGATCTCGAGGGGCATAACTGCGTTCCGAATCGAATGCGGAACTATATGTTCAATTTTGAATCGAATCAACATTTCTTCCAAACTGAATACATACAGAAACAGCATGGCTCGAGGCCTGATCCTATGGTATCACAAAACACCCGCGCAACTCGTAATGGTAAAAAAGGAAACGGAAAACTGTTGTACGATTCACAGACATTGCCGGCCGTGCTGTCCTCCGTCAAGTTATGCAAACAAACAAAACAAACAAGCGTAAAAGGTCGAACAGGCGAAGCTACCCGGTGACATGGCTTTTCTTGTAACG
This sequence comes from Ornithodoros turicata, assembly GCF_037126465.1. Classification (NCBI taxonomy): domain Eukaryota; kingdom Metazoa; phylum Arthropoda; class Arachnida; order Ixodida; family Argasidae; genus Ornithodoros; species Ornithodoros turicata. The sequence goes on from NC_088208.1 coordinate 9,235,742, forward strand.
TCCTCACAATTGCTCCAGATAGCTGCGTCGTTTCAACCTTGCTGCCGCTATCAGCAGAAGCATGGAAGAGGGAACTGAAGGGGAGACTCATCTTTTCTTTCCACAGTATTCTACATTAAGTGATGGAGTAATTAACAGTAGTAAGTACTGACCACGTTTATCCGGAAACGCACATCTTCGTCTGGACGCCATTGATTAGCAATTAGAGCTAATTGGGACCCCCCACATTAATCAGCACCCTCCAGGGAGCCATCACACTAATTGGGGAACGTCTATCTCGTGTCCAGACCAGTTGTGCGTTTCCGGATAATCGTGGTCATAAAAAATAAAAAAATAGGCAGAAAATAAAATAAAAAGGTAGAAATAGAGTGGAGAGAAACAATTTATTCGAAAATAAACGATGCCGTGGCGAAGAAGCCGCTCCGCAACACCCGAGTGACCAGCGCCCGCCATGTTGGTAGTTGGCACCCAGCAGTTGCAGAGATCGACGACAGGTGGCCGCTTAGTTGCAAGGCATCACACCAGATGGCGCCACCATCATAACTCTAGACGAGAAAGAGAGAGAACAAGAGACTAGCGGCAGGTAAAAATGTCAGCACTGCTAAACAAGTCTAGGCATGCGAGAGAAAAGGTCTAACCGCTACTGCTAAAACAGCACGGAAAAAACAGTACACATCGGGGAAAAAGGCTTACGGGGGCGATCGCTTAGGCCTAACCACAGCGACACAACACTATGCAACTAACACAAGGCGGGAACCACTGGGCACACATCGCTAAACATGCGTCAACAAGAACAAAAGGCTTGCTCACCGCAAAACAAGTTTAAACATGCGAGAACAGGCTTAACACGAGCGCGGTCAAATCACTCGTTGGTCGCCGCTAAACACGTCAAACATGCGAGAAAAAGAGCGCGTCAAATCACTCACCTTTTCCACCGCGGCGACTGCTCATCAGCGAGCGCGGACCACCCGAGCATACGTCTGCTCTCCGCGACAGCCACCCAGAAACTGAGCGGGCGTGGGGAGCGCACGTCTGCTTTCCGCGACGGCCAGAGAGAAACTGACTGAGGCGACGCGCTGCGGCAGCTATAGATGCGCGCGCGCTCGCTCCTAGTGCCCTCTGCTCCACCCGACCGCGCATGCGCGCGCGCGCTCCTAGCGCCCTCTGCGCCGCCCGTGGGTGTTTTCGGTTTCGTCTCTCAAATCGCAGCAAGTCCAAATACATTCGCGTTTGCACAAAGGTTGCAAACCTCTGCTCGGGCGTCATGACTGAGACGGAATGAGAGTAGACAACCTTTTTTATTGATCGTTACGCATGAATTAGTGTCCAGCTTTGGTTTCGTAGCCGGGAAGACAGCCCAAATTCGGACGAAGGCTCGAGTCTAACTAATGGCTGGGGTTTCTCAACCAGAGTCCACCGCAGCGACAAGTGGTCAGTTGATCGCCGATCCGCAAAAAGAAGGTCTTCGGAGAAGGCTTGAAGGTTCGGACCAGGGGTAGATCTCCCGTCAGTAGCCATTCGTAATCTGCAACGAAAGGAGCGTGAGAAACACGTGTTTTTATATCTCAAACACACGCACATACAATCTTCTTCAGTCACAGAGGGACACTGATGGTTCATCTTCTCCATCTTCCTTCAATAGCCGAAGTCCTTCGCAACGTACGTCGAACGGTACCGTCCGACAGCCGAGAAATGGGCAAATAAATCGGTCCGTCCAATGCTTTTGCTCTGAAAAAATGTGAACGATTATAGAACGTATTAAAAAAATAACGAGGAAGCGTACCTTTGGACCACAATCCACCGCAATTGGTGCAGAAGAAGCGGGCGCTGCCAATCTCCCGAAATATGTGAGGTGGGAAAAAATCGACTTCACGCGCAGCAAAAGTGTTGTACACTGGAAACGAAACCCTTCAAACATTTCGACGATGATGACGTCATGGGAATACTTACGAGGATCTACCAAGCTGATCATGATGGCACGAGAATGACGATCGAACGTTCCCTTTGACATTTATAGTAAAGCTTTTCCTCTCACTCTCTATGACGTCATTGAACGTGTTTGGACATGTTAAGACGTGTTTGTACATGTTTGGACGTGTTGAGACACGGCAGCGAACCGTCGAAGTCGCCCCTGGACACACTAGTTCCTTTCTCACTCTCTATGACGTCATTGAACGTGTCTGAACATGTTTGCATGTGTTTGAACATGTTATGACGTCATTGAACATATTTGGACGTGTTTGAACATGTTGTGACGTGTGTAAACACGAACCCCGCAATACGAAAAACGTCACGCAGTATGAATTAGACTGGTGGTTAGTGTGTCACGCCCAGTGTAGAAGGATCCTGGGTTCGAATCCCACACTTCGTCTTCTCGTCGTCATATACAAGTCGGCCCAGAGTGTTAGCTAGAAATTAGCATAATGTTTTATTCCACGTCGATGGTATCATTGTCATATGCGACATCGCAAAAAGGTGCGAAAGACGGAAGACGGGGTCGTCAAAGTACAGACGACACCGTTGCAATGCGAGGAGGAGGAGAGCGGTGTAGCGACTATAAAAGGTGCGCTGGTTCTACGTCGATTGATCGAAAGCCCACGAGGGGCATCCATCCACGACGTAAGTCCTTTCGTGGAGCAAAATGTAAGTTGACCGTCTCTGCTGTGAGAGTGTATTCTATGTATGACATTGTTTTTCAGGAACCAATAGCCGCTGTCATCGCATGATACTGAACACACACAGGGACTCATCCCTCTCATCATCAATCTCAAGCGTTCCTCAACTGACGGGAAAAGTGAGAATTTTTTCGTGAGGGGGAATCTCGCACTGATTTTGTTTGACTGCAGTGCTGCGCTGTCTCGTATGTCAGTACGACCCCATCGATGCCATGCTCGTGGCCGTAGAAAGAGAGCACGAAGCTAGAATAGAGAATCTCGGTAACAGCCCAGTCGTCCTTTCAGATAACGACGGCGACAGAGTCAGTAGTCCGCCTTTCGTAATACCTGAAACGGACGACGACGATGACGAACCCCTAGATGGGCACGACAATGCAGACGAACTGCTCATGTGGGAAGGGGATCAGTCGTATACAGATTTGATACCTCTGTCTGGTATGGTTAGAGATGAATCATCAGATGCGAGCCCAGAATTTCGAAACGAAGGTGAGCCTGTCCAGGGTCGTAAAATCGTTGAATTGAGAGAACACGTCATAGAGAATCATCCCTCCGTCACGGAGAGACGGAGGGACGGAGGGATCCTTCCTTTTTCTTTTTTTTTGTAACAGATGAGGCATTTGACGGAACGGCTACTAGGTACACGCTTCTCTGTTCCCCGCATGACGACAATGTTGACGATTTGCGACTCTATCTACCGAGCATAGCTCCAGTAATCACGCGCGTCCTCGAAGCTTATCCCATGCCTTTCAAATTTTGTCTGTGCAAGAAGGCGCTCATGGTTAAGAACGGAGCCGATGGGTTCACTTCTCATCTCCTTCACGTGAACCTTCACATGAGAGTCGTTCATAACCGCCAAGAAATCGAAGGCGCGATAAGTGCTGCTAGCGCAGAATCCTCGCAACGCGTTGAAAACTATGCGAGAGAAGGGTCTGGTTTCACCTCGAACGACGTCCAATGTGTCGACTTAAAACTAACGCGCTTAAAAGCGAAGCGGATTCGGTGCACGATCGAGCGTCCCGAGCTGCTAAAAAGAAAAACAAACACTCTTACAAACATCAAACTTCCTCCAAATCACGAAAACGAGTGTTTCGAGTATAGCGTGCTAGCACTCTTACATCCTTTGAGGAGCAAACCAAACCTTCATGTAAGATACCACAAGTACATGGATCCTTTCAATCTAAAGATGCACGTAACGTACTGGCCACCATGCTTCCCACTCACTTACGAAGACATTTCCCTGTGGGAGAGAAAAAACAAAATCTCCGTCTACATCTACGTGTTCGACGAGCAGACGAGTTCGATATCTACCGGACGGGTTCCCTGCACGCTCTATCAGGATCAAGTCCACCTGCTCGATGTTAGGGAGCATTTCTATGGGATCAGAAAATTTAGCACTTTCATGGGACGAAGTGACTACTTTTATTGCGAGAAATGCACGTCCGGTTACAGAACGAGAGAGGCATTGCAGCAACACGAACGTCTGTGTCGAGACGTAAACGAAGTAATTCTTGAAATGCCAAAAGCGGGGGGAGTGTCTCCTTCAACAAGATACAGTACATGCATCCCTATCCCTATTTCGCGGTGTTGGACACGGAGAGCGTTTTGGAAAAGGACGCGCTCGTGAAGGACGCCGTGAGTGTGCACAGGATGAGCTCATACTGCATTGTTTAGTGAGAAGTTGTAGTGAGAAGTTGGGACGGAAAAATACTAGGCCTAGATGGCTATTTGGGACCCAACGCGGCAGAGAAATGCTTGCTCTCGCTCAAGCGATTTAGCGATCAAATCGATAGGTTGAACAGTTGTCCCGCGCCATTGGTCATGAGTATGGAAGATCACTTTCGGCACACGAGCGCTACGCACTGCGAATTTTGTGGAATCAAATTTAACCGACATACGCGGAAGGTATCGCATCACGACCACACCCGCTTCGTAGAGCCCGGTTCTTCGAATTTTGTCGCGACGCTGTGTGATACGTGTAACGTTACGTGTCGTAACCCCAAAGAACTCGTCGTGTGCGTGCACAACCTGCAGTACGATTTGAGCTCCCTTCTCCGCCACCTGCACGTTCTAAATCTGGGCGAGCCGTGGATCTTAGCTTCGAGCTCAGAAAAGATAAGAGGGTTCAACATTGGCGATCTCCATTTCCGCGATACCACGCAGTTTTTCAACCTGTCCTTGTCGAACTTGGTGGAAACCTTGCTTGCCAGCGGTGGCGAAAGCGAGTTTCATTCTGCCCGTAAAATGTATGGTGACCGTTTCCGACGCCTCCTCAGGAAAGGCATTTATCCGTACACCTTCATCGACAGTTTCGAAGCGTACAATTGGACGACCAATACGAGCAAGAGATCACGGACGAGGACTATCAGTACGCCCTCGACATTTTTGAATTGTTCGAATGTAAGAACCTCGGTGGTTACACGCGTCTCTACTTCGCGCTCGACGCCTGTCAGCTCTGCGACGTCGTACTGTATTTCAGAAAGATTGCGCTAGAGACGGATAGGTTAGATATCCTACGCACTGTGTCCCTCGCCAGTTACGCGTGGAGCAGCGCTCTGAAGCTCATGAGCGATCGCGAGATGTACGAAACGATCGAGAAGGGAATCAGGGGAGGCATTTGTAACGGCTTCCACAGATACTGTCGGGCTAATCACGAGGGGTGCGACGATTACGATCCCCACCGAGAAAAGACTTTTATCCAGTACCTCGACGTGAACAGTTTGTACCCGTACGCGATGACTTTCCATCTCCCGACAGGTGGTTTTGAGTGGGTCGATCCTTCGAGGTGGAGCCAGATTGATTTTCTCGACATTCCTCACAATTCGGAAGTGGGTTACGTCTACGTGGTAGACTTGTCATAAAGAACTGCACGCGCTCACCAGGGATTTCCCCCTAGCACCCGAACACAGGTGCGTGGACGAGAACGAACTGTCCCCCTACCAGCGACACCTGAAAGATGCGTTGGCGCTGAACGCCCCTTCCACAACGAAACTCTTGCTGACGTGCTACGACAAAGAACGCTACGTCGTTCATTATGCATTGCTCGCTCTGTACGTGAGGTTGGGCATGAAAATAAAACGTGTTCACAGCATTCTCTCGTTCCACCAAGACAACTTTTTGCGAACCTTCGTGCAGAAAAACGTCGCGTTGAGGAATGCCGCGAGCACGAAATTCGAGCGACTTCTGTACAAAACCATGTCGAACAGTACGTTCGGTAAGTCGATACAAAATGTGAGACGCATGGAAAGGTACACTATAGCCTACGACAAAGAAAGCGCGCTCCGAAAAGCTAGCTCCGTCGACAGTCAGCATTTTCACATTCTGAGTGACAAGTGCATCTTGTATGAGATCAAACAACGCCGCATCAAATGCACGCACCCCCTTTACGTGGGCTTTGCCATTCTTGAGATATCCAAAGTCTGAATGTACAGCTTCATCTATGAGTCGCTGTTTTCTCGCTTGACATGTCCAGTGCAATTGATCTATAGCGACACGGACAGCATAATTTTTTCCCTCACGTGTGAAAGCCTGGAAGAGCAGGTGATGAAAATTGAGGACGACTTAGACCTGTCCTCCTATCCAGTGGACCACCCACTTTTAAACAACGAGCACGCGAATCAGATGGGGTACTTCAAAGACGAGACGGGGGCGGAGTTATTCAGGAAGTCGTAACCATCCGAGCCAAAATGTACAGCATTCTCTTGGCTGGGACACACAAACAGATCGCGAAAGCGAAAGGAGTTAAGAAAGACGTGGTGAGGAAACACTTATTGCACGATGTGTACCGAGATTCTCTGTTCAATGAAAAGATGGTCTCTCAGAAGCAGTGCACCATCCAGAGTATAAAGCAAACGATGTACACCATTTCGAGACTCAAGAAGAGCTTGGTCCCCTACGACGACAAACGCTATCTCGTGGATGCCGTACACTCCTTCCCTTATGGGAGCTGCAAATACGGTAAGCTTTACTGGTGTTTTGACGCGTATCGCATTACGATAGTACTCCCTCTTTGTGCAGCACCGGAAAACCCGGAAGTGAGCCCGAGACCGTCGACGTCAGGCATCGAGTAACCTTGGAACAAAGAGCTGCGCGCGCATGTAATCGAGAATAAAAATTCTAGTCGAGATATGCTTCTCTCTCGCGCGCGCAGACAAGAGAAGCACGGGTCATCGTGGCAGTGTGGTAGCGGAATGGGTGTATGAAAAGAATGACCATTCCGTCATCGTGCTGGTGCAGTGAAAGAAAACACAGAGTCTCGTCAAAGCGGTATTTCAGTAAATCAATGACAAAGTTGATGATGTAGACTGCTTGCAAATGTCGCTGATTCCGCAGGGCGTGCTTAATATGAGCGATGGCACGAGCGAGAAGGTCCACGATGTCTGCAGCGATGTAGTTGAATTCTGCGTTGGCCAGACTCACAAATTCGCTCATCAGTCCCAGGGGTTCGTCCGGAACTGTTATGCAGACGTTCTTGTAATGGGCGTAGATCCGACGCACCATCTCCTGCAGCGGACCCGGCGAGATCTCTCCTATGTTGCCAAAGCATACCTTGTCTATCAAGTAGCAAAAAGCAGTGATGACGAGGTCGTTGCGGGGACCTTCGCTGTTGAAACATTCCTTCTCCACTTCTGCCCAAGAAGCGTGGGTGCGGGAACAATTTTGTAACGAGGGGTAGCTGTATATCTTCACGTAGTGATGACGCGAGCGCGGTGCGTGCTGCCTCTATACAGATAAACGCGCACGCGCAAAGAAAGGAGAGTGAAACTGAAACTCAGAAGCCACCCGTCGCCGCTAGGAGCGCGCGTGCAGCGGAGAGTCGAAACCGAAAACACCCGCGGGCGGCGCAGAGGGCGATAGGAGCGCGCGCGCATCCATAGCTGCAGCGGCGCGGCGCCTCAGTCAGTTTCTTTCTGGCTGTCGCGGAAAGCAGACGTGCGCTCCCCGCGCTAGCTCAGTTTCTGGCTGCCTGTCGCGGAGAGCAGACGTATGCTCGGGTGGTCCGCGCTCGCTCAGTTTCTGCCTGGCTATTGAGCAGTCGCCACGGGGGAAAAGGTGAGTGATTTGACGCGCTCCTTCTCTCGCATGTTTGACGTGCTTAGCGGCGACCAACGAGTGATTCGACCGCGCTCGTGTTAAGCCTTTTCTCGCATGTTTAGACTTGTTTTGCGGTGAGCAAGCCTTTTGTTCGTGTTGACGCATGTTTAGCGATGTGTGTCCCCAGTGGTTCCCGCCTTGCGTTAGCTGCATAGTGTTGTGACGCTGTGGTTAGGCCTAAGCGATCGCCCCCGTAAGCCTTTTTCCCCGATGTGTACTGTTTTCTCCGTGCTGTTTTAGCAGTAGCAGTTAGACCTTTGCTCTCGCATGCCTAGACTTGTTTAGCAGTGCTGCCATTTTTACCTGCTGCTAGTATCTTGTTCTCTGTCTTTCTCGTCTAGAGCTATGATGGTGGTGCCATCTGGTGTGATGCCTTGCAACTAAGTGGCCACCTGTCGTCGATCTCTGCAACTGCTGGGTGCCAACTACCAACATGGCGGGCACTGGTCACTCGGGTGTTGCGGAGCGGCTTCTTCGCCGCGGCATCGTTGATTTTCGAATAAAGTGTTCCTCTCCACTCTATTTCTATATTTTTATTTTATTTTTTGCCTATTTTTTTTATTTTTTATGACCACGATTATCCGGAAACGCACAACTGGTCTGGACACGAGATAGACGTTCCCCAATTAGTGTGATGGCTCCTTGGAGGGTGCTGATTAATGTGGGGGGTCCCAATTAGCTCTAATTGCTAATTAATGGCGTCCAGACGAAGATGTGCGTTTCCGGATAAACGTGGTCAGTACTTACTACTATTAACGCCGTCGAGCTTTTGCGCAAAGAAAATTCTCCTCAGCTATTTTTATTGCTGAAGGGTAATGTGTTTTGTGTTGAAATTGGTTGAGCAAACGAAATGCCCTTTCTGTTACAGACAAGGAAAAACACAAAGAAAGACGAAAAACAAACGACATTAAAAAAGTTGCGCTGACTTGGCACATTTCAGAGATCTGTTCAGAATATTTCTCGCCACTGAAAATCGAAAAGTGCGCGCAAGTCACACCAAAAGTTAGTCGATGACAAGCGCCAGTGACACACCCAAGTAGAATTTTAAGCCTCTGTTTCGTGCCACATTACATGACACACCCGCTGTATCGTCGTGCTATACGTGTATTTGGGATCAGTGAACACAGCAACGCTTCGGTTGAAAACTATTTGTTTCCTATTTCCTTTCTCTATGTATCTGCTGGCTTCTTTTTCAGAATGACCCTGTGTAAGTTTGAGCACATATAAACAGACTAGTGCCCGCCCTGCGACGACACAACCACTTCATCGTAAATGGGACGGAAAAGTCGCGTGCCCGAAAAACCCTGGGTCCGTGCACTTGCAAGCGCTCATTTCGAGGTGCTGCTCCGCTGCATAGAAGAGCACCGACGCTTTCCAACGCCCTGCACATGCAGTGTTCATGTTTCTGTTGTGTGCATTTTATATTTAGGATGCATCTGTTAATCAGAAGGAAAGCTGTTGTCCTCCTCCGCGTCTCAATGGAAAATCCCATTTTTGTCACGGAACCTGCGGCCAAGGGAAGTACAACGTCATACGTGAAGAACACAACAATCTTGTGCGCAGTGATATCATTATCCATGACGAGAAGCGCATCTTGCGTGGATCCTACAATCTCAGAACAGAACTTCACCGCATAGCACGTCATCCATAAACCATAGAGACGAATTATAGGATTACCCCCTTCTGATTCAAAGAGCGAGGGAGCGTATAGCAATTTGGATATGCAATAATTGCTATAAAAATGCCAGTGTCGCCTCTCTCTTCAAATCGGAAGCGATAAGCATATCGTCCGTGTCTGTAGTCGGCGCACAACATGCTATGCAGTGAAGTTCTCTTCTGATAGTGTAGGCTCTGCGCAGATGGTCACACAGCGAACGAACAGCGTTCTTCGACAGTCGGTAAAACTGGCAAAAACCGTCGTTTGGCATTTCAAACGATACTCATGATAAGTGTGGGCTCAGAGGCGCAGTAGTAAATCACGGCAATAAAAGCGGCCGCAACTCTTTCTAACAAACTTCGAAGTTCGCCACTATCTTTTCTTGAACTTTTCTCGGTAGAAAAAAAATGTTGCGTAACGTCATTTTGACGTCACGGAACTTCTGCCAAAAGCTGCATTTTCCCTTTCGTTGTACTTTGGTTTTATTGACAACACGGGCCGTCACGTGGGCCAGAGAAACTGTCACACGGCTGTCTTTCCTCATATCTCCCGAATTGTTTACATTGGTGAAATCTGCAAAGACACCATCCTCCCGGGCAGCCAAAACGTCATTTTGACGTCATGAAAATATTTCAAAGTGCGCGCGTCTCGGTAGCCTTTACCTGAGAGTTGATTGACAATCAGGAGCGCTCACGTGGGCCACGGAAAGCATCCAGTGGTTGCGCTCCCTCCCATTTCTTGAACTTTCTTCGTGTTTCAAGAAACGACGAGTCTAGCACCCCAGGTTGAAAAGAAAAAGTGAAGACAAAGAAACCGTCAAGGCGGCGAGCTCTCGGAAGCAGCAATCACTCTTTATTTTGTTTTTCGCCCCGTCTGTCATCACACAACGAAGATAAGACATGTGGCCACGTGCTTCGCGACATTCCGATATCTTTCGCTTGCAGCCTGGATCGTCGGCTAGGCAGACGTGACGTTAGCAAATGCCACCTGGTTTGGTCACACCACTGTGGATGCTAGTAAACGGTCAGTACGCAAACCAACGTTGTGATGGTCTAAATATATTCACTATAAATATTGTCAACCATACCACACACGGGACATGTTGGACTAGTTCAACAAGAACCCGCTTGGTTCACAGCGAGCGCTGGAGCTCAGGAGCTTGGCCTCGAAACCGGGGCATCACGCATTCCATGTACTGAATACGGCGGTAAGCACACCAGTCCTGCTAGCCCACCATAGTCTGGCTACGCCACTCGCTATGATGTACACCAAATGGTCAATGGTTGGCGTCAATGGAGTAAGGTGGAGCACATGGCCGGATATCATCACATATGTGCACATCGTGGATTTGCTGAACACGTGTTGATGGTGGCCGTAGATTACTCATAATGTCTCTCAGTCGTACATAAACATACTCCTGGGGATTGGGAACTTGATTGTTTTTAGGTGCTACAAATTGTCCAGGCAGCCTTAGTGTTGTTCCATATAGAAGTTCTGCACTACTGCACTCGAGATCTTTCTTCTGCGTAGTACGCATTCCCAGGAGCACAAGAGGGCGTACCTCTGTCCACAGTGACGGATCGCCACACGTATGTGGTGACTGATGTATTTAAATGGCGGTGCATCCCACATAAAGAAAGAAAGCTTCGAAAAAGGTTCGCTTGAAATTGATGTCCTTTGTCCGTTATAACCTGGGGTGGTGTACCGTACCGAGAAATCGAAGCCGCACGAAATGTTTGTGCTACTACCTAAGCTGAAATGTCTCTAACAGGTGTAGCTTCCGGTCATCTTGAAAATCTGTCACGTCAGGATATAACGATATTCTTTTGATTGGGGAAGTGATCCCACTAAATCAATATGCTCGTCAGTGAGACGTCCGTCAGGAACCAAGAATGTCCACGGCGGTGAAACCATATGTCAATGCACCTTTGTTCGCTAGCACTGACGACACATACGAGCCCATGTCCTCACGTCTCGATTCATCCCAAGCGAGTACATCATCAATGTACCGAGCGGCTCTTAGTTTTCGGGTTACATTGATTTCTGGGAGAGACAAACTGTGCAATGGCTAATTGTGTGATGACAAAATGCGTCGAAATGAAGAAGGTACCAACGATCGCGGAATTCCTGTTGATGTGCCACAAATAAGTAGCCTATTGCTATATGCAGCTGCACATCCTGAAGTACCAATGATGCAGGGTTATCTTTTAAACGCTGTTGCTGTTCGTTGCTGGACACAAGTCATTTAATCAAAATTGGTAATCTGAGTCCTGCATGTTGTAACTACGTCGATGTGCGCCCTAGACAAAGCGTCTACAACTGCGTTGGCATTCCCCTTGGTGTGCCGAACATCTGTGGTAAATTCCAACTCAAGTGATAGATGGCGAATCTCTCGTGGCGTAAGACAATCGGTTTCAGTCATGTTGGCAAACGTGAGTGACTTGTGAACTGTTAGGACATGAAACTGTCGTCCTTCCAAGAATTAACGAAAATGTCTCACACAGAGATAGATGGCAGGCAGTTCTGTCCCAGAACACAGTGCGCCTCTAGTAAAATGCTAGTGGCCTCAACATACCGCCTGGACACTGTTGCGAGGCTGCATCGATCCCAACGTCTCATGCGTCGACTACGAGTCGAATGGGTGCATTGGGTTGGAGATGCGTCAAGGGAGAGACAGTATCGATCGTTTCTTTGATGCGCTGAAGCGCCCTGTACGGGCTTCCTCAAACCACTTCAGTTCTGCATTTGTCGCTTTACGTGAAGAAAGTCGCGCATTCAACGTCTGCAATATATGGGAACAGTGGGGGAATATGCCACCGGTGAGAATTAACTAAACGAAGGAACTGTCGCAAAGTGCGATTGGTTCTAGGTTCCGGAAAGGTATCAATAGCTTCCACTTTGTCAGGAAGAGGCTGCAGTCCTTCAGAGTTGATCCTTAGCCCAGAAAGTCCATTTCCTTGGCGACAAATTCACATTTCTCGGAATTAATAACTAGTCCTTCGTAGTCCTGTTGGCGACGAAACACTTGATGCATATGACTCTCGTGTTCGTCAAACGTTTCGCTGGACAGTAACACGTTGAAAGATGGAAGTCACTGAAAAGGTTGTCAATGTATACATATACAAAGGGTAGACTTCGTGTGACTTCATCCATTAATCACTTGAAATGATTGGGAAGCGTTTTTCAGACCGAATGTCATCCTTGTGTACTCAAGTAACCCACGGGGCGTAGCTGCCGTTTTTGGAATGTCCTCCTCTTTTACTAGACTTTGGTAATATGCTTTTATGAAGTTCATCTTGGAAAACAAAGATTCTCCACGCAGTGTGGCTACGGGCAGATGAATTGCATTTACAGGCTTTGACCTCTGAATACCTGACCTGAATAATCTGACCTGTTCATAAATAAAATCTGAAATCTGCATCTAAAGTGAGGTATGGGATACCTGTCGGGTTGAGGTATTTGGTATAATGCACGGTAGTCGCCACAGGGGCGCCAGTTCCCAGGTGTCGCCTTGGGCACCAGGTCCAGTTGAGTTGACCACATACTAGAAGAGAGGCGCACGATTTCCAGTTCCAGCTACGTTCGAACTCTTTTCTTTCTACTTTATGTCCCTCGGGAGCCATTCTCCTTCGACGATGATGTACCGGAGGTCCCGAAGTGATGATGTGACGTGTTACTGAATGTTTTGCCGCATGGCTCGTGCATAGAGATGCTGTAAGGGCAGAATATCGCTTGTGCATTTCTTTTCCATTGCCTCGTTCTTGAGCGGTAGAGAAAGCGCTGGGCTCATCACATTTGTACATGACTCAGTTGCAAGCACTGAGAAACTGGTTGTCGGATCACGAAGAGTTCGTGCACGCAAGTCCAAGTCCACCATGAGACCAAAGTTCGGAAGAGACTCGACTCTGAGTATTGCACATTGAATTGCACTACCAGAAAGACCCAACGAAATGGGCGCGTCTCAAGCCTAGGTCCACAGTCAAGGAACGATGACCATATATGAGAACTGAAAATCCATTTACAGCTTGTAAACATTGGACAATATTCTCTGCCCGACGCTGCATAGACGTTGCGGGTATTGCGATAACTTCTGCTCCTGTGTGTGGAATGGAGACTTTGTGCTTCGTTCTACGACAGAAAAATAAGGCCGATCCTTCCATTAATGCTCCTGCCATATGATTGGAAGACGTGTTCTCCAGTTGGAGGTCAACGGCCTCCGATGTCCGTCGGTTGTATATCATAGAAGAGGTTGCATTGGGGTGCTCGGTAGGGGAGAGATTGCTTGATCAACATGTTTATGTGGATCTGACGATGGGGTCTTGGGGACAGAGCGGATTGACAGAGGCCGTCGTCTCATCGCATGTCCGGCCGGCATCTCACCCAGCAATTGCCGCATTCGACCCAAAAGTTGTATTAGCTTCTAGTCGCCAAATCATCCGCTGTGAGCAACTGTTGCAGCATTCATTCCTCGAAAAGTGTTGTGCGTTGCACCAACATTTCCTCTAACTTGTTATTCGACTTATGTGTAGGTGGCGAGATAATAATATCGCGCACCTCGGCTGCTTCACTCAGTGATAAGCCTGCAATGACGTGGCGTACTGAAATGTTGTCACTTGCACGGTGACGTCCCACGTCGCAAACTGTGCTTCTATCAGTGCGAACCAAAGTGCTGGGTTCGCCGGCCAAAATAATGGGGTTTCAGGGAGACTGCCGCCATTGTAGCGATGTGGGCTGTGTTCGCTGCTCGGGGTTATGCATTGCTGTCTGCCACGAGATTGCTCAGAGTTGTAGCGCTCCGTCCGGGTCACCAACTAATGTGGGGAAGATGACTGTTTCTAGATAGCATACGTGTACGCCAACGAAGACAAGTTCCTTGAACAACAACGAATCATCCTTTCTTCAAAACTGAGTCACAGGATGCATATCCTCACTGCCCGAGTTCTAAGCACGAGCAACAACACAGAAGCTCGAACGCGCAATAGCCTCTAGGGAAGGCTCAACACTCTTTCCAGCTCCCATGTTATAGTGGTTAGGATTCCCGCTTTCCGCGCCTAGAAGCGGGTGTGGGTGAAGCGGGTTCGAATCCTCATACCGGATGTTCTGTCTGGGGCTTTCCGGCAGATTTTCCAGACGAATACCGACACAGTTACCCCTCTAGTCGACTCAGGACGTATACTAAACTTCCCTTGCCCCCCACTCCTTCCCGCTGTCGTCTCGCCACCTGCCAACGTCTGTACAGCGCTCATAGCCACTGTTGATTCGCGGCAGTAATATGGACTCGTCCCCTCAAGGGTGCCGCTTAATGGTGTTTCCTGCAGTGCTATACCAATAAAAGGGAGCGGGATTTATTCGTTGCGTCGTTCGCGATTTATGCGCGAAAGAAAGCGCAATTAGCGAAGCGATAGGCAGTCATCGTAGGAAATCGTCCGCCGACTCGAATGGGAAGGTCGCCTCTTGGGAAGGAGAGACCAGGCAAAGTACAACTTGCGCTTTCTTTCCTTTCACGTGAGGCGCTCAAAGACCCCAAGCAGCACAATGTACTGAAAGTCGAGTGCAATAGGGGTGGACGGTATGTGTGTTATCAATGTTCTTTAGTTTCAGGAGTGTGTTCAAGGCCTTCCACCTACCCGTCCACCCCTATTGCACTCGACTTTCAGTACATTGTGCTGCCTGGGACTGGACGGTTATACTACATGCAGAAACGTGGTTTTATTTGGCCTGTACTTGTCGATGGCTAGAGCAGGAATGCAGATAGCGCGAGGACCGAGCTCGCACCGTCACAAGGTCGCGTGCTGAGTTGCTCGTACGTTGCCATAAATAATTATTATGCAGGTGGCTACACACCTTTTATGAGACATGATACGGTGATGCAGATGGGGTATCCAATCAAAGTAGGAAATCCTACGCGTGCACGAATGGGAGGTCGCCCCGCGTTGTCGGGCCTCCTGAGAAGGCCACAACAGCGAAAGCGCAATTTGCGCTTTCCTTTTCTTCACCTTTTTCAGAGACATGACGGGACGAAGTGAAGTCGCGTACTTGTTTAAACAACTATTTTAGGAACTAGACACACTTACGGTCAGTGTAGGAGTAAGGTGAGGATTTCCGAGCGAAAAATCATGCTTGAGCTGTTTGCTTCACATTCTTTTAGCATCATACGATAAATTATCATAAGTGATTGCCAGACTACTCAGGAATTGCATTACATGCGGGGAAATCTATTCATGAATACAATGACAAAAGTCACGTTAAAGAGATAGATATGGTGCAAAAGGTAGAGCACTGAGCTACATGAACAGTGCCCTGTAAGCAATCAATCTAGCAGTTTACAAGGTCAGCTATGCAGAGGCATGAAAAGCAAACGGACACATTTCATTACCGGTCTGGAATTTTTAAACGTCTACATGATATTAATCTGTCTACACGTCTAATAAAACTGTGTGAGCTACCTAGACGCGTTTTTCACATAAAGGTAATTACACGACAAGTTACCTAAAATCCAGTCAGTAACTTACTAGTTAGAGCTCTTCGAGGGAATGAGAGATACCAGCACTGGAACAATTCATATCTTGATTCCATCATCTTTTTAAGTTCCCTGAAAATAGCACGTACTCTGAAATATACATAGCTAAATTTTTCTATGTAAGCGATCCAAAACCGAAACCAGGCATTTCTCGAGAAGAAGAAAAGCGACGGGCGTTCGCCGCGGAGTGCCACGTAAGCTGTAGCGGTGGAGGTGACTGGAGTACGTTCTCATCTGATGACCAAACAGACCGCTTTCCGTTTTCCTTGGTTTCCCTCAGACATTGTCGGACATATGACCGCCCATATCCCCTGGAAGTCGGCCCAGGACGCACATTCCCCCAGAGCGTTGGTCGTGGTTTTGCGGACTTCTGTGAATTGTGAGGCCGACAGCGGGGGAGTTCTTTTAGTTGTACCACCACACCACCACCACTTTCCGGCTCAGATAATCGGAAAGTCGTGTCGTGCGTGGTTCTCGAGGAGTGCGTGGTTCTCGTTCGGCTCGATTGCATATGAATATTTGTCGATTTACATATCGATGTATGTGCTAGTTTCAGAATTTTTCGAGAAAAAAAAGGGTGAATCCAAATGACGGTTACCACTGATTCTCCTGTATCGCTTTTTTGTTCAAAAACATATAATTAGAAAGTTAATGAATCATAGGGAAATTCTCATCCAGTTTCCGCACAGCACTTTCCAACATGGTGTCCGCCTGGCTTTATAACCCGCCTGGATAACTGGCATCAGTGCTGCTCTCGTAGTCTTTTCCTTTCAGTATGAAAAGGATAGAAGAACAGCCTTTATATGACAATGAAAAAAAATGGCTAAGAAGCAAGCGAGCTGGTGAAGATGATGCATAACGTAAAACCCTGAGACTAGGGCACACGAAAGGACAGACACAACACGCAGTATGTAAATATCCGCGTAGTTTTTGCTATTTGCGTGTAGAAATTGAGTGCTTCTTCAGGATACGCGTAAAATGGTGGGAGTACTCGCATTGTCTTCCCTCATTACAAGCTGCTGATGGCACGTCTCCAGGTGCGACGCAGGAACAAATTTACTGAGTGTGCCACACCTCTATCCACCTATTGCGTTTCCTCCTAGGAAGAGAACTGTCACGTTCATTTTCAGGTGGCCGTGTTTTTCCGTTTCACACTGTCATGCAAACTCAGGAGGGCACAGGAGCCCCAGCACAAATTATGTGGCGGTCCTATGAAGCGTACGCAGAGTGGCTCAGGCCCGCACTGCATGAGCGCCGTCGAGCGTTCTTGCACGTGTCATGTCCTAGAATTAGCTGCTAGAAATTTTCTTTTAGTACATGGGAGCCCGGTATGGTTACACTAAAATATAAAGGTTATCATCTTCCTTACACTAAAAGCCTAGATTGCAAATGAGCGGATCGCCCTTAATTATCTCTCTCTCTCTCGTTGTTTCTATTTTTTTCATACATAGTGACATATACAGGGTGATACCCATCATGTGTGCATGATTTGTTGATGTGATATAGTATCTAATCACCGTCGACTGGCAGCCAATCTAGTAATGGCGTTTCAGTACTGTATTATGTTGTGTGTTCCCGAACTTACAGCTGGTGCCTATATATAAGTTATCGAACTAATTTTATTGCGAGCAAATATATAAATGCTACAGCTTCTTCGACTTCTTCGGTGCCTTCAGGTTCTTAGTTTCTTCCGTATTCGCCTTTTTCTTCTTTTCGTCCTACTTCTTTGTCGTTGCGGGTGGCTCTACACATTCACCGCGTATGCATATCTGAAGCGGTAGACAAGTATATGTTAGTTGTGCACTATTTGATCTGCGCTACCAACCCAAGCAGCACGCCAATATTGGTTCAATATTGGACCCATATGGATTTGCAAGATTACCAATATTGGCCCAATGTGGGCTGCCAATATTGAACCAATATGGGGAGTGCAACCAGGCGCCATACTGGACCAATATGGGCTGCCCATATTGGCAAGCCCATTTTGCGCCAATATTGCCAATATAAAGTAATAATAAATAATAATAAAGAATTATCCTGTATATTATCCACCACAGATAATACTTTTCTCTGCTCTTTACATTTTTATTTCTACGGATGTAATTGATCCACGTTGCTCATAATTGCAAAAACAAAAAACACGGCATCTCAAAAAAAAAAAGAAAAACGAAGAACTACGCCCGCCTCGCTGAAGGACACAAGCAGTCCCACAGAACTGCCAATGCGAAAGATCCCTCAGAGGCCTTCATTGGGATCACAATATTCTGTGAAGTAAAATTTTCCAACCCGCTCCGAGAGATAACAAAGGAGCGAAACACTTTCGTGACGGTGACGGACATACGCCAGAGCAATTCACACTGCTCGCAGCAACTTGCAAGCACCTAATTTTACAGAAGACCCATCCCTTCCTATCAAACATTGTGTTTTTTACTTGACCTGCCGCAATTCCGTTATCATTACAGCAACCAGCGACATTTTAGCCCCATGAAACGTCAGTTCGAACTGTCGCGCATGCGCATTAGCTGTAGGACGCGAAGGACGTGATTTCGCTCAAACAACCCGCTCGCTCTCAGTCGGCTCGACCGATTGGCATTGGCATCGCGAAGGAAGATGGCGGCTATTTCCAGACCATGGAATGTTAAGTTGTCGAATTCTAGCGGACGTTACATTGGCATTGCCAAGTACGTTGACGGTTTCGAACAACGTTAATCATCTGCGGGAAGTTGTTGGATGTAACGATTGTCTGAATTGGGTATTTCACACGCTTCAACGTTCAATCTTCCCGTGCTGCTCGGGCATTGCAACACGGGTACGTACCATTTTCTGTATTTTCAGTCAATATGGGGTGTACGCGGGCAATATGGGACCTATATCGCAGGCATTTTCCCAATATTGGCTAAAAGTGGGCAATATGGGGCCCATATTGCCAGGATTTTCCCAATATTGCCCATTTTTAGCCAATATGGAGAAAATCTTGGCGAGAGGTAAAGCTTGGCTATACGGGTCCCATATTGGACCCGTATCGCCAATGACCAGCCAATATGGGCCCAATATTGTGTGCTGCTTGGGAATGTGTACTAAGGTGTACTCTCCAAAGCCAAAACAAAGTTGTTGTTGTTGAGCTACGCTACCAATGTAACGAAATAAATCGACCTGAAAGATATTTTACATGCACAGCACCATTTATTAAAAGCCTTCCGCCAACGAAGGACTTTCTTTCTCAGGGTCGCGCCCCGATTGGTTCTTACTGGGTGACGTTCGCACTTGTTTTTTTTTTGTTTTTTTAGAGGGAATTTTTCTACACATGCGTCGTCTGTTCTTGTCACGTGTTCCATCGAATAAAAGAGAAAACACAAAGTGCAGATCAGCAGAAGTTCAGGCAGCCGCAGTATGGTGGGCCTTAAAGGGCTGTGAAACTTTGATAGCCGTCAAAGATACGCCTCATGACAGTACCTTGTAAGAATGCACCAGAATCCGGTTAAGTGTTATGCGGCTAATGCGTTAACCGTTAAGTGTTCACCGTTTCAGCTGCTTGAAATGAAATGACCGGCGGCCACAATTCTCGCGGAAGCGAGGACCAACAACGAATAAAATATCAGGGTGATTTCAGGGGCGCGCATTTTTCAGGGGCGTGCATTTGTCAAAATTCAGGGGCGCGCATCGGGAGACCAAGATTTGCTTGTTGCACAACATAACTGTTCAGTACTCCGCAAAAACCACGGTCCTATTCCACGCACGTTCCGGGGGTTGGTGGCGTAAAATGGCGGTCCAGGGAAGGCTGTCACAAAAAAATTAATTGACGGTTCGCATTAAGTCTTCTCAAGAAATCGCATGCTTTTAATTCCGACACCTCACCAGCCTTAACCTGAGAAGGACTCTGCAAGGGCTATTAGGAGCTGAGGCAATTAAACATATATGCGAATGAACACAAGACATACAGCCCTCACAACGCCAAGTTACATTCTTCAACGACAATTGACAACACAATGACGATCTAATACAGGGCACCAACAGTGGGATTCGCAGCCACAGCCTCGTACTTCCGGTCAAAGGTGATAATACAGTTTCACCCATACTATATACAGGGTGTCCCAGAAAACGTGTCATTGAATTATAATAAAAAAACTACGCGACCTAGATTCATGCGGTCAACGGCATTTGTTCTTACTAGATTTTTGCCAACTCCTGATGTGAATGTCACGTTTCGTAAGTTTAATTGTGTAAATGTTTGCGATCTGAACTCGGAAATTTGCCAAGTAAGGGTCACTTTTTTTACCCCACCAATATGAAGAGCGTGCCGGATTCACTGAAGTTCATGATAATTGACAGTGATATTCATGAGCTATCCCATTTGAAAAAATAGCCGAACATCATGCTTTTCGTAGCACCGAACCATAACGCGCGACGACTTTTTGAGCGCAATCGCTCTCAGTCCGACGAAAGGAGGTTCGAAACCCAGCCCACAGAGTGATAGTAGAAAAAGTGACAGTTCCTGAAATTGGGAGAGGGAAAGTGCGATCCCAGCGAAAGTCGGACGCGCTAAGCCGTACCTCTGTTATCTCTTTCTACGTTGCAGGTGTGGGCTGTGTTTCCAACCTCCTTTCGTCGGATTGACAAGGATTGCGCTGAAAAATTTGTCGCGCGCTACCTCCGTAGAGCATGATGTTCGGCTAATTTTTTCTGATGGGATACCCCCTGAATATTCCTGTCAATTATCATTAATTTGAGTAAATTAGACACGCTCTTCACATTTGTGGGGTAAATAAAAAAGACATTTACTTGTCAAATTTCCGACTTCAGTTCGCAAAGACTTACATAATTAAACTTACGTTACACGACATTCACATCAGGAGGTGGCAAAAGCCTAGTAAGAACAAATTCCGTTGACCGCATGATTCTAGGTGGTGTAGTTTTTTTATTATAATTCAATGACACGTTTTCTGGGACACCCTGTATGTACCGTCTCTGAGATAATGTGCTGAGGGTAAGTGCATGCCCGCGCGCATCCTGATGTGGCTCGATATGCTGATGTCTACTCGACATCAGATGTCTAACAACAAATCGGAGGTTTTTCATGACCTGCCACAGGTTAAACGAAGCTACGGAAGCTTCAGGCCGTTCGGGTGTGTTGGCCCCGACTAACACCCTGTGTACAGGTTCTTAACAAGAACTGGTCGAATGGGCCAAAAAAAGGGTGGCGTGCAGTGCAAGAGGACAGGTGGATGCTTGACAGAGACACATGATACAGATAATTTACATTCGACGTAAAAGTAAAGGTCGTTCTAGTAGCGTGGCGGACGACACTGTCATTGTGTTCTGCCGGGTCTCTCATACACGTTACGCGTCCTACCGGTTAACGTCACCTATACATTACACCTACAAAGACGGAATTTACTTTTGCCGTCCTATGTACTCGGCGCTAGTTCGTAAGAATGTCCTAGATTCATTACTAAGGTGTGCTACGGTTGAGATGTGTACTTTGCAACATTCGAAAGTGAAAACAGCAAACATTTGGTGCGTTAAGTAGGCGCTCCCGAGCGCGAGTGTTTCGGACACCACTGACTTAGCGCGACACAAACACCACTCGCGCACCCGGGAGTGCGAGACTCTGAACTGCTTTTCATGCTCCCGTTTCGTTTCGGTGCGTAGAAGCAGACGACAAGCGCCCGGGTGCTTGTGATGTTCCGTGGCATACTTCCTCTTGAGCGGCTGCAGGGACAACCTTCAAAGTGCATGCTCGAAAGCAAAGTACGGACTTTCTATGTTGCCCAATGATCCGACTACGGTAAACTGTAATATTTTCATAACTGTTATCATGCTTTTTGTTAGTGGACAACTTCGACATGGATATCGACGATTATTCGCGGGAAATGCAGTGCTGTAATGCAGAGATCTTTACGCCATGCTGCCATCTTCACTGTAAACAGCTTCTGTGACGCCTGCTACAAATTTCCACCTCTTCTATTTCATCATGTTACCGTGTATTCACACGAGCGTGTTTTCTGACGGCGCAGCGACTGAAGGAGCGAGAGGGGTAAATGATAAGGCGTTGAGGCTACGCCCTTTTGGAATGCCTACACACCCAAGCAGCACAATGTACTGAAAGCCGAGTGCAATAGGGGTGGACGGGTAGGTGGAAGGCCTTGAACAGACTCCTGAAACTAAGGAACATTGATAAGACACATACCGTCCACCCCTGTTGCACTCGACTTTCAGTACATTGTGCTGCTTGGGCACAGTGATCCAATGTGCTGTCGGCTCAGATGCTGGGGAAGCCGGGGATAACGTTCGCGCTGCGGTTGAACGTTGCAGCATTAATTTTATGTGCACGACGCTTGGTACACAATGGACGAAAGAAAGCGAAAATTTGTGCCTCGCTTTTCTTATTGACGATAGTGAATGCTGCCACGAAAAAAAGCGGTTAAAGAAGCTATGGACGAATGAATGGGTGCTGAGGAAGTACGGTCTGCAAAATAGCCTTCTACGGGAGCTACCACACGAGGACCCATTTGTCTACCGCAAGGTTTTGAGAATGGATGCGGCCACTTTTAAATACATTCTGCTCCGCATAGCAAAGCGCAGAAGGAGAGTATAGAGGCCAATATGCGGGACAGTATACTGGCCAGTGATCGTCTTTCCCTAACCCGTCTGCAACAGGTTCGTTCGAATTATGTGCGCTTAAACATCCCTCTAGATGCATAAAACGTTCGTAAATAAGAGTGAGCGGGAAAGAGTGTAGGAGAGAGTACTGTGAAAGCTGTGCGTCGTCATTTTTTACCGTGACTCCGCAGCAGTCTGACGGTGTTGAGTGTGGTGTAAAGCAGAGACTGCTGTGGCGTAAAGGTCGCACCTTTCGAACACAGTAAAAACAGCTTCACCGTATAGCAGGTTCTGCGCCAATCATTGCCGTGACTGATAAGGCTCTCACTTCTGATTGGAGGACAGAGTGGAGCGTGCACCTTTTTGTGTCAATTGTGTGTGTGTGTGTGTCTGTGATGGTCCCTCTGCCGCACGCTCTGCTAAAGCAAGAAACCTTGTCCTCTTTCTGCAGAAGGGAGGTCTTGCTCAACGGCCCATCTAATAATTTGCTCTCCCCGACGAACTCATGCACCCTCAACGCGTCTCCACCCTTCATCCTCTATCCTCCATCCGTCTTACTTTCTTTCTTTTTGGCGAGCTTGGCTAGCTTTGGTAGCTTCCAATTCCTGCGTTTCATTGGCCCCATTGCTTTAGGCGTTGGACAGGCCATGTTTTTGTGTCTACTACTCATTCCCAGTAAAACGTTCATCGCGTATACCGGTGGCATAGCGAGGCAGAGTTCACACCCACTCAAACAATCCTTATGATCTTTCCTGTTTCTTTTCTTTTTCTCTTTTTTTGGTGGAGGTACGTTACCGTCCCATACATACGTATAAAATTATGGAACAAAACGAAATTCACGAATTGGCACTTTTTGCATATCGCGTTATATAGAAAGCTCCCCTAGTGACTAATTATGAAATAATGTCATGACAAAGCGAGACGCCATCACGTAAGCGTTGCATCTTCAGCACTATAGCTTTATCCAGGGGTAAAGCACGTTACTCTAAAGCGTTGTGGCAGTTCCTAAACTGTGTGGCCGCGATGAATGGGAAACACGTAAGAATAGTGAAACCGCGGAAAACTGACTGCCTTTATTACAACTGATCGTTCTCGTTGGTGCTTGTCAGAACACGATGTATGCACACAGTGGCCTCCCGCGAATGCACTGATGACCCCGGGGTGCTACCATGTAGGCTTGTGTAATGACAGCCCTAAAATATTATACCATTACATGGTTAATTTATGATGCCAGACAACTATGATTATGCGTGACCCGACAGTGGCCGGCTTGGGGATAAAATTTTGCCCCTCTTTGTCTTACCCGGCGTGCGATACTGCTCACACATTTGTCGTTTTTAAACCAAACTGCTAGCGACCTTTTGGTTTGGAAGGCGAATGCTGCCAACTCGTTATTGTTAATTAACAGCAACTGATACAACGACTGCACCGTGGATATGGGGACATCCGGGTGTCTCTTTTCTATTTCAAGAGCGATCTTTTCCCACATGGCATGTTTCCTTGGTACATTTCGGTTTTGGTCATCGGCAAGCTTCAACAAGATCGGGTGTTGCTCTACTTGGTGTATTAGATCAAAAACAATAGAGCTTGTAATATTGGCAACAGAGGGTGGCTTTCTTTTTCGCTTCGTCCTCTTTCTGCGCGTCAGTCGTCAGATTCTGTACCCTGCGAACAAACTATCCGTGTGCTTCTTTCTGACGGACGGAGCTGCTGAACGCAGTGATGTTGCACAAGGCTCTCTGATATCTCTCCAAAAATACAATAAAAACGTGGGCGCTTCATAGATTCTGCTGTGCGATAAGCTCCGCCCGCGACCAAATGGTTGGATGATTGCGTGATTACGCTGATACCTCCTTCTCCTCCTTCAGTCGCTGCGCAGTCAGAAAAGGCGCTCGTGTGAATATACGGTAAGGAGATGTCTTCAGAGCTGCAGTCATCTCTTCCAACATTACTATCGCTTCGGACTAAGCCAACGTGTCCTCCGTCTGTGCACCGCATTAGCAGACAACAAGAAGCGGCATCAGCGAGCGAGCACTGTGCACCGTATATCATTTTACACCCTTATTCGTTCAAAACAGGTCTATTGTGATGAAAACGCCATTTTCTATACCGCAGATTGAAGCAAAGGTGTAAAAAGAGCAGCAGTAAAGGAATAACATCGATATACCCCACATTTTATCCCATGGCGATCATTAAGAGTGTAAACAGAGGTGTCCAAAAAGGTGTTTACGTTCTATAGACCCTTTCTACACCCCATTTGAACTCGGAATATCGTGTTGAAAATGGCGTTTTAATTTGTGAAAGAAATGGTATATTGGTTTGACAACTCCGCTCATTAGGTAATTACATTATAGCCGACAACTTAAGTTTAAAACACAATATTTGACAAGCATGGATGTCAGGAAGTTAGCTGATATCTTTGACTCGTTGCAGGCGCACATGTTCCAAAGACACATTCCAAAGACACATTCCCGTCACCGTTACAGACGAGTTCTGCCGCACTAAGCTTAACGAACGTACCCCACCAAATTGTATTTCACTATATTGCATTGTATTTCCGATATACGCTACCGAGAGTGTCCGGGCTCATTGCTGTCATCGTCTGAAGATCGCAGCATCGTACGCCGCTCATATCACGAGCACGGACGGCGTTACGATGCTGCGACCTTCACCACTTCCCTTACTGCGTCCTACCAGTGTTGCTTCCATCTCTCTCTTTCTCTCTTTTTTTTAGCTCACTCATTCACTCACTCACAGTGTTGCTAGGACTACGAGGGGTGCGTGTGACGCACTGCGCTCCGGTTTAGGTCGTGCGTTGGAAGCACGGCTCGAACTGTGCCGTATCCAGTGTGGTTACCAGACAAGCAAAAACATCGGGCAGCATGGCTCGGCATGCTGCCGCGGGAGCTTGCATCACGTTAGTTATATACGAGAGAGAGTATTTGCACACACAAAAAAACATCATTCTAAAGGGTGTTTTCAACAGAATACTCCTCTCTTAATGTGTTCTTGTTTTTAAACTCCAACTTCAAGAGTGTTTTATGGTGAATACACCTAATTAAAGGATGTTGCAGAAAACACCCACATTTCACGGTGTAAAAAAGGAGTGCGCCACAGGACAAGCACGTGCTTAAAAACGATGTAAAATGATCTACTGTGTATCCCTCCAAAGTTGTTCCATGCCGTTCTGTGGTCGCTCAGGGTGTATCATACCCCCGATATCAGTGCGCAAAAAGAGGGGCGCCTACTTAACGCACCCAATGTCAACTCCGATACAACTCCCAACATGCTGCCTACTGCGCGGAGTCAACCTGTAGAAGTGTCATTAATGTAGTTCTGTTCGTCCACTTACCTTGTTGTAAGTACCTTGTTGTACCTTCCCACAGGGTGTCCCGTCCAGGCCGGTCGCCCACCAAGTGTAACTTCCCGACCTAACAGATGCGGGGCTCCGGCACGGTACTTTACACCCTGGGCGTGGTATACTCTGTGGTAACAAAATCATTGGTAGTACCTATAATAAGTGACCGGCAAGAGTACCCAGGCAATAAATAACTGTGAGGGACACCATACCGCCCATCAAAAAGAAAAAAAGAAAGGAAGCAGGTATGGCCGCATTGCTAACGGTCATGTTTGCATCAGCAATGGTCAGAACCAGGAATATGTGCCAACCGAATCCGCGAATCCACGAATCCTAGGCAGGGGTTCGAGATTCGCCAATCCGAATCCCTAGTTCCCAAAACGGCGAATCGAATCTTTCGAATCCACCAATCATGTTTGTTCCTTTCTTTTTCAAATTGGCGCCTCCGGAGACCGTCGAAACCTTCATTGGCCGACGCGTATTTTCTTGTTTGTTTGCTTTGCTCTGGACTGAAAGATTAAAACAGGAACTCTCATGACAAGTTCAAAACTAATATGATTTTGCTTTTGACTGTTGCTTTAGCTTTTGACTGTTGCTTCAGCTTTATGGCAATAATTCAGGCTCGAGAATTTATGTATGTCTTGTAGTCGATGAACAATATGTTGAACAAATGAACTATGTGGGTATATTTTCTCCCGAAGCTGAACTATAATGTTATTGTATTTTTTTTCTTTAAACATGTGTATCATATTCTGCTTTAAACACTCATTCAGTGTGGCACTGATGATGTCCGTCGCAGGACGGACGAAACGTCTGAGTAAGCCGTGTTATTTTGTTAAGTCGGAGACCAATTTTCGTCTATACACACTTTTCAGTTGGAGTTTTTTTTTTCTTAGCGTTTTAAGCTGTTTTTAAAGAAAATATTCGAGATTCGTAAGTTTCGTGGATTCGCAGAACCTTCCTGGATTCGGATCGTAAAATTCTGGATTCGTCCCATCTCTGGTGAGAACCGTGGTGCACTGTACTTGGTCTTGATGAACTGAAAAAGAACGACATCAATACGGATGCTCGGTGCCCTTAAAAGGACAGCGAAACTATTCTTAGATGTTTTTGCCCTACAGAAGTGCAATTGCGTTCTTTAATTCCGTGTTAGCTCCGCGAAGCAACTGCGGCGATGAGGACGCGTACAGACCTGGACTGGCTGAGGGAGGATGACAGGAAGGTGTGGTGGACGGCGGCTTAGTATGCACCGTAGGAACTGTGCAGATCTGGAACAGCTGCCGGGAAAACCCAGGGGAACTTCAGAAAACATTGCTGGTGCCAGGATTCCAACCTGCATCACCTCCCAGTCTCCTCGAGGAAGGCGATTATCCTAGACACTACGCCACGTCAGTTGGATGAGGGAAATGTTCCTCAACATACAGAGGAAGTTTCAAGCACCGGCAAATAAACCGATTCGTTAGCAGATAACTTAGACTGTTTCCCTGACTTGCGGGGAGCAGTTGCGCCTGGCGACGTGACACACAGAGCCGTGGCAGGAGTGTCGTGCGGCGAAACTTGACTCTGTCACCGTGGTGCCCGTTCACGTCATGCACGATGTCGCCACGCACTGAATGCTCATGATTAGCTCACGCATATTCATGGGCCGTGTTCATGGTATTTATCTGAATGCTACCCAGTATTGATTTATTCAGACCCCCACACCCCATAACACCTCCCAAATGTTCAGTGACACCCCCTAACTTTTTCACCGCTGTGCCCCTTACGAGGGGCGCCCTCGCGATTTGGGTTTGATAAATATGACGGTAACGATACGTTAAGCTGTAATGACGTAACTGTAATAATGAACCCCCACCGCATTCCGATCCCCCTTCAGATTCTGGATAAACCACTGTTATTCAATTGAGTTCATTGAGGTCTTCCAAGCATTTTCGATGGGGCAATCTAACAGGGTTAAAGGAGCTTCCGTGCTGCGTCTCAAGTTATTCCGGATTGATTTTCCATGCAATTATATGCATCGATGTGAACTTGCTTCCGAAGTGTCACAGCAAAGGTGGTAATAGAGATGTAGAAAACCGACACCGCAAATACCGCAACTCAGGCGGGTCTGACGTCAGGGCTGCAGTCTCCGCTATGGAGGAAACGCAACAGAGGCTACGTGCTTACTACTACCAATGGGAATGGCGGATGCTCTGATGTCAGAGCATGATGAGTGCGCGTGTTCAATGGTTCTGACCTGTCAAGTACAACGTGATATATATATATATATATATATAGTTGAAATAAATGGGAGACAGAAGACGAAAGTAGGGGAAGTAACAAAAAAGGGGTCCCACAAGGACGATGACCCCACTCCTGGACCTGACACAAAAACGCTCTGGAATTTCCCCAATTGACAACCGCCAGGTGGCGGGAATTTCCCCCAACCGACCACGTCATTCTCAAGCCCCTTATCAGCCTCGTGGCCACATTTAGCTCTTTTGTCCCGAAGAAGGCGGAGCTTCCGCCGTAACGTAGACATCCTCCCTAACTTTTATGATTTTTAAGTTTTAATAAACCCCTTTTTTGTTACTTCCCCTACTTTCGTCTTCTGTCTCCCATTTATTTCAACTATAATTACGTAGCCGTCCGATCCAACTCCAACTTTTCAAGATATATACATATATATAATGCAGGGAAAAAAGCCATTAAAGGAACAAATAAATGATACTAGACGTGTTTGTAATTCAAACTTACAGATTAACATGGCTTCTATGGCTGCACGCAGAAAAACAGATACTCATGGTACGATGCAGCAGCACCAGAGGACACGTGTTTCGCCGTGTTTGCGGCTCGTCGGCCCTGGGTAGCTGCGCATCGTTCCGAATTGGCAAACCAGGGGTCACTCAGCGAGCGATATACACCTGGGAGGGTGACGGAGCACTACTCAATGCCACAGTGCAAGCCAGTGAATTATAATGCAGGGAAAAAAGCCATTAAAGGAACAAATAAATCATACTAGACGTGTTTGTAATTCAAACTTACAGATTAACATGGCTTCTATGGCTGCACGCAGAAAAACAGATACTCATGGAACGATGCAGCAGCACCAGAGGACACGTGTTTCGCCGTGTTTGCGGCTCGTCGGCCCACGGTAGCTGCGCGTTTCTGCGTGCAGCCATAGAAGCCATGTTAATCTGTAAGTTTGAATTACAAACACGTCTAGTATCATTTATTTGTTCCTTTAATGGCTTTTTTCCCTGCATTATAATTCACTGGCTTGCACTGTGGCATTGAGGAGTGCTCAGTCACCCTCCCAGGTGTATATCGCTCGCTGAGTGACCCCTGGTTTGCCAATTCGGAACGATGCGCAGCTACCCAGGGCCGACGAGCCGCAAACACGGCGAAACACGTGTCCTCTGGTGCTGCTGCATCGTTCCATGAGTATCTGTTTTTCTGCGTGCAGCCATAGAAGCCATGTTAATCTGTAAGTTTGAATTACAAACACGTCTGGTATCATTTATTTGTTCCTTTAATGGCTTTTTCCCCGCATTATAATTCACTGGCTTGCACTGTGGCATTGAGGAGTGCTCAGTCACCCTCCCAGGTGTATATCGCTCGCTGAGTGACCCCTGGTTTGCCAATTCGGAACGATGCGCAGCTACCCAGGGCCGACGAGCCGCAAACACGGCGAAACATGTGTCCTCTGCTGCTGCTGCATCGTTCCATGAGTATATATATATATATATATATATATACTCATGGAACGATGCAGCATATATATATATATATATATATATATATATATCTTGAAAAGTTGGATCGGACGACTACGTAATTATAGTTCAAATAAATGGGAGACAGAAGACGAAAGTAGGGGAAGTAACAACGGGAATCTTACCTAATTTACAAATTCCGATCGGCCATTAACGAGGACCCTGGCATGCTGTCAACAATAAGAAGTCTAACAACCTAGATAAGACCCTGTTGCCTTTTCTCGTTTCAGCCAGATCAAAATCCCCACTGACCCACAAGGACGATGACCCCACTCCTGGACCTGACACGAAAACGCTCTGGAATTTCCCCAATTGACAACCGCCAGGTGGCAGGAATTTCCCCCAACCGACCACGTCATTCTCAAGCCCCTTATCAGCCTCGTGGCCACATTTAGCTCTTTTGTCCCGTAGAAGGCGGAGCTTCCGCCGTAACGTAGACATCCTCCCTAACTTTTATGATTTTTAAGTTTTAATAAACCCCTTTTTTGTTACTTCCCCTACTTTCGTCTTCTGTCTCCCATTTATTTCAACTATATATATATATGTATATAGATACTCATTGAACGATGCGACAGCACCAGAGGACACGTGTTTCGCCGTGTTTGCGGCTCGTCGGCCCTGGGTAGCTGCGCATCGTTCGGGATTGGCACACCAGGGGTCACTCAGCGAGCGATATACACCTGGGAGGGTGACTGAGCACTCCTCAATGCCACAGTGCAAGCCAGTGAATTATAAAGAGGCTTTTCCCCCCTCTTTATTTATATATATATATATATATATATATATATATATATAGACTACAAGTAATGAAGAGACTTGGGAGGCCGTATAAGGGTTAAAAACACTTGCTACTTTTATTACATTAATAATTAAGGGGGCGCTAGGAATAGATTTACAGTTAGGGGTCGACGTTTCGGCAGTCAGCGCTGCCTTCAACAGAACTAAACTTGGAAATAGGTGACAAGGGCTTATATACAAGGGAAAGGGGGAAAATGAGAGGGGAACAGTGCACGTGGAGCGGAGTTGGTGATGTTGCAGGAGCGTTGTTGCTAATGGTCCATTGAGCACTTGCAGGAGCGTTGGCTGTCTTCCAGGAGAGTACTCCTTGGTCGTCTGATAAACCTGAAAAGATAAGAGAGATACGGCAGAAAGAACGAAAGAGGGTCGGGGGACTTGGTCTAGGAGCTAAGGCTGCGAACTGTAGACAATACGCCGGGGTCTTCGTTTATCGTGGACTGGAATTTGTGGATTAGGAATGATTCACGCTGTTGCCTGCTACGGTCTGAGGGGAAACCAGATTGTAAGATGTACACGTGGATGTCCTTGAATGAGTGGCCGGTTTGATTGAAATGACGCGACACAGGGAGATTTGGTTTCTTTGTAATATCGGACCTGTGATTATTAAAACGAATTCGGAATGATGTTGTAGTTTGGCCGATATATTGTGCTTTGCATGCGTTGCATTCCAATAGATATACTACGTTGGATGAGTTGCAGTCAGAAGTAGTTTTGATTTTTACTTGGAAGTTGCTGTTTGCAGTAACTTCCAAGCAACTTCCAACAGCAACTTCCAAGTAAAAATCAAAACTACTTCTGACTGCAACTCATCCAACGTAGTATATCTATTGGAATGCAACGCATGCAAAGCACAATATATCGGCCAAACTACAACATCATTCCGAATTCGTTTTAATAATCACAGGTCCGATATTACAAAGAAACCAAATCTCCCTGTGTCGCGTCATTTCAATCAAACCGGCCACTCATTCAAGGACATCCACGTGTACATCTTACAATCTGGTTTCCCCTCAGACCGTAGCAGGCAACAGCGTGAATCATTCCTAATCCACAAATTCCAGTCCACGATAAACGAAGACCCCGGCGTATTGTCTACAGTTCGCAGCCTTAGCTCCTAGACCAAGTCCCCCGACCCTCTTTCGTTCTTTCTGCCGTATCTCTCTTATCTTTTCAGGTTTATCAGACGACCAAGGAGTACTCTCCTGGAAGACAGCCAACGCTCCTGCAAGTGCTCAATGGACCATTAGCAACAACGCTCCTGCAACATAACCAACTCCGCTCCACGTGCACTGTTCCCCTCTCATTTTCCCACTTTCCCTTGTATATAAGCCCTTGTCACCTATTTCCAAGTTTAGTTCTGTTGAAGGCAGCGCTGACTGCCGAAACGTCGACCCCTAACTGTAAATCTATTCCTAGCGCCCCCTTAATTATTAATGTAATAAAAGTAGCAAGTGTTTTTAACCCTTATACGGCCTCCCAAGTCTCTTCATTACTTGTAGTCTATTTGTTTTCGCGTCCATCTGTACTCAGTTATACATTCATATATATATATATATATATATATATATAAGCAGGAAAAATCAGAAGACGACAAAGAGCTTACAGGAAAACACAAAGGGGAGTTTCTGATCGTCTTCTGATTTTTCCTGCTTATTTCATTCTCGTGGTCAACCGCCCTCCTAAGCTTCTAATCTATATATATATATATATATATATATATATATATATATATATATTTAGTAGTTTGGTGTTAGCACGGCGAAGCAGCTGTAACTATGAGGGGGCGTACAGATGTACGCATATGCTGAGACAACTACACTAAGCGGTGGGGACAAGGGGATAATATGCATTCTGGGCCGACTTCAGGGGAACTGTGCCGACATTCGTCTGAAGACACAGCCGGAAAACCGCGGGAAAACTGCAGGCAGCATAGCCGGTGCGTGGGTCTTCGAACGAAACCGAAGCAGCACAACGTCTAGGCCCAATATTTGTCTAATATTGGCAGTGCCCGCCCAATCTCGGTCCAAGATTGGACCAATATTGTTACCTCTATTGCCAGTATTGGAAGAATATTGGGACAAGATGCTGTGCTGTTTCGGCTCCCAGTCTCGGCGTCGAAAGCGCCCGCTCTAACCAATATGGCACGGGAGCCGGTGCGGTTTACAGTTACAACGTGGAAGTCGTCGTTGTTCTGAAACTTGACAAAGGCTAGAAGGGGCCGCTGGGGTTGCTCGAAAGAAACGTTACGTGAGGAATGCCTGCCAAGCGCATACAGGACCAGTTCGTCGGAGCAGTTACTACCATATATAGCAGGTGTACAGCCGCGACGGGGAATGTATACGGGACTCATTGAACTCAGTGACGTGTTGTACGCGAAGGCATCTAGCTGCGCAGGCAATCCTAATTTATAAAATTCGTTTGTTTGTGCAAATAGACAAACAAATATTTAAATCTTGATAAACATGAAGCACTGTGCTGCCTGTTTTATGAACACAATCCTACAAGCCAGTGCCACTGTAGAGATCCCGACAAGAGTTTACGGAACACCAGAGCGACGTATTTCTTCATCTCAGCGACGCCCTAGCGGCGAACGGGAGTGGATACACTTACTCAGAGTGCCCGCAGGGTGGTTAAAGTTACTTTCAAAAGTAACTAACTTACAGTTACAGATACTCAGCTTCAAAAGTAATTAAGTTATAGTTGGAGTTATTGACAGGAAAAAATACTGATATACAGTTATAAATACCTTGGAAAAGTATGCGAGTACGGGTGGAGTTACTTTTTGCAATTCTGTACGCAGACCATGTCTTTCGCCTTTAGCTCATACTAGGTGTCACTATAGAGCCACTGAGGCATCCCTTCTTGGGTAATCGTACGTAATTGCATGCAAAGCATTGAAGGAACGCGTACACTTGGGGTAACCGAGACAGGGACAGGTGAGAATCTGAGAAGCTTCGTCTTCGACTCACAGCGGAGACATTTCAGTTCAAGGCTGCGAAGACAGTGGCGAGGAACAAGGAATGTCACTTGCGGGTGCGAGGGCGTGAGCACGTGCAGCAAGGCCGAGGAGGCGTGGAGCTCGTGCCTAGTGTCGGCTAAGGAGCCTCGACGGGTTTCTGCTGCTTCTCACGCGCATGGAGGATCCCTAGTGACGGCGCACCCTTCGCGCCACCTCCTGCTTGGCGACGGTGTTTCGTCGTTTTTACTCAAAAAATACTCAAAAAAACAGGTACAAGATACTGAAAAAAGTAATTAAGTTACAGTTAGAAGTGCGTGTTCGAAAATGTGTCTAACGTTTCTTCAAGATACACAAAAAGTATCTAAGTACACGAACTCAGACACTTTTACTAAGTTACTTAACAACCCTGAGTACCCGGTCACATGTTTGTAAGTCTACCTGCGCCTGTTTGCAGCAACTGTGTCACTTATATGACTATATGCACCACTCTAGTGTTCCGTACAGTTTTATCTGGTCGTGTACGTCTATATTTCCATTATTGGTGGAGATATGTGGGAATAAGTGCTTACCCTGTCGAAAATGAATCCCTTAGTGCCGTAGGGAAACGCTTTCCTACACAGCTCATCCAAAGTCACATTTGTACCAGGCAGGTACTTTGTTGTTGGCATTGCGTACTTCGTGTTGTTCGTGCGCAGACATCCACGGGTGGGTAGCCTGTTAACGTCAACACACTTCGTTACAGAACAGTCCACGTGTATCCCTTTACGTGGAAAAGACTTCCTCAGCAACTTCGTAAGCTCGATGAATGTCTAGTGAGACTTCCTCACGCGTACAAAGGTTAATTGTCTTAATCACCTAGAGGGTGAGTATATAATATCGTTCACTGCCCATTTCGATGACGCTGGAAAAAATGCAAGAGACGTTCTATTTCACCTCAAGCTTCGCAGAGGCGACAGCTATTTTGTCTGTCTTTTTATTACAGGCGCTATTGTCGTGTACAAATGAAACTAAAAAGCGATAAAACTTGGCTGTTTGGTCGTACATTTTAAAAGCGATAACAGTCCACCCAGTGCAGTGGACACAAAAAGAACGAGATGAACACGAAGGCCACTGACTGACAAACTCAGTTTTAATCAGCCAAGTACGCGCTTATGTACAACATCCCAAGCAGCACAATGTACTGAAGGTCGAATGCAATAGGGGTGGACGGTATGTGTCTTATCAATGTTCTCGAGTTATACGCGTCTGTTCAAGGCCTTCCATCTACCAGTTCACCCGTACTGAACTCGACTTTCAGTACATTGTGCTGCTTTGGACTGCACGCACGACCTATAGTGGGAGCCAAAGACAGACACAATCAATTAGAACGTTCTCATTAGACAAAGCAAGCAACCCCTCCCCCGACAGCCTGTTCTTCTTCTAGCTTTCAACGAACTACTGGATTTTTTCAGTTAGCAACACAGAAACCACACTAGTAGAGCTATTACATGCTTGTTTTATGGGTAAAGCCTATTGATACAGCAGAACCCCTAACTTACCTTTCCTTTTTGTCTGCCTTTTTTTTTTCGTAATAAGCATATCCCCCTAACTTACTACTTTGAAACAAAACATTTCCTGAACTGTGGCTGGCATCCAGAACACGTCCTTAAATGATTCGCCAGCTTACCATATTCCTTCCCCTAGAAGGGGTACATTTGCACAGCGTTTTGTTTGAAGAATGTACTGCAGACCGCATGACAAAGGAACTGAATAAAAAAAAACGACATAACAGACTACGACAGCATCCAAGTGTTTTACATATTCATATTGAAGTGTTAGTGAGGTTTTTATCGCCCATTCATGCCCCTATGCATTTCAATAGCCTATCTCACCCAAAATTGTTCATCACCCTTCCTGTGTCTGCTTCAGTTTCATATCACCACACCAAGACGGCGCTGCTACCAGCACAGCATACGCCACATCATAGCGATGGAGGTCAGCGTAGCTGGAGTGGTCTATGTTGTGTGAAGGCGACGCAAACTTCGGAGCATATCAAGCACTATGCGCAGAAGACGGGGACGCGCATGGAACTGAACTCCGTCTGTGTGTCGCGCCACCCCTGTGCGGTGACGTTGTGGTGAGGCGGACAGTCCCTTTAAATCCGAACAA
This sequence comes from Ornithodoros turicata, assembly GCF_037126465.1. Classification (NCBI taxonomy): domain Eukaryota; kingdom Metazoa; phylum Arthropoda; class Arachnida; order Ixodida; family Argasidae; genus Ornithodoros; species Ornithodoros turicata. The sequence goes on from NC_088208.1 coordinate 9,271,303, forward strand.
GAATCCATGAAATATCGCCCACTCATACGAGTGCGCTATTTCACTCAAAAACACACCATTGGTCTTTGTCTCAGCCTGACAATAGAACATGCAGCAGCAACATAGCCCTTAAAGACGTCAACGGGATGTGTACGACGAGCGTGTCCTCGCCTGGAATAATCAGAGTTGTTCTCCTACAGGTCCACATCGAAGTACCTTTAGCACTGCATATAAGGGTTAACCCACACGATGCCGCTTTTCCGGCAACTTCACTTCAGCAACGGTTGCGAGTAATTGAAGTTGCAGATAGTAAGCTCCTTTCACACCGCAAGGGTGTCTGCCAATCTATTGCTCCACAGACGAAAGCCTGCTGAGCGAACGCAATGCTTTCTGGACAGATCCTGGTCACACGTCACAGTGCACGTGGCCTTAATGAAGGCCGCGCCCGTAATTGCTGGCCAAATCGTTTGTTAAGAAAGCAGTTACTGTTTCTGTGCATCGTTTTGGAAATCCATCGGTCTCGGTCATTATTTTTATCCAATAACCTTGCATAAAACGCGCAGTTACGTACATGAGGCTGCTCACCACTTCCAAAGAGGCAATGATGATCCAGCATTATGACACACTCAGTCGGTGCGATCTACTTAAATTTCAATGTCAGGGAAGAAGCACCGTATAGCTTACTCTGACAAAGTCCCTTAATCACTTGGCTGTATGTCGACGGGAATATGTCGTCAAGCGGTAGAACGACATGTAAACGGCATGTGACATCAATATGACGTGTAACCAGGACAAAATGGCGGCTCTGTGAACGGAATCCCGCTTGAGGGTAGTTACAGAAATTGCGAGTTTATGTCACCCCTGTGTTTGACACGATGATGAAGTCGCAACATCTTAGCGTTCGTGAGATTGTGGGAGAAAGTGTCATCACCGTCATCATACTTGTCCAAGAGCATCAAGAGAGGAACCGAAAATACTGTTAGCAGTTTGCAATGAAGCATTTAAGAACACAATCTCGTGAAATAGTTTCCATGAACCACCAAGGAACTACTGTCATCGTAACTCGCGCCCTGATATGCTGCGGAACTTGCTTCTCGGAAGTGACGCCACGACAACCCAGACATTGCCATTGGGCGGTCTCGGAAGAGCAGCGTAGTGATAGACAGGTTCCGGCTGAATGTTGCGAGGAAGAATCGCTCGATGGCGCTATTCGTCCTGCAAGTCTTGCAACCGGGTTGTGCAACCCTGCTCACACGGCACAACTCAGTTGCAAGTTGCGCCGGACGGATAGATGCCAACTGTGCTTCTTTTTCTTTCTTGATTTACAACCAAAGTAGGCCAGTACAAACTTGAACCATGAAATCCCGCGTCACGGTGCAATGGAATCAAGACAACATCGTGGCAACGTCATCGGTATGGCGAGAAGAAAACGACGCAATTACACCGCCTTAACGTAACATCATAACAATTTACTTTAACAGATGTTTCGTCCCTATGCAGGAGATATCATCAGTGTGGGCACACACAAGAGAATGGCACATGCGTGACATGTCTGACACGATGTGATAACGTGTCATTGTCTTGTGTGTGTCCAAACAGATGATGTCTCCTGCATAGGGGGAAGGAAGGTCTGTTAAAGTAAATCATTATGTTCTTAAGCCGGTCTAATTGTATCGCTTTTTTCTCGTTATGCTAGTCCCGGCCTGTGGAATATTTTTGCATTCGTACGTTATTGGGAGTTGGTTAATACATATACTTACTGAGCGACATGCTTAATCTGGTTCGCACAGCAATTAGAGAAGCGGAACTCGTTGGTGCTGTTCTGTACATAGCTCATGATGTAACCATCCGTCCATGGGCACGCCTTGGCACCGGGGTGGCTCGAGATGCTGACGTCTCGACCTTCGCCATCATGAACGCATCCCAAGCTGCACAACATGCCTTAAAATAAGTTGTGTTTGCCATTCTAGGTGTCACTGACTCTTCCACAACAACGTTGCAATAAGCTTGACGAACTAGCACTGAGAACGGGACAGAGAGAAGAGACGACAGGACAGGCTAAGGGAGCATGCTGCTAGCCTAAGGGGTACCCCGTCTGGTCACTTGTCGGTGCATTGTAACACGTGTGGCCGTTCTCCAAGATTCCCGGAGACGAGGATAAAAGGTCGTCCTTGTGATCAGCGTACCAGAGAAATAATAAAGGTATTCGAAATAAGGAAAAATGAGCAACAGTGTGTGAGTCATGCTCCTTGACCACTTTGTTTGATAATGAAGTAAAATTCCTAAAAATGTGGGACAAGGATAAGGATGACGAGTGTGTGGATGACGTGTTAACCATCTGAGTGTGATATTTAAAGACTGTACTATGTTGCCAACAAATTATTTTGTTGGAAGTCTAGCACCTGTCCTGTCGTCTCTTTGCTCTGTCCCGTTCCCAGGGCTAGTTCGTCATGCAAGATCAACACCAACACGCCCGGTTTTTCACTTTGTTGCAATAAGCATCGTGCTGCAGACACACCACACAAGTAGTCAGTACGGCGCGATTGCTTTGAGGTACTCCATAGGGGAAGGGAAGTTTCTGAATTTGTTATTCTAGAAGCGACAACGAACGGTGCTGAACAGTTTTCAGTTTAGAAATTCCTGTTTCGTATTGGGACTGAACTATCCATACTTACAGTGGGAATTATTGGTCTCGAAGGTAATATCGATACACGACACCAGAATTTGTCGTCGAAAGTGAAGTCAACTGGTGCCGCTCAGTGGTGGACAAAGTACCAGGAAACTGTACTTATATCAAGGTACCAACCACCTGGCATCATTGGTACTTACGGCTCAAAATACTGTACTGCAAATGCACAAAAGGATAGCGCAAACAACCTGACAAACTACTTCAAAGCACTCGTAAAATACGTTTTAGTTTGGGTTGCTCCACCTCTCGCCGTCCGGTGGTGACAAAAAGTGTGAGCGAAGTATCCATCCCATTGGTATTTGGTCCTTTCCACACACGACACGCCGATGCCGATATACATACTTCACGTACTCTGTATTCGTAGACGTACGCAATGATGGTAAAAGAACCACCGCAACGTACCATCGCCAAACAGATACCGATTTCAGAACGTTTATTTTCCTGTTTGATATCCTAGAATGAATAGTAGCGAACAAGTATACATATAGTACGTCGCTATATCGAGAGCAGAGGTTTTTTTTTTCCTTTTTTTTTTTTTGCAGCGAATCATGCATACTGCGGTTGTGAAGTCACAGGACAGAAGTGGCAGCCTTGGGATGGGGGGGGGGGGTATATATTTATTCAAAGGATAGGTGTGCCAGACGAAGGTCGGCATGCTATTCCATTAAAGACGACGAAAAATAAATAAAAAGAAAAGGAGAAAGAGGTAAAAACGTGAGACTCCATAAAAAAAGGAAGAAAACAAAAACAAAAAAAAGAAAGACGAGAAAAATAAAAATAAAAACAGAAAATAAAAATAAAGAAATAAGAAAAAAGAAAAATAAAGAAAGAAGAAAGAGACAAGAAAAAAGAAAGAAATGAAATGAAGAAAGAAAAAGAGAAGGTGAGACTCCTGGAGCGCGCAGTTCAGAGCTTGCCCGGCCAGTGCAACTTCAGAAAGTGCAATAAAGGACTCGTGTCAGCCTGGACGTGGAATCCTGAGGCCTGCAGCTGCGGCAGCGTTTCTTACAAGTAAATCGCGTTGTATTCGGAACTTTCATGAGCCGAAATATTTTTGATGCACCCTTTCACGAAATGCAAGCGGTTAAGTAATACAGCTCGAGTACCCTTTCCGTCCTGGCTTGAACATTGTGAGGTTCACGATTCAATACAGCGTTGCCCGCTCATGCATCATCGGGGAGTCTGAGTGAATCGTTCTCACTGGAATTCGTGAAAGGTTTTTTGGTGCTCTCTTCCCACAGTAAATACAAGTAATTTATTTATTTCGTTTGAATCCTCCTCGTGAAAAGGATTGGGTACCGTTTTAGTTTAAATAGTGGTTAATAAGTTTAAGTTTAAGCAAATAGTTTAATAGTGATCCACGGTGACTTTAACCACAATTACTCTCATGGTAGCGGACCGAGAGACACGGAACAAAATGACGGACAACAAATGCTCCGAACCCCCGTCCACCCGTACCATGACTCAATACCAGCTTGCCTGCAGCCTCTCCTTTCTTTCTATAATTACTTTGACGTAAAAAGAAAAATAAAAATAAAAGAGAAAGACATTAAGAATGGTGCATGGAAAACTAATTGTAAACATATTTCACGTTCGATAACTCACTTGTGGGCTAATTCGTGCGCCATGTTGCGAACAGCCTCGTACGACCACGGCTTGTCTTCAAGTAAGGACGTCCGGAAGCTTGTGCATGCGGCAGATACATAAGCTACTCCTGGAACGTGAGGCAAATGTTGGAGCTTTGAATGCAGAAGGACACTTCGTTTCAAGTCACTTAAGTCGGAGATAATTGTAACTACAGAACAAGCGCAGAAAGTTGGGCTAGTTGGTGAGACAGCACACTGCTAAATTATTTGGGACGCTAAAGACAAGGACTGAAGGGAGAAGGGAGACTGTCCCCTGATACCGTTTGTGTATTTATGCATTCTTTTCCTGCAATGCATTTCAGTAGTGAGGGACGCTTGTGTCTGTGTGCTCCCTTCAGTCCTTGTCTTTCGCGCCCCAAAAAATTTTGCACTAACTATAGAGATAATACAAAAAAAAAGAAGACAGACAGCCGGAAGAAGCCGTTAAAACGTCTTAGAAAAATCCCAACTTCATTTGATGTACTTTTTTAAATTTAGTGCTAGCGCCGCGAAGCAACTCCGGCTATTAGCGGCGTAAAGACGTGGACACACGGACAGAGGACAGCAGGAAGGAGTGGGGGGACAGAGGGGTTAGTACGCGTCCTGGGCCGACTTCAGGGGGAACTGCGCCGACATTCGTCTGGAAAGTCTTCGGAAAACCCAGGGAAGAACCTCAGACAGCACAGCCGGTGACAGGATTCGAACCCGTATCACCGACCCAGTTTCGGCTTGGAAACCGATCGTCTTAACCACTATGCCACGGGAGCTGGTAAGTCCACTTTATTGCTCCGTAAACTGACAACAGTGATTAGTCAGACAGTATTGCATTTCATTGCATATGCATTTGCGCATATGTGCACAAAAACCACCGAAGCTATCCCATACGTACTCAAAGGCGACAGCGTATACGGTGCAGTAAAACTCCCAATATTTCGCAGCGCCGATGCATTATTCTTGGCTATAGCAAACTACACAGTGTGCTTTCTTATTCTTTACGTTTATATATATATATATATATATATATTGGCAAACCAGGGGTCACGTTAGAGCAAACACCCCGTATATATAAACTTATTGGAGCAGCATGGGTGCTATGTTTTTAATTGCGTTATTATCCTTCTCTAATTATGGAAATTCAGCCAAAAGCGAGATAGCACAAGTAGAGATAATCCTCGTTGAAGGCCACTCTATGTTAAAAAAAATTCTGGAACGAGTGGGGTAAATATCAGTCATTGACAGAATGGCCTAAATGCAGGCTAGCTGGTGGATAAATGCCATGATAGGCAAGCCTGAGCGATGGGCAATACATGTAAACTTCGTGTTTGTGTTTGTTTACATGTCTTGCCCATCGCTCAGGCTTGCCTATCATGGTAAATATCAGTCGCAAGATTTCGCTATGCAAACGAGAACCGAAAAAGTGCGACTCGGCGACGGAGGCTTATCTCGACCGCAGAGCTGTTGACCTAGCCAGCAGATCACCATCTACTGCAATCATTACTGTCGCTCCAAAGCCATTGGCCCTCTGACATAAAACAGCTACAAACACTGTCCAGCAAGCGATGCTGGCCGGCGAGGTTCCAGTTTCATTTGCATAGTAAAATTCGGCTGTATCACAGTATATTCAAAAACACCTTTTTGGGTATAAACCGCTTACACCTTTTTGTCCTATGGCTGGCACCCTTTTTTAACCGTATAAGCTGTAACGCCCTTTTAGAAAGGAGTATTGTGCAAAAAACACCTTTACAAAGGGTGTTTTTAACATAAAACACCCTTTTTAAAACGCCGTTCTGACACTGTTTCAAATGGGTGTTTTGCATGTTTTACACCTTTCAAAACGGTGTAATTGAATGCTGCAGCGCATCTCTGCCGCTGCATGTACAGGGTGTCTTTGTTTGGCCGCTTTCATTGCTGCTTTCATTTACTATACGTCCTATTGTAGGCGGCATTTCTGACGACTGTCTTTGTGTTATACTTCGTGTACCAGCTTGCGCCATTAGATTACTCTGGTTGTTATGCCACTAAATCAACCAACGTCCCTAATCACACATACTTGTATACCATAGATCTCGGTAAAGTTTCATGGTACTTGCAACATGATAGGTTTCAAGTACTAGTATATTTTGACCGGTGCTTAATGTTTAGTTTAGTGTTACATTTATTTTGTCCATTGTATTTGTGACAGCACATAAACTCAACTCGAATTTCCTGTTGAATTGAGAGTACCAGTGCAGACAGCACGACATCAGAGATAAATTACACAATTTTTTATCCTGCCACCTTAAAGCACCCTTTCTTACCCTTTTGCATTTCTTGCGTTCACACCATGATAGGTGTCAAAAGTGTGTTAAATGGGTGTTAATGATGTAATAACACGCTATTTAACACTGGCTTGTGGTGTAATTATAGATGTATTTTGTCTACAGTTTCTAGAACGCCTTTTTTTTACACCTTTCCAGTATCCTTTTGGGATGAAAATGGGTATTTTTCCTTCAAAGCACCATTTTTTTTTTACCAGAAAAGGGTGTTTTCGAGTTTACTGTATAGGAATTTTAACGCAGGTGCGCGTTTCCGGATTCTATATATATTTTTTCTTGTTGAATGTCTATCAACGAGAATTGCCGCCATTCTGCAATCTCGCTCTTTCATGAAATGCTGAATGAATATTAATAATTAGTCAACTTGTAGTTCCATACTTCCTCGGAGGGGATGTCCGTAATGAATTTTAGTAATTCGTCAACTTGCGGTTTCATACTTTCTTGGAGACGACCTCCGTGATGACTTTTAATAGTCAGTCAATACTTTCTTTTGAATGCTTCAATACTTTTTTTTACGTCAATACTTTCTTTGAGAGGAACTCCGCAGTGAGTTTTCGTAATTAGACCTTCCATTTACTTCATTTACTTCCTTCGAAAGGGTATCCGTAATGAATTTTAGTAATCGGTCAACTTATGGTTCCATACTTTCTTGGAGAGCATATCCGCATTGCGGATAACTAGAATCTCAATTGCAAAAACGACATCAATGTTGCTCACAAAGGTATTTTTATAGCAAAATTTCAAACTGATAAAAAAAACACTCAGTAGCACCGCATGCGTTCTATGTTTCCTGCGACTGCCAGAGAGGAAAATAAGGACTGAAGCTGTGCTAATGTCTACTTTCTGAAATTACCCGGACAGATACGACAGTCCCTTTAACAACAGAGCCGCCACCGAATGAACGAAAGAGGATCTGCCTCACTCTAGACCAGGGGCCGGGAACCTTCACACTTCCAAGGGCCATATTTCACACACGCCCCCTCGTTGACTTTTTTTCCAGGAACGACAGATGACATTTTAACCCATTCTAAAGTATGTCTAAATAGTCTGCTGAAATTATTAATCGCTGTGGAATGACAAGCTGACCATTCCACAAGGGCAACTAGCACCGAAAGCTTGCTTGTTGCGCGCACAAATTTATGGTAAGAGAATACGACAAACACCTTTTGTGAATTTTAAGCTCGGGAAAGGCAACACAGATAGCACACTTTTGCTGTAGGAATTCACCCAGCTAAACGCCGGGATTTTTGTCGTGCTCTCGGTCTGCGCCAGGCCGCAACTGTAGCGCAGCTGGGCCGCGGGTTCCCGACCCCTGCTCTAGACTACTATCGCGCCAATGTCGATGAAAGGCTGCTTTCTCAATAAACCTCTACACGAGAAATGTCATCATGACGTTGGCAGACAGACAGAAACCGAAACAGATTGGAAGGGGAGGGCTGGGTTCCACAAATGTTCACTTCCTCCTACTGACAGAAAAGTACGAGCGGAGGTCGCGTCCGTTTCAGGGACCATCGTAATCCCATCAAGACCGTGGTTTTCGGGCGCATCCTTGTTCGCCCCCATAGCTCCGAGCATAGTTCAACTCTACCAAACTGGTGGCGCTGTCGAACACTACGACGCCATTTGTTTACAAACAGGGAGAGGTATATTGAACGTACTCCTTGGGGAGTCTACAGACGAAAGTGTTCAGTTCGCAAGGACACCGGCTATTATCAGGGCAGTGGAAGTTGTTCCATCATATCGTGTTATACACAGAAGTACGTCTTAACATGACTCACCACCGGGGGCACAATACACGAGTCCCTTTTCCATGTAGCACATATCCTTCCTGAAACAAGGACGTCAGTTATTTTTGGTTATGTTCACGCTATGTGTACACGATGAACGCTCATGGACACCTGGTCACGCTTGGTGTATCGCCATGTAGATGTGCAGAAGGGAAATGTGTTGCGCCTCTCGTGTTTACACTCCGCAATAAAATCACCACAAAGATTGTGACACGGCAGTAACCCTTTGGGTGTCACGAACAAACATAGGAAATATCGCTTTCCCAAAGTGCGCAAATTTCATTCGAACGAATTATTATGAAGTGAGCGCTTCGCCTCTGTGAAGCAAGAGGGCGCTGAAAGTAACGCTGTTGACATCATCCGGCATGGAAGAATGCAAGCCCTCGTGGCAGACGACGTCACCGTATCTTCCTTCCGGCGAACCGCTGTGCGCTTTGCGTTTTGGTTTGATATTGTCATCCTTTACGCACTAAATAAATGCGAATGTTGTATTCGGTATCAGGGGAGCGGTCCGTGTTCGGTATGATGCTCACCTATTTGTCTTTTTTTTTTCGAATCCTTCCGAAGTCTCGCTTTAAGGAACAACATAGCCAGGAGCCAATGGTACTCAGGTGAGGGTTCCGCGATCCTTACCCTGAGCTTCCGCGGCCATGATACTGTCAAGGAGGTTTGCGGAATGGGGCCATCCACTCCTTTCCCATTCCATTCGGAAGTACGGAAATTTGCGACAATTCCATTCATTTCATTTGCTCGGAATGGAGAGGTGCGGTCAATCCATGCTCCTGGGCGACCCCATTACGTTCCTTTAGTTCCATGAAAATAAATAAATAGTTGGAACGAGCTCGGTCCACGCCACACAAGGCCCGCTTATTGCCTCATCTCCCTTCTTCGCTACGTGTACTGATAGAGTCAGGATTCGTCTGCTATACACTGCTGCAATTCGCCGTTCTGCGAACCCTAGAACGCGAAAATGATTGCACCTAACTCTGAACCTGCAGACTTAAAACTGCACACAAAATGCGCAACCCTTTTTTGAGAAAGATATGGGAATATCCGTAAGTTAAAAACCCGGGACTAGGGAACAAAAAAAAAAAAAAACGGCAACACCGACAAGGTGTGGTCGCTTTTTGTCCCCTAGTCTCGGGTTTTTAAAGGGGTTGAGACAGGTCATCCCACGTTATTTGATTGCAAATGCAGCAAGAGACGCGGACAGGTAGGTTAAACAATTACGACAGAAGACCAGCAGACTCGCAACTAGAATAGAAGTTTAATGGAAGTAGAACATTATATACAAAAAAAGAGAACATCCAACCAATCGCAACACAGTAAAAACCTGAAACGAACTTGCAACAAAGAGGGGTACATGGATTGATAACAAAGGCATCTGCACGTGTGACCCAACACCCCGCATGACACGCGCAACATTAACAGACAAGGTAATCTCTTTCAGGCTGAGTTAGGGCAATGGAAGGCACACTTATGCAACTGTTGCCGCGTAAACTGTTGTGAAGCGCCTCTATAATCTCCCGAACAGTTTTTTCCCGACTCCTCTCTATTATTGTAGTGTTCTTGAATTGCGGGGTACAAGAACACTCATTACAATGAAGGAGCCCGGCCTAAAGATGAGGCATGTTCAGAGAGACGAACATTAAGGCGGCGCCCGGACTGCCCAATGCAAAAAAAAAAAAAAAAACCTGTCCGCGTCTCTTGCTGCATTTGCAATCAAATATGTTCTACAACCAACTACCCCGCTACAAACCGCTTGTCATTCCACGTTATCTTAGATAAACGTAAGCGATGGTTCTTTGCGTCTGTGTGAACCTACATGGAAAGATTTACAGCGAATAGAGTAATAAAAGCGGAGAAAATGGGCACCGCGAATGCCCAAACTCTCGCGGCTCTGACATCACAGCGAGCGCCGCCGCCAGTGGGGCAGGGCACGAGAAGGCACGTGCTTCCGGCTGCCAATAGGAATAGACGCAACTCTGAACTCTCTGACGTCGGCGCTTTGCTCGGGAGTGTGTTCGAGGGCTCGTATCTCGCTAAGTAAGACACGTGGAAGAATAATTCTTTTTTCTTCAGTATTGTGGTGTGCAGTACAACGCGTCCATGATGTAATGAACCACATCTATGAAAGTGTCCCTACCCCTTTAATTTATTGATCTATACCACCAGCTCGCTTGCTACCTCTTTACCCTCGATATGGTAGTGTTTTGCGCTTGATTCTAAAGTTTTTCCCATTTACTCCGCAGTGACGTTCAATCACTGCACGCAGACGACGGCGGCTCGTCTACATGGCTTCGAGTGCCGAAATCACGTTCGTGATTGGCTGCCGCCATTAGAAGCAGGGTCCTGACTGGCTGACTCTGAGCCATTACGTCATCATCGATGGGTGAGCAGGCTTCTCTGCTTGCTTGGTGTTGGCTGAGTCATATTCGGACCGTAGTGCTTATACGTGAAAACGCCGCGACCTTCGATTCCTTTGCTTGTTTAAGAATTTTAGTGAGATAAGTACAAAAAGTATTCGATAGGTGAACCGTTTGTTTGTATTACGTTGTAAGCTGTTTCGATTTTACTCACAGCTTTTCTTCCTTTCTTTTTTTTTTCTTTCAAAACATGGCTAAGGTACGTACCCCGTGACTAGTGCCAACATGTCCGTTTTCTGAAAGAGCTCGTAGTGTTCGGTCCTGTAAGTCGACGTGAAATCTTTCAAAGTGGCGTGCATATCGATAAGATGACTCTGGTAGTGGTACTTTTGGAAAGTTGAAATGTACTTGTCATCCGCGGTCTGTAATAAACGAACACCTGAAATAAGTATAGCTAAAGCACTTTAAACTACAGTTGCACCAGTCACGGGCCCTTGCAATCATCAATTCAAACCACTTTTAACCGTAACATTCACCCCGAAATGTTTGTTCCCTGAAACGTAGATTATAAGTGCGGGAACCTGCGGGAACCTGGGGGAGGGGGATATATTTATTAAGACAAAGAAAAAAAGCAGAAAAGGTCAGTCAAAGTGGACGGCGGCTTGCTATCCGCAAAGAAAAATAAATAAAGAGAAATAAAAGTGCATGAGATAAAATAAATAAATACAAAAAGAAAATAATTAGGGAATAAAGGAACAACGGTAAAATAAGTATGAGACAGACAAAGATGGCAAAAAAAGAGACACCAACAAACGGTGAAAGAAGGATGAGATGGATTACAAAAAAAAAAAAAAAGAAGAACCTGATTTATAGGTAACCTTTATTTCGTTGAATTGCACCGAGTATCAAAATAATAGGGATATCGTGGCTCCACAATGTATTATTTGAGAATGCTGACACAGATTCCCTACGAAACAGACACTAAGGGTTGGTGGGGAGTGCAAAGGAGAAAGCAGTAGGGACGTTCCTCGCGTGTCTGGGACCACCACGCGTGAACCGCCAAATTTGACATTTGTTTGTACACACCAAAAAAAAGGAGTAAAATAGGGGCTAATTGCAGCTTCCAGTTCCCTACATTGCAGTTACTCCCATTTTAATCCCTTAACCCAGACATTTACTCCCAAGGACTGCTAATCGTCACTGAACTTCGAAAATGGTCTCCCGAATGCAACAGTCAACGTAAATATGGTGCGTTGGTCAATTTGATGACGTTTGGCTGTACAAGTCAGCCAGCTCGGCAATCTTCCGCCCACGTAGAGCAAGAAATAGCTTGCGCCTCTTTCTTCGCAAATTGTTCCCTATATATGTCTCAAGGCTTTGTATCACTCGATATATCACGGTTGGAGGTTTGACTGAAAGTATTTTCATGCGTGCACACGAATTATGTACTGAGACCCTTTGAACAGAGCGTGAAATGCAGTCTCTACTCTGTCTAACGTTCACTTGCTCGCGTGCATTTACTCGTGAAATGGACATTTTTTGCGGCAATGCATTTAGCCCCGAAAAGAAGCAAAATTACTCCTTTTTTTCTTAGAGTGTAGATTCTGGTAGACGCCTGGCTGGCATGCTTTTTTCAAAAGTTGAAGTATACAGACAAAGTACTTGACGTAAAACCGCGACGTATTTCGAAATTATTTCGTGGGTCAGAACGTTATCATTTTTTCTGTTGTATTAAAGGGGCTGTACAGTGGAATGTTATTATTTACCGCCAGCCAGGGCTAGGCTTGGTGATGAGACAGACACAGACAGTCGATCATGTAACGACGCTTCGTATTTTGTGCATCCAAACGAATTTTGAAGACTGATGATTTCGCGATCGCAGCATGCATAGAGGAGGCTTTGATTGACAGACAAGTATCGCGTCATATTGAAGTACTTCGTAACCCATTTGTTAGTAATTATACCGTTACTCCACTTTGAAGAATAAGAGCATCTCTTGAAAAGTTCGGTTTAAACTAGAGATGGGACGAATGATGCATTTTACAAATCCGAATCTAGATCTGGATCCGAATCCAAGTACCTTACGAATCTCGAATCTTTCGAATCCTTTCTTTAATGAAAGTTTTAAAAGCCAGAAAAGAAACTTCTACTGAAAAGCGTTCTGAAACAAAATAGGTCACATTTGCTTAATGAAAAACACATTATATAATAGTGCAGTTTCAGGAGAAAATACACCCGTACAATTCTTCTTAACCGTAATTTATTGACCATGTTGTTCAACGACCACAAGAAATACATAAGTTCTCGAGTCTGAATTACTTCCATAAAATTATGCACCTATGAAAAAAAAAATGTTACTTTTAAACTTGTAATGTAACAGCTCCTCCATCAACTGTTTCAGTCAAGAGCAATGTAAATAAACAAACAAGAAAACAGCCGTCGGTGAATGAGGCTTTCGGCGGGCTCCGGACGCCAATTTGGAAGGTCGCAGTTTTTGGCAAAGTCAACATTTGCTACGCAACGTGTGTTGTTTGCAACGAACATTTGTTAACCGCGCCAGACGCTTTTGACACTGGCGATTGCGCCGCCACACACCACCAGGGAATCGCTTCTTAAGAAAGTCTATGGCGAATTTTTGTTCACAGGGTTCCCGTAAACCTCGGTAAACTTCTACACGAAGCAGGCACAGGCGTGTTCCGCTCGAGCTTACCTAGGGAATGACATATTTGTTGAAGGCGTACAGCGATCCATTGACTTCTGGCGAATTAAAGTCCGTCAAATTTTCAATACTAGTGAGTCCATGGGAGTTGCAACAAAATCGCTTCTCTCGGCACGCACGGTCGCGATTTGTGGGCCAAAATTATGTCATTCCCTATACTAACAGTCTAGGAATTGATTGCAATCAACAAATTCGAAAAACTTGTTGCCGTTTTCGAGATCCCCGTGCGTAAAAATACTAGGGGGAGGGAATATATATTTATTCAAAGGAAAGGTCTGCCAGACCAAAGTCGGCATGCTACTCCATTTAAAAAAAACACGAAAATAAATAAAAAGAAAAGAAAAAAGCGGAAGCAAGATGAGACTATTAAAAAACAAAAATGAAAAATACAAACAAAAATTTAAAAAAAAGGAACAAGATAAAAAAAATTGTTTCGTGGTTTGCTAGCATGTTCTCCACGCTTCTGCCGATTACATCACTTTCTTAGACGGACGGTCGCATCCGGGAACACATCTTTGAAACAAATGCCGCTGTATTCGGCATCGGCCAGCAATCTGCGTGGCTTTTTTTTTTTTGTTGTTGTTCGTGCGAAAAGCGCTTAGATATTTGCTATGCGAATTTTAAATATCAGTGATGCATCCGCGGTTGCAGAACCTCCAGCGACATGACGTCACTCCGTAAGCGCAGCAGTGAGGGGCGACGCGCCGAGGAGGAACGGCGCCATCCAGACGCCCCGTGGCTCGATGAGACGCGAGCACGCCAGCGGCATTCGTTTTCTCAAAGGCGTTCCATCATTGGCCCCCGGTTACAGAATGACGTTTTCTCGTTTTGCCAGCGAAGCAATTCTTGCATATTCTCAACATCCGGTGTCTGCTCTTGTCATCTATTGTGTGGAATTATACGATAATTTCGCCTGGGATTTCCGATAACGCGGTGAGTGGTCCGCGAAAAATTGCGTGACGTTGTAGTTTCGAAATCGACTGGAACGAATGCGACCGTCCCTTCAGAGTGGAGGAGGAGAGCAAAAGAAATGAAACAATTTCCGACGGTGCCGCCATCCCTCATCGGAAGCAGTATAACTTGATAGCATGAGTCGGCCTTCAGCTCCAAAGCGAAAGAGCCCCCCATGGGAATTGCACATGAAATCAAGGGAGAGTGTGTCGCTATACATACAGGGCGTCCCAGAAAACATGTCACTGAGTAATAATAATAGTATTAATAATAAAAAATACGGTACGTAGAATCATGCTCTCAACGACATTTGTTCTTGTTCGGTTTTTACCACCTCCTGATGTGAATGTCATGTATCGTAAGTTTACTTATGTAAATATTTGCAAACTGAACCCCGAAATTCGCACAAGACAAAACGCCTTTACGGGGACATGATGGCATTTGCACCATAGTAATGATTTTCTATCTTGCATTGCAGTTTCGAAAAACTACTACTACAAGACTATAATTTTAGGAGTCTATTAAAATTCTACTTTCTATGGAAACTATAATTGCCCTATTACTTGGATCGCTATTAATGAAGCGCTCCAATTTTTCCTCTCTTCCCATTTCAGCCTTGTCATGCAGTGAAGCAGACTCACATCCAAAATCATTAATTTCCACTGAGGGCGTCGTGCTTCAGGAATTCCTATCCTGCGCCGACATACCAGCATTTCTGCACGGATACCTATAACGGCTTACTTCTTCAACATACCGAGCTCCTAACAACATCTAACAAACAAGCAGAGAAACCCTCTTGTCAGCTGTACCGTGAGACTTTCTTCTGCGTAAAATCGGTGAAAAAGGAAAAGGGCAACACAGAATTGCGCGCACTTGTGCTTGACTTCAAAAACTGAAGCATATGCTGATAAACTAAGAAAAAGACACTCATGTCTGGTATCAGATAATGCTACATACATAACCGCATTGTCCCTTCCTAAAGAATGCACAGGACAAGGGCACACAAATTCCTTTATGCGAGAAGCGAAAAGTCTTAAGACGGGGCGCTCAGGAATAATAGCAGAGTCACCGGACATCGCTACGCGGCTAACACAAGATAACAACAACAAGATAATAGCGGGGGGGGGGGGAGTAAAATTGCAAGACTGCTAAACAAGCCCCAACATGCCATGATGACGTCGCAAACCAGGAAAAAAAGCACGCGCGCGCACACAGTAGCTCAGGAATGCACAGGGAGAGGTGCTTTATTGGAATTTCTCTTCCACACTCAGATACCAGCATTTCTGCACAAATACCTATAACAGCTTACTCCACCGACATGTCGAGGAAAGCGAATACTGGCACTCAACATATAACAACAAACAAACAAATACAATGCTTATGAACTCTCCTTTGCCAAGCGGCATTCTTCTGCCCTACCTGGATGATGACTGTTTCCCCTCATCTACATTCTGAGTAAAAGCAGTGAAAGGAGAAAATAACCGCGAAAAATTACACGCATTTGTGCTCCAATAGCTGTAACTGCAAGAAACCGTAGCGCAAGCTAATCAACTGAGAAAAAGACACCCATTTCTGCCACCAGATAATTCTTGCGTAATGCCACATACACAGCCGCATTGCCCTTGCGTAAAGAAAGCACAGGACAGGGATACACAAATTTCCTTAAGTGAGCAGGGAAAAGGCTTAAGTCGAATCGCTCAGGAATAACCGGAGAATCACCGCTTATCGCAACGGAACTCGACGGCTAGCACAACATAACACCAACAAGATACTAGCAACGGGTAAAACTGCAACAAGTCCAGACATGCCATGATGTCGTCACAAATCAGGAAAAAAGCACACGCACGCACGCACAGAGCACAACGCATTAAACACAGGGAGCGCTCAGGAATAATGCATAAGCCTGTGGCGGATCATCATATAGCATACACGAGTTCATTTTTTCTATTTCGCGTAAACTAAACGCGGTCTGCTTGGGAAACGACGCACAAATTTTCTCAGGGAGCAGAGAAATATATGAATTTCTACTCCGTGATCAGATACCAGCATTTCTGCTCAAAAACCTGCAAGATTAAGCACTGCTTACTTCGTGAACATGTCGAACACCCAACAAAATCAATCAAACAACCCCACTTCCACTGGTAGAGCATTATTCAGCTTTTACCAGGAGGCTTTCTTCTGCGTAAAAGTAGAGAAAATAAGAAAGGAGCAGCGAAAAATTACACGCACTTTTGCTCGCATAGCGATAAGAGAAAAAAATAAAATAACGAGGCACACGCTAATAAACTGTGACAAAGACACCCATTTCTGCTATCAGATAATTATTGCATAATGCTAAATACTCAATGTATTGCCCCTGCGTGTAGAAAGCACTGAAAAAGAATGCACAATTTATCTTAAGCAAGCAAGCAGGGAAAGTCCCTTCTTCTCGGACAACTTAATACCATAAAGTCTGATTTTTTCCAAAGAAAACAGAGTTTGAACAGCACTATGAACGTGACAGACTCACACTAGCAAACAAACAAACACTCCTATTCATTTCTACTGATAGAATTGGAGCTAAAGACGTGAACCACACTACAAAAACAAACCACACCGCTTCAGGAAAGCATATCAAATGTATCGCAACAGGACCGGCTCTCATAAAATAGCCTGCCCAAAACAAAGACTTCACCAGGTTCGCGAGGCAATTCCATTAAGAACGCTGTCGGCCTATCCTACAGACAGCAATGCAAACGCGACTACCCTTATTTTTTAAACCACTATTTCACGCAATAGTGCATAAATGTATCACTCGTGTCACACTAAAAGGCACACACAAAGAACTTACTTGTCAAGTGATGTTCCTGGTTCAGAAAAGGGAGCGCGCGCGCACACACACACAGACACATACTCACATTTTGTCAGTCACAAACATAAAGTCTATTTTCACAACCACATAAATCCATATTATTCCTCAGGTCAATAACTATCCTACCATTGTCGAACGGCGGCACACACACGTGTATGCGAACGCAAAACGATAGGCCTTCGTTCCGGATGTAATAGGATATCGCCACTCGGCCGGCGCGAACCAAAAAAGAAACCAGAAAGCAATGCACGTTCGCTATACATCCAGGGAGAAAACGGTGCCATGCTTCTACGCAGCGATCATTTCTGTTAAAACACCTACAAGTCTGTAGAGGTTGTGCGCCCAGATGGCATGAAACCTTTGTAATGTCCAGTGAAAGTGACCTCAACAAAAGGCTTATGAAGGAAACGCTGTCCATTATCTCTGCTGGGAACTGTGTCAGCAGGCCTTCCCTGACCTTCCCGTCCCGTTGGTTTTGGGGATATTCTTACGTTCTCCTCACCCTTCCTCCTCACCTACTTGAACCCCTTATATGTCTGTGCTGTTAAGTAAACATTCAGCTGTGTTTGAGACCCTGTCTGTGTTTGTCATTTTTTGTCCCCTAGTCTTGGGTTTTTACGTTATGGGTGTCTTTGTCAAGGTTTATTAGCGTGTGCCTCGTTATTATTATTATTTTTTTGTCTTACCGCTATGCGAGCAAAAGTGCGTGTAATTTTTCGCTGCTCGTTTCTTATTTTCTCAATTTCTACGCAGAAGAAAGCCTCCTGGTAAAAGCTGAATAGTGTTCTATCAGTGGAAGTGGGGTTGTTTGTTTGATTAATTTTGTTGGGTGTTCGAGATGTTCACGAAGTAAGCAGTGCTTAATCTTGCAGGTTTTTGAGCAGAAATGCTGGTATCTGAGCACGGAGTAGAAATTCCTATATTTATCTGCTCCCTGAGAAAATTTGTGCGTCGTTTTCCAAGCAGACCGCGTTTAGTTTACGCGAAATAGAAAAATTAACTTGTGTATGCTCTATGATGATCCGCCACAGGCTTAGGCCTTTTCCCCGATCACCAGTGTTTTCGCTTTCGATGTCGCATGTCTAGACTTGTTCAGTAGCGTCTTTCTTGCTACAATTTTTACCCTGCGCTAATATCTTATTGTTGTCGTCTTGTGTTAGCCGTTGCGCTTCGTAGTGGTGTCCAGTAACGCTACGATTATTCCTGAGCGCTCCGCGTGTTTAATGCGTTGTGCTCTGTGCGTGCGTGCGTGTGCTTTTTTCCTGATTTGTGACGACATCATGGCATGTCTGGACTTGTTGCAGTTGTACCCGTTGCTAGTATCTTGTTGGTGTCATGTTGTGCTAGCCGTCGAGTTTCGCTGCGATAAGCGGTGATTCTCCGATTATTCCTGAGCGGTTCGACTTAAGCCTTTTCCCTGCTCACTTAAAGAAATTTGTGTATCCCTCTCCTGTGCTTTCTTTACGCAAGGGCAATGCGGCTGTGTATGTGGCATTATGCAATAATTATCTGGTGGCAGAAATGGGTGTCTTTTTCTCAGTTGATTAGCGTGCGCTACGGTTTCTTGCAGTTACAGCTATTGCAGCACAAATGTGTGTAATATTTCGCGGTTCTTTTCTCCTTTCACTGCTTTTACTCAGAATGTAGATGAGGGGAAACAGTCAGCATCCAGGTAGGGCAGAAGAATGCCGCTTGGCAAAGGAGAGTTCATAAGCATTTAATTTGTTTGTTTTTTGTTATATGTTGAGTGCCAGTATTCGCTTTCCTCGATATGTTGGTGGAGTAAGCTGTTATAGGTATTTGTGCAGAAATGTTGGTATCTGAATGTGGAGGAGAAATTCCAATAAAGCACCTCTCCTTGTGCATTCCTGAGCTGCTGTGCGCGCGCGTGCTTTTTTTCCTGGTTTGCGACGTCATCATGGCATGTTGGGGCTTGTTTAGCAGTCTTGCAATTTTATCCGCCGCTATTATCTTGTTGTTGTTATCTTGTGTTAGCCGCGTAGCGATGTCCGGTGACTCTGCTATTATTCCTGAGCGCTCCGTCTTAAGCCTTTTCCCTTCTCGCATAAAGGAATTTGTGTGCCCTGCTTTCTTTGCGAAGGAACAATGCGGTTGTGTATGTAGCATTATCTGATACCAGACATGAGTGTCTTTTTCTTAGTTTATCAGCATATGCTTCAGTTTTTGAAGTCAAGCACAAGTGCGCGCAATTCTGTGTTGCCCTTTTCCTTTTTCACCGATTTTACGCAGAAGAAAGTATCATGGTACAGCTGAGAAGTTTCTCTGCTTAAGAGTTTCTCTGCTTGTTTGTTAGATGTTGTTAGGAGCTGGTATGGTGAAGAAGTAAGCTGTTATAGGTATCCGTGCAGAAATGCTGGTACCTCAGCGCAGGATAGGAATTCCTGAAGCACGACACCCTCAGTGTAAATTAATGATTTTGGACGTGAGTCGGCTTCACTGCATGACAAGGCTGAAATGGGAAGAGAGGAAAAATTGGAGCGCTTCATTAATAGCGATTCAAGTAATAGGGCAATTATAGTTTCCATAGAAAGTAGAATTTTAATATGCTCCTAAAATTATAGTCTTGTAGTAGTAGTTTTTCTAAACTGCAATGCAAGATAGAAAATCATTAATATGGTGGGAATGCCATCATGTTCCCGTATAGGCATTCTGTCTTGTGCTTTGTCGTGCGCGAATGGAACTTTGCCCCCGGCTTTCACGCCTTTTTGCTCGCAGGTGTAGCCTCAGACAATGAGTATACGAGCATAGAAAGGGTCATGTATTACACAAGCCTGGTGATGATGTTGAGTGGTCTCACTTATTATTTTAAAAGAGCAGTGGTAGTTTACTGGTGTTGTGATTTTAATGACCATGATGAGCCTTTGGGGTGAAAATCGCTAATATGCATGGTGCTTTTTTTTGTTGAATTTTATTGTAAAACTGAACGTCATTAAGAATCGGACAAAGGAAATAATTTTGCGATTCAATAAATAATAGGAGTCTTTGTCTCTGCCGCTGTCTTCTTCAGACAGGATGTGATGATGTCACGCAGTCTGTTGCAAAGCATTGACCGTTACTGGAAAAAAGTGTAGCAATAGAAAAATGGTGTGTATTGTCCTGGACGGATTTATGATGAGCACTGTTTTTGAATATGAGGAGTGCGTGTGCTTAGAAATAGTTTGATGTTGGTTTTGTGCTTTGTTCAAGTGTTTCTCTTTGCTTTTTCCCCCCTTGTTGTCTGACAAGCATGCGCTGACATGTCCTGACCTGTATTGTCATGTTTTCCTTCAACATGTAGTTTTTTTTTCTTTTTGACAAGGCAACATTCTTGACGATAGTGCTGCCTTGAATGGGAGTAGTGCTATTCTTAATAATTTTGCGATTCATTTAGTTCAGAGAGTAACCGTATGGGGGACGGTGCATGGCTTCATCCAGTCGAGGAACAAAGCGACATTATTGAGTTTGCTGGCTGGCTCTTGGAAGGGATGGACATGTCTCGATTAGCTCGTTGTATGTAGGCATTGAAGGTGTTAGGATATATTGTTCTTTTGCAAGTCTAATTTAGTAAGACTTTGGGAATGAAATGCTTAATTCCTACAATCACCTCTCATGTATTGTGTTTTTCTGGAATAGTTCCCTATGCAATCATTATAGTAGAATAAAGGAAATAATCTTGGGATAGTGATTCAATATATAACAGGCCCCCTGTCAAGACCGTAGGCATCCTTGAGCCACCCACCTGCATTATGACGTAATACCACGACACTATTGTTTCAGGTTGACCTTGTCTAGAGGAGCATTAGTGGAAAAAAAACAGTGTAGCCCTGCGACAATAGGATGACGTCACGACCAATGAGAACGGCCTGCAGGGGGCGCAAGGGTTCACTTCTCTCTTGGACACTGGTGGGTCTGGGCACGTTAATTCTGCTCCTAGCAATTGCGTTGGCCGTCAGTGGAAGAGCGTAGCTTCAGTGGGGTTCCGTCTGCCTCTGATGGGGTGCGGATGTGTGGTTTGTCACTGGTGAATGGTGTGTGACGATTGAGGTGGATTTTGTGACGAACGGATTTACAATGAGGGAATGTGGTGAACGTTAAAAATGATGGTGAGTTTCTTTTTCACTCTGTTCAAGTGTTTGTTTTCCTCTGTTGCTCAGCAGTCGTACGATTTGTCCTGACGTGTCCTGACATGCCCCGGCATGCATGCTTTCCTTTGTTGACGCTTTGTATTTTTTTAAAATTTTTTTGACAAGGAACATTCTTGTCTTGACGATGTCGATAGTGCTGCCCTGGATGGGAATAGTGCTATTCTTAGTAATTTTGCAATTAAATTAGTTCAGAAATCAACCGCAAGAGGGACAGATGCATAACTTTATAGAGGAGAAAAAGCATTAAGATTCAGTTCCGTGTCTGGCTGTCGGATGGAGTAGACGCATCGTTCTGTGCTCCTTGTTACCCGTACTCTGTGTTGATTTGTTGAGCGCCTAGTCCTCTTATTAGCCATTGATGGAGTTACGTGTTAGGATATTTTGTTCTTTTGCAAGTCTCATTTAGTAAGACTTTGGAATTCGCAATAGTTTCCTATGCAATCGTTATAGAAGAATTAAGGAAGTAATCTTGGGAGAGTGATTCAATAAATAATAGGTCCCCTGTCTAGAGCGTACGCATCCTTGAGCCCTGCAGGTGCATGATGACATCATGCCATGGCTTCATTGCAGATTGAGCTTGTCCAGTTGTGTCGACCGTGGGTAAAAAAATAATAATAATAAACAGTGTAGGCTTGGGACAATGGGATGACGTCACGACCAATGAGCAACACAAGAAGGGGGCGCAGGAATGCTCTTTTCTCTTAGCCTGTCGCAAGTGGTCGCCGCAGAGGGCGCTAAGAGCGCGCGCGCATGCGTAGCTGTCGCGGCGCGTCGCCCCAGTCAGTTGCTCGCTGGCTGTCGCGGAGAGCAGACGTCCGCTCGGTTGCTCCGCAGTCCCTGCGCCCGCTCAGTTTCTGCCTGCCTCTCAGATGGAGCAGTCACATCAGTCTGCGCTCCTGTTGGGGTGGGTTGATTTGTTGTGTAACTAATTATTTCTCCAACTTTGTCCCCACTTTGTTTGCAATTTTCATGCCCGTGCACGTCAGGTGCTGGTTGCCGTTGTCTGGGCATCCCCGCCATTTTCTATCTTCTTCTGCCATGAGAACGGAAGTACCGCTGGCGTGATTCTTAATAATTTTCCCATGAAATTAGTTGAGCAAGTACCCGCTAGGGTGTGCAGCTGCGGGGCCTTATACAGGAGCAAAAAGCATTACGATTCAGTTCTCTGCCTGGCTGTCGGCTGGAGCAGTCGCATCGTTCTGCACTCCTGTTGTGGTGGGCTCATTTGTTGTGTAACTAATTATTTTCGTTGTTAGCTATTGATGCTTAACATATTTATTCTAGCTTTCACAGCCTTCGTATTACGAGTGTTTTTTCTCCTCGCATGTCCAGAGCTGTCCTAACCTGCCCAGACATGTCATGATGACGTCACAGCTGACGTCACAGGATGTCCGGAACTTGTGGTCATAGCTGCGATGCTTTGCAACCTGCCTCTGTGCTCCATCCCCCGGCGATGGTCAGCGGCCTTTCCGGGCCGCTTTCTTCAAGATGGCGTCGTTGATCTTCAACTAAACTCCTTCTCTCCACTCTATCTCTATCCATTTTTTTTCTTTTGTATGGACACAGGTTGCCGCCAACGCACAGCTGGCCTGAACACGAGTTAGACGTTCCCCAATTAGTGTGATGACTCATTAGATGATGCTGATTAATGTGGGGTTGCCAATTAGCTGTAATTAATTAATTAATCGTGTTTAAGGCTAGTTGTGCGCTGGCGGCAGTCTGTGTCCAGTCAGTACTACCATCGTTTTCAGTCCGACGAAAGGGGGTTGAAAACCCAGCCCACCCCGGAGTCGCAGAAAGACATAGCACAGACATGGCTTATCGCGTTCCACTTTCGCGGGGATAATGCTTTCCATCTCCAAATTTCAGGAACTGTTGCTTTTTCTACTATCACACTGTGGGCTGAGATTAGAACATCCTTTCGTCGGACTCAGAGCGATTGCGCTCCAGAACTCATCGTGCGTTATGGTCCGGTGCTCCGAAAAGCATGGTGTTCGGCTGTTTTTCCCATGCGATAGCTCGTGAATATAACTCTCAATTATCATGAACTCGAGTGAATTCGGTAGTTTCTTCGCGTTGGTTGAGTAAAAAAAAGTGACCTTTACTTGGCAAATCTGCGAGTTGAGTTCTAAAATATTTACATAATTAAACTTGATGACATAATTAAAAGGATACATAACATTCACATCAGGTGGGGTCAAAAACGTAATAAGAACAAATGCCGTTGACCGCATGATTCCAGGTGGCGTAGAGCTCGTATTATAATTCAACACGTTTTAGGAGACACCCTGTGTAGGGGGATGTCAGGGTAGTTGTCTGGGCGTGGACAAATCACTGATCGTGCATCACTTCCAAGATTTTCGCCCCTCACGCATTCCTAGTTGCTCGTTATCAAAAAAATAGTTTGCGACATTCATGAGACCATTCAGGGAAATTCGTTTTTCGTGGCCTGAACAGCTAGGCTTCTTTATGAATGCAGTATAATTGCGGCGATATAAAATATCTACTCGGAACGTTTACACGCTCGTCTACGTCGATTCTGTCAATTCCAAGATGATGGACGTTCGAAGTAATGGACAACAATGGTATGTGGGTCCTTAATGCCGATGACGTGAGATTTATGTGTGAGAAAGTTGTGGGGGGTATCCGTTCGGATCGCTCGGGAGTACTTACGTTGTTATTGAAAGTGAAGCCAGTGATCTTTATAGTCACTTTCAGGTCTCGGATGGTTTCATATCGGAGGTTTATCTGAAAAAAAAAAGCGTGTAATCATGAAAATACATGAGCTAAGCCAGGGCTTTTTGTGTAAAGGTCGTATGAGCGCTATGTTCATGTCCCCTAATTTCGTGGGGACAAGAGCCGAACGCCAAATCTATAACACTTTGCGATGTAAAGTTTCATATAAAAGTAGGGAAGTATAACGGACGTATTTTCGTTACCGTTTCCATTATTGTTACTACTATACTTTCGTTTCCTTCATCCGTTTCTGATACCAGCGTTTCAATTCGTTTCCATTATTAATAATAATTCGGGGTTTACGTCGCGAGACAACTGAGATCGTGAGCGACGCCACAGCGGTCGGTCTGTGGATTGCTTTTGCCCACCTGAGGGTTCTTTAACGTGCGATGAAAGCTCAACACACGACACCCCGTATTTAATGTCCCTCGCGGAAGACGGCGTGTCTAAGCAACTTGTACGCTGCCACTCAGTTGCTGGCGTCCTCGGCTGGGTTCGAACGAGCGATATCGGGATCAGAAGGCGAACACGCTACCGACTGAGCCATCGGTGTTTCCATGATTGTTTCCGGTAATAGAACGACTGTTAAAGAGCTGCGGGAGGACAGCCAGTCCGGCTATGTCAGCACCCTGTTTTCGACAAATGCTGCTTCGGTGTCACGCGCACACACTACACAAGTAATTTTACGCCTTTGTGATGCGCAGCATTTTTGAAGAAGGGTAGGAACATGTCTTGAGTCAGTCTTCTGTATTCAGTCACTCCAGAGTCCAGCAACCCAAGACGGTCTAACCTTCATCCAATGTCGCATTCGTAGGCGAACGCTCTCAGTATAGTAAACAATACTTCCATAGCCACGGCGAAATGAAGAAAGTAAAAAACAAAAAGAAAAAAGTCTTATGCTCTCATCCTCGTGCTATGATGGGGTAGAGTGCGTGCAGTCTATGTTGTGTAAGTCAGTAGGAAGGTAGGTCATACTCATAGGTTATAGGTAGGCAGGTAGGTAGGTGTCATGTAGGTATAGGTAATGCCACGAGTAGGACGCTAGTGATGCACCCTCGATATCCCATATTGTGCTTTGCTTCCATGCTGCAGTGTAGTATTTGAGCAGTACAGGGAATGAAGCCGTCACAGTACCAGAATAAAATGAAAAGTCAAAGAAATATTATCGCACATCAGCAATAGCCATTACCCGAATTCAAAACCCGACGATAATTTTCGTTTCCGTTTCTGGTAATGGAAGACAATGGCATGCGTTTCCGTTACCACCTCCAATTTTGGCAATATACCGTTTCTGTTTACCTTACCATTACCGTTACCCTCCCCTGTATAAAAGGCGAACGACTTTCGTTTTCAACAGTCAGAAAATAAAACGATATGATAGTGAGCGCTCGGACAACGAATTGACAAGTGAGGACGCATAGACTTAATTAGTATAGCAACGGATAATACGCTACAAATCCCTTCACTCACTGACTAAAATACTGTTGTGTGAACGACTGTGTTGTTTAACGGATCTGATGTCGTCCCTGCCACAAATTAGTAAAGTACACAGGTAGAGTACGTCAACCCTGGGCGAGTATTTCAGCAGTTAAAGTAAGGAGATTGAACCACAAGGGGGACATCGCAAAAAGTACTAATGAAATACAGTGCCTTCAAATTGATCGACAACACTAGATGTTGCAAATGTAATAGAATACAAGTGTACTTACGGAATTAAGAACGGCTCCATAGTACGCAAAAATGGCGTTATCATTGGAATTGAACATCTTGTAGTACAAAGAGTCCATGACTACATGTACTTCCGGCTCGATTTTGGAGATGCTGCGTCCTTCTGCACGAAGAAAACGTAGTAGTAGGTCATTATTTACCTGTTAGGTGGCAAGTCGCGAGAGGTAAGATGTTGTAGTGGGCGTTTGGCCACTGTCACCATGAGCGCCGGTAGCGCACTTGGCGCGATCACTAAAAGATCGTGGGCAGTTTGGTTGTGACCGACGACGAGATTGCTTGCCTCTCTCTTACTCCTATTGCCTGGGAGCGACAACTGGTGACACGAATGCCCCGGAATTGAATGTCACATTGAACGTCACTAGACGCGACAACGAGACGCGCATAAGAGTGCACCCGCAGTATAATGGTATCACATACATGACACTCGCTTCTATTTTTACTGGACAGCGGATTGCAAGAACTCCTTCAATGTATGGTCCTTTGCGCCTTTGTTTTCCATAGTGTGTACCAAGTTCCCCATACTGACAGGAGTTGGTACCGCCTACACATCGCACACCAGATCCTCTTAAAGTTACAGTCGCCTGCGGAAAAGTGTGTATAAAATGAGTACCACAACGTTTGACATTCTTCGACTGCCTGTTTGGACAACTTTCTCTGCTCAAAAAAAAAAAAAGGAAAAGCTTAAGTATTAAGTAAGTGGGTGCTGCAAACTATGGGAGAGACGTGTGCCAAAGACTTATGGGTGACGTATTTCCCTACGGCATTCAGAGGGAACGGAGCGGGTGGCTGACTGAGCCGCAGACGATGGCTTCCGAACTCCTCTGTTCCGAGCCTCCCGGATGACCGCCTCTCAGACGGTTCACCTTTATCAAAGACGTGCTATGATTGGTCTGTTACGGTATATGACGTTTTTTTTGTGTGTGTGTTTTCAGACATATTTTCGTTACACTGTGATGAGCGATCAACGAAAAATAAAATGCCACCATAGTTTCGGAATGACAGGGACAGGAGGGGACCACCCCTTCAAAGATACATTCTGGCGCCGCCGCCGCCGCCGTGTAATGTTAGTGTTAGACGTTTATTAGACTGTACGTTACTTGAAGACGAGAGATGCAAAATGTTATTTAGCAGTGCGTCGTACATTCTTCAGTGCTGCGTTACCGCAGAGGACTTCGTAGCATTATGCTTACCAATGAGGATGCGATCATGCTGCTGAGTGGAGTCGTCTGAGCGAGGCATGAAAACTGTTGGAAGAGAAAGTAGACTAGGTTGCACCATTATCGCAGTAATTTCTTCACACGGAACAACACGGAATTTGTTCTACAGTCGAAAGACGTAACTTCATTGCATAACGCGCTCGAAGCAAACAATTGCGCCGAATGATCCGTCATTGCTCTTGCTTTGAGGAAAAAGCGGGACGTACGCTCCTATCACAGCGATAGCTGTAGCAGAGAGGTCTTGCTGTGTTGACGGTTTCAGCACGACGCAGCAGAAACGAAATGACGTGACGGCGGTAGGACGGCGCAATTGCGGGTTCAAACTCGGTCGAGGAGGCAACTTGGTGGAAGGTTACAAGCTGCTCAGACTAGAGATGCAAAATTTCTCGAAATTTTGAATCGCTCGAAAAAAGCCGCCTTTTTTGTCGGGTTGTTTCCGAAAAAAATTGTCAAAATAGAAACAAACGTGGTTACAGCGATGAAAGAAGAAAGTCACTGAAAAGGTTAGCCAGCTGTAGGACTCGAACGCACATATGCCAATTGAGCTAAGCCAACACACCTCCTCAGCGACTTCCAAGGGTGCGTCATCTGAAGGGACAAACCAGCCACTCTCTCTCACTCATCCTCCTTTCACTCTTACATTTTTGCTCACTCATACATACATTCATACGAAGGGATTGACGCAAGCGGCAACTGTTAAACAAGAGAGAAATGATGTTCAGAGGCTGGAACGACATAGAAAGAACAAATACAGCGTCTCTTTTCGATTTAAAACTGAGTCGTAGCGTTGTCAGCGAAACCACATGCAATGAGCTAGAAGCTTTAGCAGTGTTCATCCTCTAGGCATAAATGCAGGGTACAGCATCCCATAAGACAGCTGTCTACCCAGCGATAGGTAATTAGAACAACCCGTCCACTCCAACCAGAACGCCGACATTATGTGAAGGCGACGGGGATCGCTTGGAACGGACAGACGCGGCAATAAATTGGTGGTTATTCGCGGATTAGAGCGGGCGGGTTGGAACGCATCAAGGGCACGAAATTTTATAATTTTGAATCTTGTCGCCTGAACATTTTGGGCAATTTTTCCGTAGACGAGGAAATAAACGAAAAAATCGTTTTCCCCAAAAATATCCGGGCTTTTTTCCGGGGCTTCCCATTTCAAGCTCAGGCACACAGTCTTCTCCGAGGGATGTTAAATGTGGTGCGCCGTGTGCAAAAATTTCGGCGCATCTTGAAGGACCTTCTGGAGGGCGGAATTAATCCACAGACCACAGCACTGTGATGACGCTCATGGTCATAGTTGTCCCTCGAAATACAGCACAAATTATTATGTTTACGTCACGTAGTGCAATGGATGTCATAGCTAGCGTCACACACACACATGACGTCACACAACCTGCAGCACCGCCAGTGACCGGAGCGAAAATCAGTCACAGCGTGGAGAGAGGGAAGTCAACCGGGGCTGTGCGCTTGACACCGCAGGACCGGACTTGACACAATGAAGGGCGCGCACAAAGCGCGCACGGCGTGTGAAAAGCGAGAGTTGAAAGCTGATCAGCCCGCTGCTGCTCCTTAACATTTGATAATTAAAGGAGAACCCTGGCGGGAAATTGGACCATTGTATTACTTAGCGCGAGAAAGAGCAGTACCATCAATAATAAATAGCAATGCTGGTAGTAGAGGCAGTAACGACGAACACATATGCGTCATTTCAGTGCCGTTTTGGTAATACATGATTGCAAACCACCTGGAAGGATTCGCGAGCCACAGTGGGCCAGCTTACGTGAATAGAAGCCTGGCCGGAAATAGTGTAATCGAGGCCCGATTCCTGTTTTTTAAACTCACACAGAGTCCTTGTCCTGTAAAGTTGGTCAAAAGATGATCGAGGAAGCAAGCTGCGCATGCGCTGCGAACGAGTCAGTACGTGAGAGAAGCCAGTTAATGGCTTCAAAAAAGTGAAAGCGCAACGAGAAGAGCACATTTCGATCATTTTGATATCTGTATGTGCTTCAAAAGCGCCGGCATTGAGCAAGTATGTGAAGACAAGCGTACGCACAAAATCAATTTCATGCCAATCTTCTTTGCTGTACACTGCGCAGTGAATTATCATTTTCCCTACACACTATGAACTACACACAGACACAACACGTCAACACTGCCGGCTTGCGACACATTCGTTCGAGCAAAGAAAACAAGGTGCTGCTGAAAACAAGGTGCTGCAAGGCTGCTTGGAACGCTTAACCAACCATTGAGACACCTGCAAATAACACGCTGTGTAGGCGAAAACAGGTGCAAGGTTTTGTAATGAACTTCAGTATTCTTTTTTCTTTCTTTTGTACATGCTTAGCGTTACGCTTACCGTAGTCGTGCGTGGCAGATTCAGACCTCAAGGGTTTCGCACGGTGGAGTACATGAGGAACGTGGCCTTCTGCAGTGCGTTCCATCGTCAACAGAGGGCGGATGCGTAGCTCATCGCCGATGATGCCATTCTACAAAATCACAACTATGACATGCCTGATTCAGGGCTAAATACTGACGAGAGAAATTGGGCGAACTCGATATGGATTACAAAGATTCCGTCCCCAAATTGACAACGCCCCGCAAATGAACAAAGTTATTGCCAAAACAGATAGCAATCTCCTACCCCCCCCCCCCACCCCCCCACCCTCGTAGACGCCGGCGGAATGGTGCCTGTCTCTAGTGATAGGCTGAACGCCTGGGGCGTAGCATGTTTCATATGCTTCGCGTTTCTCCTGTGATAGCCGTAAAAATGTGTACACCCTCTCGCTTACACAAGGCAATGGAATGGCGAGGTTCATTCTGAGGGATAGCTGACTCCAGCACATTTATGTGGCGAAGTCCTTTTCTGACAGTGCAGGGCCGTCTATCAACGACACGTTGGAAGATACAAGCGTATTTGCTTTGGTGCAAGTGTCGGCTCTACCCGCTTAGCGGAAAATCTGCCGCCTGCCATTACGTTGATATGTCATCCGTTTCGCCACTGTGTGAATGTAAACTTTACAGGCATTAAAACGAGGCTGCGGCGAACGAAGTTACACATTTCTACTAACGGCTTAGTTCGTTAAAACAAAGGAAATATAGTGCAAACAAGCAATAACTTTCATCTTGATGATAAGGTGCTCAACTGCTACAAATATGGATGCGAGCTGCGAGTGGAGAAGGGTCAACGAGTATTCACGCCCATCCTTGTGTGGCATCACTCTAGAATAAGGCCACACGACGACGCTCGTGGGCTCCGAACTGGAGCTCCCTGGCCATGCATTGACATATAAAGCAATAGAAGATGTGGGTTATGTGAGCATCTACATTTAGTTTCGTGAACAGTTTTGTGTCCTTTTTCAAAACGTCGAAATGGCATCATCTTTTCTAAATACGGTCGGAACTGCATTTTAAACGTCGGCGGCCATGCGGCCATGCAACGGGGACTCGGACAGGTGGCAGCGGCCTGTGATTTATTTATTTTTTATTTATAATATAATATTTATTAATATATAATATATATTTATTGATTTATTATTTATTAAGTATTGATTTCCTCTATGAGCGTCACAATGTTCACCGAAGCCACGAAGCAGGGCACAGCTGGTTCTCCAATGGGTTTCAGCCCATTTCAGTGTCGAACGGAATGCACTGGCCGGCAGCGTCGCAGAAGCAGCTCTCTCGTCTCGGTGACGGACGCGTATTGCGCTGCTCAAAGGAGATCGTCCTTCCGTACTTCGACGCCTCGTGACTCCTTTGGCTTCCCGCCAATGGACCGCTGACATTCTCCCCCACGCAGCCATGCAGAGCAGAGTTGACCCCCTGCTCACTTCCCTCGCGCCCCGACATACCTGTCGTCAAGGTATCGCGTTCGTCGAATGCGCCTCGATGTAGCTTTTACGGCGCTGTGACGCTACCGCTTGAGACAAGTTGCCTCTCCCCACTGCAGTCACTGAGGTACTCTAGAAGATCTAAAGCACATTCTTCCCCATTGCGCACGCTCCCAACCTTCAAGAGCCGTACTCTAGGGATCATTTAAAGCTCAGCTACGCCGATTTTCGAGTGTCACAGAATGGAATGGTACTCACACGATGTGTTCATAAGGGAACACTGATTATGTATGCAAAATAGTTATCCCAAACTCCTCGCGGTTTTCCGAAAAAGTGAATTTTTAGTTTCACTGACATCCCGTCTTGTGGCCCGCAAACCCTGTGTCGACGACACATTCGTGGTCTGCCCGCGCTCCGGCTTGTCATGACTTTTGGCTTGGTTTCTTCCGCCAAGCCGGCCAGTTTCTTCTGCCGAGCCGTCTGCTGCGCAGATTCACATTGGGGAAGTGATAAACAGTTCGCTATTAGGGAGCCAGTATATTTCTGGACTTCACTAAACCCACGAGGAACGTGAGTTTTGCCTCCTTCGACTGCAAAGCATTTGCTAGGCCAGTACAGGTGTGGTTCGTGTTCTGTGCTGCGTGCCGAGAATGCGTGAGCATTTTGCTCCCGTCTGCAAGAACACTTCAGCATGCAGTTCCAGTGTTTCAAACCACAATTTTCCGAAAGGCGAAAGAGAAATCTATTGACTGCAACAATCGGTTACAACTTCGACTGTGTGCCACCTTCGAAAGCAGCGATTTGATCAGTTCATCTGGCTCATACGAATGTTACGGAAGCAATGCGCAACTTCTTTCACAAGAAGCCGAAGATGTTTCGTCCGGGATGCTGTGCCAACCTTATCTGCAGCAGGAGATTGCAGGGGCAGGACTGGGCAGCAGATAAAGGTAAGACGCGTAATGTTAGACAAGTCAGTCATGCGGTGCAAATTGCATCACGTAGAAGAGAAAAATACGCTATCTGTTAGTTACTGCTTCATCCTTTAGAGATTACGCCCCAGCGGGTACAGATTTGGAATTGCCTTATTTGTTAAATGATTTCGCAGGCATTCTGGCACCACCGAAAAGCTTGCACTCCTCGTCTCAACTATCACCGTCTCGGGTTCAAGCTGAAGGCTGTCACCAGTGCCAACCAGACGCCCCTTCAAAGTTCATCTGTTTTTGTTGACGGAACAGTGACACCTGGTACTGAAACATTTCATTTTCCGATTAATCAAGTGCATTCCATCACTTGTGCTCGACTTCTTGTGTTCGTATACCCTTGCTGTTGCTCGCTAGCTTATAGCAACCATGCCTGAGGTGCCAGCGCTTTCAGAGTACATTTAAGCAGTATCATCGTATCATATGCACGGCAGCACATCTTGTGTATTTTGAGTAAGGTATAAATTCAGTGCTGGCTCAGCTGTTGTATTTTGGTCACAAATAAGGTGTTCTTCCAGAGCGCTCAAGGGCAGTTCAAGCAGTTTCATGCGTGCAACAGCACATACTTTTTCTCAGTTTTGACTAAGGTAAATCAAAATCTTCCAGTTGATGTCTTTCGGTCATAAATTATGTTTTTCAAGACATTCAAACAGCATCATGTGTGCAACAGTACATACTTTTTCTCAGGTGAAGTAAGGTAAATCTGTCTGCCGTGGTGTTCTGGCAGTGCAGCAGAAGCTTTTGTTGAATTCAAGTGGTCTCATGTATACAAAAACTTGTTTTATGCCTTTCTGTAGCTGCTGTACTAATATTGTGAGTACAGAGACATTCCTGCAGAGCATATTGGAGCATCTTGTGTGCTATTGTTTGTATCATCTGCAGCAGTATATTGATAATGTTAATTATTCAATGACTTCAGCTAACATTTACGTTCTTACTTCCAGGTAAACCTGTCACGCAGATGCCCTACCCCTTGGTATGCATAGTTCAAGATTGTACCGAAACAGTCCACCTGGAGCATTATTCTTCAATTGGCATTACTATCACAACACACCACATACTGCATGTCTATGGTGCGTGTACAATGCATCAAACCTATTCTCAGGTACAGGCCAGCTGGCACGCAATTACAACATGAAACAACTGACACAGAGACCGTAAAGTCATGCCTTTTCCTCCGCGCCTCGGGTTTCATGTTATTATCCTCACATGCAAATCAATTTGCCTGTGCTGTGCAGCATGAGCAAAAGCATATATTGTTTGTGGTCACATGACACGGAACACAAATACAGTGAAACCTTCCTATGTTGGACACCCGCGGTGCAGCCGAAGCGTCTCCTACTTATAGAGGTGTCAGAGTTACAGAATATGACGGCAACAAAAAATGGAAGAGATCACAGCTGTGAGAAATGTCCCCCTTCTTCAATTTAAGGTCCTTAGTGGTACCTGGTGGTGGTTCCTGGTAGTGGTACCTCTACCCACTCTTCACTGATAATTATTACTGATTTTAGTATATTGAATTCCGTTCAGATTCTACTCAATGGCATTACCTCTAGAGCTTTTCGAGCAGCAAGGACTTGTCTCTGAAGCGTCAGCCCACTTCTCATAGCTTTGGTGCAGTGTTTGTTCAAAGGCTCTAGACAAACTGAAGACAAGTGCTCACATAAAGAATTACAATGTAGGCTGACAGCACTTGTTTTTTTTTTTTTACTCTAAAAACTAAAGCAACAAAATGCTGAGACCAGTATAGGGGAAAAAAGGGGCAAAAGTCAAGGCCACTGGCTCATTTTGGGATTTTTTGGTGCAAAGATGGGCCGATATTGAGGTAATTTGACCAGGGTTTTCTCCGACTTTGCAGGGAAAACCCTATCCTACTTCCAAGATAGGGAGGTGTTCGACATAGAGAATTTCGTCCCCATGTAGTTTCAATGGGAGCCTGCCCGTGCAATGAAATCATGGGGAGTTGTCCGACTTTGGAGGTTTTACTGTACTATAGAGCATTCTACATCATGTAATCTAACAGTTGTTCACGTTTGGATATTTTAACCATGGAATTTACCCTGCATGCACCATACCATGTTCAAACACGAACAACTGCTAGAGAGCAGCATGTACTGTTTCCGTATAGCACTTATGGCTTGCGTCCTGTGATCGGAAACAGTGGTGTCTTTTTTCTGCTACAACCAGTAAACTACAATAAAGGTTTAGAAATACTGTGTCATACCATAAAGCACTATGGGAAATGGCAGTTTGAAAAACTGGAGAAGACTGTCATTAGAATGGGGGACATGTTCTACGGTGAAATTTTTTACAGTGTGTGCTGTACCACGTAATGCACTGCAGGCCTACCACAGTATGGTAACGCTCTGAATACTGATTTGCTCAAAAAAGGAATGTGTGCATTTCTTGTACTAACTTCCCCTTATGCAAGGTTGTAGAAAAATGTTTTCAGCTAATGGGGAGGGAGAGGACATCATTCTGGAGTCTCGTTGACCTACAATGTGTCGTGTGTGAAGGTCATTTTGAAGAGTGTAGGTGGTACAAGAGTGTGTTCCCACATTCTTGGCAGTGTTGACTTAGAACCATAATAAGGTAGAGGGTACATTTGTTGCTTCATATATTTGTGTCCTGGCAAAGTATGTACAGATACATCTGTCTCAACATGCAGGTGACAAAACTACTTTTTATGCCAAAACTATGACAAATAGTTGTCTGTTCAGCACCACTACTCATGTGCCAGCCCCCATGACATGTCTGTGACATTCCAAAGTGATTAACATGTCCCATAGATGTGTGCAATGCTGAAGATGACTGTGTACCTTCCATGGATTCTTGATTCAAGAAAAGTACTGTGTGATTTGCTAACAGCGCCTGGCTGTACCTTCACAATTCTACATAAAAATATGTAAAGTTTGCCGAAGGAAACATCATGAAGGTCCATAGCGAAAAACCCTGAGACGAGGGATAGGAAGGGACATACACAATGTCTCAACATAGCGTGTTTATGTCCCTTCTTGTATCTCCTCTTCAGGTCTCGCCATCATGGACACCATCACCAGCTCGCTTGCTGTTGAACCGTTCTTTCAACGATAAGGGTCACTTTCATGGACTGGATGGCAGCCAACATGCTGTTAATAAAAATAATGGAAGGGGCTCAATATGATCCTTAGGCTGTGCGTGGTCATTGCTTTCTGACAAATGGTGACTTAGAATTTCAGGACAGTGCCTGCAGTGGTAGCATTCTTATGTTCTCACCCTTGACGCCCATTGTGTGTCATCGGTCATCTGTAATCTGCTAATATGCACATAGCTAAAACAAAGTATATTTGTATTTCTTTGAATACAGTTCGTACAGCACATTGTTTTTTACATGTTCTTTGGAAAATATAAATAAAAAATTATCTACTCTGCAAGTCTCCTGTCAGCTCTACAGAGCAGCTTCGAATTTCACTAGAAGCCACGTGTGAAACCTAGACCAACCTAGTGGTGAAGGTCCATATAGGTAATAGATAGATACTATTATTATTATTAGATCATAGGTCAGGCTTAGGTCCTGGTTGGTAGCAACACATTTGAATCTTATTAAAAATTGGTGCAGGAGGTGACCAACATCACTAAATACACTAACTGACTCTCACAAATTTTGTGGTGTTAGACTTTTGAAACAACATTAATACGCTGCAGTGGTCTTTTCTCCTTTGTTCCCTTTAACCTAGAAATATTAGGTCTTCGGCATCACCAGCCTTAGTTGTTGAGCATGCAGTTATTTACGTTGAGCACTGCAGTTTCATATTTGTTTCTCTGGACAAGCAAGCCCGCTTCCCCATTTTGATAAGAGTCTTTCAGCTTTGCCAGGGCATTTGTGGACAAGGAAAACATTTGGACTATTGTGTATTTTGCTATGAAGTGCACCGTACAAGGCAGAGGACACCATCAACCATTTCTACCAAGGTTATTAAATTTGTGATAAAGTACATATACCTTTTGTCACTGACTAATTTGGTGGCAAAGTTACTTGAGTGGCAGTTGTGCAATTTTAAGCACATGTTTTAAAAAAAATAGGATATGGGAAGTGCTGACTGGTTGAACATGTGGAGTACCCAATATAATAATTGGGGGTTTACGTCGCGAGACAACTGAGTGTAGAATACACAGCACAGTGTAATGTTCCTTATTCTGGCAATGTTAGCATGGTTCAAGAAGTGGGAAATGTTGCACTACCCTTAATAACATCTGTTGGGCCCAGCAAACAGGATACACATACCCTGATCTGAAGACACTATGCCTAACTCAAAAGCAATATGAGATCAACCCGTACGTGTTTATTTGCGAAACTATTATGAATGAAATATGGCCTGTGTGGTATAGAACAATGCGCACACTCAAGTAAACATGCAAAAAATACGTATAAGGGCTCTCGACCTACATGCCGCGATGCGCTCTACGAGATAAACAACACACTACAAAACTACATCCAACACTTTTTGTGCGGGGCAGCTCTAATGAGCACTTTCATATAACCGACGAATGATTCAACGAATGCAGTTCGAGTGGTCACGATACATTCCTACGTCGTTCATTGCAGTCGCGCTATGATGCTGCACAATATATGTATCTCGTGTAACAAGCCTGGCAATCGCACGATGTGCATGGGCAGAAATACAGCCTTCTTTCTTTGAAGACCAGTCCTCTGCAGGTATGTTCTCAAACAATCACCAAGTCTCGCGTTGTTGCTCAATCGCTCCCATTCCAGCACTTGTTGTAAAAGCAGCAAACGGGTTGACGTGAATGGCAGCTGAACGGTTGAACTGCGAAGTTCTCGAGCACATAATCACAATTTCACGCCGAAAATGATGTTGAGGTGAGTTCGCGGTTGTTGTTTCAATCGTTCAATAGTTCTCGGGATTACCTCGGACGAAACGCTCATCGTAGCCGGCGGCCATAACTGGATTTCCTCGCAAACGGGAGAAGACGCTAGGGAAGTCAGAGAAAGCCTCAGCTTTCATCCAATCAGACGCACGATTCTCTATCTACGTAGATGGAGCAGGTTTATCCCATCTACGTCACAAAAATGGCTGCGCCCATGGCTTGTTTTGGTTTCTTTGATGAATTAATTTTCGTAATAGGAAGACAAAATTGAGAAACGAAGGTGCGTTTCGGGGGCAGTTGGATGTGCTCGTTCTGAATATCACAACCGTTTCAACACATCGGGAAATCGGCGTAGCTGACCTTTAACGAGCTCGACTCTCGCTCACTCTCTGTCACAAAATTACTTGACCCTGGCCACATCCAGCCCACAAACGCTCTGCCCTTGAACTCCCTTCACCTTTCTCGATATCATAGGACTTCCATCCTTAGTGTGAAGGAGCTAGTTATTTCATTTCCAGCATCGCCACCAACAATATATATATTAGTATAGAGGGTATAGAGTATCGCCATTCGCGATGAAACTCCCCATTCATCATCTCGCTATAAAGTTGTTGTTGTTTACCGAAGCCTTGCATTGTCTAGGAAGGTGCGGCTTCCACCATATGGAGTTGGTGGCTGGAATTAATTGAACACGGACCAGGCAATTTGATCATTGCGAGAGAGCGGAAGTGGAACTAGCATAGTACAACGTCGGTGCGGCTCCGAAAGATTACTAGTCTAGACAGTGAAGAAAAAGGCAGGAGACAGAAGAAGAATGTAGGCAGTCTCCGTGTTATTTTTACTTCGTCCAACTCCAACTTCCACTCCAATATAGGCAGTTAAGGTTTTCCAAGTGAGGAATGTGACAGTTGTGTGAGGAGTTGAGACTCAACCTGTCGCAAACGTGCTAATGCCACATAGAGCTAAAACCTGCTTTGAGTCGCGTCCCATGAATTAACGCAGCATCCGGAGAGCGTACGGTGCATCAACTCTTGCAAGCAGAGATATGTACGCAAATTCTATGCGAAAATACGTCAGAAAACGGTATATGAAATAGAAACATACCACATGGAGTCCGTCTTCTTCAGAGATTACTGCCGAAGCCATGCGATGTTGATCTTGGAAAAGTTTGTTGTTGATCTCTGCCGTATCCACCTAGGGTAGATATACATTACGTCAACGTTCCCCCTTCACTACAGCTTGTAGGGTGCCATCTACGAAGTGTTCTTATTGATAGGAAAAAGCGGGACTCATGCAGAACTGAATCGTCGATCCTCTCCTTGCTCTATAGTTGCACGTCTTGAGTACGCAAAAACAATAGAAAATATTTATACGCAACATCGA
The DNA here is from genome assembly GCF_037126465.1 of Ornithodoros turicata. Lineage (NCBI taxonomy): Eukaryota > Metazoa > Arthropoda > Arachnida > Ixodida > Argasidae > Ornithodoros > Ornithodoros turicata. The sequence continues at coordinate 9,309,476 of NC_088208.1, forward strand.
AAGCGGCCTCTCGAGGTTTAGTGCATGTTACATGAAACAGTGATCACCGCTCAATGAGTGATTGGAAAAGGGCGGTTCAATTTTCTGATATTCGATATAGATGTGCTACGAGGAAAAATCGTGAGTATATTCTTGTATTGCTTTATTGTTGGGCCATAGTCATGTTCTTCTTATTCATTAATATATTCTTCTTTGGTATCCTATTTTTATTTTGTGGTGCGTTGTTTTGATGCTCCCAAAAATGTTACGTTTGTTAAAATACACACACTTCTTAAAGTCATCAAGTCAATACTGCACTTGAACTGGCTCTCTGCGTAGAAAACCCACATGAAACGGATACCATTTGTCAAGGCGGAAGTTATTAAAATCCAAAATACATACAAGCCTTTCGATGACTGTATTATCTTCCCCCATCGTCCTTATAAGTAGGTGGTTATCGAACGCAGACCTTTGTTCAAGGTGCAAAGTGAGTTCATCGTTGAGTTTCAATATTCTTGCACCGCTGTCTGACCTTCCTTCCAGGAACTGAGGGTACACGATTGCTTCATTCGAAGACGCTGAAAATTCGACAAATTCAACGCATTCACCAATTTCGAAAGTCTGCTTCACTATACAATTTCACATCATTTATTGAACCCTTAAAGACCCGAGGGCATTACATAATGGGTGGGGGTGGGGGTGGGGGGCAACATAACCAAAGCAAAACACAGTAATGCTAAACATAATGTGAGAAGACAGGACACAACGTAAGGTAATACCTATCAATGAAAACTGCAATCGCTTTCATGCGATCCTTCACTTATGCGTCAAGGCATACACCCTTGGAAGAACATAAGGGAACGGACGAACCCATCATTGTCCCGTCGACATGATTGGGGACTATCGATTAGTACCGTTAGCGTCACAATGTTCACCGAAGCCTTGCACTGCCCCGGAAGGTGCTGGTTTTCGGGCATAGAATTCGTGAGCGGGACTCGAACACGGACCGAACTACTCGACTATTGTGAGCGAGCGTAGGTCGAGCTGTGGTTCAAATGCACGATCAATGTGGTTCGGAAAGGTTCCTAGTGTGTCCCGAGTTTCTTCCAATTGGTGTGATAGGGGGAGAGTGCAAAATGTACCAGTAAGGCAAAGCGGATCGACTGTATTTCCGAAATGTATTAGCAAATTTCACTATGCGTTTGTTACTACGCCTTTTTTGTACCAATTATATACCGCATAAGCGGTACAAAAAAGGCGTACGCATCCCGTGTTCAACACATAGGGGGAGAGACCGATTTCATTCGGGATGATGGTTGGCTAGGAGCGCGCTATGCGGTGCAGCTCATTTTTAAGAGTGCAGTTACTTTCCGCCCAGGCAAAACGACCGCATGCTGCAGCAAAGTTACCATGTCGTCAAGGAAGAGGTTGAGGGATCCGGAGAGCATGGCTCGGAAAGATTGGTAGCGTCTGAATTGGTCTGAAGCAATTCCGCAGTCATTCCCAGAAATCCGGGACACGGTTTCTTAAAGTTGGCTTGACCGGCGTACTCGCTGCCCTCCATTGAAGCAATGCATTCCACCTGGTGTTGTTAGAATATCTGTTGACGCTGAGCTTTAGAAAGAAAAGCCCCCACATGGGTGTTGCTGTGAGAGGCCCATCGATGGTGTACTAGTGGAATGGAAGCGCAAGAGCGTCGCAGTTTTGTTCCTAGAGGACTTATTTGCGCCGTGTTGGCTTCATGGCAGAATGCACTGGTCTGCTATTTTTGTTGTACTTGGCTAAAACAGTGGGTTCTCTAGAAAATGCGCATGTAGGACATGAAAGTTGAATTTGTCTTGTACGCTTTGCAACTTCGTGCGCTGTTGTGGGACGTTGCAATTTTGTTCCCATGACAAAAGAAGTACTGACAAGCTCGGTGTGGCTTGCGAAGCGCCTGTACCTTCATTCCTGCAGGGAGCAGGTACAGGTAGCGTTGGTTTAGTTGTGAAGATGTTTTCTTTCGCGGGCCGTGGTTCGATCCGCGTTCTGCTCGTTTTTTTTTCTTCTTTTTCGTATTTTTTTTTAATTTTGTGTTAGCGCCGCGAAGGAACTGTGGCTATGAGCGGCGTACAGACGTGAACAGATGGAGAGAGGACAGCAGGAAGGAGTGGGGGACAGAGGGGTTAGTATGCGTTCTAGGCCGACTTCAGGGGGAACTGTGCCGACATTCCTCTGGAAAGTCTTCGGAAAACCCAGGGAAAACCTCAGACAGCACAGCCGGCGACAGGATTCGAGCCCGTGTCACCTCCCAGTCTCGGCGTGGAAAGCGGCCACCCTAACCACTATGACACAGGAGCTGGTCTCTTTTTTGTACAGGTAGTTAAACAGAGGTAAGTATGAGAGTAACGGCAGGGCGAGAGCGTCAGAGTTTTGGCTTAATAATGCCGTACTGGACCTATGCCACACTTCATGGTGTTCAGTTTGATTTAGATGCCCTAATGCTGTGCGATCGCCTGTGCAGTTAATATGTGAAGAGCAGATGACTTCCCCTTGCCCTCCCAGTTACTTCACCGCTACAGGAATCCCGGTTTTGCACAATACCACGCGCGTTTGTTGTAATGTAGATTATTGTCAATCATTTAAAATAAATTTCGGACTTGTGGAATAAACGCCGTTTCTTGACTGTAAACGCCAGGTCTGTGACAACGGAATCAATTATGTGGGTCAACTTTAACGCGCTCTAATGGTAAGGGTATTTGAGATGAACGAATTACCACGCGTGTTTGTTGTAGCGTTGATACATGATACATTTACCATAAATTTTGGATGTGTAACGAGTGCAAACATCTCATGGAAAAGAGCTGTAGCTTAAACGTCCTTGTCCCTGTCCTTGTCCCTGTCAAGGTGGAACTCATCAAATTTTCATGGATAGAGGTCGACCTGACACGGAATCGTCGTGCGGGTACACTTTAACGCTCTCTAATGGCGAAGCTAATTGAAATGCACAGAGTGCCACGCGTGTTTGTTGTAGTGTAGATGCCTGTCAATCATTTATCATCAATTTCAAACATGTGGCTTAAACGTCCTTTGTTCCCTATCAAGGCTGAACTCATCAAATTTTCATTGATAGAGGTCGACCTGACACGGAATCGTCACGCGGGCACACTTTAACGCGCTATAATGGGGAAATTAATTGAAATGCACAAAGTGCCACGCATGTTTGTTGTAGTGTAGATGCTTGTCCATCATTTACCGTCAATTTCAAATATGTGGCTTAAACGTCCTTCGTTCGCTGTCAAGGCGGAACTCATCAAATTTTCATTGATAGAGGTCGACCTGACACGGAATCGTCACGCGGGCACACTTTAACGCGCTATAATGGGGAAATTAATTGAAATGCACAAAGTGCCACGCATGTTTGTTGTAGTGTAGATGCTTGTCCATCATTTACCATCAATTTCAAATATGTGGCTTAAACGTCCTTCCTTCGCTGTCAAGGCGGAACTCATCAAATTTTCATTGATAGAGGTCGACCTGACACGGAATCGTCACGCGGGTACACTTTAACGCGCTATAATGGAGAAACTAATTGAACTGCACAAAGTGCCACGCGTGTTTGTTGTAGTGTAGATGCTTGTCCATCATATACCATAAATTTGAAACATGTGGATTAAACGTCCTTCGTTCCTAGTCAAGGCGGAACTCATCAAATTTCCGTTAATAGAGGTCGACCTGACACGGAATCGTCACGCGGATACACTTTAACGCGCTATAATGGAGAAACTAACTGAAATGCACAAAGTGCCACGCGTGTTTGTTGTAGTGTATATGCTTGTCAATCATTTACCATCAATTTCAAACATGTGGCTTAAACGTCCTTTGTTCCCTGTCAAGATGGAACTCATCAAATTTTCATTCATCGAGATCGATGTGATGACGGAGTCCTGGTGAAAGCCAACTTGGACGCACTCTAATGGTAAAACTAAATAGGATGCACAAAGTTACAAGCATGTTTTTTTTAATGTAGATTTTTTAATGTAATGTATATCGAACTTGTGGCTTAAAAGTCATTTGTTTCCTGTAAAGACACAAGTCACGAAATTTTCATTCGAGGTCAATATGACGACGGAACCAATTATGCGGGTCAGCTTTGACGCGCTATAATGGTAATTGGAATTAAAGTGAAGAAATTCCTACGCATGCTTTTCGCAGTGTAGATGCATTTCAATCATTTAACATAAATTCCGGACATGTGGCTTAAACTTCCTTTATTCTCTAACTCGCCAAATTTTTCGTTCTCATGCAGCATTGTGCAAGGCCGTAACCTCCTTACGCGTTAAGTCGTTCTAATAGCAAAATAATGAATATGTTAAAAATACCATGCGTGTTTATTGTCATATACATGGTGTCCACGCTAAATGTGACCATATCTTTTAAAAGCATATTTATCACTTTTTCCGAGATGAAATCAATTGCAATATATCATATGCTGAAGGACGCTCTCTAGTTAGGCATTAGGAGACTCCTAAGGCAATGTCTTAATTAAGTTTCAATAATTAACTTTTTAATTATGAATGCTACGAAGTTGTTCCAATGAGAACATCTGACCTCTTCAGTCACCAAATACCAAAGCCGTTTTCAGAACAAAAAATCGTTGATAGATCGTTCGCAAAAAAAAAATCGTGAAGGAACACCATTTCTTTCTTTATTGTATTTATTACACATCTCTAGAGAGTAGCGTCTTTTCTTCGCCCTCAACACGAGAGAATAAAAGAGCACATTATCGCCTCTTGCGTCCGTGAAAAAGATTTAAAAAAAACGGAAAATGCAGCTGAAGATAAGGGCAGATAGAGTCACCCGATACGTTTGTTTTTGTTTTCTTTCCGCAAGTTAAAGCCAATCTTCGACACATGAGTCGGCACTGTGCTCTTTGACTCTCTCGCATCGGGGGTCAACGAAAGACGCTTTTTCTAAGATGCACAATGAACAAAATAAAGAAAAAAAGTGTTCACGATTTTTTTTCATACGATATATCGAACAGACTTTTGTTCTGAAAACGGCTTTGGTATCTGGTGACCGAAGAGATCAGATTTTCTCATTGGAACAACTTCGTAGCTTTTCTAATTAAAAAGTTACTTATTGAAAGAATTAAGACATCGCCTTAGGAGTCTGCTAATGCCCTCCTAGGGAATGCCCTTCAGCATACGCTATATCGCAATTGATTTCATCTCGGAAAAAGTGATAGATATATTTAAAAAAAATATACGGTCACATTTAGCTGGGATGCCCTGCATACAGGGTACGTGAAGTAAGACTGAATGAATTTGATGAAATCCGCGAATGACTTTGTTTTTCGCAAAAGTCGTTCAATACATCTATGCTGGACGCGACCAATTCAAAGGTGGTGGCGTATAAACAAATAGCGCAGCCGTTAACTAACGTTCCCGATTAATCATTATAATTAGTGGAAATACGTTGACTGCGTAATTGCTAAGATGTAGAGCATAACCCTGAGGGGCCTACCATGCAAGAACCGAAATCACAGAGCCTTTTTGCACTCTAGTAAAAAAATGTGCGAACATACAACATAATTGAACACTATGCGGGTTTTGCGGCAATTTCTCCTCTCCCTGTCTCGGTGTCACCACTTCTCAACTGACAACAGGTTGTACCTGAAATCATGGAACAACCCGCTTTGTCCCTCGAGTGAGGGAAATAGCGATGTTGTTTCTCAGTCTAGATTATCATAAAACGTGCCGTACTTGATTTTCTTTCCGTCGTTATCTCGTTTGATCTGCACAACACAGTGCGCGATGTGATGTGATAAACGTCACGCAATAAAACTACAAATGCATTACTGTAAAAACCTCGCAGATAGCAAAAACACAATCACCCATTCCGCTGCTCAATAAATGTCTACGTTGTATCAGATTTGAACAAGAGAAAAACAACGAGGACGCTAGGAAGCGGGGGGCCTCATGTTTCGAGGAACAGCGTGATGTCAGTATCGTCAAACGGTGACAGTGAGGGTGATAGAAAGAGCGGCTGCCCGAACTCGCGCAACTCTCGACAATAGTGCATTTTCGCTCATTTTTTAAGGGCACAGAGAAGTGTTACTGTTTCGATTCCTGCTTACTACACAGTAAACTTTTTTACACTTTTTTGGTGAAAATGGCTTGTCCCATGGCGTACACCTTTTTGGTGTTGCCTTTACACTGAAATGATGGGTGTTTTCTAATGCACCCTTTAGTTAAGTGTATTCCTAGTAAAACACTGTTATAATGGGTGTTTAAAAACAAAAACACCCTTAAAATGGGAGTATTCTATTGAAAACACCTTTTATGATGGAATTATTTGCTAGCAAATATTCCCTCGCAAATAGTGTAATAGGAGCTTCCGCGGCAGCATACCGACACCACTGGCCGTGACATACAGTTCGACGTTCTTGCTCCTATGGCAAGCAGCACCGCGAACGCGGTAGACTTCCAGCAGTGGTTTCATCGTAGAACCTAAACCGGAGTGCAATGCGTCGCAGGCAGGCCTCGTTAGCTTGTTAACACTGTGGGACCAACGTGAGTGCAGAGGCGTAAAGAGACATGGGGCACCCTCAGTAGCCTATATTGGCGTGTCCCATGTATCATATACTGAAATAAAATTTGTTGGGGTACGTTCGTTACATGTGGTGGGGCGGCAAACGTTGTAACGGTGGCGGGAATGTGTTTTTGCAATTAACACCCACGCTTGCAACGAGTCACAGGTATAAGTTAAATTTCTAACATCCCTCCATGTCAAATCCTGTGTTTTTAACTCAGGTTATCGTCTATAATGTGATTACTTGCTGAGCGGAGCTGTGAAACCAGCATAATTTTTCTCTCACGAAATAAAACACCATTTTTAACACCATACTCCCAATTCAAATGGGTGTAAAAAAGGTGCATTCAACGGAAAACACCTGTTTCAACACCCCACTTTACACCATTAATGATCCACATTGGATCAGACGTGGTGTATGTCGATATTACACCTGCACTTTTTGCACTCTTTGTGGAATAGAAAAGGGTGTTTTTGTAAGAATACACCTTGTTTGAGCAAATAAAGGTGTAAAATGATTTACTGTGTAGACTTCTCAGGGTTGTGCTCTCCAAATTTGGAATTGCGCGCTCAGCTTGTTTTCAGGAATTATGAAGATTGATTACAAAATAATTAACGGCCGCACTAATGACATTGATAAGACATATGCCGTCCACAACTATTGCACTCGAGTACACTGTGCTGCTTGGGCATCTCTCTTCCTTTTGCATTTGATTCGAGTGCCTATTTGAGCAACACCTCCAGGATATGGAAAAGGCTTGTGCCTTGCATCAGACTGGAAGGCCTGCTGTTACTATTGTCGATGATGCCATGAAGTAAATGAAAGAACGAACGAGAAGAAAGCTCGAAGCAGTCGCAGGCCTCTATATAGGTGACGTAAGCGTGCATTCCCGACATTATTTAGGAAGTGTGGGTTTTCCAATCACTTTTTTGTGCCGAACGTGACTCTGCTTTCACATCTAGATGTTCTGAAAATAAGCAGTCTTCCGCTTGTTTATTTTCTTATTTTTATTTCTCTAAGGGAGGGAGTTGATAACCGGCAACCATTCTTGATGGCGCGGGAAGAGACTAAGACGCAAAATTTGGAATTAAACATTGAAATGTCCTCATGAGAAGGCCAAGAACAAACTGAAGCGTACGATACAGTGATCATAACCAGCGGCATGGCCGAGTTTGCTAAGGCGTCCGCTCGTTGGTGGTAGCCAAGGTCGTGCTAAAGACTGGGAGGTGGTGGGTTCGAATCCTACCGCCGGCTGTGCTGTCTGAGGTTTTCCCTGGGTTTTCCGAAGACTTTCCAGACGAATATCTGCACAGTTCCCCCTGAAGTCGGCCCAGGACGCATACTAACCCCCCTGTCCCCCACTCCTTCCTGCTGTCCTCACTCCATCTGTCCACGTCTGGACGCCGCTCATAGCCACAGTTGCTTCGCGGCGCTAACACGCAATCAAAAAAAAAACAGTGATCATAGAGTAACAAGGTGCAAGTACCGAAGTGAGGTGCAGTTACTGAATTCGCTTTCTTAGCTTATAGAGCATAATTTCTTTTCAGCATAATGTAGGATAATTTCTGGGGTTTTCCTCAGACGCTGTCACACATACGCCGGCACATTTCTCTCAGAAGTCGCCCCAGGACACACATTGGTCATCGTCGAAGGCATCCATTTACCCCATAGAGAGAACAAAAAATGGACCAGGGCTAGCCTTACAAGTGGCAATCACCCCGTTGCAGCAGCTACGAGCAGCAGCCCACAATTCTGAGCAGCAGCACAGCGAAAAAAGTTTGGCAAAGCGTATCAGAGCTGATTCATCACGTTTTCATTCTGCGCTGGACAATTGCTGCTGATAGCCGGGCTCCGCGCGCGATATCTGATGTACAAATTCCCTTCCTCGTCTGCCCACGTCTCTTTCCATCTTCCTTCCTCCTCGCCGCATACTTTTCTTTCAAGTTGGCTTTCTTACATGTTCTTCTGCTATCAGGCAGAACCTGAATCAGTGAAGGTGTCCCTGAATTCTGGTCATGGGAGAAGAATGTGCGAATCTTCAACATCACCGCAGTGGCTGCAGTGTGGACTGGCAACTTATCTCAAGCGGTTGCGCAACTGTTCTCTCAATGCCACATCGAGGCGCATTCGATGAACTAATGCGGCACCTTGATGAGAGATGTGTGCAGGCATGCAGAAAGTGAGCGGTGGATCAACTGCGCTCAGCATGGCGGTTGGGAGCATGTCAGCGGTTCGTTGGCGGGTAGCCAGAGGAGTTACGAGGCGTCGAAGCGCGGACCGACGAGCTCCTCTCAGACTTGCTTACTTGCCGTTTCGAGATGCGCCGTCGGTGTATGTGGCGACAGAGGTAGAAAACTTCGCGTGTACGAGACTGAAAGGCCTTGAGTAGGAATCTTATCTCTGCGGTTGTGGAGGTTCGGAAGGCGTGGGAAGGTGGGTGGCACAGGCACAGACCATAGGGCGTTTGGCGGTGTGACGTCCTTAGGTATGAAGCCAGTGAGAGCTTGGCGTGTCCTCTGTGCTATGCGATGGAAATCACTTTCAGGGCGGTATCCAATTTTCCTGAGGAGTGGGTAACGGGGAATGTGCGCACGGAAACGAAGGAAGTGTCGAGCCGTTTCCCGCTCGCGGAGGACCTCCACCGGGAGCTCACCAGCTTCAGCTAGGACTTGCAGTGTTTCAGCCATCCTTGGAACTCCATGGCAGTGACGAAGGCTTCGGGCGAAGAGGGTGCGAAGGGTATTTAACGATGCTATAGAAACCCTGTGAAAGGCTGTAAAGTACAGCCGCCCTCGCCAAAGCCGCGTGAACTGCTAGAAGGGAGCGTTGATCACAGCGCCAGCCGAAGCCAGAAAGCTGTTGGATTGCGGGAGGCCATCGCTAGACTTTGGTTTCAAGGGCGAGCCCAGCGAACGTTCTAGCCCAGCACCACACCAAGGAAGCGATGGGAACGCATAGGCTCGAGCTTCTTTGCACCCACCCAAAGAGGAAAATTACTGATAGACTTGTCAGTGAAAGGGAGCTCGATGCACTTTTCGGGCGAAAGGTCCATTCCAAATCGCGTAAGGTAGAGATGGACATTGTTTAAGGCTTGTTGCAAATGGAGCTGAATAGCTGGCCGTGACTTGCTGACTGTCGAAAGGGCAACGTCATCGGCGTACACGAAGAATGCTACCTTGCGAGGAACTATTGATTTTAGTCCTGCCATTACGACATTAAAGAGTGTAGGACTGATAATGCTTCCTTGGGGTAACGCCTTGATGAACAGGGTGCTTAGGGCTTTGGCCGTGGAATGTGGGGCAGCGACAGTTCGGTCCGTAAGAAAATCGTGGAGCCAGCTGAAGGGTCGACCAGATAACCCAAAAAACCGCAAGGCGTGAAGCACAGAGATGTGCGAGACGGTATCATATGCGCGCTTAATGTCCAGGAAGACCGTTAGGACGATCCGCCGATGGGCACGAGCAAGGGCGTTATACCCCTGTCACACGGGGAAACTGAATGTCATTCCCAATGAACGGCACTCGAAAGAATGTCATTTGTTCAGTGCTACACGGGTACGCAGAATGACATTACACGCGACTGACATTCGCCTAGCGAATGTGTTCGAGGAACTCATTCACTCTTCCTCCTCGCACGAACTGCATACCCTGGACGGTAGTGAGGCAGTGAGAAACAACAACGTCAAGCATTCACAACGACAGAAATGCGACCGAAAAATTTACAGTCATTAATTTTTGTTAAAATGGTGACATCTGCGATGAGGAAAGCAGGGGTAAAGTAATGTTGACACGATACTACCCAACTACTCTCGTCCGCTGTCAACACTGACGCCATGCTCAGCGCTATGGCGGACATCATGGCAGGAGTTTCGCCTACACCCACTGTAGTTCCAGCCGTATCAGCTGTTGCGCGTGAGGAAAAAGAACGGACCCAGTGGACAGATCACGAGACAGATCAGCTGTTGCGCGTGGCATTGTTCATAGTCGGCCGCAAAATCGTTCTCGGCGCGATCAGCCATTTTGTTTGGTGACCTCCTCCGTCCAGAAGCGTACCCGACTTGGCTTCGGCCTTGTACGACATGCAAAGCACGGACTCAAAGCAAACCGCGGGTTCGAAGGCGCGATGTTGAACGCAGTTTTCAGAAGCACGCAAAAGTATATAAGGATTGAGTGCATGCACACTCGTATGAAGCTGTCCAACTGTTTCACGAATCGCCATTATCATCAGCACGGAATGTCATTTCTCTTTGCCGTGTAGCTACGGCTAGCCTTTGCGAATGTCATTCATACGAATGTCGTTCGTTGGGAATGACATTCAGTTTCCCCGTGTGACAGGGGTATTAGCGATGCTATTTGTGGTGTATCATTTTATAAATCAGCTCAGACAACAGGCTCAGTACTCAAAATATAAAAGCTGTCAGTGAACATTACGCGATCCCACGAATTTTCGAAGCAACACGACAGAGGGGATAAAAGCATCCTGTCAATGGTGCTTACTCTAAGGTCGTCCTGTAGAAAGGAAGGCGGGGTTGAAATCCCACCATCGGCTGTGCTGTCTGAAGCTTTTCTGGGCTTTTCGGGAGACCTTCTAGACGGATGTCAGTTCCCTGAAGTCGGTCCAGGATGTATAGTAACCCCTTTGTGCCCCCTCCCTCTCTCCATCTGTCCGCAGATACGACGCTCATAGCCACAGTTGTTGTCTGGCGCTAATACGAAGGGAAAAAAAAGAGACAGACCCCACACAACTCCAAAGGTTCGGATTCCCGGATGCTCCAAGAGTACGTGAAGTCATCGAGAGATGGCGCCTCTATCGTAACAAGAACGCAAGCTTCTTCTGTCTTCACGCAACGTTGGAATTCTGTCAGCGGCTGCGGAGAGGCCGACTTTCGGAGAGCAACGTTGCCAGGCTTATTGCAAATTTCGCACACGACGGCTTCATACACTCAAAACCAGAAATTAGTTTTGTGGTATTCTGACTTAACGTAGAGAAACCATATTTTTGAGGGAATGCAGTGGGAGGCACATAAATTGCAGTGACACATATGACACAGCGGAATATGTAACTCGTCTAAAAAATGATTTTCACCAACATTCGGATTGCTCCGCCTTCGTCGACGAAATTCCACGTACATGAAGACCACCATAGCTTCAAGCACGTACAACAGCCCCTACCATGTCCTCGACGGTATGTCTCAACAATTCACGTTCTACATCAACGGCTGGCATACATTGTTTGAAGCCGGCCTACATAGGAACTAATGGCGGTCAAGACGGGGTCGACGTTGACTGAAAAGAATAGTCGCTTCTACGTCTCACGCAATTCCTGTGAAACAGCGCGTCGCGGTTCGTTGAGCACCCGTCCTGAACACATTTCACTCCCAAACTTCACCTACTAACTAGGGAGGGCGGTTAATGTGGCGGGACAAGCGCCGTCGTTAAGCACCGCGCTCCGAGGTACGGACGGCACAGAACCACAGAGAAATACATTCCATGTTCAAGTCGGAGCTTGTCTGTACCGAGAGTCCTTCACCTTCTTAGTCGATTGTCATACAAGCCGCTGACTTTCACGCTATTATACGACCGTGTCCATGTCGCACCCACCAAATCCGTGCATGTGCCGCAACCGGGTCAACAAGAGCAACAAGAGGACACGGTTGTTCGCTGCCTCGGGATAGTGGATTGCTACATGCAGTGAATTACCGGTCACAACCCTTTCACCATCTCCTTTACATGCAAGTGAATGCAGACATGGAAAACCCGGGGAGAAAGAAGAGCAGACATTTCAAAGCTGGGGTAAGTACTACACCAGTAGAGTCACGGTCATTCAGAGCAATGATCCGACCCCGTATACTGTCAGAGCTGAGAACTCACTCGTACTTAACACAACGAACACAATCTAAAACTCAACAAATGCTGTCACATATCTTCTTATCGTACTCGCAGTCACCGTTAAAATATTTCCATTAACTTAACATGACATTATTTACCGGAGTTTTGCAGCTAGAGCTAGAACTCACTGTCATCACTTCTGGTTTTTGTTCCGCAAGGCAACCTAGTCCCAGACTGCAGACAAAACATGCTGCGGTCTATTATATCTCAAACAGTTCTCGTGTCGTCCGCAAACGTGCAGTAACATATGCTAATATCACCGCGAAACCTCTACCGGTTATGAACATGACGCTCATTTATCTTGACTATCCCAAAAAGAACGACGCTCTGTTGAATGAAATTCCGCATATGCCACATGCGCACAATTTACACGTAAACAATTCGTAATTTGCACTACAATACAACAATAATCCCACTATCAGTCCGCAGCTTTGAACACTGCGTTTAATATGCAATGCTTCTTAATATTTATTTATTTATTTGAAAGATACTGCCGGCCATCTCTTGATGGCCATGGCAGATGAGGTGAGTACACTACATACAACACATACAACACATGGCTATACACAGTGCAAAATATCATGTGTTAAACATCTGAAGTAAGACAAGAGGGCGATTTGTACCATTCTCGTACAGTACGAGGAAAAAAGAAAATTTAAACACATCTTTATTGCAACGAAACTCACGGATTAATTTACTATGTTTCAGTCTTGTGGATCGGCTCGAATTGTAAGTTAAGTAATCGCAGAACTTGAGCCCTATATCCTAGTAAAGTAGGACAGACAGTCGGTACAGACCTATATCGAGCTAACTATATCGTGCAAAAACTTGAGACGCCGAATTTTCCTACGTTGAGCCAAGGTTGGCAAACCAGATTTAGGATAGAGTGAAGTCGAAGGTGTGTGCTGACCATATGCATTATATATAAATCGATCAGCTTTTTTCTGCACAGATTCTAGCATGTTAGTATGCGTCTGTACGTAGGGATCCCAAAGAATATCCGCGTACTCTAAAATTGGCCGCACTAACGTAGTGTAAGCCGTCAGCTTCGTTGCAGACGTACAGTGGCGCATAGTCCTCCTCAGTGACCAAAGTTTACGGGATGCTTTGGTAGCAACTTGTTCAACATGCTCGGCCCAGCTTAGGTTTGATGCTATTGATACACCAAGGTATTTTTGGTTCTCCACTTTACTCAACACAGTAGTGTTAATGCTATACGGAAATGACAACGAAGTTTTGTTCGTTGCGACACACATGAACACGCACTTTTTCACATTGAGCTCCATCTGCCACATTTCGCACCACCTAACAATAGATTGAAGACAGTTGTTTAATTTGACTTGGTCGTTCGTAGTGTTTATACTAGAATACAAAATGCAATCATCAGCAAAGAAACGACACTGGATTCCCGGAATGTCGATGCAAAGGTCATTTATAAACATTAGAAACAGCAGCGGTCCAAGCACGGACCCCTGTGGTACTCCGGAGAGAACTGCCAAGGAATGCGAATGGGCTCCGCCAACACTCACGAACTGCTTACGATTAGTAAGCTAGGAGTGAAACCTTTGCAGTATACGATCATTACTTGTTGTGTTTTTCAATTTATACAACAGCTTAGTGTGCGAAACTCTATCGAATGCCTTTGATAGATCTAAAAACACAACGTCCGTTTGACCACCTTTGTCTACAACAGAGGGAAAGTCATGAACTATGTGTACAAGTTGCGTAACTGTCGAGTAACCCGCCTAAAGCCGTGCTGCTCTTTCACCAAGAAATCACTTTCTTCCAAAACGCTAATTATGTGCTTGAAGACAATATGTTCCACAACTTTGCTACTAGTACCTAGCAGTGATACCGGCCTATAGTTAGTAACGTTTGATTTATCACCGCTTTTAAATATTGGTACCACGTTGGCTACCTTCCAGTCAGACGGGATTTCACCCGATCTTAAGCTGGATTGGTAAATAACACGAAGAAACTTTGAACACCTGTCTCCATACCGCTGTAAAAAGGCATTTGGTATCCCGTCTGGACCACACGCCTTCTTCGTGTCCAGCCGGAGGAGCCTATCTAAGACACCTTCTGTGAACACTTCGACATCGCTCAGACCAAAGCAGGTAGAAGAGAAGGTTGTTCTGTACAGTCGTCGTTGGTGTACACAGAGGCAAACCACCCGTTGAGTTCATCCGCGATTCTCGCGCCGTCGACAACTGTCACCCCATTGGGTTTAATCTCTATAATCTTATTGTCCTTTTTAACCAGATGACGCCAGAACCGTCTTTAAGAAAGTTGTGCATAGTAACATTAAAGAAATGGAAACGAGAACGGCGTAGTAGTGAACGCAATTTTTGACGCAGTACCGGGAGTGAGCCTTTGTGCCCTGGATGGAACCTTTCTATCCCATTTATTTTACGTTTCAACTGTAAAATCTCACGCGTTACCCAAGGATTGCGCTTCTTCCACTTCACTGTGCGCAAAGGCACAAAGTTTTCGATGCACTCCAAGACCAAATTCTTAAAGAAAAGCCACCTTTTGTCAACAGAGACTACGGTATCCTCACAAAGCACAACAAATCGGTCAAAAGATTCTTCCAGCATGTCCACAACATCAGTATCACTTGCCCTGCTGAAATCACGATATTTGTTGGTCTCAATATTTGTCCCCCAGTTAACTGACATGTTCAATGTACAAACAAATGTACAAACAACTGCATCGTGGACAGATATTCCGTCTGCGATCGGCACATCAATTAGCGTATTTGCTGCAGCGTGAGATAAGGTCAATCAACGACTCGCCATCATATAACTGTATAACTGTATATAACGATATAAAACTGAAAAACTCACGATCGAGACACCAACTGTGCTGCGCCCAAATCATTATCAAAGGGATGCACCGCCATACATGAAAGACCAACCGGAGCAACCCACGTTTACACTCGAGGAACGGCATTGCAAATGCACTGTTAGTGGTCCAAGTGTGTAACGACCATCACAGGAAGCCGCTTTAAAAACGGTCTTCACACCCGCTTTCTAGGAACAATGCATTGCTGTAATTCAATGCAATCAATGCACTTGTGTGTAGGAACTTTTTGGAGCATCCGGTGACACAATAGAAATTAACGCATTGACTGTCTTGACGGGTGATAGGTGGTTGTAATGATGTGACTGTAATCATATTAAAGCATTGAAGCCGTTGTGATTTCCGGCCGTTAATTATTCCGGAAGCGGAAAGCCACGTATTAAGCTGGTTTAGTAGTAGTGAGTCTATCCATTGTTAATTCATTCAATAATGTGTTGAATGCGGAGGAAATCGGTCAAAAACGATGTAACGCAGCCAGTGGTTGCTAGCTGTTCCTTGAACAAGATTCAGCCGTTCACGGATGACGCATGGCTCCATACAAGGAACCCCACTGCTATCAGGACCACTCTGCGGAGCTTATTGATAGACCTCGGTCTTCGCCTCGCCGGCCATATCTCACGTTCCATGGCACGGTGAGAGGAATGTGGGGCCCAAGCTGGATAAGCAGGTGGTGATCAGATAAAGACCGACGACCCCACATGCAGGTTACGGCCAAGACGGCTTCAACTGGTTCGCTTTCTGGTGGAGATATGTAACGTAGCTGTCGTTACTAGATGTTTATATAACACACTTTTGCCGTTGTAGGCTGGCTTCAGACTGCTCAGCTCCTCTTTCGTCGTTTTGTTCTTCACCATTCCTCTTCCACGAGGCGGCTGTATGACTCCCATTCTCTGTACAAGTTGAACTTCTGCGCAGGAGAGGGGAAAATGGACGGAGAAATCACGGGGGCAGCGTTCGTCCACTCACCTGCCGGCAAGGAGTAACTAACGTGCTCAATGTTGTGCTTGGGGTTACTTCGTTGCTTCCTTCCCACGTGAACCGACCCACGTGGGATCTCCGCGTCCATTTTGTTGTGCTGGAGGGAGGCCAATCATATGCCGCGTTAGGTTATGTCAAGGGGATGAAACTCGCGAGTTCACTTGCGGACTAAAGTGAGGCGCTGCGAGCCTTTCGCGTCATCAAACGTCATGAAACGTCAAAATTTTTATGTCGAAGCGCGAGTTCTCTACCGAGAGCATCGCATTGGCTCCTGCGGCCGCTCCCCTGGTATGCGAGCGCTCATTGGTCGGTTTGAAATCTTAACATTTTCGTGACGCGCGTAAACCGGCACCGCCGTGTCTGGGGTTCCGGAGAAGCTCCAGAAGCTCGCCGTAAAGTTTCGAAATGTGGCGCAGCGGGGACGCACGCAAAGCATCTTTGCCGGTACCGCTTTGGATGGTTTTTAGTGCCCGTCGATACCGACTCTGCAAAACTCAAATCCTCTTGGATACTTCTGCAAGTAAATTCAGTGATAGATAAGTGGAAGGCAGGTCTGCTTCGCTTGCTTGGCGCAACAACGATTCAAGAAGGATCAATACTATGTTTTTCCACTCGATGGCAGGTAAGTCAGTTCCTATTCCATTCTGCCGCTTAGCGTAGCATAGCACAGCACCGCACCTGTGGCGTATACGCAACATTTCGGCCGGTAGAATTTTTAGTTTTCACGTTTTCTGATCCTTGTTCTGGTCTTTCTTGCTCAGGTGTCAACTAGGTACTGCTCAACTCATATCTGCTTCAGAAAAGCATCTGCATGGACGAAATAGAATGGATATGCCACTCTGAGTGGTTGGAACATCATCTTTCGGCTTAGCAGTTGCACAGGTTCCTTTGTGACGGGTCAGCCTTGACATGTGACACTACACAAGGAGCAAAGGGATATGGACATGTTTTCTGTCATGCTGGATTTGTGAATGTGCGTGCCTGTGCAGTAAACTTTCTGATCTACTGTGAAATCTTCCACGTGAGACTTATCAGCTAACAGTGAATGCGAAGTTGCTTTGGCATGCTACTCGAACTTCAGAAACAGTGTTCATGTGAAGTTTGTGTTTGGCGCAGATACAGAAGACTGCATATGTGTGATTTGGAAATACCAATCTCGAAAAATAAAGCACCTTGTGCAACAGAAAGAGCCAACGCTTCCGCGTTTTATTTATTTCACTGGATGCGAACGAAAATCCAGAACCACCAAAGCGGGGGAGAGAACAGAGGGGAAAGGGAAAAAGAACGCCTCGGCAGCGTCGCTTTACCTCACCCGTCACCCAGGGAGACAAAATAAAACAAAGCAAAAAACTACTCTACCGAGGCCCAACGATTGGCATGACGTCAGATGCCACGTGAGTTATTCCTAGCAATAGAAATATACTACACGTTCATTCCCCTGGTTATGTCAGGCTGAGGAAAAGAGCAGAACTGAGGAGCTGCGTGGAAGCATGGCCTGCTTGCACTGCGTATTCTCACCACGTGTGAGTGCCAACATAAGACACTGAACAATGTGTTGCAAATAAAACAACAGCAAAAGAGCCCCGCACTCTGTCGCTAGAATATCGGGGTACCCCCGAGTGCATCACGTGATATGACGCACTCGTATTCTGCTGTGTAGAATAGGGCCATAATTGCTCCTCGTGCTGGTAACATCCTACACTCATGTCTGTCATGTTTTAATACGTTAGCATTTGCAGCCCCATTTCGAAGAGAAGTCGGCGCTGTAGCGGGGTGACTAAAGTGTCCGTCTACAGGGCTGCACATGACGGAGAATAAGGAGTCAGGATGCGCTCCGCAAGCTGATTCGCTGTTCTCCGTCATGGGGAAGCACGGAGCGACTGCAGCTCGGTGCGTGTAGTGCGTGAGCCATGGTCAGTTCAGCCACGAGGGGGATGGGATAATTCTATTGTTGGGGAAAGCTCACGTGACCCAGAGCGTCGGGCCAATCGTTGGACGACAGTTGAGTAGCCTTTTGCTTTTCTTTTCTTTTTTTTTTCTCCTTCGGTTATGTGTGACGCTATCGAGGCTTTCCCTTTCTCATCTGTTCTCTCCCTCCCCCCACTTTGGCGGTTCTGGGAGGTTGTCGATTTTCGTTCGCGTCGAGTGAAATCAATGACGAAACGCGGAAGAGTAGGCTATTTCTGTTACGCAAAGTGCTTTATTTTTCGGGATAGGTATTTCCAAATCACAAATATGCGGTCTGCTATAGCTGCACCAAATGCGGTCTGCTATAGGCACGAAACATGAACGATGCATGAACAGTGTTTCTGAAGTTCGAGTGACATGCGGAAGCAACTTTGCATTCACTGATAGCTGATATGGAAGACTTCCCAGTAGAACAACAGTCTATGGACTGCACAGGCACACACGTTCACAGATCCCAGATTGAGAACGTGTCAATATCCCTTTGCAGCTTGTGCAAGCCTCTGGTAGCCACGTCACAGAGGAACTTGTGCAGCCCTTATGCCGAAACATGAAAGTGCTCCAACCACTCAGAGTGGATCATCCATGCAGATACTTTTCCGAAGTAGATACGAGTTGAGTGCTTATACCGGAGCAAGAAAGATCAGAATAGGAACCAGAACCGTGAAACCAAAAATTATACTTAATGAACAACAACATATATATTGTGATGATGAAGTGGGGAGGTTTTCCACTCTAGGAGTGGAACGCTACCCCATAGCTAGGGGTCTAATATGAGTGGTGACAATGATCAGTGATGACGATGAGAGATGACGGGAATGATCGAAGTGGCGATGACGATGCTGGACGTGATCGTGGTGGTGGGAGTGTCCGAGGGCGCTGCTGGGGTCATAGGGAGTCCTTTAGGCCTGTCGCCTCAGAGAAGTCAACCACGTGACGTAAGGCCGCCCTGGAGTCGGCCGCGGTGTCCCAAGGGCCGAGGATGGTCGACAAGTTGAAGGGGCGGCAGCCAAGGGTGGCAAGCTGCGACTGCAGTGTACGCCTCTTGTTGACATAGGTCCGGCAGCGGAGGAGTATGTGCTCAACGTTGGCAAGTACGCCACACTGGTTGCACATAGGGCTACCCTCACAGCCTAGCTGGTATCGATAGGACGGAGTGAAGGCCACATTCAGACGTAGCCTGTGGATGAGTGACTTCAGAGGACGAGGAAGCTTTGCAGGCAGTCGGTATGACAGCGTTGGGTCTACATTCCCCAAAGAGGACATAGGTGGAATGTCGTGTTGCCACTGTAGGGTAGACCAGGAATCGGACAAATGCCTGAGGAGGGATCTTCTGTCTCCTCTCGAGAGTATAATGGGCATGGAAGGTCGTTGTTGGTGTGCAGCGGCAGCGGAGCGTCGGCCTCGTGGTTCCCAGTTATTCCGCAATGCCCTGGAACCCACTGAAAGGCAACGTAGTGGGAGCGATCTTGAAGGGACTTCAGGGCGCACAGGATGTCTATCAACACTGAGGCAAGGGAACCGCGGATGCCCATGTTTTTAATGCACAGGAGAGCTGCACTACTTAATGAAATGCTGCATGTATGCCACAGGTGTTGTGCTATGCTATGCTAAGCGGCCGAATACTATAGGAACTGAATTACCTGCCATCGAGTGGGTAGCGGAAAAACGTAGTGTTGATACTTCTTGAATCGTTGTTGCACCAAGCAAGCGAAGCAGACCTGCCTTCCAGTTATCTATCACGCAATTGACTTGGTATCCAAGAGGCCCCGAATTTTTCAGAGTCAATATCGACAACATATTAAGGCAAGGACACTAAAAACCATCCAAAGTGGTACCGGCACAGATGCTTTGCTTGCGTCCCTAGCTGCTGCACCCACAATGTTCCGAAACTTAACGCCGCGCTGCTCCGGCGCCGCCGACAGCTTGAGCGCGCGATGGAAGCTTTGTAATTTCGAAATCGACCAATCAGCACCCGCATACCGAGGGAGCGGCCTCAGGACCCAATGGGATGGTGAGGGTTGAGAATCGCATAATCGACGCAAGATCGACGCAAAAAATCGGACGTTTCATGACGTTTGACGACGCGCAAAGCTTGCAGCGCCTATCCTTAGTCCGCAGAGAAACTCGCGAGTTTCATCCCCTTGGTTGCGCCTAGTCACTGGAAATGTTGAGACGTGTTTAGCAAGAGGATGAAACTTGCGAGTTCAACGACACACCGTACAATTCTTAATACCGAGCCAATCTCATGAGTGCGTACCCTTTGATCATGAGCATCTTGCTTCCCTGCTTGCAGAGCGGAAAGCGCTTGTGTGGCACGTCGCCCTGTCTTTGGCACGTAATCCAGCTGTCAAAATCAGACGGTGCACGAACGTGTTCTTCACTCTCGAATCGCTCCAACTCACGAATCATTCTAGTTCTGGAGTTGATAGACTGTTCGGGGGATAATAGTCGTGTCCAGAACAGCACCGCACGCGTAGAATAACATTGCCGCACGAATAAACCCGCAAACATATTTGTACAATGAAAGATAAAAGTCACTGAAAAGGTTAACCAGCTGTAGGACTCGAACCCACATCTTCTGGATTACCCAGATGACGCACCCTGGAAGTCGATGAGAAGGCGTGTTAGCTTAGCTCAATTGGTAGAGCCCTGGACCGGTAATCCAGAAAATGTGGGTTCGAGTCCTACAGTTGGCTAACTTTTTCAGTGACTATCATCTTTCATCGTTAATTTCTTAGGCAACTTGAGGCCTTGTATGTCATTGTCCCTTCTATGCCTCAGAACATCTGTTCTCCATATGTGTACAAACTGTTCTGTCCATTGACACCACCGAAGCACGAAACACAAGAGGACACCGTGCCGGCCAAGACGTGTTATTTTGAAACTATGCTGAAAGGACCGCTGGGACGCTGCACGCACATGCCCGCGTACGAAATGCAATTTCAAAACGTTTTCGGTCAATCGGAGTGCGCACACAGTCTCGGCCAGTGAGCTTACAACGTTGTAGATGGGCGCAGTGATACCTAATCTAGAGGCGTATACCCGAGTACCTGAGGATGACTGGTGACGCCATGTCGGCGGTGCGGGAGCAACTCGCCGCAAAGTTTGTGTTTCTGAAGATTTCTCTGGAGCGGTTAGCTCGTCGTGGAAACACCTACTCGCCTTCGCTAGGTCCCAAAAAGGCCCTTACAAAAATGTGAAATGATTTTCTAAAAAAACTCTATTGTATTGACTCTATAGACACGTTAAATGCTCTATAGAGAGTCTATAGAAACTCTAATGAGATCCCGACGTGTTCCTACTGAGTTCTTACGGAATATTGGCCACCGTAATTCTATGGAAACTCCAATGAGCTACTAATGAGAGAGTTTCTATCGCTTTTCTTTAGAATTCCTTTAGAGGCGTGTCGTGTGCTTTCAGCGCTATAAATGTTGCATGCAAGCACATAAAACAGGCATATGAGGAACAAGCTTTTTATTTATATTACATTTGGTTCCATTGAGAGCAACAAGGGGGGGGGGGACTCCTCTTCAGTTGAGTATCTGATGCAAAAGGGTATCTTCCACGTGTCTCTCCTGAAAAGACAAAGGGCATGTACATACATAAAAATGACAATGATTGCAACCTATATTCACAAATATTAGCTCAAGTCTAGACATGACGTTCTAGAAATGACAGACATATACTCTTGGTGCTATAGGAAACTAAAATACAAAAAGTGAGCTGCATACTGCATGCATTTAAAATGGAAACACAAACATGGATACAAAACCTGCAAAAAACAGGGTTATTTTCCTTGGGTACAGCGGTTGATCTAAAACCTATGATGAGAGCATTGATGCAGTGTTTGCAGGTGGATTCTACATCCAAGCAGACTTGCTATTTAGCTAGATGTGAACCACTAGATGTAACCACTAGATGTGAAATGAAAATTCATCAATATTTTCTCATTCAAACTTTTTCGGCAAATCCATGATAGCATAAAGGAGGCAGTCCTTGTTTAAACTAAGACAATTTTTCAGAAATTCTGAAAAATTGGGCTCAGTCGAACACGTACACAAAATGGAGGCACATCCTCCACGTATATCAAATAGTCTTGTGTTGTGATTAAATTTCCCAAAATTTGAAATGACTGCTTGATCGAGCTGATCGCAGTTTGACTCCCAACGGCATTGCTACATATCTGGACCGCAGCCAGCTGTTACACCAATCAGGCGCAAATTTTTGTCGAAGCACTTGGCTCTCAAAAAGAACTGGTAGTGTAGTACCTGCACTTCTTCCACAGTTTTGCCATGCTTTCGGTACTGTAAAAGAAAATTCGCGCCATAAATAATACTCGTGACGTGGTCCAATGAACAAGAATTGCCTCACATTCTGCTGATCTCGGTACAGCTGAAAAAGATCCAATTTGATTTATCAATGTAGTTCAGTAAATCTAATTAATTTAATTTTTAATTAAGTAGCTGTCTGGCAGTTCTATGCTATCTCACACAAAAGATTTGCTTCCACGTCTATACTACCTCACACAAAATATTTGCTTACACCTGCAAAAACTGCATTTGTAGTACCGCATAAAATTAAACACCATTTGTAAGCAGCATCCTGAAGTAGAGCGCTTCTGATGTATGCAGGGTTTTGAAGGTCACAACGGTTTGACCGTAGTCACATTCTCAGTATGTGACCTTAGTGCATGACTACCATGTGCACAGGTAGTCACGAATTCCTGTATGGCACCGAACTTAGTGTGTACCAGTTTCATCAGAAATTTCTTCAACGCAGAAACAGCACAGTATAACTCACGCATATAACATAGCTAAATTACAAAACTGCAATCCCATACCTGACAACTTTTATAATACCTACATGTCGAGAACAGGTTAAGACTCAGTATGTTAATGGGTGTAATGTACCTTTGTCACACGAAATGAAAATTCTTGGTCCTGGACTTTAGGCTGGAGAGCTCCACAATGTGCTCACAATCCTGGCTGCACCTGTGAGGATTCAAAAGCACTACATGTTGCTACAGTTGTATGCTGCATCCACAACACATACAGATTGTGTTCTGCGATGTGTCCAGCTGGCACTTCAACTCCTGGTTTTCCTTTTTCTGCACACACGCCGCACGTCCAGGCAAGAAAACAACAGATCTGTTACATAGAGAAAAACGTGCAAGGTTGCAGAGTTAAAAGGCAGATCTCATTGCACGAGTTTAAAAGCATACGATTAAGGACGAAATTAGGCTGTGATCATTATATGCCGACACCTGCTAATTAATAAACCAGACCTCGTTAAACCCTAAAATTTCACACTCAATTGGCTAGCTGCTGTGCGCCTTAGTGTGCGAATAGTGTCAGAGAGGTTCCTTCGTTGATGTCAACATAGACACACACTCGCACACACCAAAGAAAAGACGCGGCAACTTGTGTCCTCTTCTTTCCGAGCAGGTACTGCTTGCTAGCGTGTTGCGGCACGTCCCAGTTCCCCCAACGTCGACTTCTACGTTGTAAAACTAAGAAGAGTGATTACTTTTATTAGAGCGACCATACTGGCGACGACAAGACACGAAATTCATTCACACATACATGAGCTCACCGAAATTTGGTCCGCAATCGCAGGTTCTTCTTCTCTCCAGCCCGCAACGAGGTCACGGCAGCGCTGGCTTTCGATGCCATCTTGATTTTTTCGATTCTGTGAGAAGACTTGCTCCTACTCCGGGTTCCACTATAGTCCTTACCGGGAAAATATTCCAATGCTGCTTCGCAATCCATCTCATAGAACACATTCTGAGAAACGGCACGCGTGCGAAGAACAGTTTTCTCACGTGCAAACCATGCAAACTGCGAGCCCACCGATCTCACCCACTGATCTCTATGTATAAAGGCTGGATCGCGCATGGGAGAGGGGCTCGTGGGGGAGAGGCGTGCCTTCGGGCCGCCATGTTGGTGGGCCCTAAAGTGCTGTGTGTGCCCATAGAAAACAATGGGAGGCAACAGAGATTGTGAGTATTTATTGCGCTGCTAGCATTGATCGTTATTTGTCATCACACAATTTTGTAAGGTGCCAGTATACTGATGTATCCTAACAGTGTTTCACAGCTGTCCCGCCATTCGATTCTTAATTACGTTATGTTTTGCATTCCGAAACTAGACCGTCATCGCAGTGCAGCGCTGGGGATTGTACTACAGCACGTTTCCCAGCCAGTATTTCAATAAGAAACGACTTGAGGTTAACAACAACCATGTATATAATATCCCGTACTGCGTTCTGGACAAAAATTGTTCCATAAAGAACGGTCCGGGAAAAGATATACTCGCATGGCAGAAAGAGATCGTTCTGTAGAATCACAGCCGTTGTTTTAGCCGTGCATGCGTTTAGTATGATTTATATCAAGCATCGCCTTAGAAAGAGCCTTTTAGTAAACGACAGCGGTGCTTTGCCTCGCAAATATGGACACACCGAAGCAGCGCAAATAATTACTTCACGCAATTAGATCACACTCGTTAGGAGAGTTAATCAGGTAGTGATGTAAGCTTAATCAATTAAGTTACTTAGAAAGTGGTAACACCTCCTTGAGACGCAGGACTTATCTCTTTTTGAACTAAGTACAGCCGTTCTATGTTTGTTTCCTTCTTCCTTTATTTGTTCTGATTATTTGCAGGCGCGGTTGTGCCAAACTGAATGTCCTTCTCCAGCACTCACATGCTTTTGTTGAATACAACTGCAGCGTGAGAAAAGCTGCTTGGGGACGGGGTCCTGCTATCCAGTGCTGACTTTGTCATGCTTGTTATGTGGAGCATGTTCCAAAAAATGCAGCTCCACATATGGTCTTCAAGTTGCAACAGGACTATTTGGAGCTTGAAACAGTTGTGATTTTGTCATTTTGGCCCTCGTGTACCCAGTCTGTGAAACGCGAACAAAAAAGTCTAACACGATATGCTTTTGTAATGAAGATCACTGATGATGAGTAAAGAGAATATACGAGTTCAAGTTTATTCAATATTTTATATCATTCATTATATTATTCAACATTTTATGTCAAGTTTATACAACATCAAGTTTATTCAAGTTCAAGATTTATTTCTTGCACTTATGCGTTTCAGGATGCAATGAACGTGCAGGCAGGTCGCAAAAGACTACATTTATTGTTTTGTGACCTTGCTACAATGGCAATATATATTTTAGGAATGACAATGGTCAGGTACGCTCTCTAAATTTGTAGCACTCAATTTTAGGTTGGAATGAGCAATGAATAGCAACTTCCCTCCTGATATTTTCTCATATATGCTAAATTTTAAATTTAATGTGATCGAATATGTGATAATATAATAATAATATATAAGAATATAATATCTGATAAATGAATGTGATCAACAGTAGATGTAAACAACATGAGTAGCCAGAGAAGTGCATTCACAATAAATAATTTTCTTCTTATAGCATCTATGTGCATGCGTATTAACTGAAACAATTATCACAGTTCCCTGACAAGTTTTAATTTCTGAGAGTGTACTGTAGAGGCTGCTTAGATCTACAACAGTTCATACAAGGTATTATATACTGTGAATGCCTTTAAAGATCCCATGTGACACATATGCCTTTACTTTCTGGAGGTGCTGTGGTAGTCTAAGTTTGTGGGCATTACGCAGGTTATGCACCCATGTCTTGAGTATGTCGAGGCAGCTGTGAAGTAACCTGCATTGATGATGATTATTCCAATTTTTATGGTGCATCAACAACAAAGGAAATAATACATCAGAACATTGGTTTGGGTGCAACCAGTTAAAAATGAATATGTTGTTTAATAAATGCATTGGACAAATGTTAAAACATCAGTTTAAAACATGGTTTACAATCCCTGTATCTTCTAAAAATTAAAAAGATTAAAAACTATTCTAAAAAGAATATGGGGAACTCTTCTAAAAAGAATTATAATCTCTAATTGTTATATTGCTGGGTGAAGGAGCCTAAAGTCTAAGGTGTGTTTCTGATGCGAGCATGTAAGAAAATATGTAAAACTGAGAGAGGCTAACCGCAGTGCGTGCACTGAGGTTGTTCCTTCCTGTAAAGTAGAAACCAGTGGATGAGGAACGTGATACTTACCTGTACACCCAGCCGTATCACACTGCACAGATTATTCACTGGGTAGCCCTCATGACGAAACCTGTATTGAGAGACCACTTTTGCCTTAAAAACTGCTACAAATAGCACGACACGCTACAGATTATTACTATCGTAACAAGCTGACGATACAGCTCAGACACAAAGGCGTTATTCAAGTCGCGCCACACCACCGTTACGTAGGATTCTTTGTCACAAATCAAACCAAGGCACAAAACAATACAAATACATGAAAAAAGGTGACAATCTTGGTCTCATTATGACGTAATACCGAACTTGTGCGCGAAGGTAATTCAAAGAAATGAATGTGGAACTTGCTTCCGCAGAGAACACCGTGTACCATGCTGGCAATGCATGCAGAAAAGCGCTCGAGTGCTTGCACATATATTGATGACAACACTACCTGTGTAGTGTAACATGTTCTTTCAAGCATATCATGCACTCAAACTGTATTTGCCGCCGGGTAAAATGCAAGTGTGCTCGATTGAACGTCGGAAGAGCGATCAAGCAACCTGCATCCAGTGCTCGTTTTGGGCAAAAAAAACACTTCATAATGGTCAACTAAATATACAGAATGGACGCCTATTTATTCCTTGATGAAGAGTGACTCACCTGTATAAATTTAGGCCCTGTAACCTTGCCAGTACGGTTGGTACGACCGTAATTGCAAGAAATTGCCATGATCGCTGCGGCGACTGTTGTGGGTACAGTAAGATGGCGGCCGGTTTCTTCACGCTCGCGCCCCCAATCCGCGATCCAGCCTTTTACAATCGAGATCAGTAATCTCACCAAACACCAAAACAAAGATGGCGCCGGAGAGGACTGATTCAGCCTCGCATATGCAGCCGTCCGATCAGGACGGCTTTCGTATCCCCATGCGTATCCCTCAAAAATAATTATAATATAGTAAAAAATATTTATATTTTCAGTTCCGATAAAAAGTCTTTTAGTACTTTTTAGTTTAGAATTAACTGTTTGAAAACTATTTTTGATTTTATTATCGCAGTTCATTGCAGTGCATTGTCATGCACAACAAAAGAGACTTCCTTTCCCCCTTTCTTTTCCCTAAGCAGTGCACATTGACCTTGTCTTTCAACATTTGACTGTGTCAATGACGCTTGCTAATCGCAGGCATGATGTGCATCCCATTCTGACAGTATATAAAGAACTGCCCAGTAAGTGTTGCCTTGTGGACGGCACATTTGGCTACATGACTCCAATTGTTTATTGCTCAAAATTATGACGACAGAGAAAGAAAAAAAAAGAGAAAGAACAGGAGCTCACAAAAACATAAGTTCTCAGATTTTATCTCTCTCTGTGTTTATGGAAATTTTTCTCGGTAGAAAAGTTAGTTTTCACGTGCGTATATCTATTCATGGGATCGCAAAGAAATAGCGTAATCGACAAGTATGGAGTCAGACTATGTACAAGCGACGGAGCGCGTGACCTTTGCATTTCAATTGGAAGTCAATAGATAATCTTTTGATATTCCTCATTAGAAATACAATTGGGAAAATCATATGAAATTATTTTGACGCTCTATGGAGGAAACTCATTAGGACCTGATTTTTGATTGAGTTTCTATAGACTCAATAAAAATACATTTGGCTCTCTATAGGTACTCATTTGGCATTTGTGTAAGGGGGACCCCTTCAAACTCAAGTATGATAAATTGATTAGAAATGAAAAATGCTACAGGTACGACCCGACATTATCCCAAGTCAAGGAATTGCAAAGATAGCACTACTCGACTAGGTCCAGGGAACGCACGAAGTTATCATTTCTAGTCTCTAAAGTCAGGAGTGTTATCCCAAAGCGAGATAGCTTGTGTCATGAAATCACGTCATCTCAAAGCAATATCTTTGCTTTGTGCGAAACGTGGTTAACCCCTGATGTAACGGACAATGAACTCCTTTCGAATGTTCCCGGCTTTGTATTCTACAGAAATGATCGCATTTCCCGGCGAGGAGGGGGTGTCCTTCTGGCAGTTAGAGACTGTTTATAGTCTCACATTGTGAACATTTCACTTGATCTTGAACTTCTGTGGGTTTGCGTTCAGGGCCGCTTTTCACGTTTATTAATTGGTCTTTGCGATCGGCCACCAAAGTTTGGAAATGTTTGCTCCTTCTTGCACATTGCTCTAGACGTGGTCACCCAGCGATACTCCAAGATTGTGCTGGTTGGTGACTTTAACTACCCGGGTATCGACTGGTCCTCTCTGCACTCTTCTTGTCGCGAAGAGCGTGGCATCCTCGATTTATGCTCCACTTTTTGTTTAAGCCTGGCTGTACAATCTCCAACAAGAATAGCCACAACAAGTTAATTCTCTGGATCTCATTCTGACGACTGACCCTGAACTTTTCGATGCCGTATTTACGTCAGCGTGTCCTGTTAGTGACCATCTTACTGTTTGTGCAGAAATGCAGTCTGAACATCCACCACCTAAAAAAAAAAGTAACGTCATCAAGTTGTACAACAAAGCAAACTTTGACGTCATTAACGTTACATTGGCCTCGTGTTTAACGGAATTCCCTGAACGGTCTATGCACCGAACAGCGGAGTAAAGCCTGTCAGTTTTCAAGGCGCTTCTGAATGCCCTGGTGACTGCTCATGTACCATCGATCACTATATCACACAATCCATCAGCATCGTGGTTCAGCCTATCAATTAGACGGTTAATTAAAGAAGCGTCTTTTCCGCAGAATTCGTTATGACCCGAACCCTGATCGCTAGCCGCATACCGCGCATGTGCAAAGCTATGATCCTTCGCGATTAAGAAACCAAAAAGGGACTTTTAGACGGACACCCTACCCAGAATGACGACACAAAATCCACGGAAGTTTTGGAACGTATTCGATCCAGCTACCACTCAAAAATTCAGTTAAGCGGTGACGACGGCAACAGCCTTCCCGAGAATGCCATCTGTGAAACCTTTAACGAAAGTTTCGCAACTGTGCCTTCGAGTAATATCAGTGAAAATCGTCCCGTTCAAGGAATTATCATACCGCCAATGAACGAAATCCCAATCCCATCAAACGGGATCGCTATGATGATTGACGGTCTCAGAATATCTTCGGCTTCTGTATTTGACGGTATAACCCCCAAAAAACTCAAAAGTACAAAATAGATATCTACCGAGTTTCTGGCAGTTATCTTTTCGGAATCTCTCTTACCCGGCATCATCCCTCTGGACTCGCGCTTGGGGAGAATTGTCCTGATTTTTAAAGGAGGGGACCGTGGTGTACCATTGAACTACAGACCCATTGCTTTGACTGGTGTTCGTTCCAAAATTCTTGAACACAAAATCTGTTCTAATCTTTCTTCATTCTTGGAAGGCCATTCTTTCTTTTATCAGCACCAACATGGCTTCCGTAAGAAATACTCTTGTGAGACTCAACTTGCCAGCTTCGCTCATGATCTAGAAACTGTCCTGGATAACGGGGTGGCGATAGACCTCGACCTCAAAAAGGCGTTCGATAGAGTATCTCACAGGGGTCTTCTTCATAAATTATCTGGTTTAAACCTTCTCCCATCTCTCTTAACTTGGGTCGAGCAGTTCCTATCCCACCATAAACAAGCCACGATATAGTTAACGGTACCTCATAATCCTTCTGTTCTGTCACGTTGGGCGCCCCCCAGGTCACCGTTCTCAGCCCGTTATTATTTCTCATATACATTAACGACCTGCTCACCAACATTACCTCAAAAGTTCGGCTTTTCGCAGATGACTGTGTGGTGTATCCAGCAATATCGAGTACATCAAATCAAATCATATTACAACGCGGTCGTAACTTAATTGGTGAATGGTTGAGAGTTTGGCAGATGGAACTCAGATTGCCGAAGTGCGTACTTGTTCGTTTCAGGCGTTCCTCACAACCTGTAACTTGTACCTACCCTATCTCCAATCATTTTCTCTTCCCTTCCGCATCATGCAAGTGCCTGGGCCTTACCTTTTCATCTAACCTTTCATGGAAGGACCATATCTTAGCCATCTGTAAGAGGGACGATTGCTCACTTGCTTTCCTTCGACGTAACGTAAGACAAGCGCCCACAAATGTTAAAATAATCGCATATAACATTCACGTCCGACCTCATTTGGAGTACGCAGCCTCGATATGGGATACCCATCAGTCGTATTTGGAAACACTTGTTGAGTCAGTCCAGAACCGGTGCGTCCGTTTCATCTTATCGGACTATTCGATTCAATCAAGTGCGTCCTTAACGAAACTTAATTTAGGTCTTCCCACTTGGACATTAAGGAGGAAGTACCTTCGGATATGCCTATTTCATAAGTTCTTCTACGCTACATCCCTGAGTCAGCTATACATCATTCGGGCTCGGTATATTTCTCACCGCACCGATGACAGTCAGAAAGTATCACGTACTATTTCTCGTACCGAGTCCTTTAGACACTCTTTCACACCTCACGCCGAAACCGAGTCGAACTCACTCCCACAGAACATTGTTGACATCGCAGATCCCCTAACCTTCCGCAGGCATTTACTTTCCCATTTGTTTCATTAATAACTTTGTTGTCACATAGGTTGCTTTGCCAGTCTACTGTGGCCAGTGTATTAGCGTTATTACTTTGAATTACTATTGTTATTATTCTCGTTGTTCTCCTTCTAAACTAATAGTGTGCAGGGGCCGTTCTTAGGTTTTGCTGTATCGTTTACCCATGTAATGACCCCTAGTGGTCCCTTGGGTTTTGGAATAATAAATAAATATGATGTGCTCCATTAGTTTACAGAAGACCCTAAAAAGTTTAGCTGGTTAGTAGATAGAAGGAGCATAGTTGTCTGTCGCGGAATCGGGCACTTTTGTCCTTTTTTGGCGGCATTTCTCTCATGTTCTAACGGCACCCGGGGAGCCGGACCGGCGCAGCCAGAGCCAAAGTGGCTAAAATTGTCGCCTACACATGGGTCCGTTTGCTCGGAGAACGGTTGTGTACAATAGAAGTATTATACGCAGTCTTGATGTGACAAGCGCTTACGCAGGCACGTAGACGGGGTAAATTGGTACCAGCCGTTACTGACGGCTTATGCCGTCGCCACCTGTTACAGGGTTTTGATGAGCCTCTACCTGTGTGACAAGAGATTGCGGAAGTCTCATAGCTGTATGATAAACACATGTAGCCGCTTCCTTTTGGACACCCGCAACTAGTTAAGAGCCAATGTCTGCGGTGGATCCTAGGGGTTTCCTCCTCCTCCGTTGTTTACCAGTTGTGCCCCTCCACTTCTGTGATCAATTAAAGTGCATTGTAGCGAGTGCGTGTCAGGCGCCAGAGGTATGCTACGTCGGCGACTGACAAAGACGTCAAAGCCACGCGACACTGAATAAAACTCTTGAGGACCCCTGTTTCGGGGCAGTCGGTAAACATGTGACCAGAAGTAGGACGTCTCAGCACCAGCCCCCCCCCCCCCCCAAATTCAGTTTTCAAAACATTTACTCCCTCTGCGATGGTTCGTCAATATCGTTTGGTGAAGTGAAGTGTGTGTTGTGATCATCGATTCGGACTTTGTCTGCCAGCCACACCAGGAGGACCATCTGAAGACTGCCATCATCAATCGCCAATCAGCTAAGACTCTGATTCCATTTCCCTCCTTATACGTACCAGGACTCTAACCGACCTGTGATTTCGATATGACCGTTGTCTGTTTTTCCCTTTGAAGAAATGTTATCATGCTGTTGATAGTGTTCTCTTAATTCTAGTTAGAAATTGTTGCGTTAATTAAATTGTTGTTGTTAACTTTACTAGCATCTCTCCTTTGTCTCATTGTGTGGCGCATGGGGACGTGTGTCGATTGACATAGGGCAGCCCGACCACTCTTCTTCATTTATTTGTCCGGAACGGTGTTGCTAAGTATCCGCTGTGCGGCCGGAAAACTTTCGCCGGTGAATTCGTCTCACTTTTATCCAGAGGTTAAGGACGGAAGATATTTCACCTGTCACGATCGCGAGTAGGTCCCAGTAGTATAGCATCCCGGGAACGCACCAGGTTTCCGTGACATTCTCACTTCTTCTGAAGTGTCAGGCACGAAAATGGGAAGACGGCGTGGTGCCGCTGGTGATGGCAAAAGCGGTGATGACAAAGGCGGTGATGACAAAGTGGCCGTCCAGATGAGGTCCCCATTTGGCCAAGACAGATGTTGAATAAAGGTACGGATCAGCTGGCATGATGCCAAAGGCAAGATAGACGTTTATTAATGCTTTAGGTTGGTATAGGGCCGAATTAAAGAGTTCATTAAATTGTGATGCGTCGACGCTGGCCGATGAACTCTCGTGGCCTCTCTCGCGCCCATCACTTTTGTGGATGGGCAATGCCACGATGAAGACGATGATTGGACGGCGGCGGTGATGACGATGCTGCTGCTGCTCACAGAAGACAGCAATTAGCTAGAGGCCTATGTCCTCGACTCAGACACATAGAAAGCACCTTTCACACAGATTAACGCGTCTTCGTTCCTGCACTTTCATCTTCAAATGTTCATCGCTGTTGAGTGGTCTGTCGTTCTTGTAATACAGATTGTAACCGAAATGCAGGTGCATAAGGGATGCTCTGAGAGAAAAGTGTTTGGTTTTAGCACTCTTAACGTTTCTGAAAGCGAAAACAAAATTCACAGTCACTATTCTTCTGAAATGAGCAATTCCAGAATGAAAGCAAAAATATATCTCGCCATATCATTGTATCCAACTGAGACCTGGCATTTCAATTGCATAATGGCAGTTGAAGATGATGATGATGATTCAATTTTAATTGCGCATAAGCAACTCAGGTCACAGTGCGCCAAAACCATGGTAAAACTGTGACTAGTTAAAAATCAGACGATTATACTAAAATGATATACTTGGTAGGTTGGTAAATTGAACAAAAACATGATACGATAAAAATAAGATATTGAAGGAAAGGCAGAAACAATTGTTGGCATTGTGTGGCTGGTGTCGAGTTTTCCACGCTTGGTGGTCAATAATAATGTACGCTGGATATGCTATAGCATCAAGAGTACAGAGATTGATTGATTGATTGATTGATTTTATTTAAAGTGCCCACAAACAGCCGTGGCCTTTAGTGTGGTGCACGAAACACAATACATACTCTATATACAACAGGGAACTACAGATGCATAATGCTGGCTAATTAAAGATTCCGAGATAACTAAATTAAGAGAAAGATATACTATCGAAATGTCGCACGATCAGAACCATAGTCATTATACACTTTCAATAACCGAGACAAAGGAGAAGCAACGTTTGAATGACTAATGTAGAACAAATTTCGTGCCCTTGTCCTTGTTGTACACAGAAAATTAACGGATGATAACAACATGGGACAGTCGATTTCACCGTTAATTAGTTTTTCCAAAAATCGCAAATCAATACATCGTCTTCGACACGACAATAACGGAAGTCCTATATAATCAAGAATGCGCTCATAGTCATAGTATAACCTCCTACCAATATATCTGTCATAAACAGTAGTGACCAGCTTACGTTGTACACGTTCAATTTGGTCTGACTGCGTTTTAGTCAAACGGTTCCAAACAATACTGCAATGTTCGAGTCTGCTCCTGACATGGCTCATATACAGCACTAACAAGCACCGAGGGTCAGTAAAGCCACGAGTAAATCGCGTTATAACACCCAGAGACCTGACAGCATTGTTCACAATGGTGTTCACATGTGGACCGAAGGAAAGGGCGCTGTCCACTATGACGCCAAGGTCACGAACAGAGGGCACACGCTCGATATCAATGTTTTCGACAACATAAGAAAAAATGCGTGGGCTTTCTCTTTTTGCTTATCGTCAACACCTTCGTCTTTGCCCAGGGTTAAGTAACAAAAAATTATTTTCGCACCAGTTATTTACTGAATCAACATCCCGTTGGAGTAGCTCACAGTCGTCCACTGTGGAAATAACCCGATACAGTTTAACATTGTCAGCATACTGTAGCACCTGCGAGTGTTGAACGACCAAGGACAAATCATTCACAAATATTAAGAAGAATAAAGGGCCGAGATTAGAGCCCTGCGGAACCCCAGAAAGTGACTTGTATTCCGATGACAAACAATTGCCTAAGCGAACAAAATTAGTGCGATTCGTTAAATAATCATTTATCCATTTGCAATAGCCGTCTGTAACTCCAGTGCGAGATAATTTCTGAAGGAGACGCACATGAGACACGCGGTCAAAGCCTTTTGACATATCGCAGTACAAAACGTCGACCTGACCACCATTGACAACTGCAGGTGAGGAATAATTTAAAAAAGAACACAGATTTGTGTCCACAGACCTTCCACGCATAAAACCATGCTGCGTTTCCACTATTCTTCTACTAAAGTACGCATAAAATCGTTCGTGCATGACAATCTCAAAAACTTTTGAAAAGTTACATAATAATGAGATAGGCCGGTAATTGTTGACAACAGTAGGGTCACCACTTTTAAGCACTGGTACAATGACGGACTGCTTCCAGACAGCAGGAAACACACCTGTTCTAAGTGACAGGTTAAATATATGCAACAGAACTGGACCAAGGATATAGGCACAACCCTTCACAAGAAAGCTAGGTATGCCATCAATACCACAAGTAATCTTAGATTTCAATTTTTTTAGCGCCACTAGTACCTCGTCAACAACAATATCGCTGCGCGACATGCTATCAGATACGACGATATCACAATTTCCAGAGCAGGCTCCAGATCTTTCTTTGATGAAGGAAGCGGCAAAGTGATCAGCAAACAGATTGGAAACAGAAACCGGGTCAGTACACAAGGTACTGCCACACTTTAGAGCGTTGACATTTTTGTGGGTTGATGTGTGGGCCTTAACAAAGGACCAAAAACGCTTAGGTTCCCTATTCAAGGAGCCTTCCACCAATCTAATATGTACATTCTTGTCACGAGCGTATAACCTTTTCACAAATATACACACAATCACAGATATACACACAATATGCTGTGGAGATATGTGAAACCAATATAAACATACTTACATTTCAAACTTCTTTGAAAAAGGCAGTCCAAGTATGTCGGATTTGTCAGACTCGATACAAAGCCAGAAAGCACAGTGTGGAATGACTGTTTCCTCTTTCGAAAGCAGAGGTGCAGCCACCACGAGTCTTCGTCATCTCATGCTTCAGAGCGGCATAGCCTAGTAAGAAGCCGTCAGAAGGATCACACAAAGCTAACTGGGTTGAAGAAGCGGAGGGCTCTGTGGCATGCGTAAGAAAGCATACCCGTTACACAACAACTACGCGAATGATCGGATGCACTTACATGGTTTTCAGTCCGTAGACATGGAACTGAAAAATAAATGTACTAACCTTGTTGAAACTACTCTTCCGTCAGAACCACACAAAAGCACACTTGGTTTCTTTAGATGAAGGTTCAAAGAATTCAACTTCAGCATTTGCAGTACATCATCAGGTCCCGATGTTCCTTTGAGATGCAGCAGACAGAGGCGAGTGACTGCCGTTGCGATTCGTTGCTTCGCAGCAGATCAAGAACAGTACACCCCAATGATCGGTGAAACGTCCACAATATGGCGAATAACTCCCAAAACAACTCAATGACCCGAAAAAAGTAGAATGAGCTGGGAATCACACAAGTTTGCAGTTCGCAAGCAATATGGCAACCGTGATAGCTGAACGGATATGGAACCATATGGAACGCCGTGCACGGATTGAAAAGAACATCGTAGAACCTACTGGGCAGGTGTTATATGTAGGGTTTGTGGTTTTCGGCATTTATTTTCAACCCAATTCGGGGGCTGTTTATCGGCATTTATATGGGGGACTATAAATCGGATTTTTTCGGCATCTATATTCCGCCCAAAAAATAAATGCCCGAATACGGGCATCTATTTATTTCGCATGAAGGAAAGCCTATTTTGCGCGTGAAGTGACAACGAACCGAAAAGAAGTGAATCGATTCATGGCTTCATTACCAATGTCTTTTATTGCCTGTGCCAAACCAGCAAACAAGAAGACTGCCTCTTGTTGTGATAGATGCAAGCGTACATCATCATGCTCGCATCTGTCATAGCGGCTCGCTCCTTGCGATTAATAACACGCAGTTTAGAGAACGCGCGCTCAACATTAGTGCTAGAAACAGGAATAGCCAGTATGCTTGAGGCGCACAGCGATAACAAAGGCCAAACAACAACTTTATTTTCGACCTTGGAGAATGGGGTAACAAAGGCCATGTGCTGGAACGGGTCGTCCAAAACTGAATAGCAGATATATCCACCTGAGGGGAAGGGCATACAGCATATTCGAAAAACTCGCGCTTTATATCATCCATACGAGATTCATCTCGTAGAACAAATAAGAATAAGTCCTCATACAGTGAAGTGCCTCGAAGTGCCTCAGGAACGGAAACAGGGGTCACTCCAACTAGTAACTGGAGGGGAGTAGATAGAGGAATAGAAAAAGCACAAAAATTAACTAGAAGGCTAGGGCAGGGGATGAGCGATCGGCTTTTGAAACTGTTTGGGAGCTCCGTACACTCGTGATCTCTTTTTAACCCGACAACAACATACCATAAAGGTTCTGAATAGTAAATTCACTAAAGGTAGGTGTGTCACTAAGTACGTCTGCTGCCAAAAGGCGGTCACCGACCGCACAAACACACACCGACCGACGCACACAAACGCAAACCGAAACAAGAGCACAGCCCGAAGATAATGCCACGCTTGAGAAATAGTCGACAAAGGGAGATTCCAAGGGGATTTCTCTTTGCCGTTCCAGGAATGGCAGCTGTCAGGATACGAGAAATTCGGAATTTTTCGGAATATTCCGAATCTGAAAAAAATCATTCGGGGGGTGTTTTCCGGCGTTTTTCGGAAAATGCCGAAAACCACGAACCCTAGTTATATGCAGGGTATATTTTTCTTGTGAGACTCTGTAAGAACATATTAACATATATGGATAGGGTATTGCGTCACCACGGGACGCGTTTGAGCCAATTGGGGGTGCTGCCTAGAGCACTGCACGGGCCGACTTTTCCGGGCCCGACCCGGCCCGGGCGCATCGAAAAATGGCCCGGCCCGACCCGGGCCCGGACCTTCATATTTTTATGCGGCCCGGCCCGGCCCGGTGACCCAGTGACTAGAGCCCGGCCCGGCCCGGCGTCTAAGCAAATAGAGCCCGGCCCGGCCCGGCCCGGTGACCCGGCGAGTAGATCCCGGCCTAGTATTTCCAGCCGCGACGTACGCGTTTCTGGCGATTATCAAAGAAATTTATAAGTAAATTTATAAGGAGAGAAGACAAACATACAAGTGATGGCGGTTTAACACCGTAACCGCACGAGACCAAATTAAATCCAGAACGCACGGGGCGTTATCGTTACACTGTCAAGATTTTGCGGAGATAGAGCATGCTGTGAAACTGCTTCTCCCAGTCCCTATCTCTCTCACCAAGCTTTGCCAAAGTGATTGTGAAATATGTGAGGAGTGAGGAGCAATGTAACGTGGCTTGGAGAATGTTCTAGAGCAGTGTTTCCCAAACTTTTGGCGGTGACGGACCCCCGGAAGCGCTGAGAACCAATTCACGGACCCCCCCCCCCCCCACACACACACACACCGTCACAGCCAGTGCATAACCAGCAACCTCGTGAGCTGCTGCGTGCTTTCGATACAGCTTCAGAATTAAACGATTCCGGACTGGTTTCTTCTTGTTTGTATGTGTATGACGCGGACAACCGTGCATTGCAGGACTTTTCTATCAGAAATTAGAAGCTAGCCGTTGAAGCATGCTTGTAGCAATTTTGGAAGTTCTGGGTGTTTGGAAATCGGGCAGCATGTACGAGCGCGTGTTTGTGGGGACTGAAATCCTTACTGAAATGTGAGAGAGGGTCGCGGATCGGCGGACCCCCACGGACACTCTCGCGGACCCCCAGGGGTCCGCGGACCACACTTTGGGAAACACTGTTCTAGAGGGTCGAATCATATGCATAATGCAGTACCCTTTGCTTGTCTTTGCAAAATATGCACAGGAATGACGCAAGCGCATGATGATATGAACTAATGCATCTCCAATGTGTGGAATTAGCTGCGTGGCCCGGCCGGGCCTGACTCTCGGGAACATATTTGTCGGCCCGGGCCCGGCCCGGCCTCGCGGTGGTGGCGTATTTTAACGGCCCGGGCCCGGCAGGGGCCGTGGTGCTGGCGTATTTTGTCGGCCCGGGCTCGGCCCGGCCCGGAGCACACAGCCAATAACAAGCCCAGCCCGGCCCGCGGGCCGGGTCGGGCCCGGGCCGGGTCGGGGGCCCGGGCCCGTGCAGTGCTCTAAGTGCTGCCAGTGGCCCTCATGTCGACGTCATCTTGATGGTGGGCCGAGGTGGATATTCTATATAAACGTATGTTTTCTCTGTTTGACGCTAGGCGTGCTGCCCTCGGATGAAGTTGAATCTTTAAAATTCGGGTTTAGAGAAACCGTGGGGTTTTAATGCATAAATTTTTCGCATGGAGAGTCCTTGTTGGGTGCTTTATCAACTGCAAGTACGAAAGAGCTCCCACAGTTTCTGGTCAAAGTCCCTTTAAGGAAGCCCGTAACAAAATACTCATAGTGAAGCATTTTAAAATATGTTTTCTTGAACCTTTTCAACGTCGACATACGTTTGCTTGTGTAACTGTCAATCTGGGCCATTTCAGCCAAAACCAGCCAGAGGTGACCTGATTCTCTTATATTTCACTGAAAAAAATTGCGTGCATTTTTCTAGGGTGTGCCTGAATGTAAACCTTTTTCGCATCATTTGGTTTTTTTTAACAATGGGGGCGCATCAAACCCAAACCATGCCCAAACATGAAAAAGTGTTGTGTGTTACGAGCTTCCTTCTGACATCTACATACGTCATTTCTGCGCTTTCTTTGTCCGGTGTTAGAAGGAAAGCATGGGTCTGCGTTCCCGAAAGGCATATAGAACAAGAATGAATCTGATGATGTGGCGAGGACTCAAGAACGGAACACGCTTTGGACAAAGTTTACAATGAATTTTCATGGTTTTTGAGGCCTTGGAAATGGCATTCTAAGGCTCCAGTGTATTCAAACACCGGTGAGAACAAAGTGCTTGAAGTAGTATAGATACATATGACTATAGATACATATCTTACAGCTCTTCCATGGCATATAGTTGTTGAGGTGCGTGAACCAATGTGTATGTTCCTGAAGTTATAATCTTACTGCGTTACACATCGACATTAGTGTCTGCTGGTTAATGAAAATGAAGGAACCTCTGCTGACTTAAGTTGTTCATCAGAAAGAAAATAGTTTTTTTTCTTTATAAACGAACAAACAACTGCTTCTTCACAATAGTATGCAGCTTATTTGTAGCAAGGCATTTCTAAAGTGTCTCCAGACTTGTGTTAACTGTACCAGTTTCCTGCATTTATCGGCACATAGGCTGTCAATGAAAAACATTGCTTATGCTGGCCACTGCGGCGGCATGATACACGCAGGAAAGTACAGAGGCAGGTTCCGTTTTCACGATTCTACGGTTCTGAGGCCGGAACGCACACAGAAGGACAAACACAACACATCCACAAGGTGCCGATTTCAGAACAACCAAGACAGCCCTGTAGGAGAATGGCGATGTGCCGTGCCGTGACGGTAAAAGATGTCCGCGACAATGCTGAGAATATGACAGGCGGGAACTTATATGGGGACATCGACACGAATTCAAACTTCGATATTCTCAAATTTGACAGGCAGGCAGCAGAACAAAGCTCTAACCGCAATGTAAACCTAATCCCGATTGCCGACGAAAAGTATAGCAAGCTATTCGCTCAGAGTCGGTACTCTCGAAACAAAGAACCACACCCTGCAGGGGAAATATTTTCAGACGCGGGAGCCAAAAGCCTTTCCTGCTCTTGGGCTGCCGTGCCTGTCGATCAATCAGAGACGATTTATTTTCAATGTTTGAATCTAGTTTTATATCACTAAAGTTGTTTTTTACGGCTTTACATTTACACCGTGTATTTTTTAGATAGTCTTCTTTTTTCTCGTGCAACACGGACGTCTGTTCTTCAGCTCCCTCAAATACAAGCACAGAGCACTATCTGGGACGGGGTATTCTACCCCGTATGGCAGCGACCTAGAATCCCCTTCCCGCTGGCGGAAGGCGGGATACATCGCCGCCCCATCGCAGCCGGTCGCCGATAGCCCGTCGCTCCCAAGAGGGTGATGACGGGAATGCTTCGCAGCGCCAGGACAACTGCCCTCCTGCTGACTGGTCTTCGGAGACAGTTATCGTGGACATGAACGACAGGAACGAGGACAACCTTGATGACAACCCCTTCACCCTGGTGACATATAAGAAGAAGCGCTCGGAAGGTATTCCGGTCGTCTTCACACCCACGTCTCCTGGGGCATCCTTCTGGCGCGCTAATCCAAACGTCGTTGCGCGTGACATCTGCGCCGCTGCCCAGGAGCCTATACGAAAACATCGATAAGGACATTCAATAAGGACGGAAGTATGTGTGTGTTCGTATCATCTGAGGGTGCTGTTGCCAAATTGCTTGGCCTAGTGACTGTCGCGGGTGTGGGTGTGCAAGTGAGCATCGCCAAGTCCTATGTTGAGAACATGGGGAAGATCAGCGACGTCCCTCTGCCTTATGCTGACGAAGAAATTGCTTCCTACCTAGAGGGCTTCGGGGTGGTGTCGGCTCGTCGGCAAGTCCAACGTATCTCCACGCAGGATGGTCAGGATAAGCTCATCCCCCTCAGATCGGTCATTCTTACATTCAAGACCAACGTCAAACTGCCGCACAGTGTGACATTGGGTTTCGCCGACTACGCTGTGCGCGAGTATGTTGGGGATCCCGTCCAGTGCTTCAAGTGCCAGCGGTTTGGCCACATTGTTCGCAACTGCCGGGGTTCAACCACAAGCAAGATATGTGCGGGGCCGCACATGCAGACGGACTCCACTGTGAAGCGACAACCCAAGTGTGCAAACTGCGGGGGCCCTCATGTGGCTTCGGACTCGCGGTGTATCCAAAACATAGCCACTCGGCGCTATCGGGACGCCGTTTTGCCCAAGTCTGGCAGCTCCGACAGAAACCAAGCGGACGCTCGCGTCCCGCCTGCTCGTCCCGTGCCTAAGCCTGCTGAGCCCGCCAAGCCTGCTAAACCGTCTTCGAGGTGCCCACGTGCCCCCCAGGGCGTTACACTTCCTACATGACAATTCCCTCCAATGGTCAGCCGCGGCACAGCGGCGTCTGCCACCGACTCAACACACCCTTTGAAGGCGGACACAGATAATTTGCGGCCGGCTTCTCCAAAAGTTTCCTACGCTGACGCAGCCAGCCATCAACCGCAAAGGTCTCTGCGGCGGCCTGCAGTGTCGAGCGAGCTGAGACGTTCAAGCTCTATGGTTAAGAACCGGGATGACATGCTCAGCGCACTGTTGCCGCTGGTTTTTGTCGCTTTGAAGGCTGTCGTCGCCGCTTTCCCTGGTGCTTCCCAGTTGCCTGAAGTCAGGGCTCTTCTGGCAGCGGACGATCTCTTTTTGCCACACAATGCAGCAAGCGTGTAAATCTGCTGTCATATTGCAGTGGAACGCGCGCGGCCTTCGGAATAAGCTACCCGACTTGAAAGCATTCGTTCTTCGGCATCAGACACCAGTACTTGCTATTTGCGAAGCGTATGTCCCGCAAGACTTTCGACTTAGTGGATATATCACTTACACATTGGACAACACACCTCCGTCTCGAACCATCATCTGCGTAAGAAATGACCTGACCTCGGCACTAATTCACTCCCGACGTGTCCCATTTGACTACATTGAGTGTAAAGTACGCATGGGCCGTACCGTATTGACTGTTGTGAGCCTGTACATTCCCCATTCGGCTACTGTCAGAGCTCGCAGTATTAGGGATATATTTGCCTGTCTCCCAGCCCCGTTTGTTGTTGTTGGTGATGTCAACGCTCACCATCCCTTGTGGGGTAGCAGAAAGGTTGACACCCGCGGCAAAATCTGGGCGGACGTTATAGAGGATCTGCGACTGCATCTTCTCAATGATGGGTCATCTACGTTCCTCGGCCGGGGTTTTCGGTCAGACTGTCTAGACCTCTCTTTGTGCTCAAAGGATGTATCCAGGTACCTGTCGTGGGCGGTTGGCCTGGACGGTCGGGGAAGTGACCATCTTCCCATTTTCATTGGTTTTCAAAAATTTCTTCATAGAGAACGGCATAAAGTTGTATCGATAACGGATTGGCCAGCCTTTCGCGCCTTGTGTTCCACCAGCACCCGACCTGACCTCTCAGCAGACGAGATGGCAGGATGCATCGAGGAGGCCCTTCCTTCATCAAGCAAGTATGTTAAAGTCGTTCCTGGACATCTCGGCTCAAACCCTAGGGTTGAGCAGCTGCGGGCATACCGTCGACGCGCCGAGCGCACAGCTCGTCGAACTGGGTTGCTCAAAGACATCCAAGAAGCCCGCCGCGCGTGCAAGGCAGTCACTAAGGAGCTGGCTGCGATTGATCGTAAGGGCTGGAGGCAGTTCTGCGGATCGTTGTCTTCTTTTGACAGCCCTGCGAATATCTCGCGAGTGGCAAGAAGTTTAAAGTGCAGCTCCGCAGCTGTTCCGAAAGTATGAAGACGTTGTGATATTCAGAACCGCGGTCCCAACTTCATTCATATACGCACATTGCTTTCCAAATTTCCATACTCCTTCGTGAGAAATTTGAGAAAAACTACCTGGCGGCGGTTCCACTTGTGACGTCATACTTGGAACTGCGCGGATTGGATAGCCACACCTAGCCAGCTCTGCCTGGCAACCAGTTTGTGTTTACACTCCGTCATGGCCGCTGTATCGTGCTGAAACAGCTGTCACGAGCTATCGGGGACCACCGCACCGTTTTATCATGTTTCTTATAAGGAATACTTCGTCTTCGAGCACGTTCTCGTTCTCAATAGCTTTCGTGGTGCTTCCTGCACGCGCAGCAAGTCCGCGCATAGTGCGCTGCCAAAGCTATTGAGAATGCGTAAGTGTACGTCACACGTTAGGTGTTAGGTCTTGTTGGTAGCATGAAGCACAGTGCGGGCACAGAATGTCCGCTCACGACGGCCGTCGTTGCACAACGAGGCCGTCCTGTAAAGCTTGTTAAAGAAGACCGGCAAAACTACCTTTGAGGCTATTAACGACAGCAATTATCAGGGAACACACCCAAAACATTCACCTTCGCCCATAGATCTCCGCCATCGCATCGACGATTTGGCGTTAGCCAAGCCACGAGCGCGGCTAAGCCAGGACGAAGCCGGGATTGGTCAGGGTTTGCTGACCACAGGACCGCCGTGCCAGGAAAATTTAAAAATTGTTTTCTTAAAAACTACGAACAAATGGGTGAAAATTTTTCACATGTATGCTCCCTGTGCGGAAACGAACGCACAGCCCAAGCATGGCTCCATTCTGTCGCAGTCGAAAATCGGCGGAGCTGAGCTTTAAGCGAACCTCCCACGAACCAGCATCCTTTAGGTGCGCTTGCGCTGTCCTCCTCAAAGTCCGAAGCAGAGGTGGCTCAGGCCTTCTGCAACACCATTGCCGCTCCTTCGAAGGCTGCAGTACAACGTGGTTTTCTTCCTATGTGACTACCTTAGTTGAACGGATTCAAGCTGCTCCCATAGTCACTGACCCGGACATGGATCTGGATTTCTCACTGGCCGAGTTCCGAAGCGCGCTGCTGCTGTCTCGGGTTCGGTCCTCTCCTGGACCGGATAACGTCACCTATAGGGCTCTCCGCAGCCTTGATCAGAAATGTGTGAAGTATCTGCTGAAGGTATTTAATATATCATGGAGGTCAGGGAAAGTACCCGACAGTTGGAAGCGCGCACGTGTTATTCCGCTATTGAAGCCAGGCAAACCACCATCGCAGCTCTCCTCCTTTTGACCAGTGAGCCTGACAAGTTGCCTTGGGAAGTTGATGGAGCGCATGGTACTGGCTAGACCGAAGTGGTGGTTTGAACATCGTCGCGTCTTCCCGGAAGAAATGTCAGGCTTTCGACGGCACAGAGCAGCAATAGACTCGGTACTCGATTTAATCACTTCTGTGGAAGCCGCAAAGGTGCGCAAGAAGACTGTGCTGGCTGCCTTTCTCGATGTTAGGCGGGCGTACGATACTGTCAGCCACGCTTCTGTCCTCCATGGCCTTGTTGATGCCACCCTGCCTTTCAGAGCTCTCTCATGGCTTACTGATTTCCTTCATGGACGGGAACTGCTCGTCCGCACAAGCCAGGGGGATACAGACTTTGTCGAGTTGACCCATGGGGTGCCCCAGGGGAGTGTTCTGAGCCCCATCTTATTTAGCATTGTTATGGCTGGCCTTCGAGGTTGCGTCGGTAGGAAAGTGGCTATCTCCATCTATGCTGATGACATTTGTATCTGGAC
The DNA here is from genome assembly GCF_037126465.1 of Ornithodoros turicata. Classification (NCBI taxonomy): domain Eukaryota; kingdom Metazoa; phylum Arthropoda; class Arachnida; order Ixodida; family Argasidae; genus Ornithodoros; species Ornithodoros turicata. Next base: position 9,354,224 of record NC_088208.1, read on the forward strand.
CAGCGGTAAATCCCGTCCTGCCCTCCAGCGACGCCTCCAACTCGCTCTCGATGCTATCCAGCAGTACCTGTCACTGGCGGGCTTAGACATATCGACGGAAAAGACAGTAGTACTTCCTTTTACAAGGCGGAACATCAGACCCTTCCAGCTTTCCGTTGCTGGCACACCGTTGAAGCACGTGTCTCACCATAGGTTCCTCGGTCTCACTGTTGATGCTAGGCTCTCTTGGCGGAGGCATATTGCAAGCTTGGAGATCAAGATCCACCGTTGGATTGCAGTGATCCGCCGCTTGGCAGGCATGGGATGGGGAAGTGACACGAGCTCTCTGTTGGCCGTCCACAGGGCTTTGGCTCGAGGGTCCCTCGCGTATGGTTTGCCGGTGCTTAATGGCCTGCCGACATCTTCAGATCATAAGCTGCAGTGCCTCCTGGCGCGAAGCCTTCGTGTGTGCCTCGGCGTCCCCCGAGCAGCAGAGACCCGAGCAGTTATTGCTGAAGCGAGGGACACCCCGCTGGAGGTTCTTCGCTACGGTGAGACCTGCCGACTTTTCCTCCGCCTTTTATCCCATCATCGGCGGCACCCGCTCGTATCGAAGATCTTGAGGCGCAAGCCCTGCAAGGTCCGCTCGGTGATGACTCAGCTGAAGCCTAGCGACCCGCGTTTCGTAGTGAAGACAGTGGCTCCCAGTGCCCCTCCATGGTCTCTGTCAACCCCAGTCACACGCCAAACTGTTCCTGGCCTGCATGGAAGGAAAAGGGATGCAGCCGCGTGTGTCGCCAAGCAGCTTACCCTGGGCATGATGAACGACAACTACACGGCGTCAACGTCAGTTTTCACTGACGGGTCATCTACTCGGGGTGGATCGTCCTCGGCATTTGTCATTCCATCTCAGTCAGTCTCCTGTGGTCACCGTCTTTCTCACAGAACATCGTCTACGTGTGCCGAGCTTTACGCCATTCTATTTGCTATGCAAAAAATATCAGACAGTCCAGCTCAGTCCTGGGTCGTCTTTACAGACTCAAAACCTGCGCTCCAGTGTGTGGCCAACTTGGGGATACGTGGACTCCTCGGTCCTGTTGTGTTTGACATCCTGCATGCTTACAAGAAGGCGACCATTGCACACTGTAGTATTGCAGTGGATCCCCGGACATGTCGGTATCAGCGGCAACGAAGAAGCAGACAGAGCCGCATTGAACGCCCATCAGCACGCAACTTTTTCCCCGATAATGATGTCGTCGGGCGACCGAAGACACCTCCTCTCGACACTCACCGGTCCCAATATGCAGGCTCAGTGGGAACACGACATAGCTCACTCCCTTCTCTCTGATGTAGGCCCCACGCTTTCTCTCGTCCTTCCTCCGCGACTACCGCGCCCCTTAACTGCTCTCTTCCACCGCATGAGGCTCAACGTTGCCTTTCCACCTGCCTTTCAACACCGTCTCGGCTCCACCTCGTCTTCCCTCTGCCCCACTTGTGGGGTGCACGGCGACCTCAGCCACGTCATCCTGGCTTGTGGGCAATACCACCACGAGCGTGCCCTAATGGAACTCTCTATGCAACCCATTGACAAGCGGCCGTTCAACCTAGCGAAGATCCTCGGTCCGTGGTCGAATGCTACCCACCAGACGCAGGGCCTTCGTCTTCTGGCGGAGTACTTGTGCTCCACCGGTCTGGCGACGGCTCTTTGAAAGCCCCATCATGATCCCTTCATCCTCCCCCAACGCGAAATAGACCAGTGTACCGCCTCAGCGGCGGTGAATCGCCCACCCCATCACCATCCAATATATATGTGTGTGTGTGTGTGTATTTTTTAGTGATTCATTCCGAGGAGTTTATTCTCAAAGTTTATTTTGCGAAGCGTAGACCACAGTTATCCCCTGCTCTCATAGGCTTTTTTTGTTTATATGTGATTGTTAAAAGAGAAGCCCGTATAAGCCCGTGATTTTTGCTATTTGCCTGCTTGAGGTAAAATGGCGGGAGTATTCACATTGTTTCTCCTCATTATAAGCTGCTGGTGGCACGTCTGCCGCTGTAACGCGGAAACAAATTTACTGAGTGTGCCCACCTCTATCCATCTATTGTGTTTCGTCCTGGAAAGAGAACAGTCATGTTCATTTTCATGTCACCATATTTTTCTTTTTCACAGTGTCATGAAAACTCAGCAGAGAATAGGAGGCACAGAAATCCCAGCACAAATGATGTGGCGGTTCTACGAAGCGCAGGAGGAGCGGGTGAGGGACGTACTCTATGGCTGTTGCCGGAAATTATCGTATGTACCACCTCCTAGAATTAAGTGCTACAAATTTGCTTTCAGTACATGTGAGCTTGGCACGATTACAGTAAAATTTAATGCTTCTGATCTTCCTTATATTATATTATTATATGAGTGCGTCACCCTAAATTCTCTCTCTTGTTTTTCTTTTTTTCTGCACATATAGTGAGATGTTCAGATTGATATCCATCATGTGAGGCTGATTTGTTGAAGTCCGGATTGCGGAGTTGCCACTCCGGAGTTGGAATGATTCCGGAGTCATTCCAGATTTAGCAGAGCCTGAAACAGAATTGGAACGGAATGGCGGAAACTGTCCTAGGAATGGGAATGAAATGGTCTGGGTGCCCCGGAGGCAGTTTTGGTTTCAGCGTGCTGGTTTCTGACCTCGCACGCTTTGCGCCACACCTGCACACGGTTAAGAGTGAAATAACCTTGTCCTTGTGCTTTTTCCGTACTTGGTAATGTCAATCTCCTCTAGCACTGCTGGTCTTGCGAGTATGGTTACCGGTCCTTTTCTTTTATTGAGGGAATTAACGGAATGGAATTGAGTTGCTAAGCCATTACACGAGTGAGAACTGACAATACCTTTTCATTCCGAGGAATTGAAAGGAATGGTATCATAGCAAATCTCCATTCCTCGAAAGGGAATTGGAACGGAATTAGGGTACCCCATTCTGCAACCCTGGTTGAAGTGATTCTACCACTGTCGATTGCAGCCAATCCAGTAAGGGCGTTTCACTATTGCATTATGGTGTCGGTGTGTTTGTAGTCTTACTGCTGGCACTGATGTGTAAGTAATCGTAATAGTTTTATTGCGCAAAAATATATAAATGCTACAGCCGACCACATGGCCTAGACTGTGATCGAATGTTGCACGTTTTCGGCAATGCCATTGCGTGTGATATCCATGGGCACCCCGATTAATACGGTACACTAATCGTGTGCCATTTGCCGCCCTGGTAATAAGTCACAATACGGCTTCGTGGCGTTGAAGGTGTCACCCTAGTTGTCGCTCTTGTTGTGGTAGGTGTCGTTTGCGCTGTCTTCCGGGAGTTCGTTTTTTTCACATTCGGCTCCTTGTTCTTATTCTCCTCCTTGTTCTTAGTGAATTCGGGAGCTAGTACGCATTCACCGCGTATGCATATCTGAAGCGAGAGACAAGAATATTAGCTGTCCACCAGTTGAACCATGCTAGCAATTTTACGATATCAATAGACTTGAAAGGCATTTCACGAGCACAGCACCCTTTATTAAAAGCCTTCCGCCATCGCGAGCGACAATCTCAACAATAAAATCAATCAATAAAGAAAGGTTCGTACACCTAATAAAGAGGTCTCAACAGTGCAATATTACGCAGAAATTCGTAGAATTCGCATAATAACTAGAAACCAAGCCAGCGAAGAGGGACATCTCAGCATGGGAGCCGCCATGATGGATACGGTAGGCCTAGCGTCTTACGAACGGTGGCTCCTACGAGTTCCGTGCGCCATTCCTTCATGTCGCAGCACAAGGTTTAAACCGTACAATCAGGTACAATGCTCATTCCCTAGGGAATCCAAGCGCACAGGTGATGGCAGATAAAACAGACACACTTCCCTTCTACATCCACTATCATCTGTTATGTTCTGCATGGCCACTGCTTTCTGCTCTCTTTATTGCATGCCACAACTTTGTATTACACATATATATTTAAAAAAAACCTTTGCTCGTTCTGGAATTTTCCCCACGTAACCACTAACCTCTTTATCTTTCGCTATGCTTGCGAATTCTTGCCTGTTGTCCCGTTTCGTCCACGTGTTCGTGAACCTTCCATTTTTCTGTAACCGGTCTGTAGCCTAGATCACTACGTTCACATAATCCCCTCCACACTCTAACAAAGCAGCCATTCACTCCCGCCGTAGAAGCCCGTACGGACCCTTTCTTCCCTCCGGGCTGTTGACCCACAATTCGCATGAACCTTTAAACACGTCACACCTAACCCTTTAAATACCATGCCAATGATGAGGACGGTGCCCAGAAGAAGAACAGTCTCTGTTCGAAATATCGGCGGCTTCTGTCCTGAGGCAACTCCCTTCCTACATCTCTACCGGTTCGCTGGATTTCTACCCATCTACACTTCGCACACGGAGCCCAGCGGAAGCGAAAGCGACTTGCATTGGATTGGATATCATTGCGGCGAACGCACCTGATCTCCAGGCTGTGGCAAATCCGGCCGAATCCAAAATATCGATCATGACGCCTCCCTGACTTGGACATTGGGAGAGGGTCTTGCCCTCGTACAACTCCTTTGCTCTCCCCCATCACTCTCTCCCCTAGCTTTTCTTCTAGCCTCTCTTTATGATTTCTCTGCAGAAATGGGACACATTTTGCTTGTAGGGATGCAACAGAGCATATTTATTTGGGACCGCACGGTCGTGCCTCTTGCGCATTCCCTGTGAGTTGGACAACTTGACACCATGGTCCTTTTCGACTGTCCTGTATCTGTTTAACTATAGACTAATGGGACGATTCGGTCAAAGCAAGGTGTCATTTATCGTAGCATAGGTAATGAAAATAAGGTTTCATTAAAGCATGAAATTGTTGACGTAAGAACTGATATTAACATTTCGCAATCAGCCATGTACAGAAACAATAATTACACGTGCCGCAACAACTTTTTATATAGAGATATGGGGAAATGTCATATTGGAAATGTAACGAAATATGCTCCGTAGAAATCATAACGGGAGCGATTCGGAGAAAAGGTGTGAGAGACAGAGCAATGGAGAAATTGTAACGGATTTGTAAGGGTGAGCGAGACATCTTGAAACAGTGGCGTGGTCAAGGGGGATTTCGGGGAGGGGTTTATCTTTTGAGATACCTCCTAAATCTACTATCCTACCTTTTTTAGTGCATTTGGAATGAAGTGAAGGGTGAAATCCTTCTCCCCCGTGTAAGGTATTCATAGAAATCCTACAGAAATAGTTTGATGACTACCTCACTGTCTCGAAACGTCAAAATCCGGGATCCCTAGCGGAACCCATCTTGTATCCGTGAGGAAGCGTCCTAGCGTTCCCATCCCCAAGCTCCTTGTTGGTTGATTCACCCAACAGAACATTTACGGTACATGGACTGGTCGTGATCCTCGTGATAGAAGCGCGCAAGTCCGCCCTCAGTCGTTCATGACCAGCACACTGACAGAGGACGTGCTCAACAGCGTCTATTTCGTCACACTTCGAAGAGTCCAAGAAGTTACACTTCCCCGTACTACACATTGCGTTGTGTTAGCAACATTCATGCGTAGTGAATGCATTCACGCAATCCATCGAATAATAGTGAAGTTACGCCGCTCTCTCGCGTGGGATTTTCGACACCGTGATCAGTGGTCCACGAATAATGAAGTGACACTGCAGTTTTGAAATCGACTTGAACAGATGTGACTGTCCCTTTAAAGACATATGTCGTATAATCACGGCACGAGGGATGAACAACAAATAATGAGTGAGGAGTTTAATCTGCATGAGTGACACTCTACCACAAAAAGCATGAAAAATCCATGGCACCTGTAGTCCACAGATACTCATGGAGGGTAATACGGACTTGCGATACGCCAGCTATTCACTGGCATTAACAGGAGAAGGTTAACATTACCCAGAACAAATAAGCGGTATGATGTGATACGCGTCAGTTCGAAGGTCGTGTTAATGAATGGAACTGGCCTACATGGGTGGTCCATTTCATGCCTGTGTATGTTTTATTAGCCCCGATGAAAGGAAAATGCTTTCGTGTGATACTCTCGGGTCATAGCTCTTGAACTGAACATAAATAACTGTATGTGAGTTTCAGATTTTGATGATCAATTGCCATCGAAGGTTCATGCTATGAGTTTCAACCTCATGAGAGTGTCTTATAAGAATCTTGTAGCAATGTACCAGAACTGGTTTAAGTGTACCGTTTCAGCTGCTTGAAATTTAATGACCGCAGTCCACAGTCCTCGCGACCAACAAAGCATTCAAGAAGAAAACAAGAGGGTGATTTCGACAGAGGGCTTGCGTCGCGAGACCTCGATTTGCTTCACTCGGTTAAATACGCCTGGAGTGAAACACCGTTCATTCCACCACCATTCGCCATTCATTCACCAGCCATTCGGAAAAACCACGGTCCAACGCCGTGCAAGCGCCAAGGTTGCGGTTGCTGGCGATGACATGTGAAAAATGGTGATGCAGAAAGATCACAAAAGGTCACAAAAAAATTGCTTGACACTTCGCATTAAGTCTTCTCAAGTAATGGCATTGTTTTAACTTCGATACCTGGCCAGCCTTGATGTGAGAAGGAATCTACAGCTGCTAACCTAGTAGCAGCTGAGACAATTAAACATGCTTATTTGTTTATTTATGTACATACTCCAAGGGCCCTTAAAGGGCATACAGGGAGGAACACAAGGCTTAGGGGCCTGACAACGCCAAGTTACACTGTGCGATGGCAGTTGATCTAATACAGCATACCAACAGTGGTATTTGCAGCCATAGCCGCGTACTTCCGATTAAAGATCACTCTACAGTTATACCTACTCTATACAGGGTGTCTTTTTTCTTTCGATACAGATTTGTCTTTAAAAACCTATAAGGACTACAAACACCCGGTTGTCACTTGAATTATCCTGCGGACATTCTTGACCCTCTGTTGCGCAACCGTGGAGTGAATAATTACCTAAAAATCGATAATTAACTTTTTAATTATCAAAGATACATGATATGATACACCAATGAGAGCATCTGTTCCCTTCGATCACGTGATATCGAAGCCGTTTTCGGAACAAAAATCCGTTCGATAGATCATCCGCGAAATTTTTTGTTGTTGATTGCGCATCTTCGGAAACCCGTCATTCCTTCACCCCAATGTGAGAGGGGGAAGAGGCGGAGTGCCGCCTCTGCTCCGAAGCTTTAACTTTCAGAAGCAAAACAAAAACAAATGTATAGGTTGACGCTATCGGAACTGGCCTTATCTTGGGTTCCTTTTTTTTTCTCTTTATCGTTTTCTAGGACGCAAGAAGTGATAGTGCGCTTTTTCACCCTGTCACATTGGGGTGAAGGAAAGAAGCGTCTTCGAAGCTACGCAATGAGCAAAATAAAGAAGAAAATGGTGTAACTTCATGAATTTTTTGCGGACGATCTATCGAACGCATTTTTGTTCTGCAAACGGCAACAATATCACGTGACCGAAGGGAACGGTTGTTCTCCTTGGGACAACTTCGTACCGTTTATAATTAAAAAGCACGATTTTAGGTAATTATAGTCATTCGACGGTTCAGCAACAGATGGCCAAGAACGTCCTCCGGCGCAGTGATGATAGAAGTGAAAACGGGATGTCTATAGACCCTTATAGTCTTTTTATGAATAATCTGTATCGGTATAGCGTTTAACTTCAGCTCTACGTTACATCTACAAGGACGACATTTACTTTTGCCGTCCTATACATGCTGGGCGCTAGTTGGTAAGAATGCGCTGGATATATTATTGACATGCGCTAGCGCATTACGCTTGAGATGTGCACTCTGCAACGTTCTGCCTATAACGCTTGGTCAAGTTGTACAAGTGTCACTAATCTAATTCTGCTCGTCCACTTACCATGTTGTTCGTCTGGCAGGGTGTTCCGTCCAGGCCACTTGCAGTCCCAATGGCATATCGCCCCCCAGTACCTACGGGGAGGCTGCGGCACGGTACTTTACACCCAACGATTGGCCTAGCCTGAGGTAACGAAATCATTGGTAGAATTTGTAAGACATATTACAAAGATGGGGGCCCAGAAAGCTTTTAGAGTCTTTGCACATACGTGGTGGCCCCTCGGTTTGTAACAAAAACCGCGGTCCCCTTCCCGAACAATACTCCCATCTTGCAGTGATGATGTCTGTCGCATGACAGACGAAACGTCTGAGTAAACTTTGTTATTTTGTTAAGTTAAGTCGTAGTTTTTCTCCTTTTTTGTCCAGTTATGTCGTCTCCCGGCTTTTGAAGTATTTTCGCAAGACATATTTGGCAAGTGTACCCAGGCTATAAATAACTGCAAAGCGCTTCCGACCACAGCGTCCATCAACAACAAAAAAAGGGGGAAAGGGGTATGACGGCATTTAAAACTGTTACATATGCCTCAGAAATGGTTAGAACCGTGGTGCACAGCGCTTTTTTTTTTCATACAGCGAAACAGAGCGGCGTGATTCCGGATGCTCAGTGGCCAGGACAACGAAACTATTCTTTCACGTTTTTGCCCAACAGAAGCGTTGTTCAATTATTTAATTCCGTGTTACCACCGCGAAGCAACTGTGGTTATGAGCACGCGTACAGACGTGGACATGTAGAGAGTGGACGGCAGGAAGACGTGGGGGACAGGGGTTAGTGTGCATCATGGACCGACTGCAGGGGGAACTGTGCCGACATTCCTCTTGGACATCTGTCAGAAAGCACAGGAGAACCTCAGACAACAGTGATGGTGTCGGGATTCGAACCCTCGTTACCTACCAGTCGCGGCGTGGAAGGCGACAGTCCTAACCACTACGCTGCGCGAGCTGGGAGAGGGAAAATGTTCCTGACCATACAACCGAAAAGTTACACTCGGCTAATAAACCGATTCATTTCCAAATAATTTAAACTGTTTTCCGAACTTGTGCGAAGCAGGCACACCTGGGGACGCGACACTGAGTGCCGTGGCAGGAGTGTCGTGCGTAGAAATTTGACTCGGTCACCGCAGGGCCTGATTACGTTACCCGCGACGTCACGACGCACTGAATGGTACGATCATGATAGGCTGACGAATCTGTATGTGGGCTGTGTCCATGGTATTTGTCTGAATGCTACCCAGTTGAGTTCAATGAGATTTTGCAGGCATTTTCATTGGGACCGTTTCAAACAGGATTAAAAGACCTGCGGTACTCCTTCTGAGGTTATTCCAGATCAATGTAACATGCGATTATGTGCATCCGCGTGAACCTGCATTCCAAGTTTTACACCAAAGGTGGTAGTAGATATAACACCAACTCGGGTTTGCTCTCTACACTATCTAACCCCGGGGGGGGGGGGGGACTGTTCCACCCATTCAGAACGTAGACCACTTCGTCTGTCTCTTCCTCTTCTTCCTCTACCTCTTCGCTAGCCCACACCTGGTTGCCTGATATAGTTCGCTACACGATCCTCAGCTTGTCGGTTCCTCCGGGGACGGTAAAGGACCACGTTCCCAATAGCGGCTGCTATAAAGGTTCCTCGTGGCCCCTTGTAGTTAAAGGTGTTGATGCCCCCCCACATGTCTGATAGTCTTGATGTCTTCGTAAGGTCCCCCAAATGTGAGATGAGCCCTTGCCGGACAAGAACAACATCCCTTTTTCGAATATCAGGTATCTGGGATTGATGCGTCTGTCGAAATTGTGTTTCATGTTTTGTCTGTATATTTCTCCTTCCACAGGGTTTTAAGACTTCCTCAGGTCAAGCAAACCGACTATCCCTAATTGTTCATCAGCCGGAATCGTAGGGACTTCTTTGAAAGCAGTAAATTGGGGGTAGTGTGGGATTGGTTATGATACTGAAAGTTCTTACGCAGCAGAGAGACAAAGATAGAAAGGGGCCTCGCGTAGGGAAACAGGTCAGTCTGAAAGTTCATCTCCTGCAGTCCTTACATAATCGAAAAGTCCCGTCCACTTTTGGGGTGTAGAGGATGCAGTGTTTCCCCTACATGAGTCCTGACTAGCGACGATGGAATGTCCCAGCGGGCAGACGTTTGTGGCCTCACGCTAGGACGGTGCCAGTAGAACTAGCTGGCTGGCGCACTGCCGCGCGGCAGCAGAGGCGCGTCATCGTCGTCTATGGCAGGAGCAGAGAGGTCGCCACAGGGGCTATGGTGATTGGCCAGGCGAAAATCTAAATCGAAAGCTGAGTAACGCCAGCGTCCAACATAGACCAAAGCTCATTTTGGAGCTCTTTTTGGGATAAGATCGATTGTTGACGCTCTTCTGTCGTGCATGTTAAGGGGGATGGGATGGAGTACCCTTGAATGGCAGGGGGACAATTCGTTAGGCACCGGAATTCTGGATATATACTACATACGTCGTCGGCGTTAGCGGGTCCCTTCAGGTCGTCATCATTATGGTTAAGACGAGTGGCTTGGGCGTCTATGGTAACCTGGTCGTTCCAGAAAAGGTTAAGGTCCATATAGCTCCCATATGCGGATGTGATAGGAGGAAGTTGTAATCGGCAGTCCACACCGTCGATTACTTGAGGTTGGGCTGAAAAGTTGTAGCCCTGGTAGTGTACGGCGACCGGTGCCCTTTCTTCAAATTTGTGTCAGGTCCAGTCGTAACCCTGGGCACTGATGGGACGGCCGGGAGCGACGGACATGGACGGGACCAGCTTCCTGCTAACGCTGCTGACGCTAGCAGAGCTGTCAGTAGCGTCGACGCTTTCTATGTCAAAAGGGTATGCCTGAGAGACCTCAGGGGCGAGAAGGTCGATGTCGGCACATTTGCCTTCGCGACATGGCAAAGTTATTCCAGTATGCTCTAGGAGGAAGTAGAAACGGAGACTGACTTAGCCCGTAGGTGAATCACAATTTCGTGCAGTTCATTCATGGCACAGGCAAGGCCACAAAAAATCACAAGCGCTATTGACAGTGATTTTTTTTTAAATTCCCTGTTAGCGGCGTGAAGTACCTGTGGCTAGGACTGGCGTACAGACCTGGACAGGTGGAAGAGAACAGGAATGAGTGGGATGGACGGGGCATTGGTATGCGTCCAGGGTCGACTTCATGGGGAACAGTGCAGACATTCGTCCGAAAAGTCCGCCAGGGAAAACCGGGGAAAGTCCAGGGAAAACACCAGACAGCGCAGCCGACGTGAGGGGATTCGATCCCGCGTGGAAGTTCAATTTCGGCAATGGAAAACAGTCATCCTAACCACTACGCCATGGGAACTGGTGCTATTGACAATGACGACGTTGAAAGTAGTTGTTGGTTTGAAATGTGACATAGAAGGGGGCAGTCTCACCGGCTGCTAAGGGTGTTTGAAAGAAAAGTGAAAAGAGTTTGACAGAGAGCTTGAGCTGCGCCTGACGAGCGCGCTCTGTGTTACTACGACATAACAGTTACCACTGTACCAGTACTGTAGCAGTACTTTACTATACTGACTGTTACTACTATATAGCAGGCGTACAGCTGTGGCGGGGAGCGTATGCGAGACTCGCAGAACTCAGCGACGTGTTGTACGCGGACTTATTCAGCTGCGCAGGCGACCCTAATCTACAAAATTCATTTGTTTAATGTATCGTCATCAATTTGTTGTAACCAGAGAAATTAACTCTTAAATCTTGAGAAATATGAAGCATTGTTGCTGCCTCATTTATAAACACATTTCTGCAGGCCATTGCTACTGTACGTCTGAATTTCCAATATTGCTGGAAATATCTTGGAATAAATCCTTACCCAGTCGAAAAAGTATCCTGGACCGATGTGGGCAAACGTTGTCCTACACAGCTCATTCAAAGACGTATTTGTGCCAGGCAGGTAGTTCGTTGCCGGTGTTTCTTTGCCCGTATTGTTCATATGCAGACATTCACGGCTGTGTAGACTGTTAACATCAAAACAACTTGTTACAGAACACTCCATGTGAATCCATTTACATGAAACAGATTTCCTGAACAAGTCCGTAAGCTCTAGGCCCGTCCAGAAAAAGAAACTCTCGCGCAGTAAGGGTAATCGTATTCACTGCCTAGAGGTCTGAATATAATAGTGTTCGTGGCACATTTCGGTTACTTCGCAAACATTCAAGGAGTGATCTATTTCACCTCAAGCTTTGCATAAGCGATAGCCATTTTCTCTGACGTTTTATTACATTTAACAGGTACAGCTTGGGACAAAACTTTGTGGAACACGGCATTTGTGTGTTTTTGCATCGGAGCGCCCTCCTGCTAGCTATCAGGAGGACCTCGATTAAGAAACGGGCGACCGGCTATTCTATCCAACACCCAGTATTTTTTTTTTATAAGAGAGCCATGACCCGCAGAGCCATGAGACATTGAAGAGAGGATGGGCGGTTATAACATGACAATCGACAATAGTTTTTTTCATAAAACACGCGTAAAAAAACAGATAGTACAAAGAAGAAAAAGGATGAAAGATGAAAGTCACTGAAAAGGTTAGCCAGCTGTAGGACACTTCTATGTTGTTCCAGCCTCAGAACATCGGTTCTCTCAAGAAAAAGGAGCCCAGGAGCATCTTCACAAAGTGCATGAACACACAGAGTGTATGTGCAACAATGCATGTATAAACGTGATAAGGCGTCACTGAATGCGGGCAAGCTGTCGATGTTCGCAATGTCGTTTGGGAGCTGGTTGGATTCTGAAGCGGTACGCATGATGAAAGAATCAAAAAACGACTTGGTGTTACCAGTATTTACATATACTTTCCGAAAATGGTCAATGCGTTGGGAGATGTAGATAAGGGATGAGAGGTATGACGAGAGAATCGGGTCATCTTTAAGGAGATTGTGAGGCGGGCAACTTTGCGACGATTAGAGAGCAGTGGTAGTTTTAAATACTCTTTAATTATGAATCACGCTGGATGTGCGGGTGTAGTTAAAGAGAATAAACCTGGCGGCTCGGTTCTGGATTGACTCAAGCATTTCATGAGGTAGTCAGAGGTGGGATCCCAAACAGAAACTGAGAGTATTCTAGTTTGGGTCGGACGAGGGATCTGTACAAGTGAAACTTTATATTGGAAGGTGTCTGATGGAATGTGCGCCTGATGAAGCCAAGAGATGAGTTTGCAGCGTTGGAAATATGAGTAATGTGTGTCTTCCACGTGAGGTCAAATGTTATGTGCACACCAAGGTACTTGTATGAGGAGATTGTTTCAAGCCGTTCACCATTGATGTTATACATAACAGATGACGATTTATGTGAACGAGAGATTCTGAGGTGTTTGCAAATTTCATAGACCAGTTAGAGCACTAATTTTCGAGGGATGACAGGTCAGTGATTGCAGGATGGTGTGCTGGCATAAGTCGTGCTGGCAATTGGACTATGCACTACGCAATCGTCGGCATAAAGACGGATAGAAGAGGAGACACAATTGGGTAAGTCATGGATGAGAATTACAAACAGTAAAGGGCCCATGACCTCAGGTTGAATACGCGGGACATGGTAATTGATAATGAAGTCGGGTGCCCGCAAGGGTCCCCGCTTAGCCCCATGGTATGGAACATCTTTATAAATAGAGTCGTTAGTTTGCCTCTGCCTCCGGGAGTTGACCTGTTTTTGTATGCCAACGACATTAATCTGTTGGTCTCGGGTAGAACAGGGGGGGGGGGGGGCGGAGATGCGGGCGCAGAAGGCTATCAACATTATTTGGGACTGGAGCGTAAATTTAGGGGTAGCATTTTATCCCGGGAAAACTAAGGGACTTCTGCTGGCAAAGGGTTTTTTTATCTTATTTATTTATTCATATTGAGCATATTAGAATGTGGGTCGGCTCTGTGGAAAAAGCTGCATATGCAAGCTTGACACGGCACAGGGCCCCCTTGTGGACAGTAGACAGTCATAACCTCATAGAAAAATGGCTCTTGAGTGCATAATTCCCTACATCCTACGTACAATAAAATTCTGAGTATAACATAGGGACACCAATGGATGAAGCAAAGCAAGTACATACACGGGAAAAACTTATCCATAATATACGTTATTATTCATTATCAGTTACTAAACATAAGTCTCTGGATTTCTCGTGTGGTATCGCTAGAGACTATGTTGCATCGATTTAACAACGTAGGCGCTTGTACAGATATTTTTGGTCACCATATTTTGTTCTAGTTCGAGGGACTGCCCAGTCTTCTCTATGACGCACCACGACATTTGATGCCGACTGATGTGTAGTTTAAGTAAGTCAAGAAAATAACAAGCACGGTTAAGAGCATCAACTGTTTACTATATACGAGGGGCGTTCAAGACAAACCGGGACTTTTCATTTTTCGCAAAAGTAAAATGAACTTACAGGCGAGAAATTACCTTTCTTTTTCAACGTAATCTCCAGCTGCACTAACGCACTTGTCCCAGCGTTTCACGAGGGCTTGAATGCCAGCAGCGTAGAAATCCTTACCGGTGCGTATAGCAGCCATGATCAGACCGCATTCTTGACCTGGTCGTCGCAGCTGAAGTGGCGGCCCCCAAGGGACGACCTTCAGTGGCACGAAGAGATGGAAATCGCTGGGAGGGAGGTCTGGACTATAAGGGGGATGTGGCAGCAACTCCCAGCCAAGTTCCTGTAAGGTGCGTGTCGTGACATGCTCGGTATGCCAGCGTGCATTGTCCTATAGGAGGAGGACTCCTTTGGTGATGAGACCCGGCTTTCCGAAACTGGAGGTGGCCATGAATAATAGTGTTCAACGTTCCCACAGAAAGGTCCATCTTTCGAGCCAGTTCGAGACATGTTATCCGTCGGTCCTTGAGGATCAGGCGCTCCACAAGTTGGGTGTTCTCAGGAACTCTGACACTGGGCATTGAGCAGGCCCGGCCGGGATCGTCCTGCACTGATGTACGGCCGTCTCGGAACCGTTTCCACCACTCAAACGCTTTGCTGCGGCTAAGTGTATCGTGACCATACTGGGCCTGAAGTCTTCTAGGAATTGTCATGAAGTTTCGTGAATGAAGGCGTAAAGTCGTCTGAAATTCGACTTTACGCCTTCATTCACGAAACTTCATGACAATTCGCTGTTCGGTGTGCGCGCTCTCCTCGTTGTCGGCCACCTTGTCTAGCACGTGTCTTCTGTTTTGCACAAACTTTGGACCACTACGTGGTGAACGCGGAGGCCTGTCGCGTGTGAAAATGATGAAAAAGAAGTAGCGCGAGACATTTGTACACTCAGGAGACAGAAAGTCGAGGTTTGACTTGAACGCCCTTCGTACATCAAAACAAGACTTTCGTGCAGTAGGCTGCACTTCTTCAGGTTTGAGGACCTATTACAAGTGGTGAAGCATATATCAAAAACCAAGTCACATGGTACAAGAGAAAAGGGTAAGGGTGAAGAGAACTACAGGCGCAATACAAATATCAACAAAAATGAAAAACAAAAATTAAAAACAAAACGCAATCAATAGGAGGTGGCTGGACAAGGTCAGACAGACATACAGGCGAGTCGGAGTTGTACGTGGAGGAAACCAGTGAACATCACATGAATAGGCACGGCAGCCAGTTGGCGAATGCAACAACTCAGGGAAAATCGGCGCTGACACCAGGAATCGAACCTGGGTCTTGTGATTTCCTGTCACATATGCTACCACTACACCACACCAGCACGCCGTTTCCCATGAGCCATCTGACCGGAAATCAGAAGACCCAGGTTCGATTAATGGCGTCAGCGCCTCTTTTCCCTGAGTTGTTGCATTCGTTGATTTCTGGGCGTTGAGGCTTACATGTTTGTGTCGTCCGTAAGTGTGGTCTACCTCGGCCAAATCTCGTTCTTTAAGCCAGTTGGCACAAAGAGCTTTAGAATGCGTACAGGGAATTAGGGCTCAATCCTTCGCTCTTGAGCCCTTGAGCCTATTCATGGCAGTCCAAATAATCCCGCTTCTAAGAATGTCGAAAGCTTATAGACAACACCTAGCAAGGTTGGGCTAGTAAGGTTCCGCCCCTGCCTACACCTAGTAGTTCCTGATCAATGGCGTCAAAGTCAGCCCTTTTGTAACTGCGTAAACTTTTTGAATATTTTGCGCGAGAAATGTGTGGGTAATCTATGAAGAAATGCATTATGACGTGATCGCTCCGTCCAGGTAAATACACGATGTCAGATCTTCTAGACGTGTCTGAAACCAAGACAAGGTCAAGCACACTGGGTTTGTCGCCGTATGTCCTCGCAGGCGACCTCACCATCCGAGTTAGGTTAAACTCGTCCCACAGTGCAAGAAAGTTTCCGGCCTCGCCTGAGGAAGTGACAGAAGGCGGACATGCGGACCAGTCAATGCTCGGATAGTTGAAATCACCAAACGGAGCAGTTTGGATACCGTACCACAATGAAATTAAGGCGTCATGCAGTTCATAGTATGTGTGTCCTCTCCTGTTTGCTGCTAGGGGGTCGCTGCAATGGAGAGAGCGCCGCAGTGGTATTCACTAAACTTTTGTCCCAAGCTGTACATGTTTATATATCTTATACATGTTATATATATTTATGTTATATACATGTTATATTATGTTATATACATGTTATGTTATGTTATATACATGCTATACATGTTATATCTTATATATCTTACATGTTAAATGTCGGTTGTTTACATGTTTTCATGTTATGTTCGTCTGTACTTGCAACTGAGTTCCCTCTGTGTGTCGCGCCACGTCTGTGCGGTGACGTGGAGGTGAAGCTGACAGCGCCATTAAATCCGAGCAAAAATCCATCAAAATATTGCCCAATCATATGAATGGGCTAGTTCATTGAAAAAGCACCATTTTATTATTGTGGCAGCCAGGCACAAGAAATCGCAGCAGTAACATAGTCCCCAACCATATGGACGGGACACACACACACACACACACACACACATATATATATATAAGTTGAAATAAACGAATGTGGTTGACCACAAAAAATAAAGGTACTTCCCTACGAAAGGCTGACGAGCTCCAAGTAGAGCGAAACAGCTGTCCTTGGCTGGGAGTGCACGATCAAATTGCAAACATATGCTCAACGTGCAGCTACAGAGCTTCGGCTATTCTTTTTTACTTTTTATATGTGCTTGCACTGCGGCCTCCACTGGTGGCGTCGTCACCGTGGAACATTGACGTCTCGCCGAGACGCACTGTTGTGCCGACCCAAGATCGTGTCACTTCCCTACGCCAGGCTGACGAGCTCCAAGTAGAGCGAAACAGCTGTCCTTGGCTCGGAGTGCACGATCAAATTGTAATCATATGCTCAACGTGCAGCTACAGAGCTTCGGCTATTTTTTTACTTTTTATGTGTACTTGCGGGCTTGCACTGCGGCCTCCACAGGTGGCGTCGTCACCGTGGAACATGAACGTCTCGCCGAGACGCACTGTTGTGCCGACCCAAGATCGTGTCACTTCCCTACGCCAGGCTGACGAGCTCCAACTAGAGCGAAACAGCTGTCCTTGGCTGGGAGTGCACGATGAAATTGTAAACATATGGTCAACGTGCAGCTAGAGAGCTTCGGCTATTTTTTTACTTTTTATATGTTCTTGCTGGCTTGCACTGCGGCCTCCACAGGTGGCGTCGTCACCGTGGAACATTGACGTCTCGCCGAGACGCACTGTTGTGCCGACCCAAGAT
Source organism: Ornithodoros turicata (assembly GCF_037126465.1). Classification (NCBI taxonomy): domain Eukaryota; kingdom Metazoa; phylum Arthropoda; class Arachnida; order Ixodida; family Argasidae; genus Ornithodoros; species Ornithodoros turicata. The sequence goes on from NC_088208.1 coordinate 9,371,785, forward strand.
CGTGTCACTTCCCTACGCCATGCTGACGAGTTCCAAGTAGAGCGAAACAGCTGTCCTTGGCTGGGAGTGCACGATCAAAGTGTAAACATATGCTCAACGTGCAGCTACAGAGTTTCGGCTATTTTTTTTACTTTTTATATGTACTTGCTGGCTTGCACTGCGGCCTCCACAGGTTGCGTCGTCACCGTGGAACATTGACGTCTCGCCGAGACGCACTGTTGTGCCGACCCAAGATCGTGTCACTTCCCTACGCCAGGCTGACGAGCTCCAAGTAGAGCGAAACAGCTGTCCTTGGCTGGGAGTGCACGATCAAATTGTAATCATATGCTCAACGTGCAGCTACAGAGCTTCGGCTATTTTTTTTACTTTTTATGTGTACTTGCGGGCTTGCACTGCGGCCTCCACAGGTGGCGTAGTCACCGTGGAACATTAACGTCTCGCCGAGACGCACTGTTGTGCCGACCCAAGATCGTGTCACTTCCCTACGCCAGGCTGACGAGCTCCAAGTAGAGCGAAACAGCTGTCCTTGGCTGGGAGTGCACGATCAAATTGTAAACATATGCTCAACGTGCAGCTACAGAGCTTCGGCTATTTTTTTACTTTTTATATGTTCTTGCTGGCTTGCACTGCGGCCTCCACAGGTGGCGTCGTCACCGTGGAACATTGACGTCTCGCCGAGACGCACTGTTGTGCCGACCCAAGATCGTGTCACTTCCCTACGCCAGGCTGACGAGCTCCAAGTAGAGCGAAACAGCTGTCCTAACGCGGTCCGCCCCCGGGTGGGCCGTGTCTTGGATTGCGCGGCCCGTAAAACGGTCGTCGGGGCAACATCGCTTGCGGTGTTGTTTCCGGGAAGATTTTTTCTAAAGAACAGCTGTCCTTGGCTGGGAGTGTACGATCAAATTGTAAACATATGCTCAACGTGCAGCTACAGAGCTTCGGCTATTTTTTTACTTTTTATATGTACTTGCTGGCTTGCACTGCGGCCTCCACAGGTTTCGTTGTCACCGTGGAACATTGACGTCTCGCCGAGACGCACTGTTGCGCCGACCCAAGATCGTGTCACTTCCCTACGCCAGGCTGACGAGCGCCAAGTAGAGCGAAACAGCTGTCCTTGGCTGGGAGTGCACGATCAAATTGTAATCATATGCTCAACGTGCAGCTACAGAGCTTCGGCTATTTTTTTACTTTTTATACGTGCTTGCACTGCGGCCTCCACTGGTGGCGTCGTCACCGTGGAACATTAACGTCCCGCCGAGACGCACTGTTGTGCCGACCCAAGATCGTGTCATTTCCCTACGCCAGGCTGACGAGCTCCAAGTAGAGCGAAACAGCTGTCCTTGGCTGGGAGTGCACGATCAAATTGTAATCATATGCTCAACGTGCAGCTACAGAGCTTCGGCTATTTTTTTACTTTTTATGTGTACTTGCGTGCTTGCACTGCGGCCTCCACAGGTGGCGTCGTCACCGTGGAACATTAACGTCTCGCCGAGACGCACTGTTGTGCCGACCCAAGATCGTGTCACTTCCCTACGCCAGGCTGACGAGCTCCAAGTAGAGCGAAACAGCTGTCCTTGGCTGGGAGTGCACGATCAAATTGTAATCATATGCTCAACGTGCAGCTACAGAGCTTCGGCTATTTTTTTACTTTTTATGTGTACTTGCGGGCTTGCACTGCGGCCTCCACAGGTGGCGTCGTCACCGTGGAACATTAACGTCTCGCCGAGACGCACTGTTGTGCCGACCCAAGATCGTGTCATTTCCCTACGCCAGGCTGACGAGCTCCAAGTAGAGCGAAACAGCTGTCCTTGGCTGGGAGTGCACGATCAAATTGTAATCATATGCTCAACGTGCAGCTACAGAGCTTCGGCTATTTTTTTACTTTTTATGTGTACTTGCGGGCTTGCACTGCGGCCTCCACAGGTGGCGTCGTCACCGTGGAACATTAACGTCTCGCCGAGACGCACTGTTGTGCCGACCCAAGATCGTGTCACTTCCCTACGCCAGGCTGACGAGCTCCAAGTAGAGCGAAACAGCTGTCCTTGGCTGGGAGTGCACGATCAAATTGTAAACATATGCTCAACGTGCAGCTACAGAGCTTCGGCTACTTTTTTACTTTTTATATGTGCTTGCACTGCGGCCTCCACTGGTGGCGTCGTCACCGTGGAACACTGACGTCTCGCCGAGACGCACTGTTGTGCCGACCCAAGATCGTGTCATTTCCCTACCCCAGGCTGACGAGCTCCAAGTAGAGCGAAACAGCTGTCCGTGGCTGGGACTGCACGATCAAATTGTAATCATATGCTCAACGTGCAGCTACAGAGCTTCGGCTATTTTTTTACTTTTTATGTGTACTTGCGGGCTTGCACTGCGGCCTCCACAGGTGGCGTCGTCACCGTGGAACATTAACGTCTCGCCGAGACGCACTGTTGTGCCGACCCAAGATCGTGTCACTTCCCTACGCCAGGCTGACGAGCTCCAAGTAGAGCGAAACAGCTGTCCTTGGCTGGGAGTGCACGATCAAGTTGTAAACATATGCTCAACGTGCAGCTACAGAGCTTCGGCTATTTTTTTACTTTTTATATGTGCTTGCACTGCGGCCTCCACTGGTGGCGTCGTCACCGTGGAACATTGACGTCTCGCCGAGACCCACTGTTGTGCCGACCCAAGATCGTGTCACTTCCCTACGCAAGGCTGACGAACTCCAAGCAGAGCGAAACAGCTGTCCTTGGCTGGGAGTGCATGATGAAATTGTAAACATATGATCAACGTGCAGCTACAGTGCTTCGGCTATTTTTTTATTTTTTATATGTACTTGCGGGCTTGCACTGCGGCCTCCACAGGTGCGTCGTCACCGTGGAACATTAACGTCTCGCCGAGACGCACTGTTGTGCCGACCCAAGATGGTGTCACTTCCCTACGCCAGGCTGACGAGCTCCAAGTAGAGCGAAACAGCTGTCCTTGGCAGGGAGTGCACGATCAAATTGTAATCATATGCTCAACGTGCAGCTACAGAGCTTCGGCTATTTTTTACTTTTTATGTGTACTTTCGGGCTTGCACTGCGGCCTCCACAGGTGGCGTCGTCACCGTGGAACACTGACGTCTCGCCGAGACGCACTGTTGTGCCAACCCAAGATCGTGTCACTTCCCTACGCCAGGCTGACGAGCTCCAAGTAGAGCGAAACAGCTGTCCTTGGCTGGGAGTGCACGATCAAATTGTAAACATATGCTCAACGTGCAGCTACAGAGCTTCGGCTACTTTTTTACTTGTTATATGTGCTTGCACTGCGGCCTCCACTGGTGGCGTCGTCACCGTGGAACACTGACGTCTCGCCGAGACGCACTGTTGTGCCGACCCAAGATCGTGTCACTTCCCTACGCCAGGCTGACGAGCTCCAAGTAGAGCGAAACAGCTGTCCTTGTCTGGGAGTGCACGATAAAATTGTAAACATATGCTCAACGTGCAGCTACAGAGCTTCGGCTAATTTTTTACTTTTTATATGTACTTGCGGGCTTGCACTGCGACCTCCACAGGTGGCGTCGTCACCGTGGAACATTAACGTCTCGCCGAGACGCACTGTTGTGCCGACCCAAGATCGTGTCATTTCCCTACCCCAGGCTGACGAGCTCCAAGTAGAGCGAAACAGCTGTCCGTGGCTGGGACTGCACGATCAAATTGTAATCATATGCTCAACGTGCAGCTACAGAGCTTCGGCTATTTTTTTACTTTTTATGTGTACTTGCGGGCTTGCAATGCGGCCTCCACAGGTAGCGTCGTCACCGTGGAACATTAACGTCTCGCCGAGACGCACTGTTGTGCCGACCCAAGATCGAGTCACTTCCCTACGCCAGGCTGACGAGCTCCAAGTAGAGCGAAACAGCTGTCCTTGGCTGGGAGTGAACGATCAAGTTGTAAACATATGCTCAACGTGCAGCTACAGAGCTTCGGCTATTTTTTTACTTTTTATATGTGCTTGCACTGCGGCCTCCACTGGTGGCGTCGTCACCGTGGAACATTGACGTCTCGCCGAGACCCACTGTTGTGCCGACCCAAGATCGTGTCACTTCCCTACGCAAGGCTGACGAACTCCAAGCAGAGCGAAACAGCTGTCCTTGGCTGGGAGTGCACGATGAAATTGTAAACATATGATCAACGTGCAGCTACAGAGCTTCGGCTATTTTTTTATTTTTTATATGTACTTGCGGGCTTGCACTGCGGCCTCCACAGGTGCGTCGTCACCGTGGAACATTAACGTCTCGCCGAGACGCACTGTTGTGCCGACCCAAGATGGTGTCACTTCCCTACGCCAGGCTGACGAGCTCCAAGTAGAGCGAAACAGCTGTCCTTGGCAGGGAGTGCACGATCAAATTGTAATCATATGCTCAACGTGCAGCTACAGAGCTTCGGCTATTTTTTTACTTTTTATGTGTACTTTCGGGCTTGCACTGCGGCCTCCACAGGTGGCGTCGTCACCGTGGAACATTGACGTCTCGCCGAGACGCACTGTTGTGCCGACCCAAGATCGTGTCACTTCCCTACGCCAGGCTGACGAGCTCCAAGTAGAGCGAAACAGCTGTCCTTGGCTGGGAGTGCACGATCAAATTGTAAACATATGCTCAACGTGCAGCTACAGAGCTTCGGGTATTTTTTTTACTTTTTATACGTGCTTGCACTGCGGCCTCCACTGGTGGCGTCGTCACCGTGGAACATTGACGTCTCGCCGAGACGCACTGTTGTGCCGACCCAAGATCGTGTCACTTCCCTACGCCAGGCTGACGAGCTCCAAGTAGAGCGAAACAGCTGTCCTTGGCTGGGAGTGCACGATGAAATTGTAAACATATGCTCAACGTGCAGCTACAGAGCTTCGGCTATTTTTTTACTTTTTATATGTACTTGCGGGCTTGCACTGCGGCCTCCACAGGTGGCGGCGTCACCGTGGAACATTAACGTCTCGCCGAGACGCACTGTTGTACCGACCCAAGATCGTGTCACTTCCCTACGCCAGGCTGACGAGCTCCAGGTAGAGCGAAACAGCTGTCTTTGGCTGGGAGTGCACGATCAAATTGTAAACATATATATATATATATATATATGTGTGTGTGTGTGTGTGTGTGTGTGTGTGTGTGTGTGAGAGAGAGAGAGAGAGACGAACACAGGAACATCCGTCCCTAAGCAATTTCAGTTTAATGAATATCCCTGCCCATGCATGAGTGTGAGTTCGATCTCTTCGTCGTTACGTCATATATATATATATATATATATATATATATATATATATATATATGTTGACGTCGACCCCTAACTGTAAATCTATTCCTAGCGCCCCCTTAATTATTAATGTAATAAAAGTAGCAAGTGTTTTTAACCCTTATACGGCCTCCCAAGTCTCTTCATTACTTGTAGTGTATTTGTTTTCGCGTCCATCTGTACTCAGTTATACATTCATGTATATATATATATATATATATATGCAAATATATGCATATATATATATATATATATATATGCATGTATATATATATATATATATATATATATATATACGCATTGCTGATGAAGGCTCAATAAGGCCGAAACAGCTGTCCAATGCTGGTGTGGCGACGTTTGGGACTTATAAACATATGTTCAACGTGCAGCCAAAGAGCCTATGCTATTTTTTTTTTCACTTAATACTTTACTGGCTTCGCACTGGGATTTCAGAGGTGAGTTTATCACCCTGATGGGAGGACATCACGTTCCACGTGACCTTCCGACGCCACTCGCTCAAACGTCGCCCACCTACGCATTGCTTATGAAGGCCTAATAAGGCCGAAACAGCTGTCCAATGCTGGTGTGGTGACGTTTGGGACTTATAAACATATGTTCAACGTGCAGCCAAAGAGCCTATGCTATTTTATTTTTCACTTAATACTTTACTGGCTTCGCACTGGGCTTTCATAGGTGATTTTCTCACCCTGACGGGAGGACATCACGTTCCACGTAACCTTCCGACGCCACTCGCTCAAACGTTGCCCACCTACGCATATCTGATGAAGGCCCAATAAGGGCGAAACAGCTGTCCAGTGCTGGTGTGGCGACGTTTGGGACTTATAAACATATGTTCAACGTGCAGCCAAAGAGCCTATGCTACTTTTTTTCACTTAATACTTTGCTGGCTTCGCACTGGGCTTTCAGAGGTGAGGTTCTCACCCTGACGGGAGGACATCACGTTCCACGTGACCTTCCGACGCCACTCGCTCAAACGTCGCCCACCTACGCATTGCTGATGAAGGCCTAATAAGGCCGAAACAGCTGGCCAATGCTGGTGTGGCGACGTTTGGGACTTGTAAACATAGATACATATATGTATATACATATATATATATATATATATGTTGTTAGTACCCATTTAATTTCGCGGTCGCCCGAACCCCTTTCTTCCAGCATATACATATATATATACTCATAGAACGATGCGACAGCACCAGAGGACACGTGTTTCGCCGTGTTTGCGGCTCGTGAGCCCTGGGTAGCTGCGCATCGTTCGGGATTGGCAAACCAGGGGTCACTCAGCGAGCGACATACACCTGGGAGGGTGACTGAGCACTCCTCAATGCCACAGTGCAAGCCAGTGAATTATAAAGAGGGGAAAAGGCCATTAAAAAAATAAGAAAATGACGCTAGACATGTTTGAAATTCAAACTTACAGATTAAGATGGCTTCTATGGCTGCACGCAGAGAAACAGATACTCATAGAACGATATGACAGCACCAGAGGACATGTGTTTCGTCGTGTTTGCGGCTCGTCAGCCCTGGGTAGCTGCGCATCGTTCGGGATTGGCAAACCAGGGGTCACTCAGCGAGCGACATACACCTGGGAGGGTGACTGAGCACAGCCGTTTATTCCTGGAAGGTCGCAATTTCTCCATCCTAACCGACCACAAGCCCTTGACCTACGCTTTCCACTCTGCCAGCAGCCGGTATTCCCCAAGGAAGATTCGTCAGCTCGCCTATCTTGCTGAAATGTGCACAGATATCAGGCATGTACCGGGGGAAGGAAACGCTCCAGCCGACGCCTTAAGTCGAGTTTCTGCCCTTTCTACCACCACGCAGCGCTTTTCTCACGAAGCCCTCGCTGCTGCCCAACTCCACGATGAAGAGCTGAAGCGCTTGCGCACAGCTAACACCACCTCCCTCAAGCTGCGAGACCTCCCCATTCCCGGCACTTCCGTTACCATCTGTTGCGACACGTCGACAACCTAACCTAGGCCTTTCGTCCCTGTCACGTGTCGCCGGATCGTTTTTTCTTCTATACACGACTCGGCGCACCCTGGCATCCGGGCAACTCAGAAGCTTGTCGCGGACCGTTTCGTGTGGCCTTCGATCAACCAAGACGTCCGCGCCTGGGTTCGCTCCTGTCACCGCTGCCAGCGTGCGAAGGTCCACCGCCACACCTCCGCCCCCCTCGGGAAGTTCCAGCCTCCCGACGCGCGTTTCGACAACGTACATCTTGATATAGTCGGCCCTCTCCCACCATCTGATGGCTGCCGCTATATCCTAACCGCTGTCGACCGCTTCACGCGTTGGCCCGAGGCCACGCCCATGGTAGACGCCACCGCCGAGACAGTCGCCAACACCTTCGTCGCTTCATGGGTCTCTCGGTTCGGCGTGCCGTCTCAGGTCACTACGGTCCGGGGCCCACAGTTCGAGAGCCGTTTATTCAAGGGCCTCACCGACATCCTCGGGACAACTCGCGTTCGAACGACATCCTATCACCCTGCATCTAACGGCCTCGTAGAACGCCTTCATCGCCACTTGAAGGCCGCCCTCGTCGCCCACAAAGATAGGGCGCATTGGGTACACCACACCTGCCTTTGGTGCTTCTCGGCATCCGCGCAGCCGTCAAGACCGACATCGGGTGCAGTGCGGCTGACCTTGTGTATGGCTGTGCTCTGCGTCTTCGAGCCGATTTCTTCGTGCCACCCTCTCCCGACCCGTCCCCATCCCTCAACCTGGACCGCCTTCATCAGTTTTTCGGCACACTCCGACCCGTTGCCACCCGCGCTTCCTCCTCCCGCCGTGCCCATGTCCCCCAAGACCTGTCATCCGCAACGCACGTCTTCCTGCGCACGGACGCCGCGCGGAAGTCGCTCACGCCGTCCTATTCCGGTCCACATCCCGTCCTCGGCCGCCAGGGCAAGAACTTACGCATCTCTATCAACGGCCGCGAGGACGTGGTTGCCGTCGACAGATTGAAGCCGGCCTACATGGATCTAGCCACCGTCGACTCCTACACCACTGATTCGTCAGCCTGGAACGGTTTCCCTCCAACGCTTGGTTTCCCGGCATCAGCCAACTCTTCCCCATCATGCCCGAAGCCCATCGAGAAACACGTCACGTGGGCGACAGCTTCAAGCTGCCACTAGCGGGGGGGCCATGTAGCAGCCGACGGAAATGGACGACGAGCGCCGCCATGGACGTTTCGTCACGACGCGTATCTCGCGCATGATTTCTATTGAGCGCGCGTACCATCGATTCTCTCAGTTGTGGCCTGGCTGCCACATTAAACAGTTCGCATTCAGCCTTGTCTGCTGGGCCTTCTGTACCCTACACAGCCATAGAAGCCATCTTAATCTGTAAGTTTGAATTTCAAACATGTCTAGCGTCATTTTCTTATTTTTTTAATGGCCTTTTCCCCTCTTTATAATTCACTGGCTTGCACTGTGGCATTGAGGAGTGCTCAGTCACCCTCCCAGGTGTATGTCGCTCGTTGAGTGACCCCTAGTTTGCCAATCCCGAACGATGCGCAGCTACCCAGGGCTGACGAGCCGCAAACACGGCGAAACACGTGTCCTCTGGTGCTGTCGCATCGTTCTATGAGTATCTGTTTCTCTACGTGCAGCCATAGAAGCCATCTTAATCTGTAAGTTTGAATTTCAAACATGTCTAGCGTCATTTTCTTATTTTTTTAATGGCTTTTCCCCCTCTTTATAATGCACTGGCTTGCACTGTGGCATTGAGGAGTGCTCAGTCACCCTCCCAGGTGTATGTCGCTCGCTGAGTGACCCCTGGTTTGCCAATCCCGAACGATGCGCAGCTACCCAGGGCTGACGAGCCGCAAACACGGCGAAACACGTGTCCTCTGGTGCTGTTGCATCGTTCTATGAGTATCTGTTTCTCTACGTGCAGCCATAGAAGCCATCTTAATCTGTAAGTTTGAATATCAAACATGTCTAGCGTCATTTTCTTATTTTTTTAATGGCTTTTTCCCCTCTTTATATATATATATATATATATATATATATTAACCTATTTGTTCTATATATATATATATATATATGTATATATATATATGTAGAACAAATAGGTTAATATATCAGACGGCTACGAAGTTGAATAAAAGTAATAATGATAAAAAGTAATTAAAGTAAAAGTATCGGTGCACGTATGCCACTATGAATGAATGCTTACTATGAATGTTCCAGAATATGACTCAGACAACTTCCACGTGGCATACTTGCACCGATTGTGACGTCACCCAGGAAACCTATTTAAGCAATATGCAACCCTTGTACCTCTTTTGTCCTGACGAAGACAGTGCCACTGTCGAAACGTCGACCATTCTTTTTTTAATCTATGTGTTAAATTGCCCATTAAATAAATTAGTTTTTGTTAACGTTCCTGCAATCTGTAGTCCAAGTCTTATTATTTTACTTATATATATATATATATATATATATATATATATATATACAATGAAAAAAATAGCCGGAGCTGACACCATCCACTCAAACGTTGCCTGCCTGCGTACTGCTGATGAGGCCCAAGAAGGCCGAAACAGCTGTCCAGTACTGGCATGGCGACGTTTGACTTACAAACATATGCTATACGTGCAGCCAAAGAGCTCCTGCTAATTTTTTTCCTCCTTATACATTTGACTGGCTTTGCACTGGGCTTTCAGAGGTGTCCTATGACACCCTGACGGGAGGCATCACGTGCCACGTGACCTTCTGACGCCATCCACTCAAACGTTGCCTGCCTGCGTACTGTTGATGAGGCCCAACAAGGCCGAAACAGCTGTCCAGTACTGGCATGGCGACGTTTGAGTTACAAACATATGCTATACGTGCAGCCAAAGAGCTCCGGCTATTTTTTTTTTCATTTTATACTTCACTGGCTTTGCACTGGGCTTTCAGTGAGTGAGTTATCTCACCCTGACGGGAGGAATCACGTGTTACGTGACCTCCTGACGCCATCCACTCAAACGTTGCCTGCCTGCGTACTGTTGATGAGGCCCAACAAGGCCGAAACAGCTGTCCAGTGCTGGCATGGCGACGTTTGAGTTACAAACATATATATATATATAGGGGAGAAAAGACACCAGAGACTGAAGTAGGGAGTAGGGGAAAGTTAATTATTAAGCTGGCATTTAAACTAAGGGTCTGGGGAAGTCTACGTTTTGGCGGAAGCTCCGCCTTCTTCGGGACTGAGACGAAAATCCATGTACAAGGTCTTTTAAAAGGTTACAAAAGTGTCGTAACCTTTTAAAAGACCTTGTACATGGATTTTCGTCTCAGTCCCGAAGAAGGCGGAGCTTCCGCCGAAACGTAGACTTCCCCAGACCCTTAGTTTAAATGCCAGCTTAATAAATAACTTTCCCCTACTCCCTACTTCAGTCTCTGGTGTCTTTTCTCCCCTATCTATATTCAACATCCTGGTCGTTCGAACCTAAATTTTGTAGCGTATATATACATATATATATATATATATATATATATGTGTGTGTGTGTGTGTGTGTATGACGAGGGTGTTCTCGCCTCAAAGTTGATATACTACAGTTCGGCATCAAAATGTGTTTAGCACCGCATATAAGGGTTGATTCGCACGATGCAACTTTTGATGCAACTTCTCTCCAGCAAGGTTTGCGAGTAATTGAAGTTCCAGAGAGTAAGCACCTTTCACAGGGTCAGGAACTCGCCGCATGGTAGTGTCCAACGGACTAGTGACATGGTGGGAAAAAGTTGCGTCATTGTAATCTTTGTCCGAGCGCACGAGGGCGAGAACTGAAAATACTGTTAAAGAGTTTGCAATGATTTATTCAAAAACACAGTCTCGTGAAATATTTCTACATGAACCATCAAGGGACCTCGATGCTGCTACTGTCCTCATCGTAACCCACGCGGCTAGGCTCCGGACTTTGCGTCTGGGACGTGACGCCATGGCTCTAAGCTGTTACTATCAGAGCACCAAACCGAACCGGAAGCGAAAACTTCCGAAAGAACCGTTATTTTTGTCGGACCCGAACCGAAATGGCCGACGCAATCTTGGAGCTGAACCGGAACCGAACCGATTTAGAAAATTTCGGTTGCCGCTTCAAAACAGGTTCCAAAGCATCGAGAGCTCGAGACTCACGGTTTTTCATCTTGCCTACCTTAAGTGTCTAACCTGTTCCAAAAGTGACCGGTTCATGCGACATTTTTTGCAAAACGAGACTCCAGTACAAGCGGAACTGCATAACTGGACGCCCACAACGGTGGAGCAACGTCGCACAACCGCGCTCTATAGTTTCGTTTTTCTGTAGACGCGTTCTTGTCATAGCTTTGCGGCCAGCACGTTGGAGGGATATGGAAGGTCATACCTGAACCGATTGTAAAATAAAAAGGAGATCTCGTTAAAGGGCATTTGGATATGGATATCTTTACTGTTACCCTAGGACATGCGAAGAGAAATAAAGCTTTCGGGACTTTCTCTGACGTTTATTTTAGAGCATATACGTTGCGCAGTGAACCGGTTCAGAACCGGTTTCGAGCATCTTGAACCGGTGCGGAACTGATATGTGTGTCCTCCTGTGGCTGAACCGGAACCGAACTATTATGCCTGGGCCCTAACCGAAAAAAAAAATGGTTTGATGCTCTGGTTGCCATTGGACGCCCTCGAAGGAGGAGGAGGAGGAGGAAGTGATGGACAGGTTCCGCCCGATGGTTTCCAGAAGAATCACTCATGGGCCAATCCGTCCCGCAGCTTTTGCAACCCAGTTGAGCAACCCAGTTGCACGCGACGAAAGTTGCATCGTGTTAATAGACCCCAACGGTGCTTCTCTTTCTTGATTTGCAACCCCAGTACGAGCTTCAAGAAATCCCACCTCACGGTGCAATGGAATGATGTCTTATTGAAACAACGATGGTGGCAACGTTATGGATAGTTGGTTAATACATACTTACTTAGCGACATGCTTAATCTGTTTCGCACAGCACTGGGAGAAACGGTGCTCATTGCCTTTGTTCGTTACATAGCTCATGATGTACCCATCGGACCATGGGCACGCCTCTGCACCGGGGTGGTCCGCGAGGAAAGCGTCTGGACCGTCTCCGTCGTGAACGCATCCCAAGCTGCACAACACAACATAATGAGCCACAATAAGTTCTGTTTGTCCTTCTAGGTTTAATTGATTTTTCCACGACAACGTTGCAATAAGCATCGCGCTGCAGACACCCCAGGCAAGAAGTCAGTAACGGGAAGATTACTTTGAGGTACTCAATAACAGACGGGACGTTCTGAATTTCTATTGCCGTATCGATAATGAGCAGTGCTGAAAAAACTGTTTACAGTAGCGCTTTTTCTATAAAATTTGTGTAGCGCAAATATCTATACTTACAGTATCAATTATTCGTCTCAATAGTAATACCGATACACGACACGAGTATTCGTCGTTGAAATAAATGTGGAGTGGTTCAGGATAGTGATTTGCAAAGTACCACAAAAATTGTGCTGATATCAAAGTACCAACCACCTCGCATGATTTATACTTGAAGTACAGAACAAAATACGGCAAATGTACTAAAAATATAGCACAAAATACCTGGCAAACTACTTCAGAGTACACGTACTGTACATTGTGATTTGTGTGATCGCTGGCCACATCCAGCCCACCCTCAACCCTCTGCCCTCAAAGCTCGCTTCACCTTTCTGGATACCATATGACTTCGATCCTTATATTGAAGGGGCTCATTATTTCATTCCCGGCATCACTACCAGCAACGGCGTAGAGTATCACCCCTGGCAATGAAACTCCCCATTCATCATTTCGCAATAAAGTTGTTGTTGTTTCGTGGCTTGTGTCGGTCCACGTCTCTTCTCTTCGGTTGTGACAAAAGTGAGAGGGAATTATACATTCCATTGCCATTTCTAGCATGTGCTTGCAAGGTGCAAGGCATAGACAGTTCATTTTCTTACAAATGAATATGAAGTGTGCCGCAGTCACTAGCAAGGAGGAACGGAACCAACTGACCGAGCGTGGTCGAGGCACCCTATTAGATGATGTAGGCATATTTGAAGAGCGTTCTAAACATAGCGACCACCGTTGAGACAATCGATTGGCCGCTGAACCGTGTACCACGAAGCAGTGCTGGTATCCCAGATATCATGAAATCGCATGAAATCGCTGGGTTTTCACACACACACACAGAAAAATCGTGCATTATGGTAGCACAGCAAACCAACTGTTGGCAGAATTGCACCGCAGAACTGTGGAATAATTGAGAATTATTTAATCCAAAGCACTGGTCTGAATGACCCAGTACATTATTCCAACTCCTCTCCAAAGACTTGTAGAAGATATAGTGTTCTTCTACATGAGTCCTGGTCGGTGATGATGGAATCTGTCAGCGGGCAGATGTTCGTTGCCTCACGCTGGGAAGGTGCCGGTAGAACTGGCTGGTGTACGTACAGTGGCGCGTGGTAACAGGCGCGTTTTTGTCGTCCATGGGCCGTCACAGACTTAATATCGACTTAATAGGCCCCTGTACCGCGACCGGTACATGAGCGTGTGACCCGGAAAAGTGTCCCTGGTGAAAGACCGAGGAGGACCGTCGGGAAGCGTCAGGCGGTGTGATGCAGTGAAGGCGACATGCCGTGTCGGGAGTAGCAGAAGGCAGGAGCAGCGTGGTGAAACACCAGGTCTTTTAGAGAGTCTGAGCGTTGTCGCAAAGCGCTTCCCCGGAGGAACGCGGCACCATACCTTCAATACTAGCTTCTGAAGTGATTCGTTGGTCGATGCAAATTTTTGGATGACAGAGGGCTGAATTACTCCTAACATGGTGTTCTTTGTTCTGCTCACCAAATGCAGATGAGATGGTGTTCCCCTACACGAGTCCTGACCTGCGATGATGGAATGTCCCATCGTGCAGATATTCGTAGCCTCACGCTAGGACGGTGCCGGTACAACTGGCTCGCTGGCACAGTGGCGCGCGGTAACAAAGGCGCGTTGTGGTCTTCCACAGGCCGTCACAGACTCAATAGTGGATACTTATTTCCGTATTCTGACTTATTTCCTTCGTTCCAGGGTGCCGGCGTCTGTGCTTCCACTGCAGACGCACGGGTATGGAAGGCCCCGAACTCACTGTGTGAAACAAGCGGCAAGAAAAAAAAAGTAACACGGTTCATAGCGTGGCTGGTGATCGGAGTGACCCTCTTTTGATCTGATTGCCCTCAAGGTCGACGATGCAGGCGTTTTGAAAGTCGATAAAATGGTCTCGAACTTGACAGTGTTCAGCGAGAGCGCTTCGTTCGATGTCCGACATCCGTACATCATTCTTATGTTGCCGTAGCCTTTCGGGGATGTTCTTTGTCTCGCCCATATTTGATGCGCTGCATTTGGTGCATTTGGCAAAACCAGAGACCCCCTTGACAACAGTACGTGTGAAAAGCTTAGGAATGACCCGACATCGCGGATTCAGACTAAGCTAGATGACATACTTGCTGATACATTCAGGAAATAGCTAGATGCAACAGCCCCCTACTACGACTTATCTGCATGAACGGTAATGCGCCTAGTTTCTATGGTCTCCTTAAGATCCACAAGCCCGGTATCCCCCTCCGCCCCATCGTAGACTTCATATCGTCCCCTCTTCGGGCTCAATCCTGCTACCAACACAAGGTTTCAGGTTTCAAGGTTCCATCTGTGCTGACACTGCACGACAACGGACGCCATCGTTGCGTTCTTATGATGATGATTGGGAGCTTAGTGGCGCAATGACAACAAAGATCACTGCGTTCTTAGGACGGTTACGATCACCTACACTCTAAAAACTGAACTTCACCGCATAGCACGCTGTGCGCCAACCATTGCCACGAACGATAGGGTTATCCCCTTTTGATTCGAGGAGAGAGGGAGGCGTACGCCTTTTCGTGTCAATTTGGGTATATGATAATTGACACAAAAAGGCGTACGCCTCCCTCTCTCCTCGAATGAAAAGCGATAGCCCTATCATTCGTGGCAATGGTTGGCGCACAGCGTGCTATGCGGTGAAGTTCAGTTTTTAGAGTGTACAATCTCCCAACTGAATGTGTCTCACAACTCTAGTTTCGGGGTCTTCCACCTTACCCATTTTCACATTGCTTTGACCAGAGCACCTTGGTCACACCGAGTTTCGAGACGACGGCGAAGTCGAGGATGCGTTGCATGATTTGCGCGGGTCCAAAGGGATTTTCTTTCCGGTCACATCCACTCTTAAAACTGAACTTCAACACATCGCACAGAGTGATACGTTTATCGCTCGTGACTTGCAGAAAGCGCGGGGCGTACGCCTTTTTGTGACAATTAAGGTAAGTACACACGTATCACAAAAAGGCGTGCACCTTCCGTTTTTAACCAATCGTGGGGGGAAACGATGCCATTCGGGACTGTGATCAACTAAGAGCGTGATATGTAGTGCGTCGAGACTGGTAGGTACTCGGGTTCGAATCCCGGTGCCGGCTGTGCTGTCTGAGTTTTTTTCCTGGATTTTCCTCAGATGCTGTCAGACATACGTCGGCACAGTTCCCTAAGAAGTCGGCCCCAGACGCACATTCCCCCCAAAGCGTTAGTCGTGGCGTGGCCCACCTTGTGGGGTCGACAACGGCGAGGTCTCTCACAAGCCCCACCACCTTACTCTCTGTCTTAAGGGTAATGTTCACCATATAGTGCACCGTTGGCGCTCATGCATTATCATGGAGTTTGAGTGAATTGTGTTCACTGAAAGAGTTTGCGGACGGTTTTGGGGCTACCCATCCGCAATGAGTACAATTAATTCATTTACAGTGAACCCTCGTTAATATGACCCCCGATAATATGACATACGTGCTTTACGACCATACTCCTGGGGAACAATGCAGTGAAACCCCTGCAAAATCTGCCCGTTAATATGACAATTCTTCATTATGACCAAAATTTTCGGGAACGACCATGGTCATAATAACGAGGGTTCACTGTATTTCATTTGAATGCTTTTCGTGAAAAGGATTGGGTACGGCCATAGTTAAACTGCGTTTCACTGTGACTCTGACCATCGTTACTCTGAGGCAAAAAAAAATGGCATTCAAAAAATGTGGTGCATGGAAAATTCGTTAATACCATCTTTCACTTTTGATAACTCACGTGTGGGCTGATTCGTGTGTCATGGTGCGAACAGCCTGGTAGGACCACGGCTTGTCTTCAATTACGGCCGTCCTGAAGTAAGTGCATGCACCCGCTATATAAGCCAATCCTGGAACGTGTGGAGAATAAGAGAGCTCAACTTTCAATACAGCGCTTCATTTCTAGCCACTTCAATGAGAGATAATTGTAATCAGAGACGCTATAGAAAAAGAGAGAATCATAAAAGGTCATTAAAACATCCTACAAAAACCCAAACGCCGTTTCATTGTTCCTTACCCTGACAACAGTGATATAGTTATCATATCACAGAAGTGAGTTTTAGTGTATTGTGCGCTAGCGCCTTTGCGTACGCCACAGATAGCATTGTGGTTCTGCGCAATTCTCGGAGTCCTCTTATGCTTTGCGCGTGCGCAGAGGCAATTCCCTTACCTGCACAACAGCGACAGCGTACAATGCACTAAAACTCACTTCTATATCTCAAACTGCTTAATACGTTCAGCAATGAAACGCTTGGACAAGGTCGCCGCAACGTGCATCGCTATAGCAAGCTACACGTGGTGTTTTTTATTCTTTAAAATTGTTTGATATGTAAAAAGCTAACGGAGCATCAAGGGGGGGGGGGGGCGGAGGGTTGTAGTGGTGCGATATGGTAGGGCGGTCTTTACAAGACGAATAATTCCGCAACATTTATTTTCGCTCTTTAATTATGAGACTTCGGGCAAAAGCGAGATAGCAGAATGGTTGATGATGATGATAATGATGATTCAAGTGTTTTGACGCACGGACAACTAAGATAGCAGAATGGGAGACAATCCTCGTTGAAAGCCACTCTATTAAAAAAAAATATCAAACGGGCGCGTACGGTGCAATATCCACGGCCGAATTTCGCTACGCAAATGCGCCAAAACCTACACCGCGCGCATTAGGAGCGCATGACTTTCGCCGATGGAGGCTTATCTGGCAGAGTTAAAGCTCCGCAAGCTGCACGCTATCCGCGACGCTGTTGATCTGGCCGGCAAATCAGCATCTACTCCAATCACCATCGTCGCTCCAAAGCGTGGTCCTCTGACGTGAAACGAGGCGCCGTCCACCCTGCGCTCCTGATCGGCGAGGTTCCGTTTTTCGACTCATTTGCGTGGTAAAATTCGCCTCTGGAAATTTAACGCAGGTGCACGTTTCAAGACTTTCTTTAAAAAACGGAATGGCTTTCAACGAGAATTATCGACATTGTGCTATCTCGCTCTTGCAGGGAATCAACTGAATAATGAATTTTAGTAATTAGTCGTTTTGTAGTTCCATACTTTCTTGGAGAGGATGTTCGCCTGGTCGATGACTCAACTCTCAAGCGCAAAAAACGGCATCTACGCTGATCCACATAGGTATTTTTAATAAGAAGATCTCCAAAGAATTAAAAAAAAAAGGTGCGGTGGTGCCGCAAGAATGCGTTAACGTTTGCGTACGTCGTTAATGGTGAGTTTTAGTAGAGCGCTTTTGCATCTCCGATACGGTACCCGCTACGGCGTTGGTCTCATGGCGCATGCGCGACGCTAACTGATCCAACACCACCTAGATAGAGAAAGCCTGCTCACTCGTCGACGTGACGTAACAACTAAAAGTCACCAAATCAGGGTCCTGTTTTCAATGGCAGTAGCCAATCACGAACGTGTTTTCAGCAGTCGTAGCCATGGAGACGAACCGCCGTCGTCTGCGACTGGTGATTGAACATCGCCGGGTACTAAATGGGGAAAGCTTTCCAAACTTTCCAAAACTTTCCAAAAAGCGTGTTGCACATTTCGTCTACAGATTTAAGCCTGCAGGTTCGAAGTTAGGTGCAATCACTTGAGAGTTCTTCAATTCGCAGAACGCGGAGTCCCAGAAGTATAATAGTCCCAGTCCCAGAGTAGCAGACGAATTCTGACTTTATATGTCCATG
The DNA here is from genome assembly GCF_037126465.1 of Ornithodoros turicata. NCBI lineage: Eukaryota > Metazoa > Arthropoda > Arachnida > Ixodida > Argasidae > Ornithodoros > Ornithodoros turicata. The sequence goes on from NC_088208.1 coordinate 9,390,113, forward strand.
TAGTGAAGGAGGGAGAGGAGGCAATAATCAGGCCTTCTTAGTCTAGGTGGCGTTGGCTCAGCTTCGTTAGCGTATCGGCTGTACGATCTCCTCGAGGAATAGCGTACCGTGTTATCGGAGATGTCGCGCGGGTTGCGGGGAGGAGAAAAAATGAGAAGACTAGTCCAACTACGCGAGAATCAAGATGGCGGTGCGGACTCCAGTTGCATTTTATGTTGCCCATGGTGAAGGCGAGTAACCTTTCCGTGGATGCAACGAAATATATTGCAATTACAGAACTTCTCAACAGCGTAACATAGAAAGGATTCACTGGTCAGGGTTCGCGATATGCCATGCCGGTGCACCACGACGATCGGTCTCCTTCCACGTTGTACCAAAACGTCAACAGGTCAGTCTGGCGTATCGTGACAGAGCTTCGGATGATCGTACCGTGTGCCGTACCTTGCAATGTGGTTTACTAAAACTGACTATTGACTCTTCGAACACTCATCGCTGCCTGAAACAAGGACCCGCTTACGCGAACGTTGAAGAGAATCCTCAGTGGCATCGGCAGTGCTTCGAGAGCCCGCTGCAGTCCTCAGCGCACCTCGTGTGTGAAGCAGTGGCAACGCTATTCACAGCGCCACAAAGGAGTTCCCTAAACATTCCTGCAAGCTGTCCCTGATCAAGAAAAGGTTCCGACAATCCTTGTCGGAAAATATCCGGACTCCTCCCGATGCGGCTTACGGCTCGCTGCCTCGCATCCTCAATCGTGCACCTTCCCTTCGCCAGTCGAGATAGTCATAGAGCGGGTCTAAGAGACCTTAAAGGAACTATCACGTCTAGAGACATGTGCATGAAACCGACACGGTCGGTAATGTTTGGCAGCGCTTCACAGCCTACTTGGCCAAATTTCCCAGACGAAAACAGCTTACACATTACACAAACGGGTTTTAAATATGGGCGCTACGTCGGCACCTGAGGAAGCCCCAGCGATAGTACTATCATGATGACGTAGACCAGGCAGAGAAACGGGAGCGCTGCGCAGGCAATTGTCTCCAACAATCCGTTGTCGTCTGCTGGGCGTTCCCAACGCAGTATATTAAATGAAAACTCATCGGAAAATACGCCGACTTATCATGTACTTTTCTCGCATTTCTTATACTTTTGACGCGACCGCGTCGCGTGAACACTGTATTACGTTCCCGGCTGTACGAACACGTCCGGCGCTAACTCAGAAGTGAGATTCCATGACACGATCAAGGACTCGCCACGACCTGCAGACGCATCTCTCAATCCTGTCGCCAAAGGCGATCAATGGTGCTCCCTGTTAGGACGCGCATTTCCCCTGTATTGTCCTCCGTCCCTGTGTTGTAAGTTGCTCCTCAAACGCAAGGAGATGTTCCCATCTGATCGTACACGCAAGCTTCCTTGCCTCCTGTTCACATGTTCCATGTTTTCTGCGATTTCCAGAGTGGAAAACGAGGACTAAAACTGTTTTAATATACTTTCCGAAGTGACCTGGACGGATGCGATGGTCCTTTTAACGACAAAGTCGCAACAGAGTGAACCAATGAGCATCTGCTACACACTAGACTCTTATGGCGCCACTGCAGGTTCAAGGTTGCTTTCTGAATTGAACGTGCTCCTTGGGGAATCTACAGATGAAAGGCTTCATCTCGCAAATACTCCAGTTATTATCAGGGAAGTACAAGTTGTTCGATCAAATCGTCCCAAATACAGAAGTACGTCTTATCATTACTCACCAGCTATGTTACAAACAAAACGTCCTCCATGCATGGCGCACATATCCCTCCTGCAACAAGGACAACAATTAATTTCGGTTATGTTCACGCCACGTGCCCATGATGACTGCTCATGGACATCGTTTCACGCTTAGTTTATTACCATGCAGATGTGTTGAAAACAAATGTCTATCGCATCTCGAGTTTCCACTAAAGAACAACATAGCAATAAGCCAGTGGTTATTACTCCTTCTCCTGAGCTTCCGTGGCCATGGCACTATCAAGCAGGGTTTTGGAATTAGGTCAGTTAGTCCATTCCATTCCGTTTTGGGGAATGCAAATTTGTGATAATTCCATCCCTTTCAATTCTTCGGAATGGAAGGTGTGGTCAATTCTCACTCCTGAAATGGCTGTGCAACCCCATTTCATTGGTTTAATTCAGTCAAAAATAAAAAAATGGGACGGGCTAAGTCGAGTTCGAGCCGTAGAGTTTAACATGAAAACGTCACCTTCTCCGATTCCTTTGCTCGTTTGCAGGATTTTAGCGAAAGACAAAAGAGAGAGTGAGAAAGTGAAATACAAATGTTTATTCGTTTATACACTGTTAAAACAGAACTTTTTTCCTTTTTCGTCTAATAAATATACCCCCCCCCCCAGAACTTCACCACATAGCACGCTCCTAACCAACCATCATACCGAACGATATCATTCTGTGTCATGATTTGTTCAAAACAGGGGGGAGGCGCCTATCTGGGACAAGATAATCTGTCCCAGGTAGGCGCCTCCCGCCCCTTTTGAACAAATCATGACACAGAATGGTTTCATTCGGTATGATGGTTGCCAGGTTGGTTAGGAGGGTGCTATGTGGTGAAGTCCTGTTTTAACAGTCTAGAGTCACTTATTAACACCAAGGAACAACACGGCGAAGGCGGCGCTCGACCCCTCCTATCGCAGCTGGGTCATTCGAGGCCAAACCATCCAAAGGTCGTGCTCGACCCCCCTCAGTTTTGCTTCCAAAAATTATCATGGACTCCTTATTGCAAATAAAGACATTTTCCGAGTTTTACTGGACAATGTTGAACTGTTGTTGATTTAGGCGGGGTCAAAGTTCGTCAGAATCGCGAAAACCAAGTTACGAAAAAAAAGTTACCTACTGAGCAGGATTCTGAGTCTAGGTGGACTTTAGTGACATAGAATGAAAGAGCGTGGCCCTAATATTCTGCCAATATCAAGTTCTTCCTCCGTGTTTCATTTTCGGCTAGCGAAACAGGGCTGCTTTTTGGTGCTATATCGTACAACTTTGCGCCTTGCTAAGGGCACTTTTCGCACAAGCTGGAAGGGACAAATAAATTCAGCGTGTTCTGTGCCTTCCATACATCAAAATCACATGTTTTGAAGGGCGACCACACAATACTTTTTGACCCATTTACTCCCAAATGCCGTACTTTTGGTAAAGTTGGCCGTTTTCAACGCCGTTTTTGAAAATGAAGCGGTCGGCCGGGAACAATCCAAATAGATGGGACGACAGATCAATATCTCTACTAAAGCATATAAAAAATTGAGAAGGCACTTTTCGATAAGGTCGAGAAAATATTTTTTATGTCCCACGTATTTACACGAGGGCTGCACGAGACGGCTCCCTGTGCTGTGAGGCGCGCGAACAGATCGCGTGCCTAGGTTTCACAAGCCGCGTCCTGCGGCCGTATATGAGCTTTTCCTCTTTTTTGCTAGCCCTTTTGTTAATCAAATGTGTAGTTTTTATTGTTTTCAGTGCATTGGTAAGTATTGTTAGTAGGTGTTTCTCAGAGTCTTTCATTCGCGGCGTTTTAAAGTGGTAGTCATGAGAAACGACAGCGATGCTTTCACACTCACAAGGAACATTATGAGCAAACCATACTATCCCTTCAAATGCGCGTTTTTGATGATTAATAGCAAGGCAGATCACGTTGTGAGCGGATAGCTTTTGCTGCATTGTAGCGTCCAAAAACGCGCTCGTACATCCACGTAACCTTTAACACATCGCCTTGAAATCGGCTTAGGAGAGCTCATCCGTGGCTCAGCTGATTAGTTTATGATCGTCCTTCTCACATGTGATGCATGCCAGGTAACCAAAAATGTTGTTATTGCTCCAAGTTTCTTGCTGAAGTCGTTGTGTTGAACAATGGCCGAAGTAGGAACGTCAGCAAATGCGCGCGTGCAAAATGAAGGACTGCGGTATGAAAGTGCGGGCACGCACGGAGACTCCAGTCGTAGCAGCGTTCAAGACCTATCTTTTCGCCGTACAGAGGAAATTGTAGTGTAGTGATGAGATACCCTACCAATGGTCGCCTTTGCTTTTTAACGTTTGAAAAGAAAATATGAAATAATAATGAAACCGTTGTGCATTCATTTACGTGGGTATCTTTTTGCTCTTACTTCAATCTGTTCCAATCGCGAAAATAAAATATGTAGACAGTCTGAATTGCAAATAAACTGTTTTTATAATTACAGCCTGCTTGTGTGATCATCATCAGCCAACTGTTCAGTGTGGATAGATTAGCAAGCACCAACATGAACGTCTCGGGCTAGTACGCGGTAGTAGCATACATGTGACTTAGCTGAATATATTGTCTGTTCTGGTCCTCCATAAGGGATAGGAAAACTTCACCACACGGAAAAACGTTATAAGAACCAAGCTTCGCGATCCACCCGTGCGCCCTTCAGCCTAACTATGTGTAGAGTGGATGGGATATAAAAATTATTTTCTCGCCCTTATCATAAAGTACCTTCTCAATTTTTTTATTTGCTTTAGTGTAGATATTGATCTGTCATCTCCATCTATTTGGATTGTTCTCAGCCGACCGCTTCATTTTCAAAAATGGCGTTGAAACCGGCCAACCTTACCAAAAGTTCGGCATTTGGGATTAAATGGGGCAAAAAGTATTGTGTGGTCGGCCTTCAAAACATGTGATTTTGAAGTATGGAAGGTACAGAACACGATGAATTTATTTGTCCCTTCCACCTTGTGCGAAAAGTGCCCTTAGCAAGGCGCAAAGTTGTAAGATATAGCGCCAAAAAGCAGCCCTCTTTCGCTGGCCGAACATGAAACACGGGGGAAGAACTTGATATTGGCAGAATGTTAGGGCCACGCTCTTTCATTCTATGCCACTGAAGTCCACCTAGACTCAAAACCCTGCTCAGTAGGTAACTTTTTTTCGTAGCATGCTTTTCGCGATTCTGAAGAAACTCTGACCCCGCCTAAATCGACAACAGTTCAACATTGTCCAGTAAAAGTCGGGATAATGTCTTTATTTTGCAATAAGAAGTCCATGATAATTTTCAGAAGCAAAACTGAGGGGGGTCAAGCACCTTTGGGTGATTTGGCACGGAATGACCCAGCTGTGACTGGGGTTCTCTGGCGGGCGATGACTCCTTCACGGTGCTGAGCTCCACTCTGGATGCCCTCCATCGCCCTTGTTGGCCACTTTCACGCACGCACAAGACGCAGTTGCCCCACTGGTTTGCATACGAGGCTTACGCGGGCTAAGAGCAGGAGCTGATCCAGACCCCCGATTTGGCGGGGCGGTTTCTTTGTCGGAGCGCGTAGTGTGGGAGGGGGGAGAGGGAAACTCAATGTATCAAGTGACGTTTTTTGGGGGGCGATTGCCCAGCCGCCCACCCATGCCTGCATCCGCCCACCCATGCCTGCATCCGCCACTGGCTAAAGAGTTGTTAAGAGATAATAAACGACATGACTCCGTGGGGAACGGATGTGCCCCACACCGGCACATTGCATTGTGCTGCACAAAAAACAACCAGCTGAATTCGTCATCAGATAGGAGATAGCTAAACCTACACTCCAGTGAAAGAAACGAATAAATTTACGTTTACGCCCAATCTTACCCTTACTAAGCTTAAGTTCCGACAACATGGCTAATGCCGTATCCCTCAAGCTGTGTTTATTTCTAGTGTTCGTAAACGCGTCCACTGCAGCTGTAAAGGACAGCGCGTAAATGGCATTATGCGTAAATGGCATGGGGAACATGATTTACTCTTATATTCTGACGCATAAGATTTCGTCTAAACGGATAAGCTGAGGCTCTGCGTCGAAGTAGAAAGTAGAAGCTTTCCCTTTTTCCCTCCCCCGTGTACAGAGGAAATGAAAAACGGAACGCTTCTACTTGAGCGTCAAAAAACTAGATCGCCATATTTCCAGGTACTTTTCTCGCGCTATGTTACTGTTCTGATTGTTGCTCACAAAACGGCAATGTTACCAGTGACCCCAAGGATCCGGTCTTCTCATTGGGTGAATCCCATGCCTTTTATACTGAAAAAGTTAATCAACCAGAGTTATTTGTTGCATCGATACTGAACCTTGCCTGTAACCTCTTACGCTGGGTCGTTAGGCGAAAACTCAGAAAAATGTATTTTTCTATTTTTAAACACTACTTCTACAGTTACGGTGGACACCCTGTATATCTCCATATATTAGTATTCTCACATTCATATATCATCAGTCATCAGATTGATTTAATGGCGAAACACATGTAGACGATTCCAATGATTCATGAAAAGAGGTTCCAGCAGGGGCACACAAGCAATAGTCCCATCCAATCCGATCTGAACGAGACTGCAACTAAGCTAACTATTGGCTGTGGCACATTGTTATTTTCAGTAACCAACCATTAGAGACGGTCGTCAGGGGCGGATCCAGTTGATCACTCTCAGCGAAAGGAGGGGGTTGACGCGATTAAGTGTGAAGGGGAGAGAGGGGGCGACTTAATGTATACCGATATACTTCGGGAACGATTTCCCGCCCCCCCCCTCACTTCCGGATCTGCCACTGACGGGCGCTCAACTTCGGTCCGTGAATGGAGCATTAAAGGTGCTGTAAAGTGAATTTTAAACCTATAGAAATGGCATGTTCTTCTGAAAACTTCTGAATGACCAGATGGCCAAACCGCGCATGGCGAACACTTTATTCATCTTGTAGCTCATTCGCCTTGCTTTCTCTTTTATGAACGGAAAACCGTTGTTCTCGAGCTGTTGTTGGGCGGGCGGCAGATGACGACGACGGGAGGAGGGCATCATGCCTACTTGGCCGCCGGTACTTTCTGTTACGCCACCACAGGCTCACACTCTAATGCTAACATGTAGGGGGGGGTATATGTTTATTCACACATGTAGGGTTTTTGAACATCCCTCTGTTTGTCAGTTCACATAGGAAAGTGCTACGGAACGCATCAGCAACATTTGCGACAAAATTTCCGCAGTTATCGCCATTTATCGGCCGTCCTGCGGCGTAGCACCTCGACAGGAGCCATCAAACAGCATGGTTTCTGTTTCTGTCACGTGGCAAGACTAGACTAGTGGCACTGCGCAGTTTTACGTAGGCTGGGAAACTTGGAACAAGTGACAAGCCGAACGAGGGAACATTAGGCTGCTTGTGAAACACGGTTAACTTGAGCGGCGCTTACGCTGTCATTTTGATTATATCAGCTTGACAAACGTTGTCCTTACTGTGTGTACGACAGTGTACATGAAGGAATGACAATTTGCTGCAAACACTTTATGAGAAATAAATGGGCTCCGTGCTGTAGAGTATGGTGTTTAGCCGCCATTTCCCTGAAACCTGAGCCAACACGCGTGATACCAAAGCTTATTATTGATTTGTAATGAACGCATACTCGTGAATTTTTGAAAAGTAAAGTTTTCATAATTAACGCAACGAGAGTGCATCCCAACATAACGTCTGCAGCGAGTCGGGCTGAAGGAACTTTATGAGAATTTGTGCAACTTGCTAGAGAGTACAATTGATTCACATGAGGGCAATTTATGCTACTCGATCCTACTTTAGATACCTTATTGAAGACAGGTGAACCATCTAGATGTCCCTGTAATCATACATGGTTATGGACTCTGGACATTGGAGATGGACTTTGGATACGGAATGGAAATGGCCCACCCGTCTTCAATAAGGTATCTAAAGTCAGATCAAAAAATACAAGCATCATGCATGAAGCAAATGCAAATATCGAGACTAGAACACGGACAGAGGCCACTATGTCAGTTGCTGGTGCTCAGACCACAAAGCATTCAAGAAAACAGAGAGAAAATACATAGATATGTACAGATTTTCAGAGATAAAGATAAGAGAATATTTTGTTTCTATTACGTCGTAAACTGGTTCGATTTTACTCACAGTTTTTTTTTTAATAATCGTGGGTACGATACCTACCCTGTGACTAGTACGAAGACATCCACATTTTCAAAGAGGTCAGAGTGGTCAGTCATGTAGGTCCACCTGAACTTTTCCAAAGTGGTTCGCATATCGACAACGCTATCGTGGCCATATTTGGCAAAAGTTGAAATGTACTTGTCATCGATCGCCTGTAACAAACGTAGATCTGAAATAAGTATTGGTCAAGCAGTTTAAACTTGATGCACCAGTCATTGACGCCGCAATCACCAGTTCAAATCACCTTTACCGAAACAGTGAGCTATCGCTGCACTCACCCCGAAATATTGTCCCAGATGCACGGATTACGAGTGCACGAACCTGATTTATAGCTAGCCTTTGATTGAATTGTATTGAAAATAAAAATAATACGGATATTGTGGCTCCACAATGTGCTACTCGAGGACGCTGACATAGGTTGCCTGCGGAACAACCACCAAGGGTTGGTGGGATTGATGATGAACAGAAAGCAGAAAGGAAGCGATCGACTGAAAAGGAGAAAACAGTGGGGCATTCCTTTTGTGGCCAGGACCACCATGGATGTACCACAAAATTTGACTTTTTTTTTGTAGAATCTCCTAGACATCGAAAATACGCGAATGTTTCCAAGACAAATGCGTCCTGTTACCAGATTTTTTTGTTCCTTCCATGTTATCGCCGCGAAGCAACTGTGGCTATGGGCGGCCTGCAGACTTGGGCAGGTAAAGAGAGGACAACAGGAAGCAGAAGGAAACAATGGGGGTTTTATTATGCGTCCTGATATCAGAGTTGACAACCGCTAATCATTGTCGTGCTGTAGTAAGTAACGCCAGGACATTTTGTTTTAGGCTTCGTCCTGAATTATAAGTACTCATTGAGAAATCCTTTCGCGTGCCACATTACACGTTTCGTGGCAATTTGTGGAATTGAAACGCTCCTGTAAGTAGTATCAGAACTCGTAGATGCACTCTCGTAGATAAAGGTTAATACCTACACTTAGCACCAGGCACACTCGAGGGAGGAGGAGGAGGAGTGTCGTTGGGAGGAACCCGAGAGGGTTGCCTGCCTGATTAGGCGGCATGTTTCTCGGGAAGGGAAAGGTGGTGGAGAGGAGGAGAGGAAAGGGTGAAGTGGAAGACCGAGCGGAATCCGCACGGGGGGAGGATAGCTGCGTCCATGGGCCGACTTCAGGGGAACTGTGCCGGCATACGCCTATTACACATCTGAGGGACACCCAGGAAAAACCCCAGACGGCACAGCCGGCCCGCGGATTCGAACCGCGGACCTCCCAGTCTCCAAGCGCACGCGTTACCGCTGCGCCACCGGAGCTGGTCCTGGCACACTCGAAACGTTTTCTCAGCAGGCATTGTTCACGTATCTTTTTCCTGCCCATGATCGTAAATTGTTGCTCACGTATTGTGTAACCGACGAGTGTGCTTTAATTACTACTTGTGTAGTGAATTCATTTCCCCTACATGGGGCTCGGAAAAGTATACTTTTTATTTAATTTTTTTTTTAAGTACAAGGCTCCGTGATGTGAGAATTGGCAATCTCCTCGGTGACATTCATAAAAGCACACATACACTAGAGCACACACATATCGATAGCACACTACTGAATCAAACCCGAGTAGTTTTTCATCCAATTTGTAAAAAACGTTCACACCTGAAAATCAGTCGCTCGGTGAAGAGCGCCTGTTGTTGGCTACGTGCGAGATGTAATAATTACCTAACGCTGTCTCATCCGAACGCTATATACATGTGCTCTATTCTTTTGTCCATGCTCTTATGTGTTGCTGTTCCTGCTCTACCATTACTCTACGATCGTCCTATCGTCCTATTCGTCCGTATCGCGTTATTCCGTCGAGTAACAGTCAAACTGTTCGACTATTTCGCGTGAGATTTCCTATACCGCGTCAGTGGTCCGTGAGCAAATAAATAACATTATAGTTTCGAAATCGACTGGAATGGATGCGACCAAGCAGGATATAGATACTAGCTGGAGTGGCAGAGGCCTGTTTCTCCCGTCTCTAAGCAGCGGTGAAGCCAGAGGCAGGTCTCTTACGTTGGGCCTTGAAGATGAATGATCGATTGAGTTATCAAGGTATGTATAGGTTTTTCCTGGCCATTCCTCTGACCTTACAAATGAAAGGTGGTCCCTGGGATTTTCTTCACAGCTTTGTGCATCCGTGCTCAATACTCGAGACAACCATGCTCGCAATCCTGCAGCACGGCTCTACGTTTTGCCCCTAGTAATGTGGCGTCATGTTGGGTTTACTTAGAGGACGCCCCTTCCACTCCAGGAGTATATATATATATACGAGGGTGGTTCCATAAGTTTCCGGCCCGAGGTAGAAAATGCGAGCAAATTTGAAAATGCGATTAAGGACGCGTGGCGCCATCTGTTGGAGGGCCGGAGCACCACCCTCAACCCTCTCCATGCTTTTGTCGGTTGGAGAGCGGCATTTCGAACAGCCAGGGTGGACTCTGCAGTTAAAATGGAAAAAATCGAGTACCGCGCTGTGATAAAATTCTTGATAAAAGAGGGACTTTCGACTAAAGAAATTATAGCGCGACTGGACAACGTGTACAGGGAAGCCCCTCCGTCGTGCACAACGGTAAAAGACTGCGCTGAGCAGTATCGACTAGGGCCAGAGTCCATTGAAGATGATCCACGCGATGGTCCTCCAGTGGAAGTGGTGACACAAGAAAATTTTCTCCTGTCGTGGAGGACGTGGTGAGCGGCAGGCGCCTGAAGGTGAAGGAAATCGCAGAAAGGCTGGGGCTTTCCAAAACAACCGTTTTTCGCATCATCGGAGAGGACCTTCACATGAAATAGGTCAGTGCGAGATGGGTGCACGACTTCTCTCGTCCGTTCAAAAGCAACAGCGCGTCGTCTGTGCCAGAGAGTTTTTGGAGCTCTGTCAAGAGAACGAAGAAGAAATATTGAAGTCAATTGTCACAGGGGATGAGACTACTGTGCTCTACTATGATCCCCTTTCGAAAAAGGAATCGATGGAATGGCGCAAACCAGGAGAAGCACCTCCAAGAAAAGCCAAGGTCACACAATCCACAAAGAAGATCATGGCAACAATATTTTGGGATTGTCACGGGATCCTCGTCATCGACTTCAAAGAGAGGAACACCACAGTGAATGCGACTTATTATGCTTCACTCCTGCACCGTCTGCGAGACGCCATCAAGGAAAAGAGGCGCGGCAGGTTGAGTCGAGGTGTCCGGTTGCTTCAGGACAATGCCCCTGTCCACACGGCTTCTGTTGCCAAGGCTGCACTGAAGGAGTGCGGCTTCGAAGAAATCCACCACCCACCCTACAGTCCAGACTTGGCACCGAGTGACTACTTCCTGTTCTCAAACTTGAAGAGGGATCTCACAGGACGGAGATTTCAAAACGATAGTGAGGTGCAAAAGGCAGTTTTCCAGCATTTTGCGGACAGAACTTCGGACTATTTTTTCAAGGGTATAAGAATGGTTGAAAGATGTCAAAAGAGCATCGAAGTTAAGAGTGACTATGTAGAAAAGTTATACACTTGTTTCGTCTATATGACTATTAAAAGTTGGTCGGGCCGGAAACTTATGGAACCACCCTCGTATATATATATCCTCCTATGATGCGACCGTTCATTTAGGGCGCGGGCAAGCAAAAGAAAGAAAACAATTTTCCGACTATGCCACCATCCCTCGCCGGAAGCGAGGCCTTGAGCTCAAAAAGCAAAGACCCCTCTATAGGAGGTGCACAGGAAAGAAAGGGAGAGGGGTGTAGCCAAACATTTAGGGGGATGTTAGAGGGGTTGTATGGGCGTGTGGATAAATCACTGATCTTCCAAGGCTTTCCCGTTTCATGCATTCCTACTTGTTCATTAAAAAAAAGAAAGAAGATTGCGACCTTGATGAGACCTTTCAGCGAAATCTATTTTTCTTGGCCTGAACTGCTAAGGCTTCTTTGTGAATTCAGCCCGGCTTGTGGCGATCCAAAATATCTACACGAATCGTTTACGCGTTCGTCTAGGTCGATTCTGTCGATCGCAAGATGATGCGACGCAATGGACAGCAATAATCTGTGGGTCGTCGATGCCGATGGTGTGAGATTTATGTGTGAGAAAGTTGTGGGTTATCCGTTTTGGATCCCTGGCGAAGACTTACGTTCTGGTTAAAAGTAAACCCAGTGATCGTTATAGTCACGTTCGGATCTGCGATGGTTTGGTAACGGAGGTTTACCTGCAATAAAAAAAATACGTGTGATCATAAGAAGATGAGTTAAGCAAGGTCGCTTTGTGCAAGGGTCGCATGGGCGACAACAATGTAACACTTTGTGATGTAAAGTGTCATATAAAAGGGCGAAAGTACTTTCGTTTTCAACAGTCAGAATATAAACGATATCATTGTGAGCGCTCGGGAAGCAACTTCACAAGTAAGGGCGCGTAGATTGGATAATTTTAGCAAAAGAAAATACGTTGCTGGAAATCTCTTCAATCACTGATTAATATGCTACTGTGTGAACGACTGTGCTGTTTAACTGAGCTGATGTCGTCCCTTCTACAAATTAATAAAGTACACAGGTAAAGGGCGTTACCTCTGAGCAGTTAAAGTAAGGAGATTGTACCGCAAGAAGGACATCGCAGGAATTGCTAATGAAATATATTGCCTTTACATTGCATTTACTAGACGTTGCAAATGTAATTTCATGCAAGTGTACTTACGGAATTCAGAACGGCTCCAAAGTACGCAATAATGTCGTGCTCTCTGGAATTGAACTGTTGGAAGTACACAGCGTCTATGACTACATGTATTTCCGGCTTGATTGTGGTGATGCTGCGTCCTTCTGCATGATAATAACGAAGGGGTGCGTCATTATTCAACTGTTAGCTCGTAAGTCGACAGGTAAGATGCAATACATGTGAGTGGACCTGTGGAATAATGGCGCTATACCCACGACACTCGCGTCTATTTTTACTGGATACGGGATTGCAAGCGCTCATTCAATGTAGGGTTATTTGCAGCTTTGAAGATCTCCCTATCGACAGGAGTTGGTACCGCCTACACATAGCACACCCGACCCCCTTAAAGGTACAGTCGCCTCCGGAAACGCATGTATAAAATGAGTACCACAACGTTTGACATTGTTCGGTAGCTTTTTCGGCAACTTGCTTTCCCGAAAAGTGCATAGGTATCAAATAAACGGGTGTTACGCTGGCATAGCCCCTGAAGCTTGCGCTGCTCAGCAGCAAAGACGTATGCCAATGACATATGGGTGACGTACTTTCCTACGCCATCCACAGGGAGTGCGTGGCCGATGGGGTCGCAGACGATATATTTATTTATTTATTTAAGTAAACAAATATATCGTCTGCGACTTTGCGAACTGACGATTCGTTGCGAAGTCGTCTGCTCCGAGGCTTCCGGATGACTGCCGCTCAGACGCTTCACCTTTACCCGAGACGTGCTATGATTGGTCTGTTACCGTATACAACGTTTCTTTTCTTTTCTTTTTTTTTCTTTTAGACGGGGAATTTCGTCGAACTCTCAAGATCCGCCTTCTGCTGGCATTTTCATTACCATGGGATCAATGAAAAATATGATGTCACCATAGTTTCAGAATCGATGGGGACGGACGCGGCCGTCCCTTCAAAGAGACAGTGTAGCGCCGCCGCTTAATTTTAGAATTACCCGTTTATTGGAATGCACGTTACTTGAAGGCGCCAGATGCGAAACGTTATCCAGCGGGACGTCATACTCTTCTGAGTGGTGCGTTACCGCAGAGGATCTCGTAACGTGCTGCTTACCAATGAGGATTTGATCATGCTGCTGTCTTGCGTCGTCTGAGCGAGGCATGAAAACTGTTGGAAGAGAAAGTAGACTTGGTTGCACCATTCTCGCATTGATTTGTTCGCAGGGAGCAACACAGGATATGTCATACACTCTAAAAGCACAACGCACTCAGAGCAAGCAATTGCACCGAATCATACAATTACTGCTTCGGATTTGAGGGGGAAGCGCGTCGTACGCTCCAGATACAGCGATAGCTGTATCAGGGAGGCCTTGCAGTGTTGACGGTTTCAGCCAAGCGCAGCAGAAACGAAATGACGTGACGGCGGTAGGGTGGGACAATCGCGGGTTCAAACCCGGCCAAGGACGGTGACAACTTGGTGGAAGGGTGCAAGCTGCTCAAACATGCCGTCGAAGGACGTTAAATGTGGTGTGCCGTGTGTATAGATTTCGGCGCACGTTAAAAAAAACTCAGGCGGTGGTGGCAAAATTAACCCACAGACTCCACCACTGTGGCGTCGCTCATGACCACAGTTGTCCCGCGACGTAATGCCACGAATTATTATTCTTATTACATCACGTAGTACAGTGGATGCGACAGATAACATCACACACGCATGACATCACACCACCTACTGCACCGCAAGTGACCGGGCAGTAGTCGGTCACAGCGCAGGGAGAGGGAAATCAACCCTAGTTGTGCGCTTGTGAGCACTAGACCGGACTTCAAACGATGGAGCGGCCATGCCAAGTGCGCACGCCATGTGAAGAGCCAGAGCAGAAAGCCTAGCGCCCCACTGCTGCTCGTTGACACTCGATATTTAAAGGAAATCTTGTACTAGTAGCAGTAATTATGAAACATATCTGCGTCATTTCAGTGCTGTTTCGGTCATGCATCATTATAAACCGTCTGGAAGAATTCGCAAGCATGAGTCGGCCAGGCTACGTGAATGGAAGCCTGGGCGGGAAATAGCGTGACCGAGGTTCTATTCCTTTTTTTGAAACTCGCACACAGGCCTTGTTTCTGTGAAGGTTCTGAAAAGATGATCCAAGAAGCAAACTGTGCACCTCCTGCGAACGTGTAAGTACGTAAAAGAAGCCAGTTAATGACGTCAAAAAACCGAAAGCGTAACGAGAAGAGCGCATCTAGCTCATTTTGATATCTGTATGTGCTTCAAAAGCGCCGGTTTTAAGCACTTTTGTGAAGACAAGCGTGCACACAAAATGGATTTCATGCCGGTCTTTTTTGCTGTACAATACTATCGGCTTGCGACACAGTCGTGTGAGAAAAGAAGACCGACTGATTGGAACGCTTAACCGTTGAAACATCTGCAAATAGCGGGTTCCGCAGACGAAACCATGTCCATGGTTTTGTAAGAAACTCTCAGCATTTTTCTTTTCTTTTCTTTTTTCTACACGTTTATCGTTACGCTTACCGTAATCGTGCAAGGCATCTTCAGCCCTCAAGGTTTTCTCACGATAGAGTACATGGGGAACGTGGCCTTCTGCAGTTCGTTCCATGGTCAACAGAGGTCGGATGCGTAGCTCGTCGCCGATGATGCCATTCTGCAAAATCAAAACTGTTACACGTCTGTGTCAGGGCTAAATAATGACAACAGAGATTAGACAAACTCGATATGAATTAGAAAGATTTCACCCCTGAATTGCACACGCCGCGCAGCACAACACAGCACTTGCCAAAACAGTTGGCAAATGCCTCCCCGAGATGCCGTCCATGGTTATATGGAATAATGCCTGTCTCTCTGTTAGTTGCACTGAGCGAACGTAAAACGGGTAGGAACATTTTATTACAATTAACATGACCGAGACTTTTGTGCAGAGTTGAACGAGGGAGGCGCACCGTTTTATAGATAATCAGCATTTCTCTTTGATAGTCAAAAAAATACGTACACCCTCTCGATTCAACAAGTCAACGTGATGATGAGGTTCATTCTGAAGGATGGTTGACTTCAATGTTGTATGTGGCGAACTTATATTGTGACTGTTCGTGCAAGTTTAGGCTGACTGTCCCCAAGGAAAATCTACTCCCAGTCATTATATTGCTATGTGAACCATATTTCACCTTTATGTGAAAGTCTACTTTACAGACATTAAAACGATACTTTCAAGTGCGACGTACGAGGTTACAAATTGCTCTTAACGGCTCAATCCCCAAAAAATATTTAGATAAAGGAAACATAGTGCAAACTTTTGTTTATGATGATTGGGTGCTCTATCACCGCTGCCGGTACTTAAATCCATCGCATGTGGTTATTGCACGAGGATAAAAAGCAATGAGAGTGAAGGCGTCCGAAAGATATTCCGCCTCGTCGTACGAACCAGCCTGGTTCATAGCAGCTTGCCTGCACCATCTCGCTTTTGTCTTTATATTCCGCCTGTCTACGGCTTAACTTGGGGTCATTTGTTGTACAAAGCCGAATGAGCCAATGGCATTCTGATTGTTCTCTCAAAAAGTCGGTGATGATGCTGGAGACTCCACGTTTAAAGAGCAGTGCCGTTGGTATTTCATTGCTACCGATTCCGTTTCAAATAACGATGACTAATAATGAGTAGAAGACGACATTTCGCTGAGTCTAGGATTAGTGAAGGAGCTGTTCCAGTATTTTTCCATAATTTTCTCTGTCTCTGCTGCTTTTATCTTCGTTTGTTTGTTTGTTAGCTTTTGGAAATAGCAGGCCTACATTATGGCTAACATTTCCCTTCTCTTTGTTTTTCTCTGCATTAAACCTATCCCCCCCCCCGAGTTTAGGGAGTAAAAAGAGAAATGTTGCCTTATACAAAAAAAAAAATAATTTGTAACAAAAACTGTTCCATATTCTCGGGTCCTGCATTCAGGATAATTTGTAATTACTGCGAAAATGATGTTCGAATTTTCACTGCAGTAGCGTTCGGAAACCGCAAACACTGTCCAATGCAATCACGTCAGTGACATTCACGGCTACGGCTATGCCCATACAAGCAATAAAATCCGGTGCTAACCAATCCGAATGGAACGGATATACAGCGGTGTGCTCGAGAATGCACGAATCCTTCCGAAAGATGTCCCGACGTGCGTTTCTACGCATTTCCGACTGACGCGCGACTGCTGTAAATATGAGTGCGAGCTGCGAGTGGAGAAAGTTCAAGGACTATCCACGTCCATCCTGCTGTGGCATCACACTAGAATAAGGCTGCACGACGACTCTCATGGGCCTCGAACTGGAGCTCCTGGCAAAGCATCGACACTTGGTTTTGCGCATAGTTCTGTGTCCTCTTTCAAAATATCGCAATGGCATATTTTCTGAATACTGTCGGTACTGCATTTTAAGCGTTGGCGACCATGCAACGGGCACTCGGAGAGCTCACAGGGGTGTGCCACTCTACAACGCGAACTTGCTCTCTCCGAAGTTTGTTGATACGTAAATAATTTGTACTATAACTTGGAAATAAACCCTACGCGCATCACAGCAACCCACTGTGCCTCACTCAGTGACAGGCAACAGAAACAGTGTGTTTGCGCGCGGAAACAACGAAAGGAACGAACAGAACGGACCCTTCGTCAGTCAGCCAACATCGTCCTCTAGGAGATCGTAGCAAACTATTGATGAAAGACGAAAGTCACTGAAAATTTTAGCCAGCTGTAGGACTCGAACCCACATCTTCTGGATTACCGTGTGGTTTCGAGTCCTACAGCTGGCTAACCTTTTCAGTGACTTTCATCTTTCATCGTTAATTTCTTAGGCGACTTGAGGCCTTATATGTGACTGTCCCTTCTATGTTGTTCCAGCCTCAGAACATCAGTTCTCTTAGGTTAAACTATTGATTTCCACTATGAGCGCCACAATGTTCACCGAAGCCTTAGTGTCGAAGTAGATGCTATTTTCGTGCGTAGGGTTTGTGAGCTGGACTTGAACACGGACCGTGCGAGATGGTTATGCGCTGGGCCACACCCGATCAGTTAATGCAGCACTCGGAAAGCGAGCGGCGCATCAGCTCCTGCAAGCTTACACACGCACGCAATTAAATGCGAAAACAAATTCGAAAAAGGGTATACGAAACATCAGCATACCACATGGAGTCCGTCTTCCTCAGACACTACTGCAGAAGCCATGCGATGAGGATCTTGGAAGAGTTTGCTGTTGAACTCTGCCGTATACACCTGATGTAGAGATATATACCTTACATCAACATTCACCAGTTCAATACACCTTTTAGTGTGCGATCTACGGAGTGTTTTTATTTATAGCAAAATGCGGGACTCGTGCAAAACTGAATCTCGTAGCTTTCGATCGTTTCCTTTCGCCATATATTTGTACGTCCATGAATACCTAAAGAAAAACTGTACGCAACATTGAAAGCACCGGAGAGTCTGGTCACCGCTCAATTAGTGATTGAGAAAGGGCTATTCAATGTGTAACTGATTTTCTATATAGATACGCTACGGAGAAAATATCGTGTGGGTGTAATTTTGATGTATTCTTCTTTGGTCTCCTATTTTTATTTCCTTGTGGAGTTGTTTTCATGATCTGAGAAATATTACGTTTGTTAAAGTACCCACACTTCTTAAGTTATCAACTCAATACTTCACTTTAACTGGCTCTCCACATAAAAAAAAACTATTTGAACGGATAGCATTCATCAAGGCTGAAGTTGTTAAAATAAAAAATACATACAAGCTTTTTGATGACTGTATTATCGCCTCCCGTCGTTCTGATGAGTAGGTAGTCATCGTACGCAGATCTTTGTTCAAGGTGCAAAGTGAGTTCATCGTTGAGTTTCAATATTCTTGCACCACTGTCTGACCTTCCTTCTAGGAACTGGGGGTACACGATTGTCTCATCCGAGGACGCTGAAAATTGGACGAATTCAACACACTCACCAATTTCGAAAGGCTGCTTCGGTGACAACTGCAGTCGTTTTCAAGCCATCTTTCACTTATGCATCAACAGATAAACTCTTTGAAAAACAGAAAGGAACGAACAGGACGGACCCATCGTGGGTCCCGCAACACCATCGGGGCCGTTGTTTTGCACTGTGAGCGTCACAATGTTCACCGAAGCCTTACAGTGTCCAGGAAGGTGCGGTGTTCGGGCACAGTTGGTGAGCTGAACTTGAACACGGACCTAGCAATTCGGTTATTGCGAGAGAGCAAAGGTGGATCTTGTTCAAATGCACCGTCAATGTGGTTCGAAAACGTTACTAGTGTGCCCCGGGTTTGTTCAACTGAGTGAGATAGGGGGGATAGTGCAAAATGGACCACTAAGGCAAAGCCAATCGATCTTATACCTGAACAGCATTTGCAAATGCCACTATGCGTTTGTTACTGCGCTTTTGCTGCGTAAGCTGTTAAGGGCAGACCCATCCGAGATGTGGTGGTGGGCGTCCGCAAAAAAATAAATAAATAGATAAATAAAAATATTAACAGTAATAAAAATAACAACAAAATCGCGCGTGACATGACCCCCGCAGAGTGTATCCCAAGCGTTCGAGACGCATCGTATAATGGAAATTCCCAATACGCTGCACTGCCATTTCTCGCTCGCTTCTTGCTGTAGGCAGATGAAACTTGGTACGCAGATGGGAAATGTCTCGGGCTCCGGCCTTAACCGGGGACCGCCATTAACGTGCTACGCCTATTGTGAATGGCACGGCACTCTATGTAACGCGCATAAAATATTCGCCGTCAAGTGCTCTACAAACATGATTCCATAACAGTACACAAAAATTTGATTCGTACGATAGAAAATTCACTCTTCTATCATAATATTAAAATTCCACTCTCAATTTGCGCGGGAATTACCGTTCGAAACCCGGACGAGGGTGAAATTACACAGCGTTAGCTGAAAACGCTCATCACGTGACCCCCGTAGAGCGTAATCCAACCAGCAACACAGAGCCGCTTAACTCGTCTTTGTAAGATAAAACATTTGAGAAAATAATAATTTCATTCATCACAACCAACGCGTGAAAACATGAGTTGAAAGAGCGAAAAAAGCGGATAGACCGGATTGCAGGTGAGGCAGCGTATAATGAGAGGGTAGACAGTTCGAAGGCTCGTCCAGATCGGTCGATAGACATCGTATGATGATGGACCACTTTAACCATTTTGTTATAAGAACCATTAAACATTGAATCACATACATCTGACACAGAAAATAGCTTCACTATTGCGTAACCGTCCGTTGATTTTTGGGGGATTCGGCGGACAGCCAGTGTTCGTCTCATTCTTCGGCATCAGTTTTTGCAGCGCCGAGATGGGATGAGAAAGCAGGTCCACTTGTAATCAATATTAACGCGATGCAAGCGCACGAATAAGCGAAATACGCGATTTTATTAAACGCCCTAATTATTGTATTTCTAGGCACAATACGTAACTTGGTATCACTGTTCTAAACATAGGGTCTTTGACGTTTAAGACACATTGAATGTCACGGCGTTAGGCTTAGTGGTCTTCAAAAAAAAAGAAAAAGATTCGTTATCCGAAACGTATAGGGTTTTTGCAGCCTCAATGGCTACATGTGGCGCTACGCCGTGTCACGCATTTGAATTAACCGCCGAAAGCGTGATAGCATGGTCGACCCGTTCACACTTTGTAGAAGTTGCTCGGAGTGAACAACACGAAGCGATTTCCGTTAGATACTAGCGCTTTCTGTCACTTGTTACGATGTGGGAACGCACAATGCCGCCGCGACCCGCTATAGACGCCCATGAGCAAAGCTCCACGGCCAGCGCGTCTGCACTGGCATTCGCCAACTGCTTCGATTCCACCGGATTGGAGTAGCACGGTGAAACAATTCATACTGTGTCGAATGCAAACTTCCTTTAGGCCGCCGGCCTCGATGGAGCAGTTGGCAGTGTGTTCGCCTGCTGATTCCAAGGTTGAAGATTCAGTCACGGCCGATGACACGAGCAACTTGATACTAGCTGCTTCGACACGCCTTCTTCCGCGAGGGACGTTAAATACGGTGTGCCCTGTGTTGTGCTTATACAGCGCATGTTAAAAAACCCACAGGTGGGCAAAATTGGAACAGAGACTGACCACTGACGCGCCGCTCATGATCATATTTGTCTCGCGACGTAAAGTCACGAATTGTCATTACAGAGCGGGTAGGAAAAAATAGCACCGACTTAACATAACAGAGTCAACAATTTAATCAGACGTTTCGTCCCCCATACGGGAGACATCATTGGTGCAGCGTCGAGAGGGAATGAGTGACCGAAAACCAGTTAAGTCTTTGTATACGTCGGGAAGTGGGCCACGGTTGGCGTTGCAAGGGGTATAGGTTCTCGTTGTATGTGCCACGATTCTAGGTATTTTCATGGCCCCCACCGTTGTTCCCGCGCCAAGGTAACAGCATTGTCATAGTTGAAAGTGTGCCCCGTTTTCCGGCAGCGGTCAACGAGTTCAGTCTTTAGCCTTGTGACGTTTGTCGCTCTTTCGATGTCTCGCCGGTGTTCTTTAATTCGGGTGTTGCTTTTGCGGCCGGTCTCCCCAATGTACGTTATGTCACAGTCGCTGCAGTCTAACTTGTACACGATGCTGCTTTGGGATTCCGGAGAAATTTCGTCTTTGGGCTTGGATAGGAGGTCACGCAATCTGACGTGGAGTTTAAAGGTGGTCCTAATTTCCAATGGGAGAAGAGCTCGGCGGATGCTTTCGAGCACACCGCTGACATATAGGGAACTGCAACAACTCCCTGTTTGGATATGCCTTCTCTCAGTCGCTGTTTCTCTTCCATGCGCTTGCGTATGTTTGAGTGTGAGTAGACATGCATGACCCTCTTCTAAGGTTTTAGCCCTCCCCCCTTTCCTTTAATTGGAGGAAGACTGGGTATATGCGGAGATGTGTTGTGCTGTGTGTGCTAACCCCATAGGTGGGCATTTTCCTGTGGCCTCACTCATCCTCACCTCACGAAGCACGGACTTTATCAGCCTCACTCAGCCTCACCAAATTTTCCTCACCAGTAACTTAACCTCAGTCGTCCTCACCCTCACATTCTATTTCAAATCTTTCCCTCACGAACCTCACTTCAGGGCATCGGAATCCCGAAAGGCCTCACCATACTCATCCTCACATGCCTTCACCTCATGGCCTCACGTATCTTCACCTCATGAGGGTCCTCATCCTCACTTGTCCTCATCTCATGAGGGCTGTCGTGGCCTCAGGAGTCCTCATCCTCGCGTGGCCTCACCTCATGAGGGCCCTCATGTCCTCACGTACCATCACCTCATGAGGACCCACATGGCCTCATATGTCTTCAAGTCACTAGGAGACACGTGAGCCTCAAAAGAATTTTCCGTCATGTTCACATGAGATGTCGGCGTTTATCTACTATGTCGGTAGTTGGTACTAATGATACTGCGCGGCATTAAACTGTTTACAGGGTTTCGTGCTGTGCTTGGATACATGTGCTGACAGTTGTTACTGTCACAGTGAGGTTTAACGTTAGTGTTTGGCATCAGTAAAGTGGAGCCCGAAATACTACATTGCAAATGTACCGTTACGGATGTGATCGGGTGGTGGCGGGGAATAGTGCTTGAAGAGATCATATACTCGATTCTCAGAACCGTATGACGCTGCTGCCAGAATCGGAGGATACGCTCACTGCTGAAGTGTTTGGGCACAACGATGGTACTTAATCGCACCTGCAATTAGGTCGTGCCTTTTTGTTGTTGTTTTTTATGGCCCAGGAAGATGGCCGCGATCCGCAAGGGAGATTGGCCAGGGCTAATTCATTATGATATGAGTGTGACAGTGGCACTAAGGGCTAGAACCGATTGGAGCCGGCAACGAATGAAATGAGATTATCTGCGATGACGGGATTCCATTTTCCGGTATGGGACGCACCGAACGAGAGTAATGCGCATAATGAGAGAGGCACGCTGAACCTTAGCAGTGGAAGGGTGAGGGACTGTAGGCGAAGGCGGCTGTAGGTACTACAGTCGAGAACAAAATGTTGGAGGGTTTGGTCGTGACCGCATTCAGGACACCCTGGGGAATGTTGCACCCCACTGCGATGGAGGTAAAAGTTAAGCGGGAGGGCAAGACACCAAAGACGCGTCAGACAGACTTCTGCACGTCGAGAGCGGCAATAGCTCGGGTTCCAAGCGAAAGAGAGGTGTTCATAGCCGACGCGGGGATGAGGCCGAGCAAGGGATAGATAGCGTCTGTAACGGGCACGGACAACGGCAGCAACCGGCGGGAGGATAGGAAGCACGGGGCCGGACAGGGCCATCTTCGCCAGGGTATCAGCAGCCTCGTTGAGCGGGAGCCCACAATGGCCTGGAACCCAGGTTACAATGAGGTGTGATATGTGAGAGGGGGCGAGTGAGGCCAGGACTGGGAACAACGAGCTATCGCGACAGTCCAAGGCCGATACCACAGATGAGGAGTCGGATATGAGAAGTGCCTTACAGAAAAGCGGGGGCACTTTGAGTAGTGCGAGGACCATTGTTAGGAACTCGCTCTCGTAAACAGGTGTATAGTCGGGCAAGCGGATAGGAAAACGGGCGTCAAGTTGTGGGATGACAATGCCCACACCGGCCCGCTCGTCCGAGACAGATGCATCAGTTGCGATGATGAGGTGATCGGAGAACCGAAAAAAATGGCAATTCAACACAGTCTGGAGATGATTCAAGGAGGTGTGCTTCGCGCCGGGACGAAATATATCGAGGACCTGGACGGAAATTGGCACTGGCGGGGGCATAGGTAGGGCAATGTCTACAAGCGAGACGTCCAACGGAGTCAGCAGAAGCTGAGCAAAGAGGAGTTGAGGGATGTTTGATTTCCGCCATCGTCTACACTTCCAGGATCGCATATATTTAAGAAAGTCGTTATGCTCTAAAGCAAGGGGATTCTACAACAATGAGAGCAGAGTGTTCACGGTTAGCAGGCGGAAGCGATCCTTCAGCGACAGGACATGGGACTCAAGGTACAGGGCATCGTTGGCAGTGAACCTAGAAGGCCCAACCATAAGTGTATCGCCCTCCCTCTCTAAGATAAACAATTTCCTCAGCCGGTAGTCGGGAAGATGGGAGAAGATGACACATCCATACTCCAGTATAGGGCGAATGTAACATTTGTATACATAGAGCAACGCATTCCGACGCATACCCACACGGACGCTAGCGCACCGTTGAAGACAGCCTAAGGCAACAGAGGCCCTCTTACTGATGTAATCAACGTGGTGTCCCCAGGTCAAACGGTCCTTATTTTATATTTCAAAGGCGCGCTACAGTCACGGGGATTCCAGTTTTCCTGGCTCCGTTCTGAGGAGACAAAGAAAGATTTTGAGAATTCTTACAACCCCATGATGAAAAACCCGAGATCTTCGAGGATCGCCATGTTGCGTCCTTAGGTTTCATTCCTCCATATACAGGGTGGTCCACCAACCATGATAGAAATTCATAGTAAAAAACGTAGGCCCTCTAGAGACATGCTATGAAGGGATTTTTTTTCTGCCAGTAACTTTTGTCATATATTTGTAATGTTTTTATTTCATTTGGTGGACGGCTTTGAATTGAACTCCGAAATTTCCCAAGGCAATCTAACGTATTCTTTGCGGAAATGGGTTCCCCGTCGTCATTTTACTCAGTATAGCACATAACCCCACTTGTAATGCAATGGCAATTGCCGAAATAAATTCGCCAAAAATCGTGGAAACGAGAGCCCTTGGCACCGCCTCTTTTTGGTGGCTCTAAGTTTGAGCGCAAAGCTACGAAGAAAGGAGGTTACATTGACACGCCACACGAAGGGGAAATGGTTACAAACCCAACCCACAAAAGAGTTCCGCTGCCAGGTATCAGCTTTGCCCACGTCAGTTTCAGGGTCGCGCTCTTTTTCCTTTATTCGTGTTTTGCTCAGTGTGTTTGTTTGCTTTTGGGTGCGTACGCGGCAGTTTTCACTATGACCGCTGATAGAGGTCTCGTAGTTTTTCTGCACCACCTTATTGTCATGAACCTGTGTATGTGTGTGTGTGTGTGTGAGAGAGAGAGAGTTGTATGCACGAACGCCTGTCAGCACTCTTCTTTTTTCCAATTCGTTTGTTTCAACATGCTACGGATTTCTTCACATTCAACACACTTCCTGTTTACTTTGAGTAGGTTATCATTAGCGTAAAAGCGTTCGAAGCGTTCGCCATCTGCTGCAATGCACAGGTGCGCTCTCCGAATTGAATCTTCCACGGCCCTTTTTATTTCGGATCTGGAAAGCGACGAGCAGAAAGCAGTGATTTTCCACTGCTGGTCAGCCGGCGATCGTGGTCCGCTCTTGTATACTTCGTCTTTGATGCGACCCCAGAGGTCAAAGTCCATCGGCGTTAAGTCAGGAGACCTGGTGGGCCATGACACTGGATCAAATCGGCCAGCCCACTTCTCCCGGAACATGTGACGGAGCAGCTGTACTGCCCGCCGCGCGCTGTGAGGTGGAGCCCCATCGTGCTGAAACCACACGCGCGTCTGTTCAGCAAGAGGCAGGTCATCAATAAAGCTGAACACGGCATCTAAAATTTCGCTACAGTAGCGGTTGGCATTTAGGGGTCCCGTGAAAAAGATTGGCCCAATGGCTCCGTTATAAATCCCGGCCCATACATTCAATCCCCACTCGTACTGATGCTGGCAGTCCCGTAGCCAGTGTGGGTTTGTTTGGCTCCAATAATGTGCGTTGTGGCGATTCATTTGAGCGCTATGGCAGAAGTGGGCCTCATCAGCCCAAATGACCCTGTTCACAAAGTTTCTGCTTTCTTGGGTCCGACATCAGATCCAGTTACAGAAATCCAGCCGTTTCTGGTTGTCGCCCGGCTGGAAATGTTGATGAAAGCTCACGTGGTACGGATGGAGTTTGTGGTTCTGTAGTATCCTCAGCACACTTGACTTTGATGTATGTACTCACTTTGCCAGAGTGCGCAGACTTTACGTGGAGATCATCTCCTATTTCTTTCCGGGCCTGGTCTGTTTGTGTCGAATCACTGGCAGAGATTGGGTGTGACCGGCTCTGGGTACAGGAATGGAAACTTCCTGTTGTGTACAGTTTCACAAATGCACGCCTTATGGTACAAGAGCTCACCACCCTAGTTCCTGGAAGCATTTCACTGTATTTGAGGACTGCTCTGTCAATAGTCCATACCTGCAGCCCCCAGAGCAATGATCATCCTTGTTTTTTCATGGTTGGAATACACGGTGCTTGCCGTCGCTGCCGTTTACTTGTTCACTGTATTCACTGAGACCGGAGTGCAAAACAGTCCAAAAATGTATTTCCTTCCCTACCTGTCAACACGTCGGGTGACCTCATTTTTGTTAAGATAGTTCTGATTCCCGCACTCATCGCGGGTGTTTGTTCCGTGGGTAAAGGTTGTAACCCTTTCCACCCTCGTGTGGCCTGTCAATGTAACCTCCTTTCTTCGCAGCTTTGCGCTCAAACTTAGAGCCGTCAAACAAGAGGCGGAGCCAAGGGCTCATCTCCACGGATTTTCGACGAATTTATTTCGGCAATTGCCATTGCATTAGGAGTGGGATTATGTGCTATACTGAGAAAAATGACCACGGGGAACCCATTTCCGCAAAGAAAACGTCAGGTTGCCTTCGAAAATTTCGGAGTTCAATTCAAGAAATTAACTTTCCGTCAATTAAAATGAAATAAAAATGTTACCAATATGTGGCAAAAGTTATTGGCAGAAAAAAATCCTTTGACCGCATGTCTCTCCGGGGCCAACGTTTTTTTACTATGAATTTCTATCATGGTTGGTGGACCACCCTGTATATGGAGGAATGAAACCTAAGGACGGAACATGGCGATCCTCGAAGATCTTCGAATTTCTATTGGCCCTTCCCGCAGAGTGATGTCATCTGCCGCACACCTTCTCGAAGCGAGGGGATACAGTGGCTTCCCCTTCATCCGTGAGGCCCTTCAGGAATGGACCCATGACCTCATCCGTGAGATTCCTCACGAAAGGCCTCACGGCCTCATCCGTGAGGTTCCTCACAAAGGGCCTCACGGCCTCAACCGTGAGGTTCCTCACAAAGGGCCTCACGGCCTCATCGGTGAGGTTCCTCACAAAGGGCCTCACGGCCTCATCGGTGAGCCTCCTCACAAAGGGCCTCACGGCCTCATCTGTGAGGCTCATCACGGAATACGTTGTACCCTCACGTATTGATGACCTCACGACGACTGGCCTCATGAGGGCCCTCACGGTGGACCTCATGAGGGACAATGCCTCACGGCTATCCTCATGAGGAACTTTCAGCGTGCTCTGGCCTTACTCACCCTCACCTCATCGTCATGAGGTGAGGGTGAGGCGTCCTCATGAGGGTCCTCATGAGTGAGGCCGCCCAGCTATGGCTAGCCGTGAGGTGGTATATCGGCTAGTTGAAAAGACACGGTATGTCAAGTGATACGCAAGTGATCGCTAAAAATCATGAAGGTCCGCCGGATAGTCTTATTGGGTTTATTTTATTTATTTATTTTTGTTAGGTGTCTTTGTGCCGCGGCGCAAATCTGGCTGTGAGTGGCGTATACAGACAAGAAAGGATGCAGAGAGGACAATTGAATAATGACAGTTGCACAAAATGCAATGCAGTCCTGGGCCGACTTGAATGGGTACTGTATCGGCATTCCTCTGGAAAGTGCCGCTAAAGCCCCGAGAAATCCTGAGACAGTACAGCCGGTAGTACTGTCTAGGATTTGTTTCTCACAATGAACCACATCCAGACAATGACGAACTCCTGATTTCTAAAACGCGCTCAGTCATTTCGCCTGGCTTGAGATGTAGTTAGATGAGTTAGCCAACAGGTGGCGCAAGAGGCCCCAACGTCGCATAGAGCTCTATGTCTGCTGGAAGCTGCGACACGAAAAACAAAGGTGTATGCCGAAATGAGTTACGCCCTGGGTGAGCAATCATGATTTTGTCTATTCGAAAAAGTATGGTTTAGACAAGTGGTTCTCATTTATGTTAAGGAAGAGAACTGGTGATCGTGCACGCACGACCTCAAGGAACATAGCCCTGGACGCTGCTTCGTGGAAGGGGGTCAGATGAACTAGATGTCGTTAGGTATCGAATTATTTATGTTTAATTATAATTTATTTAAGCATGTACTGTTTCGTCGCAAGTCGTCGGCTTGAGCTTTGCCGGGTTGATTGGGCTATTTCACTGTACTCCGCCAATAACGCAGTCCGGTTCTAACACATTCTTGTGAAGCTGGAGTTCACGGAGGCAAGGGAGTAGCTAAGTTCATCCGAACTAGCTCCAACTTTCCAGGTGCATGCTATGCTTCCCGAACACACGAGAAAACCAACAGGAGCCTCACGTGATGGTGGTGCTGGTGGAATTGCTTGCCGTAGTAGCCCCACATCGTGTTGTTAGATTGTCGGCTGAGCCAGCCAATGATAAGGATACCTGCTGGCGTTACTCTTTACGATCGTCTACAGTAGCAGTTTTGTCGCCGGCGATCTGTACGCCAATAGCAATGACAACGATCTGCGGCGCGGTCGGATGCGGAGCTTGAACGAGATCGAACAGGAGTACTCCATATCACACCGTTGACAACCCAAGCGGTTTAAAATTCAGACGTTTGAGATCCAAGATCCCTACAGTGGGGGGCCGGAGCCGCCCAGAACAAGCGCGAGGAAATGTCGTCTCCAAGCTTGAACTAACCTAGGCAAAGCCAACAGGGCCGGATTTACAGTGGTGGGGGCCCCGGGGCACTGTGCTGGGGGTCTCCCACGTGTATTCTATGTATTCGTCTATTATATATCTTTAAATGGCATCGTTTTGTATCTAAAGGACGGCGGCCGTGTGGCACACTAGTCCGAGATTTTTCAGCAGTCATATTTTGAACATTTCGTAGACAAACGAAATAAATATTCTATTCATGTCTATCCAATGTGTTATTCGGGGTCGATATGCGTGGACGAAGGACAGATTTTTACTAAGTTTCCGTTTTAGGGATGCGTTTCAGGCATGCAAAATAGATTTCCCTTGGACAAGACCTTTACTGGTGGGGCCCCTTTGTGGTGGGGGCCCCGGGGCAAGTGCCCGGTCTGCCCTCCCCTAAATCCGGCACTGAAGGCCAACGTTAAACGTAATTTAACCAACGTCTCTTCGTCTTGTGTTGTTCGAGCGCGTCAGTCATGCTAAGCCTAACCGTTCGACCGACATCGAGAACTGGCGTAGCTGACACATTGGCCAGCGATACCCTACTTTGAACCACGGTGATTCTCAGACCTTGCAGACACAGGCTTTCAAACTATAACTTGGGATTTTGTTATTGGGGACTCTGAAACTTCGGATTTTGAACGACGGGATACCGTGGCATAGCCGTCGTGCATGATTTTACGCACCTGGCGGGACGCCGGTTGAGAACCACTGCTTTAGATTATTTTTAGGATTCAACTCTTCTGGTGATGATGAATTCGCAAATACCATTTAAATAGATGAATACATCTACGGACATATGCCGAACGTGCGACGCTAAGATTCATTGGAACGTATTAAAGAGCAAATACGGAGTTAGCAATGCTATTTGTGACATATCATGTTATAAATCAACTTAGTGAACAGGCTTAGTTAACAGGCAGTGAACAGTACTCAAAATATAGAAACTGTCAGTCAACATTACGCGGTCTCACGAATTTTCGAAGCAGCAGCAGCAGCAGCACGACCAAGCGGATTCAAGCATCCTGGCGTTGGTACTTACTCCAAGGTCGTCCTGTAGACAGAGAGGTGAGGGGTTGAAATCCTACCATCGGCTGTGCTCTCTGAGGTTTTCCTGGGCTTTTCGGGAGACCTTCTAAACGGATCTCGGTAGATTTCCCCTGAAGTCGGCCCAGGATGTATAGTAACCCCCTGTCTCCCACTACTTCCTGCTATCCTCTCCCCATCTGTCCGCATCTGTACGACGCTCATAGACACAGTTGTTGCGCGACGCTAACACGGAACAACAACAACAAAAAAAAAACATCGAGAGAACCCACACAACTGCAAAGTTTCGGATTCTCCAAGGGTATGTGACGTCATCGAGAGATGGCGACTCTCTCCTAACAACGACGCAAGCGTCTTCTGTATTCACCCAACGGTGGAAGCACAGGGGTGGCATCCAATGCATTGCTCCGTAGACGAAAGCGTGCTGGGCGAACGCAATTCATCCTGGACAGGTCCTGGTCGCACGTCACAACAACGTCAAGGCACACGTGACATTAAAAATGGCGGCGCCAGTGATCGGCGGCCAAACCGTTTGCAAACAATGCGGTTGTTGTTTCTGCGCAACGTTTTGGATGTCTGTCGATCACGGTAATTATTTTTATCCGATAATCTCGCAGTAAAACGCGCAGTTTTGCACATAAGGCCTCGTGTTGTTGACGACTTCCAAAGATGTGATGACGACCCCGCGTTAAGACTCACTGAGCCGATACGATGTACTTAAACTAAGGAGAAATGGGCTACCATGTTGCGGAAGAAGTACCGCGTTGTTTACGCTGGCAAAATACCTTCATCTCGTGACGTTATGACGACGGAAATATGTCGGTAAGCGGCAAAACGACATGTAAACAAAGTCACATGACCTCAAAATGACGTTTTCTATGACGTACGACCAGGACAAGATGGCAGTTTTGCCAAGAGCACCCGCTTGAGGGTAGTTACAACAATGGCGGGTTTGTGTCACCAATGCGGGTGGAAGTCTGCCGGCAGCAGCGGCGAGACCGACTTTGGGGGGCAAGGTTGTCAGGCTTATTACAAATTTCACACACTCACGGCTTCCATACACTGAAAACCAAAAATAAAATTAGTTTTGTGTTGTTCTGGCTTTACGTAGAAAAACGATATTTTTGATGATGATGATGATTGGTGTTTTATGGCGCATGAGCAACTTAGGCTCGATACGTTTGGGAGAATGCAGTGGGAGGCACGTGAATTGCACTGACCTATATGACACAGCAGAATATGTCACTCGTCTAAAAATCATTTTCAACAACATTCGTACTGCTCCGCCTCGCCACCGATCAACGACGAGGTTGTACATACAGGAACACCACCATGGCTCGAGGCACGTACAACGGGCCCCAACCAAGTCGTCGACGGTACGTCAAAGCACTTCACACTCTCCATCAGCGGCAGGCATAGATTGTTTGAAGCCGGTCTACATCGGAACCAATAGCGGTCCAGACGGGGTCCACGTTGACCCAGGGATCTCTCTCACGTCTCACACAATTCCTGTGAAGCAGTGCGTTGCAGTTCGTTGAGCACCGTTCCGATAACATTTCACTCCCAAGCTTCACCTGCTAGCTAGGGAGGGCAGTTAATGTGGCGGGCATAGTGCCATCGTTAAGCACCACGCTCCGAGCTACGGACGGCAGAGAACCACACAGAATATAACCGCACGTTCAAGTCGAAGGTTGTCTGTACCGAGATTCCTTCACCTTCTTAGTCGATTGCCATATAAACCGTCGACCTTCACGACTATTATACGACCAGTGTCCATGTCCCACCCACCATATCCGTCCATGTGTCAAAACCGGGCCAACAAGAGCAACAATAGGTCGTTACTTCGGGGCAGTGGATTGCTGCATGCAGTGAATACACATATGGGAAAACTCGAGGAGAAAGAAGAGTAGACGTTTCAAAAGTGGAGTCAGTAGCATACCAAACGACACGCAATCGTTCACAGCAATGATCCGTCCCCGCATACTGTCAGAACTGAGAGCTCTTTCGTACTTAACGCAACGAACACAACCCAAGACTGAACAAATGCTGTCGCATAATTTCTTATCGTACTCGCAGTCACCATTAAAATATTTCAATTAACTTAATATAAAATTATTTATCAGGACTTTTGCAGCCAGAGCTAGGGCTTCTCTGTCAGCAATGTCAGCACCTCTGGTTTTTATTCCGCGAAGCAACAAAATCCCAGCCTCGAGACAATTAAAACATACTGTGGTCTATTATATCCCAACCAGTCATCGTGTCGTCCGCAAACGCGCATGCTTATATCATCGTGAAACCGCAACCGGATATGAATATAAGGCTCATATATCTTGACTATCCCAAAAACTACGACGCTCTGTTGAATGAAATTCCGCATGTGCCACATGGACGCAATTTACACGTAATATGCAATACTTGTAAACATCAAACTGAAAAACTCACGACTGAGACACCAACTGTGCTGCGCCCAAATCATTACCAAAGTGATGCACGGCCATACTTGAAAGACCAACCGGACCAATCCACGTTTACACTCGAGGAAAGGCATTGCAAATGCACTGTTAATGATCCACGTGTGTAACTACCCTCACAGGAAGCTGTATCTAGACGCTCTTCACACCTGGTTTCTACGAAAAATGCGTGCCGGTAATTCCAGTCAGTGCGCTCGTCTCTAGGAACTATTCGGAGGATCCGGTGGAGACAAAAGAAATTAATGCATTGACTGTCTTGACAGGTGACATGACTGTAATCACATTCTAGCATAGAAGCCGTTTTAATTTCCGGCCGTTAGGTATTTCAGAAGCGGAAAATCAGCTATCGAGCCGGTTCAGTAGTACTTTGTCGATCCATTGTTAACTCATTCATTAATGTGTTAGAATGCAAGCAGGAATCAGACAGACGCATCCCATAGTTGCCAGGTGTTTCTTGAACAAGCTTCAGCCGTTCAGGGATGGCTCCAGACAAGGAATCAGTCTGCTATGAGAACTACCTTGCGGTGAAGACATGGGCCGTGGCACCTAGGGAACCGAAGATGAAGGTGCTCAAATCAAAATGCGCATATACCGTACTAAAAGTGACGCTGCTACTCAGAGACCAGGCACAAGCATAAACCACCCGCTCTTGACCATCCCAACAAGGTAGAGCGCACCACAAGGTAGAGCAAAATTTTTGAAGAGGACTGTACAATACACATCAATCATGATCTCCAAACTGTTCCAGCAGTCACTCAAAACGCATTCCTAATTCACATTTCACAATTCCTAATGATTGGAAAGTCGGGAAGATGGTTCCAATACACAAATCCGGGAGTAAATCTTCACCATCTAATTATCGTCCTATTTCCCTCACCAGCATCCCCTGCAAATTGTTTCAACACGTTTTCTCACATTTAGCGTCTTTTCTTGAAACAAACTCGTTTTTCTCTCACGCACAACATGGGTTTCGCAAAAAAATTTCCTGTGAAACACAACTTCTTTCTTTCACTCACAAACTTCACCTAATTTTGGATCGATGGATCATGTTTTCATGGATCATGGATTTGGATCATGTTACGTGTGTGATTCCCTAATTTTGGATCGTAATAGTACAACGTACCTTGTCTTCAAGTCCTTGTAGTACCTTGGTCTTCATATAAGTTCAACTCTATCCTGGTCGTTTCACATAAAGAGCATAATTAACAACGCAAACCGCATGTTAGGCTACCTTCGTCGCAACTTCTCTTCAGCCCCCCATCCCTAAAAACATTGCTCTATAAGTCTCTTGTGCGTTCAAAATTAGAACACTCCGCCACCATATGGGATCCTAGCTCAGCGACACTAATTAATGCAATCGAACTTGTCCAAAATAATTCTGCGCGTTTCATTACTGGTAATTATTCTCGCACAGCGAGTATTAGTACGTTAAAGAACACTCTTGCCTCAATTTCCCTTGCTTCAAGTCGTAAAATTTGTTGTTTATGTTTACTTCACAAACTTTACTATGACCTGCCTTGTTTGCGTGGTGAACTTCTACCTCTGCCCACTTACATTTCATCTCGGATTGATCATCAACATAAGATAGGCCTAACGTCATACCACACCAACACGTTCCTGCAGTCTTTCGTCCCCCGCACATCTGCTGAGTGGAACCACCTTCCTAGTGACATCATACACATTCGCGATCACTCCTGATTTCGCTCTGCATTATGTTCGTTTTTTGACTCACAATAACACCACTTAGTGTCATATAAACCTGTGCACCTTAATATAAACTCTCCCAACTCACTGACTCTTGTATTATACACGTCTTCATCAACTTGTTACATTTTAATTTAGCATCTTGATTTACTGACCTTTGTTCACTGTTATTTTTTCCCACTCCCCTCTGTAATGCCCAACGGGCCTTGAGGGTATAATAAATAAATAAATAAATAAACTAATAGGATCTTTAGTTTTATATCTGTATGCGATCAATGATATTTATGTGTAGGGAACTTTTGACATGTGTTACAAGTAACTTTATCTAATTTTAATTTTTGTAGTGGAGCCCCACAATTTGCGGAGGCAATGTAACATGCATTGACAGAAAGGGAAAGTTTTTTTTTTTAATGTGGGATTTACCCCATTCTTTTACGAAGCACATTCCACAATGTAATAGATGGGGTAATACAATGGTAGTTTGCGAGTCTCCTTCTCTCCCTGCCGATGGAACTCCTTAATCATGAAAATGAAGGTGGTCTGTGTGTGTCATAAGAACTGTTTTCGCATTTCTTTCAGGGATATAATACTAGGGTAGTGGGGAATCTTGTATGAACTAATAGAATGGGGTAGAATGTGCCGTTTCCGACGAAAAAAAAAGTTACGTTGACATGGCAAACATGGGTTCAATTGATAGGATGAAATGAATTTCAATTAAAGTTTGATAAAACTAATTGTAGTATGTGACCGTATAATTGTATCGTTGATCGCATATTTTCTTCCATCGTTTTGCTATTGCATATTTTACATGATTCCTAAAACACCCTGTATAGGTGCTTTTATGCTACCCTCTATTGTTGCGAAATGATCAGCAGCTACAACCCACTGTCGTATTTGCATAGCAAATCTGTCATTCGGATTGCTGAAACAAAAATGTTCAAACGTGCTAGTTCCCTCTATCAGTGTTCACGCTGAAGTTTTAAGCCAGAGGTCTTATTCGAGTGCTTCTTTCCCGTTCGCGGTTTCAGATATATATATATATTTTTTATGGATGTTTGATGATGCCAACCAGCTCGCTGCTTTCTAAGCATTCTATCACTAATGGGAGGTCCACACCTACCAAGGAAAGAAACTGAAACCTACGCTATCGTGAGGCCCATAGGTATCCCGCCAAAATTTCATTCGAAAAGTGCGGCAGAAGTCAGCACGCCGCCGATCTGGACTGACGCCGCCTTTGCCGCCAATGACACCGGCGTCACGATGATGATAACCACAGCCGCCGCCGACAGAAGCGGCATCAGCGCACTCCTCTAGATGTAACACACACAGGGGTGGCATCCAACGCATTGCTCCGTAGACGAAAGCGTGCTGGGCGAACGCAATGCATCCTGGACAGGTTCTGGTCGCACGTCACAGCAAACGTCGAGGAACACGTGACCTTAAAGATGGCGGCGCCCGTGATCGGCGGCCAGACCGTTAGTAAACCATGCGGTTGTTGTTTCTGCGCAACGTTTTGGATGTCTTACGATCACGGTAATTATGAAAAAATGGCTAGGAAGCAAGCGAGCTGGTGAAGATGATGCATGATGTAAAGCCCCCGAGACTAGGGAACACGAAGGGACAGACACAAACACGAAGTCTCAAACACAGCTGAAAAATTTTACTTCACAAGTAAATATATACAAGAAGTATGTACACGTACAAGAAATATATACACGAACAGGGGGAAGAGAAACAACCAGGTGAGGACAGAAAGGGGTCAGTTCTGGAGAAAGAGCAGTCTGTTCAAGGCCGGACCCAGGCTGGGCACTGTGTCAGCAACCCATCCGTAATCCTCGGTCCGGCCTTGAACAGACTGCTCTTTCTCCCAAACTGACCCCTTTTCTGTCCTCATCTGGTTGTTTCTCTTCCCCCTGTTTGAGTATATATTTCTTGTATGCGAAGTAAAATTTTTCAGCTGTGTTGGAGACGTCGTGTTTGTGTCTGTCCCTTCGTGTTCCCTAGTCTCGGGGTTTTACATCATGCACGGTAATTATTTTTATCCGATAATTTCCCAGTAAAACACGCAGTTTTGCACATAAGGCCTCGTACTGTTGACGACTCCCAAAGATGTGATGACGACCGCGCGTTAAGACTGACTGAGTCGATGCGATGTACTTAAATTAAATGGGGTTCCATGTTGCGGAACAAGTACCACATAGTTTACGCTGGACGGAAATATGTCAGTAAGCGGCAAAACGACACGTAAACAAAATCACATGACTTCAAAATGTCGTTTTCTATGACATGCGACCAGGACAAGATGGCAGTTTTGCCAAAAGCACCCACTTCAGGGTAGCTACAACAATGGCGGGTTTGTGTCACCCCTGTGGTAACACACATAAACGCTGACTACAACGTCCCAGATGTCGCGCCATGTTGCCAGACGAGAACGTCTTGAATTTAAGCGCTGTTGGTCGTTACTTGAAAAAAAAAGAAGAAGAAGAAAACTGCAGAATAACATAACGCAATAATTTGCAAACACACAAAGTGACACTTCAGGGTCCAAAAATTCTACTAAATCAATACTGTAGACCAAACCCAGTGGGGGTCCTAGTACGGTAGATAAACCTCGAAGATAAGCTGAAGAAACTTAACTAAACTGATAAACGTGCGCCTAAACTCGTGTTGACCATGTGTAAGGATAGTATTTTTCTCAATAAAACATAATACATAACGCGCAATATGTGTTCTAAAACTTTGTGTGGGATAGATGTAAGGTCTTTCGCCCTTTTTTTTTTTTTTAGATTGGCGATTGAGTTTGAAGAACACTTGCAATGCTCCATTCATCTGAAATATCACAAGGCCACAGATATTTTTGCCGATGACTCTGCCTGAAAATCTCTTTCTGAAAATTTTGCCAATGACTCTCTATGCCTTATCAGGAAAACCAAAGAAATTGCATCCGTTCCGACTGAGTTCTTTACAGCAAAACTTAACAACATAGAAAGCACACATTGATATGTTATTTCGGCCTCCATATTATGTTACCTGTTGTTGTGTCTTACGGGGGAATGATGAAACTTGTTCTAAGCGTATATTACCGCTGTTATACAAGCACTGTACAGCACATGTCGGCAGACTCTGAAGAAGTGCACGAGGTCTAGCAAAACACTTCGTCTTCGACGCCCGAGGTAGCGAGCTCACGCGCTGGCCTAAGGTTAGAAACACGGTGCCAACATTTCGTATGTTATAACACTTCGTACCCCATTCGTGAAGCGGAACCGGGACTTCCTGTGCCGCAACAGCAGCACATGATCCACAGGACTTCGATCCTCATTGTAGCGGGACACATTCCTTAATTCCCTGCTTCACCTCCAGCAATGGGGTAGCGTATCGCCCCCGGCGATGAAACTCCCCACCACCTGAAATACCCCATGAAACCCAATGAAACTCCCCACCATCCTGAAGTAAAGGTGTTGTTGTTGTACCCCATTTAAAAAAAATACATTGACAATAACAAGTCACACTCCCAAAAGTATACTCTCTGGTAACGATCTCGTTCCTTACGAACTCTGCAACTACGACGTAGTTTCGTAGTTGACCGCTATCTTCAGGAACACCTGTACCTTTCGGACTACGTACACTCTCTTGACTAGTATGGCCCACTTGTAGTGGAGAGCCACAGCATTGCGCGTTAGAATTCGAATAGGGAACATCAGCGTCAGGTGTTACCCCCGCGGGTGTCTCTGAACCCGTTTCCGACGACCTAGTCTTATCTATCTACCTTATCTATCTTATCTTATCTTATCTATCTAATCTTATCTAGTCTTATCTACGAGAGGTTCCTCCTGGCCAGGTTCTTCCGGGTCGAACACGCCATTGTTACTTGGCTTCACGGATGCTTGTCTGTTAGGAACAGGATCAAATGTACGGTGGTGCAGGTGGTCTACGCGCTCGTAGCGCTCTCCATCACTCAACGACACGACGAATGTTGAGGGGCTAACAGGAGAAACGATTACTTCAGTTAACCTCCTGCTGTCGTTTGGTCGAGATCCAATGACTTGTACTAGATTTCTCGAAACAAACGTACGAAGTACATTCAGCCTTATCGTTTTCATTCGAATTGTTTAAAGAACTCGTTTTTTCCTCTTACGATCACCACCTGGAATTGTTTGCCACAGCAAGCTGTTGAATGTAAATCACTAGCGTCATTTATTGACCTTGTTCAAAGTGTTTTGTGTTGAATTTTGTTAGAAGTGCGCGAATTTTTAAAACTTTACTAATCAAATTGCAACTACAACTATGTCGTCTCACTGTTCAGTTGTTCAGTGTATTATCTGCTACTTTGCATGCCACTCCTTCTATGACATTTTTAATGCCAGAAGTATCCTAAATAAACAAATGAAATAAAATCACCTGCGTGGAACTCACGATGGGGATCACGGTTTCTGTCCGCAATAACCTTCACGCGTGGTGTTTCAGCACATGGAATGCCATATCGGGGTGCAGCAACGACAGACGTGTCCTCGGCCTCCAGGACAGGATTAAATCAGCTGTAGAAACTCCTGTAACAGTAGTAGGAGTATTGCGATATAGGTGAACAGGAAAATCTCCAGGCGATGCTGCAGGCTCTTGACATCACCACTGCTCTTCTCGTCCAGCAGCTGACATTCCAAGCTTCTTTGACAGTCTGGACACACTTTTCTGCAGCGCCATTGGATGCCGCGTGATATCGCGGGATGACGACGGGTGACGGGCAGTGGGTGACGACATTATACCAACTCTACCCACTTCCAGTGGCTGTCCACCAGCACCATGAACCAAATTTGTACGCAAAATCCAGATGGACTCTCTGCCAACGTCTCTGTGACCAACACCATGAATGAAGTGGATCCTTTCATTGTGCATTCTCTGTCATTGGACAACTCGAACACTCTTTGATAAAACGTTCAATATCTTGAGTGATACTAGGCCACCAGACATTACTTCTCGCTAGCATTTTCATTCGAGTTATACCAGGATAACCTTCATGCAGTAAGTCTAACACTTCTGCTTGCAAAACAGTGGGAATTATCACGTTGTTTCCTCAGATGACACATTGGCAATCAACAGCTAATTATGACCTGCCCTCAAAATATGGAAGTAATCCATCGTCACAAACGAGTGCTGGCCAACCATTTAACGTCATGTATAACACTTTAGCAGTAGCCTGCCATTTGTCTTCTCTATTCTAATTCTGTCTGCTGCCAAAAGATCTTCATTTATGAATATAGTCCACAGGCCGGGAGTAGACATGTTTAATAAATACAGCGCACCGGCAAGATCGATAATTTATGGGCGAAAAGCAATTTACATCTGTTGTGTCATCTTCTGTTTCCGGTAAAGGTGGCCTCGACAAACCGTTGGCTTTACCGCTCTCAGTGCCCTTCCAATACACCCACTTGTACAGTGGTGGACAAAAGTTTACGGAACACGCTCCGGTGCGTTCATTCCTAATGTTGAATTCCAATGGCAGAGTCGGAGCAAGTGGCAGACTCCGCAATGGAGCGGCTTGATCAGGCCTAGAGCAAGTGATCCGAACCTGCGGCTGGAACACTTGCACCCAACTTGGAGTTTAGCCCTGGCCAATCTCCCTTGGTGGATGACGGCCAGAGACGGAGGAAGAACAAGGTACTCATGTTCCATTATAACGCCATGTTTTGCAACATCAAGGTCCTTCTAATCTCCTAACGTTGCCATTGTAATGTCTGACTTATCGCTTCCTTCATGAAACAAAATCGCCAACGTACGACGCAAAAGACTAGTCACGGCGAAGACGCGTTGCGAGGTGGCCATGTTGGCAAAGCAGAGACAGGAAATAGGAAGCACAAGGGACAAGTGACACGTCACATATAGTTCCGGTTGAATCTGGCTATTTTGGCGGAGCAGTCTGGGTTGCTCCCTGGAGCGACCTTGGCACGAATGCCGCTCCAAAGCTCCCATTGGAAGACTCCAGAACTGTTCCCAATCTGCCAATCCAACAGACTTGCTCTCGGCACAGAGGCGCTCCGAATCTGCCATTGGAATTCAACATAAGAGCATTCAAGAGAATTCAACAACGCTAGCAGGAAATGGGACCGCACGGACTTACAGACATGTGCCTAGATAACCCAGTCACCTGTTTGCAAGTCCGTACTGTACCATTTGCTGCTAGCGTGTCACACTGAGGAAGGAATGCGCCGGAGCGTGTTCCGCAAACTTTTGTCCAGCACTGTACACATAATCACAAAGAATGAGTGCCCATCATTGCATCATAGCAGCGGTCAATGTTGGGATAGGTTTGTTATGGCCAAGTATCCCGCGCAATAGCTTCTGATCTAAAACGATCATAAATTCTCTGCCGTGTAGGAATTTGTGAAATTTGTTTACCCCAAAAATGACGGCTAGTGCCTCCTTTTCTAAATGCGCATATCCTTGCTGAGCTTTCGTTAAGGTGCGAGAAACGTATGCTATCGGCCTTTCGCCTTCACGACAGTTGTGATACAAAACTGCGTCCTGATGCATCACGCACAATTCCAATTTCTTTTGTCGGCTCAAAAAAATGTAAGCACGTTTTCGTTCCTCAACCATGTTTTGTTCAACATGAAAGTTTCATCAGCTTCACTTGACCAAGGGCATCTGGTACCCTTTTGTAACAATTGCTACTGTGGTTTCAAAGATGTTGACATGCGAGACACAAACCTTGCATAAAGGTTCAACAACCCGAGATAAGCCCTTAACTCGGTTTCGTTACGGGGCACTGGTGCATTCCTGGTGGCTCCAATCTTATCATCCAAAGGCCGAATGCATTTCTTATCGATTACGTGACCCAAATACTGCACAGTTGACTGGAGGAACCTGCATTTCTCAGTCTTGACTTTTATGCCATGTTTGTGGAATCTCCTTGACACTTCATCAACCCGTGCATAACTCTCTTGCACCGATTGTGTTACAACCAGCACATCGTGTAGATAACAACACGCCTTTGCTAGTCCTGACAAAATTTCATTCATTATTGACTGGAAACTTAGAGGAGCGCTGGAGATGCCGTAAGGAAGGCGTGTGTACCTGAACAGACCCGAGTGAATGTTTATCGTTAAGAGATGTTGTGAGCCGCTGTGCAGCAAGCGCTGCTGATAAGTCGTCGACGAATCTAGCAGCGTGAACACCTTGCCACGGCTAATGTGGCAAATAAATCTTCAGGTACAGGCAGCGGATAATGTTCATTTCGAATGCAAGGCTTCACCGTCACCGTGCAGTCACCACAACCTCTTACCTTTGACGAACTACATTTAGGTATACCACGACTATTGGCGTAGCTCTACTTCACAGGTTCCAGAACATCACTTCCCTGCAACGATCGCAGCTGACGTTGTACAGCCTCTTTAAGCGAATAAGGCACAGTGCGAACCTTACAAAACACTGGTAAGCTCCCGTCGTTTAACACAACATGTGCTTTGAAGTCCTTAATAACTCCCAAACGTGACGAAAATACGTTCGGGTACTTCTGTTTTAGAGCTTCCACATTGTCACATTGTCATCCACGTTAACCTGGAACACACTGAGCCGGTATACATTCAACGGCTCCAACCAGGTCCTGCCCAATAACAAGGAAACGTTCTCGGCCTTGCTTTCAACTACAATCAACTCCAGCCTCTTTCTCTGGGTCTCGTATTGAACATCTACTAGAAGCTTGCCTTTTACTTATAACGGAGTGCGGTCATACGAGTGAAGTTTTACGGAACATGACGTGCGTTGGACTTTAGGCCACAGTTTACAGCAGACATAAAAAAAGACAACAGAGAGAGATACCCCTGTGTCAATCTACATACGTACTATCTTATCCGCAATCTCCAACTCAATCTCGAACGCTTTGGTTTTCAGATTGGCGCCAGATTTAAAAGGAGTTCGGCTGAACTATCGGTATCCTGGTCTACGTAGGGAGTGGCTTCCCTAGATTTCTGTTCTGATAACGGACCTCGCGACTCAGATATGTTGTTGCGACACATTTTCATCAGATGGCCCTGCCCCTTCGACAAGTTACATCCGTAGTTTTTAAATCTACAGTCAATAGGGTGATATGCCCTACGACATCGATAGCAGTCCTTGTCTCTTTTTCGGTGGTTCCACCCCCGACTACTTTTTGTAGACCGCCTGGACGACTTGAACACTACCTTTCGACGTCGCACTGCTTTGCAGACTTCGTGTCTCATGCTGCGCTCCCTCCGCGCTTCTTGCCAACTTGAGAGCATTTGCGAAGGTCAACGTCGTCTTCTTCAGCGATTCCTCTGCGAAAGCTTGTCTCGTAAGCCCGCGGCGAACTAATCACGAATAGTGTCGTCTAAGAACGCGCCAAAGTCACACGGGGCAGGTAATCTTGTCAACTCGATAGCAAAAGCTGAAATGCTTTCCCCTTCTTGCTGGCATCGCCGCTTGAACTTGAACCGTTCCGCCATCACCATCTTCGTAAGGATGTAGTGGCCCTTGAGCACCGGCCGGCCTTAAGTCCGGTTACCGGCCGGCTGTCCGCAGTTCGTGGACCTCGGATTGTCAGGGTTGAACAGATTTTTTTAGCGTCTTAAAGGGAGAGCTTTCTCTATGGCTGTGACCAGCGACGATACTTTCCTCCCTTCCTTATCAATCTTGTTTACCTTTAGGAAGTGTTCGAACCTTCTCAGGCACGTTTTGAAGTCTTCATCTCCTCCCTAGATGAAAGGGCCCGCTGGTCGAAAAAGGGTCGTGCTTACGTTGCACGATCCTCCTGAAGTCCGTCGCTCGTTGCCAACATATAGCTTTTATTTTATGGGGGAATGATGAAACGTTTTCCAAGGAAAGCGTTTCTTGCCGCTGTTACCAGCAACGTACAGCCCATGTCGGCAGACGCTGAAGAAGTGCACGAGGTCCAGCAACACACTTCGTCATCAATGCAAGAGGTAGCGAGCTCACGCGCTGGCCCGACCCACGGTGCCAACGTTTCGCACGTTACATCACCTGCGGTGTTGGAAAGTACGCCCGGTGTAGAAAACGCTTTTGATGTACAGTGTTGGACAAAAGTTTACGGAACACGCTCCGGCAGTTTCCTTCCTGACAGTGTGGGACCGTACAGACTTACAGACGTGGGCTTAGTTAAACCACTCTCCTATTTGTCAGTCCGTATACGGTACTATTCTCTTCTAGCGTGTCGCTTTGTAGAAAGAATGCGCCGGAGCGTGTTCAGCAGATTTTTGCCCAGCGCTGTACAGACGTAACAACTGCGCAGAGCCCTCTCAATGAGTAGTTATCATGTTGTTCCGTTTTGCATCTTCACATATTTCTTTCGTTCCGATTCGAAAATGTAATGCCATGTAATTCCAAATTTTTGTACACGTGCTGTTTCTTTCTGGATGGACTTCAAGTACATACGCCTCCACATAGGACATTGATATGTGTCGCGTGCAGCAAAATGACTGGCAAAATAACGTGTACAAAATGAATAATGAAACACGGCTAAGTTCTGTTAAGTCAGAGGCATCAGCGAGTCCTGTCACAAATATAGGCTACGGTGAGAGAAATGCTGCACTGTATATTCGCATGAAATTAAACGGAAAGACAGCCCTAGGGAAGCACAAAATATTTAATACTGAGTTCTCCAAGGCATACGGCAAGAGCCCCCAAGGCACATGCCGTACTGTGCCGTAGCTGGATCCTGAAAAAAAAAGTGTAAGCCCAATGTACACAGCAAAAATATTTGTCGTACTCCAACCAGCCAGCCAAGAAGTATTATGTAAAGCTATTCGGGTCCCTCCTTTGCAAAAACTAAAAACTTTACTTCACGTATGTACGACCAACTCTCCCGTATGCTGGCATGGTACGGGACGCTTCCTCTTGGCATGCGTAAACCAAATCGAACCAAATTCAAAGCAACGCTGCACGGTTTGATTGCTCTCATTATGGGTTACAACAATGAAAGCTGCACTCGGTTGAGTTGTCTCATCTGTGCATAGAAGAAATTTACCAGTGTCTTTTTTTTTTTTTTCTAAGCCTTTGGTCATGGCTTGAGAACTTTGAACCTGAGAGGAAGGCATCTGAGTTTACTTTCGAGACTGCAGCCGGAGAACAGTGCTGTTCACCGGAGCCGGACAGGAATCGAAGTGGTGCACGCATCGGAAAAGGCGCGAGAAGAAGCGCGGGTGGTACGGATGGTGCGATCGTCTTCGGCGCCTCCACAAACCCTTCTTGTAATTTTTCTCAACCTAAGTACGTATCTTCTGGACCTGCTCATACCAAAAATTTTCTTGAGTACGTCAGCAACACTGCTGTTTTTAAATTTTCATATTTTGTATGGACGATGTCGATGTCTATCTGGATATGCGCTTTGTGCAACCTGTGTTGGTGGACCTTATTACAAGATACTCGTTTGTGGTGAGTGTTAATCTTTTTTTTTGCTTTGCATTATTGGTTGTTCTGAAGTGATTGTTACCATTACACTATTGTTCATAGTGTTATGTTTCCTTACTTCCTACTGTAATACCATTCTAGTAAATAATGCATACCTTTATGTACAGAACATTATCTCATGGGAAGAAAAGTATGGCTACGAATTCAAGAACATCTGTATTTAGCAACTTTGTCATCAGAGTTGATGGTGATATTCTCGTCTGAGAATACGCGTAATGTACTACTTATTGTTCTCTGATGAATTTGTAAATCGAGGGTCCGAAAATGGAGGACGCCATGGGTGAGGGTCTCGCGATCACAGGATCATTCCGTCCTCCTCCTTGTAAGTACATCCGTGGGGCGTCCTCATGCTGCTGCTGGCGGATCGTCCTGCTTGTATGAGATTGAGACTTCCCAGGTTGGTAGGGGGGACACTGCTGCTACGTTCATCTTGAATGTTAGTTGGATAGACTTGCCGGATAAACTACCACATACTACCGTCCCCACCCCCTTGTTGGCCTAGCAATGCACCGGAGAGTTCAGGCCCTACTCTCGTCTGAGAAGAGGCGTAATGTACTACTCATTGTTCACTGATGAATTTGTAAATCGAGGGTCCGAAAATGGAGGACGCCATGGGTGAGGGTCTCGCGATCACAGGATCATTCCGTCCTCCTCCTTGTAAGTACATCCGTGGGGCGTCCTCATGCTGCTGCTGGCGGATCGTCCTGCTTGTGTGAGATTGAGACTTCCCAGGTTGGTAGGGGGGACACTGCTGCTACGTTCATCTTGAATGTTAGTTGGATAGACTTGCCGGATAAACTACCACATACTACCGTCCCCACCCCCTTGTTGGCCTAGCAATGCACTGG
Organism: Ornithodoros turicata; assembly: GCF_037126465.1. Classification (NCBI taxonomy): domain Eukaryota; kingdom Metazoa; phylum Arthropoda; class Arachnida; order Ixodida; family Argasidae; genus Ornithodoros; species Ornithodoros turicata. Next base: position 9,434,971 of record NC_088208.1, read on the forward strand.
AGAGTTCATGTCCTATTCTCGTCTGAGAAGACGCGTAATGCACTACTCATTGTTCACTGATGAATTTGTAAATCGAGGGTCCGAAAATGGAGAACGCCAAGGGTGGGGGTCGCGCGATCACAGGATCATCCCGTCCTCCTCCTTGTAAAAACACCCGTGGAGCATCCTCATGGTGCTGCATATGCAACACCCTTTTGGAGAGTACAATTACTCTCAAAAAGGGAGTCTCCTCACTCCCTCAAGGGAGTAGCATACCCATACCACCTTCTCCCCGCCGGGAGAAAGGTGCTATGCTACTCCCTTGAGGGAGTGAGGAGATACCCTTTTTGAGAGTAATTGTACTCACCAAAAGGGTGTTATATATGTGGCAAGGAAAGGAGTTAAAGTACACCCTTTTTTTAAGAGTGTAGTTAGACTTTCTACCAAGTAAAGTTAACAGTACGATAATATTTAGTACATATTAAGGAAATGCGACCGAATTCCTTTTTAATCATCCGTGGTCATCATACGTAAAAATTGCGACGACGAAGTATATTTTACTCCTTGTGTGCCGTAGTTCGTTCGGCGAAAAGCTGCAAGCCATTTTGCTCTTCGAAGCAGATAATTAGATAGTCGCTTTTGAAGTCTACCTAATTGCAAGAAATTTTCATTATTATGTTGAGTGCTGTTCGAAAAAGTCAAGGTTAATTTGTAATCGTTCACTTTGAGAAAGCAAATTACCCTGAAGCGTTGGAACAGCTCCGCGGTATGTGAAAAGACGACCAAGCCCTGCCACTTTTCTCATTGCTATGTCGAGACTGAGACGGCAAGAGAATCTGGAGGGGAGGTAGCCTTTTTAATGGGCGGCTTCGTTGATTGGTGAAGATGAACTGAAAGGAATGTTTTGATTCTCGCGCTGGGTAGCGCTGACGTATACCGCGCGCTGGTGGACTGCGGCTGACGATGCGACTGCTACAGCTCTTTTCTGAATGATAAGCAAATAATTGTGTTCCTTAATTTTGGTCGTTCCAGTAAGGGTGTTCTCGTTTCGGTTTCACGGCAAAATCATTTTGTTATCGCATATACCTCGCAATGACCTTTACCACTTATCCCTGCTTGTGTATGTGGGTATGCGCCGTTCGCCACAAACAGATGGCGGTTAGTCACACCAGCGTCCTATCTCGTTGCCTGGTGCTAAATCGCGTCAGAGATGGCTGCTTCTATGTTGCTGACCAATATGAATTTGGCTGCAGGTTTCGTGGATGTATAAATGCTCTTACCAGACATGGGTACCCATCGGGACGGTTTTTAATGGGGAAACCATCTTGAGCGCAGTAATACTGGCAGCCGAAAGCTCCCCTGCTGTTCTGCACGTGTCAGAATGAAAGTAAAAAGTGTTATACAACATACAGGATGTTTGACAAAGGTCTCCCGGCTGAATAATTCGTCAACATGTGGCGCCGTCTAAGACCACTTACTTTCAAATTAACGCATATATACTGTCACGATGAAATGGGTCGTCGAGTCGTCGAATAAGCAGCGAACGGTTTATTAGACTACTTGGTAGCAAAACACAAGAGTGATAGCTATCTGAACACAACTGAGTCCAAAGAATGAATGCTCCAGCTTGGACCGCACAAGCATTTAAGCGTCGCGCCGGAAAGTCTACAAACAACACGTGCGTTTGCCAGAGGGCAGGCGATGTGTCTGGAAGCTTCTTGCTTCTTCTTCAGCATGCGCCGGGATGAGATGTACCGTTTCGTGCCTGCCCTGGAAGTTCCTCGATGACGATTCGTGACACTGCCCCCTCCGTAGACGTGGCATCGTCTCGATGCCGTTTTTCTCCTTTTTTTTTTTTTTTGTCATGGTGGTCCAGCCAGTCTTCAGCGCTACCTGCTGTTTTACGGCTTGAGTCGAACGACGTGAACTATTTCAGTCCTCGGGGGTCGTCGAGAGGGAACGCTGCCCTCAGGTACCATTGGTAATCCAGGTCTCCAATGCGTCGAAGTACTTTGTAGGGACCGAAGTACCGCTTCAGTAGCTTCTCGCTCAGGCCTCGTCGTCGAATCGGCGTACAAACCCATACCAAGTCGCCTGGACTGAAGCGTACGTCTCGTCGGCGCAAATTGTATCTTCTTTCATCGACGCGTTGTTGTTGACCAATGCGTAGTCTGGCCAGCTGGCGGGCTTCTTCTGCTCGCTGTGTGAAGTCCAGAGCGTCGTTTTCCACATCACTGGGTTCGTGGGGCAGCATCGCGTCCAGCATAGTCGATGCGTCATGGCCGTGTGCAAGGCGGAACGGTGTGAATCCCGTTGTTTCCTGGACAGCCGTGTTATAGGCGAACGTGACGTAAGGCAGTATTTCGTCCCATGTCTTGTGCTCGACGTCGACGTACATCGAAATCATGTCGGCAAGGGTTTCTTTACGCGTTCGGTGAGCCCGTTCGTCTGCGGATCGTACGCCGTTGTCCTCCGGTGAGCGGTGTGGCTGAGTCGAAGGATTTCTTGTGTTAGCCTGCTTGTAAATGCCGTTCCCCTATCGGTGATTAAGGCGGTCGGAGCTCCGTGCCGTAGTACGATGTTCTCGATGAAGAACTCCGCCACTTCTGTTGCTGTGCCCTGTGGAAGTGCCTTAGTCTCAGCATAGCGTGTCAGGTAGTCGGTGGCGACGATTATTCAACGATTTCCGGAAGACGAACGTGGGAAGGGCCCGAGTAGATCCATCCCAATCTGCTCGAATGGCGCCGACGGCGGTGGGATTGGCTGAAGGTACCCAGAAGGTCGTACCTGCGGCGTTTTTTGTCGTTGGCATTCCCGGCACGTCCTTACGTAGTGGTGTACGGTCTTGGCCAGTTTTGGCCAGTAGTACTTTTCCCTTATACGGGCCAGTGTCCGGCTGTATCCCAAATGACCTCATGACGGTTCGTCGTGGCAGGATTCAAGAATCTCGATGCGCATGTCCCCAGGCACAACGAGAAGCCACGTAGCGCCTTGAGGTGCGTTGTTTTCTTTGTAGAGGACACCATTACGTAGGGAAAAACTTGGGAGTGATCTTCTCAAGATGGGAGGAACATTGTCGGCGCGGCACTGCAGATAGTCGACGAGTGTCTTGAATTCGGGGTCGGTTCACTGCTTGGTAGACATGGTAGTCACGCTCATTAGACCGAGGAAGGCGTCGTCGTCCTCGAGGCTGTTGTCCTGTCGCTGGAGTGGTGCTCGGGACAGGCAGTCGGCGTCGTTGTGTTTTCTTTCTGACTTGTAAGTGACGGTTACGTCGTACTCCTGTAATCGGATTCTCCATCTCGCTAGGCGTCCTGAAGGGTCCCTTAAACCAGCCAGCCAGCACAGAGAATGGTGGTCTGTTTCCACCTTGAACGGCCGTCCGTACAGGTAGGGACGCAACTTTGTGATGGCCCGTATGAGTGTAAGGAAATCCTTTTTCGGTCGTCGAATAGTAGTTCTCTGCAGATTAGCGTTCTGCTCGCGGTGACACGTTCGACGCCGTCGTAAAGTTGAACGAGCACGGCTCCTAGACCATCGTTGCTTGCGTCGGTGTGTATTTCTGTTTCGGCGTTTGGATCGATGTGGGAAAGCACGGGTGCAGTCTGAAGACGCGTCTTCAATTCATCAAACGCCTGTTGCTGGGCTTCACTCCAGATAAACGTGGATGCGTCCTTCGTGAGGGCATTCAGGGGTGACGCAATTTTTGAAAAGTTCGGAATGAATCGTCGGTAGTAGGCGCAAAGGCCAAGAAAGCTTCGAAGGTCTTTCACGTTAGAAGGAAGAGGGCAATTTGTGATGGCCGCCGTCTTCTCGGGGTTGGGGCGTAGGCCGACGCTGCTCACGAGATGGCCGAGAAATCCGAGTTCCTCGTAGCCGAATCGACACTTCTGAGGCTTCAACGTCAGCCCTGCAGTTCTGATAGCCTCGAGGACTTGTTTTAGCCATTCAACATGTTCTTCGAATGTTCTTGCGAAGACGACAACATCGTCGAGGTACACCAGGCAGGTTTGCCACTTCAACCCGGCGAGAACTGTATCCATAACACGCTGGAACGTCGCTGGTGCTCTGCAAAGGCCGAAAGGCATAACCTGGAATTCGAAAAGTTCATCCGGAGTGACGAAGGCAGTCTTCTCACGGTCCCCTTCGTCGACTTCAATTTGCCAGTACTCTGTCTTGAAGTCCATGGAAGAGAAAAAATTTGCGTTTTGAAGGCTATCGAGCGTGTCGTCGATGCGCGGTAACGGGTAGACGTCCTTCTTCGTTATCTCATTGAGTTTCCGGTAGTCGACGCAGAACCTGAGTGTTCCGTCCTTCTTCTTCACTAGTACCACCGGCGATGCCCACGGACAGGTCGACGGCTTGATAATGTCATCTCTTAGCATTTCTTCTACTTGCATTCGGATCGTTTCTCGCTCTTTGCAGGAGACCCGGTACGGCATGCGGTGAATTGGACGGGCCTTTTCGTCGACGATGATGCGGTGCTTCGCAATGGACGTTTGTCTTACTTTCGACGATGCATCGAAGCAGTCACTGAAATCGTTGAGCATCTGGAGAAGGGTTTGCTTTTGAGTTGTATTGAGTTGAGGGTTTACGTCGAAATGTCCGGCCTCGTGTTCCGTGGTGACCGCGATGCGAGCAGTGTCCATCAGGTAACTATCCGTGGTGGAGTATTGGTCTACGATGACGGCTATCTTCGTGTCGTTCGCCAGGTGTTGTGGCTCCGGGCGAAAATTTGTGACCAGGAGTTCGAATATTCCGTCCATATTCGAATTCCTCGTTCGAGGAGAAGTTGCGTGTTGCCTTCAGCCAACAAACAGCCAGTCGGTGCTCTGTCACACGTATCGGTCACAAGGACTGACGACAAGGGAGGCAGGTTGACGTGCTGAGTCGTCACGGCGGTTACGTCCGTGTTTGCGCGTTTCTGCGGGGTTATTCGTGCCCACCACTTGTCTTCTGCTGATTCCGACGTTTAAAAAGAGATAACTCCAATTGTGAAGTCGATGATTGCTTCGTTTTCGACTAGAAAGTCCATTCCGAGTACATCAAGTGGGCAGTTCGGCAAGACGGCAAAGCTGACGACGTACTGGATGTCACACATTTGTATGACTGCCGTGCATCGGCCAGTCGGTGTTACGACGTGTCCACCAGCAGTGCCGATGTCAGGCTCATCCCACTTCGTTTGCACCTTGCGAAGCTTCTTAGCCAACCTACTACTTATAACCGAGTCGTCGGCTCCGGTATCCATTAACGCAATCATCTCATGGCCGTCGATGAGTATTTTCAGGTTATTGGTAATTTTTCGAGCGTCGTGTTGGTGCTGCGTTGCTGTTCGTCGAGTTGGAGGAATTGTAACTTCGGTAAATTGTCGTCGGTCCGCAGCTTCACCTCCCGGAGCTGCAGTCTTCAGTTTTCCCGGTTAGGGCTGCGCCACACAGGTCGTCTTGCCGGTGACGGTGAACGTGCTCTTCCTGGTGACCTGCTGCGGTGGGGGACGCTCGGGGACACGTCGCGTCGTGAGCCAGCAGAAGCATTCTCCTGCCGTAGATAGTCTTCAATTGCGGCTGGGCGACTGCCGCGCTGGGGGCGGGGGGCGTCGGGTGAAAAACCGGGAAGGCCAAGGCGTCGGTAGGGACATCTGCAATAGACGTGGTTGGCCTATCCGCAGTGGTAGTAGAGCGGCCTGAAGTCGAGAGTCCGCCAAACGTCCGTTTTGCGAAACGGCTGAGAGTGTGGCGGGACGCTCGGAGTAGGTTGGAGAGGCCGAGAAGGCGTCCAACGGTTTCCGTAGTACGGCGGACGAGTAGGTGGCACCTGTCTGAGAGCGGCGGCGTAGGTTGGTCTCGGTACTTCGGCGTCGGGGTTGGCGGTTGACGACGTCTGGATTGCCTGGGACAGCATTGAACTAGCGGTGCAGGAAGGAGGATTGACGCTGCACAGCGTCGCAGTCAGGCACTGGCGTCATCGAATGGTTCTGTAGCATTCGCTACAGTTCCACAGTATAAAGTGTGCGTCGTGAAGCGTACATTAGAAGTAGTTTTGGCATGTGCTACAACGTGTCTGTTTTTGCATGTTCTTGCCTGTTTAGGTTTTTTTTTTGTCTAAATATCTAGTCTATTTTCATGGTTTTGGCACGTAAATTTCCGAGTTCTACTTATAAGAGGAAGTAATGTTGTTCTTGAATGCCTAAAACGGTGGGCAAACAGAAATGAGTTGAAAATCAATCATCCAAAGAACCAAGCCAGTCATCTTCCAGACCGAAGGTAGAATAATTATAGGAGCGAGAATGTGTAGAGCATGTTGGATGGAGTTTCGGAACAAAATAGTCCCGGAAAAGTTCGTCCCGGAAAAATTGGTCCCTGGTTGCGTGGCGGAAGAAGTGGGCCCGCGCGGTTCCGTGCGCCCAAAAATACAGGAGCGTCGTTGTGGACATTTGATAAACCGAATCATAGCCAATCAAGTGCTATCATTCGCACTCCTCATTTGTTCGAAATTGGAAGGCATGCTTTTTTTTAAATTAACATTAATCTTAATGAACAATAAATGCTGCACGCCATTTAATGACATAAAAGCGGTTCGATTTGCTGCACCGCTTGTAATGTACAAATTGCGTCTGTTCTTTCTGTTCCTCTCTTTATTTTGCGGAGTACAGACAACGCGACAAGATCATGAAGCATTTCTGCAATGTCTGCTACCTTCTCCTAAAAGTGAAAAAAAAAAAGAAAAGAAAGAAATGAAAAGGAAGAGTCGTCTTTCTGCAGAACGAAAATTCAAATCTCAATTCTTTCTTATTCTCACTGATCAGGCCATATAGTCTGTTTTGTCGACCAACTCGTGCATTGGTAAAAGTTGTTTGGATTTCTGTAAAACGCTAACAACTTGGGGCAGCGTCAATGGGAACTTGAACTGGAGAATCGCAGGAAAAATTTTGAAGTAAAAATGGTAGACATCGATGCCAGCGAACTTATAATGGAATATCCTTTTGTGTCATTGAGAAAAAGAGAGGACGCCAAACAAAGAGACGCCAAACGTACACATACAAGAAAGCCTCCAGGAGATATATCTGAATCCTGGCATTTGCGTCAGCATTCTATTTTCTGACCGCACCAGCTACTGTCGCTGATGCTGAAAGAAGTCTCAGCACAATGAAACTGACCGATCAAGAATATCCTGCGCTCAATTAACCATAAAAGATGTCAGGCTTTCTGAGTTCGTAGTCAACCGAAAACATGGTTATCATATCTCTGGACTATGATGCATTGATTACCCAACTTGCGAAGAACAAGGCTCGAAAGAAGGGTTTTGCGCAAATGTTCACTGCAGGCCTATGTATACATAATATAAACCCTATATAAATATCGTATTCCAGCTTCTGCACTGTAAGTGAACCCGGACATAAGTTCGGAGGGGACCACGCTCTTTGTTGCTACAGCCCTGGGAGCCGAGTGCCTTTCGAGCTAGAACCAAGTCTTTTGTCCTAGACTGCCTCCATGTCTATGAAAATAAAGCTCAAATTGAAATCCATAAACGAGAAGGCGCTATTCGTTCTGGCTACATACAAGCAGGACCAAGCTATTACATAAACTTCAAACTGACACATTAAGCGGCCTTGGTAATCGCCATTCATTCCACCTTTCTCACCCTATGACCTTGTTCCAAATGCGGGAGAGGAACACCCGGCCTTTGTGGTCGTCCGCCTTTCGGTGCATATGAACATTCGGATGTTCTGGACGTTTGGTGCTTATGAGCAGCTTCTCCCCTCCATTTCCATTTCCCTCCTCCCTCATTTCCACCAAACGCTCAAAACCACCAACTTTTTTTCGGTGCATATGAGCGTTTGGAGGTTTTGAGCGTTTGGAGGTTATGAGCATTTGGTGCATATGAGGCACAACCCCCCGGCTATGGTCATACTGAGCCTGCGCCACCGCCAGACGCAAAAATGGAAACTTTATTACTTTACACGCCACGCGGTTATCTGCCCCGAAACGCGTAATCACGAAGGTCCGCCTCGTCTTTGATGCGTCGTGGCATGAGTCCGGAAAGGGAGGTTCCACTAAGAAATCTTTGATAAATTAATAAATCTACTAATAAACTAAGAAATCTAACTAAATTTTTGAAAGGTTATTCTTAATGGATTCAAAAGGGATACACCCGCTCAAAGAATTGTTTCTTCAACGCTTGCCCAGCCAAGTACAGATGGTGCTGGCAACTGCCTCAGACCTTGACCTTCAAGCTCTCGCTGCCCTTGCAGAAAGGTTTTCGAGGTGCTTGGACTGCTGCTTCCGTGGGTTCCATGCACTTCTCAGCCTTATCAACAAGAGCCTGTAGTGAACTAGATTAATCACCAAGCACCCTCAACCATCACCGCAGTTGCTGCGTCATGGTGCGAAATGTCGGTATGTCGGGCGAGAGGCGAGCGTTCGTAGTGCGGTCGGGATGGGTCAATCAATAGCGGTGGCTTCCAGGGATAGGGTGCCATGGTAGTGCTCGCCGATTGTGCCAGGACCTTGGGATGGTGAATGCCCGAATTGCACCGAATTGACCGAACGATGAACTTGATGCTCATCGTTCGGGTCACCAAATGCAGAGGAGGCGGTGTCCCTCTACATGACTCGCGACCGGCGATGAAGGTTATGCCACGAAAAGGCGACGACGGTGGCCTATCTACATGGGCGGTGGAACTGAGGCCGATGCTACAGGCACGTGGCCATCTTCATAGTTGTGCATGGCCCGCTACGCATTGATTTTCTCTGTTCCACAAAAGATGCACGTGAGCAGTGTTGTCATCTAAATCTGATTCGCGCATCTCGCTTGTTGTTTCGAATTAAGATGCGTCGTGACGGATCACTCTGTCTTGCGCCCACAATGCACCTTCGATGTTTCAAGAACTCAAATAACGCAATTATCCTCACTTTCGGCACATGCATCACTATCAGATGCTGAGGCTCTTCAATCACTGAACATCTGGAAGACGAGCCTTTCGTCGCGAATCCCGCGCAATGAAAACGACTAAGGAACTTCTTCGGAATCTTGTTCCTGAGAAGACGTTTCCGTCTTTGCTCCTTTCTTGTGGGTGACCAAAAAGTCTTCCTGCACTTAGTCGGTATGAACAGGGCACCGTGTACACTCTCGGTGTCTCATTTCGGCATCCGCTGTCATTGCTCATTGCGGCAGGAAATGTGGTTTGATCAAGCTGGGTGCCAGTTTGCTTCCGGAGATGTAACGTCGTACACGATATAGCACGTCAGAAAGTTGAACACGTACTGGGCGTCTGATTCGTGATGCCATTGCGTAAAGTCGTTGCGTAAAGTCGATGCGTAAAGTCGTTGACCAGCTGCTTGAAGATCTTCAAGCAGCTGGTCAACGACTTTACACATGTTTCCCAAAAAGGCAGGGGACTGGAGTCCTTGCGCCGATTACCACGCGTTGAATTTGGCAGCAATCCCTGACGGCTATCAATTGCCCAACATTTCCAACTTCACTGCGAAACTATCTGGGGGGCATATTTCCTCAAACATCTTCCTAACGAAGGCCTGACGTCAGATACCGATGGTTGAAGAGGATATTGTGAAAGGCGCTGTCATGACCCTCTTTCGCCTGTGTGAATTCCTCGAATGTTTTTCGGATTGAGCAACTCTGCTAAATCCTTTCAGTGCGTCATCGACAGATAACATCACACCTGCTCTGTTTGCATGTGTTGTGTTATCCAGTGAATGTTTAGAGAGCAAGGACAATTATCTCGCATCGATTGCAACGATGGCCGCCGGGAGACCGTCGGCACTGATCTGCTAAAGCCCGTCTCTATGGAAGCGGATACCGTTGCATCATACACTCCTATCAATATCTCACCCTCTGCTCTAAACACGTTACCTTGAGCAACTCAATCGTTTCTGGGGGAAGGAGAGGGGGAAGACAAGCATCGTGTCGCGGTTCGATTGCAAGTCAAACCACGAAGACACTCCTTCTGAGCATTGATCCTGACAGGCCTTTCTGTCTTTGCTTCTTCCTCCAACACAATTTCTCAAACGTCTTCTTGACTGCGAATAGTGTTGCTTCCGCAGATGGAAGTAGTAGAGATTCAATCACATGATATCGATTATTTCTTTCAAGGTTACTTCAGCTCAGTGGTTCATTTATGTGCTTTAGTTAGTTCGCTTTCAATCTACCCATCTCAAGCTCTATAAATGTTTTGGAGCTGTAGTGGACCAAGCAGTAAGCTCTATCATCTGTTTAAGCGCAATTGAACTGTTGATTTGAAGACGATTTGACCACAGAGTGTTGACAGAGTCACGCATGTCTCGACAATTCTGAAAATTTAATACTTACGAAGAGATAGTCGTGCCCATGTTCGCAGGGTGCTTTCGTATTCAGCGCTGAAAAATATATGATGCTCATATAGTTCTCGATTATATATTTCAGGTTTAGATCAGAAATTTGTGAAGCACGTTAGGATTCTCGCGGAGCCTAGCCTCTTCATTGCCAACTGTGAAAAGATACGTGTCACACGTCCACTAAGAATATGGAAAACGCCAGTCCCATAAGGTTGTACGCAAGACTCTAGGCTAGAAACTTCGTGGCGGGGCGCAACTTGCATACAGGGTGGGTGCGGATAAAGTAGCCCCACATTTTCTCACATAGCGCGTTCCCTGCACACCGTACAAACTTCCGGCGGCGCACGACGGTGCATTTGTGCGGTGGAAATCGAGAAAAAAAATGTGGTAACCAAACTTTACGCAATAATATCGTGACCAACTCGAACTTCGCTTCGTGCATTTCCAATGGGACATGGCAGTGTAGCAGAGTTGCATCGCCCTACGGCTGAGGGGTGCCACTCACGCAGAAAAAAAACGAGATCTGGTACGCCTAGCGTTAGCTAGACGCAACTGTGCCGTGACCTTCGGTATAGGAAAATTGAGATGCACGGAGAGCAACGTTTGCATGGATAACTTTTTTTGTTACGTATAGTTTGGTTACTACGATTGTTTGTTCGTTTTCATCCGAGAAATGCGTCTTCTGGCGCCACCGGAAGTTCATGCGGTAAGCAGGGAACGCCATACCGATACCGCCTAGATAGAGAAAGCCTGCTCACTGCCTCATCTTCCCCCTTCGATACCTAAACATATATAGTCAGACTTCTTCTTCTGCTACTGCGATTCACCGTTCTGTGAATTCAAGAACCCGCAAATTATTGCAGCTCGCCTGGAACCTGGAGACCTAAATATTTAGACAAAAAGTGCAAGACGCTTTCCAGAAAATCACTTTTGAGAAAGATTGAGACCGTTTTGCGTTTTATTTCCAAGTTTTCCCATTTAGTACGCGGGGACGTTCAATCACAACTAGCAGACGACAGTGGTTCTTCTCCATGACCACGACCGCTGAAAGCACGTTCGCGATTGGCTACGGCCATTGAAAACACGATCCTGATTGGCTGACTCTTAATTGTTACGTCAAGTCGACGAGCGCGCAGGCTTGCTGTACCTAGGTGGTGTACGTTGGCCATATGTCCATAAATGTGGGTCTACTTTATCTGTACCCACCCTGTATATATGTCGCCATCCGCGAAGGACGAAACACTTCCACGAAATCCTCAGCACACAACTGTAATGCACAGACGCGCGCATCGTGAACTCGTGCATCTTCATAGTTGTCTCGCGATGTAAGCCACGAATTATTCATGTTAGTAACTGCATTCTTTGCTTGAAGGGGAAATCAGAAATGAGCTTTTATTTTGAGTTCTAAATTCTTCTTATCGTCTACTTTATCAGCTATCGTGTCAGAACAGACTACTCCTTAAAGGGACTATCGCATCCGTGGCGGTCGATTCCGAAACTACATTGTCATTTTACTCCTCTTTCATCACCGACACTGACACCGTAAATCCGACGCGAATAGACCTCTCCTTGTTTGTAAACAAATGACGTCATAGTGTTCGACAGCGCCACCGGTTTGGTAGAGTTGAACTGTGCTCGAAGCTATGGGGCGAACAAGGTCGCGCCCGAGAACCACGGACATGAGGGGATTACGATGATCCCTCAAAGGGACGCGACCTTCGGTCCTACTATTCTTTCAATAGGAGGCGGCGAACAAGTGCCCATCCATGGAACCCAGCTCTCCCCTTCCGATCTGTTTTGGTTTCAGGCTGTCTACCAACATCATGATGACGTTTTTCGGGTAGAGGTTTATTACCGGAGTTGTGTCTGTGCAGTTTGATTTAACGCACGCAAAGAGCAGACGACGGATGTTGAGGGCATTCCTGAATTTCCTCTCTGTAGACGTCAATTGGACATGGCCGATCGGGGAGCAGCAGAGTCCGATGGCCCGGCGGGAGTGACGGCATCTGTAGGTCGCGGGGAAATCTTAGATCGGCTCGTGAAACTTTGTTGCTGGTTAGCGTCGTACGTGTTTGTACATCCCGGAGCGTAACACCGGGTTCCACGGAACAGGGTTACGACAGTCAGCACTCACACTGGTAAGCGAAAGCTGGCGTATTTATCGTAGAAACCATAAGGAGTATATGCTAGTAGAAAACGTTCGCTGAAGCAGCGGAAAAGCGACGGACGCGCCATATTGTAGCAGCCAGTGCTGCCGCACCCATATGCGCCTCCTGCGCCGAACGCCGCCGTCCTCTGATGACAAGATTTCGCGAAATACGCATTAAACGTCTGCTAAATAGAATGGTGCTTTCTTAAACATGGAACTGTAACATCAACGTCATTACTGTACGCCTAACATGGGTTTATAACATATTGTAAGTAATAAAAAGTGCATGAACGTGTAGGTTTCGACATTCTTTGTATACCTGCCCCATAACGGCAGCTGCGGACAAGCTGCTTGCCCATTTCAAGCACTTTGTAAAAATATAAAAGGAAGCGCAGAAGAGGATCGGGAGTGTCCTTTTCAAGTGGGTAATAAACTTACAAGCTCTCATTAATGTATAGGGAAGTATTTTATCGTTCTATGTAACGTATCAAGTGGACGTTGAGTAAAGGGTGTGAGTTTTTCCTCCTCATCTGCACGACAAATGAACGTTCTGATTGAGTTACTCATTATTGCACAAGCAAGGGTGGTCGATGCACGATGTCATTCCAGCTGTTTCTCGAAGGCGAAACGATGAGGATAGTGTATTAATTGGTGGTCTTAATCAACCACACTAAACGGCGGCTCCTGTCCTGAGGCAACTCCCTTCGTACTCCTCTACCGGTTTGCTGGATTTCTACCCATCTACACTACCTTCATGGCTTTTTCAGAATGTCAAAGTTTTGTAGAGGACGATGGTCTTCCTCTACATGAGTCCTGACCGGCGATGATGGAATGTCCCAGCGGGCAGATGGACGTGGCCTCACGCTAGGACGGTGCCGGTAGAACTGGCTGCCAGGCGCAGTAGCGCACGGCAGCAGAGGCGCGTCGTCGTCGTCTTCCACGGCCCGCCACATCACTCCCTCCTTCAGATGCGGAGCGGTGCATGCGGTTGAGGTCCGCGTCGATACCATGAAGAGGAGAATGAGGACGACCCGTGGATGATGGACGATTGGAGACACGGCTTGCGATTGTGGCTGTTGATGCAGCAGCGGGATGGCGGGAACAAGGGCGCTGCGATTTGGGCGGGTTCCAGTGATGAGATGTGAATGTTGAGTGCTTGGATGCTTGAGTGGTTGCTGATTGTGTTGAGTGTCTGCTGAGTGCGTTGATCCCTTGTTGAGTGCGCTGAGTGCTTGTTGAGTGATTGCTGCCGAGCGTTGATTGTTGCTGAGTGAGTGAGTTGCTGAGTGCTGATTGCTGCTGGGTGAGTGCGTAGCTGAGTGGGCGGCAGTACCGTTTCCAGTACGACAGCGTGAATGCCGGTTGCCGCCAGAGAAGTGCCGGGGAGGACCATCATGAAGCAGATGGAGGCCGCAAAGTCAGCTTACTGTGGTCTCCCTGCGGGTCCCCGGTGGAACAGTGGTCACGCCCTTATGAAAATGATTTTCTAGTTTCTATACAGGGCCTATAGAGAATCTATCTATCGTGTCTAGTGTCAATCTTGTGCATAGGAAATAGATAGAAGCTGTATAGGGTTTTTAACTGGTAAACTCTATACAGTTTCTATACAGGATTCAGACTCTAGAATGTATACATTTTCTATACAGTCTCTATAGAGCTAATACTACCTGCCTCGAAATATCTTATTTACGGACGTGTATTACTTGTTTTTGCTGTACATTTGAAGAACAACTAATACATGTGATATGTGCATGTATGAACATGGATACAAATGATAATAGCAATATTGTGACTTATCACTTCGGGCAACGTGAACATTTACCGTTTAGTACTTTTTAATGTTGCACGAACTGCTGCTTCTACACTGTCAGGGGAAAAGGTATAAACAGCGTATGTATAAAACAGGTAAACCAGGGCGGAAGTACCATTTTTGTACCTATTTCAACTGTCTATACCATCGTTTAAACCCAGTGTAACTCACTGATCGCTGTGGCTAATCGTATAGTACGGGGCTAGCTCCATGCGCAACGTGCAGCACCACATTAATTTGGTGTGGAGATTGTGCTGGGTTAGTTCGAGTAATTTGAGTAATAAACACAGTCCTTAATGCAGCAATATATTAACCAGTTGGAGGAAATATTTTTAGTGACTGTTATTCGCACCGAAATAACAATCTATGCGTGCTCTCCTCACCCGTGTAGTTGCATCTCGAGCTAGGACGGCTCCACATGTGGCCTAGCCATTTCGTTGCGTGTTCTACCAGTATCTGTTCGGTTTGTTTTTCTCTCCTTTTCTTTTCTTTTTTTTCGGTTTGGAGTGGGATGTGGCGGTAAAATAAATGGAATGTTCCTGGTTTTTGAATTTGAAATACAAAAGAAGATTATCGAGCTACTGCCATCGGCTATGCGGCACAAACAATGTGTAGTCAACCAGTTGTCGAAGCTGTATCGAAAATGAAAGGAGATTCTATTCACATTGTATACGACTTGTAATATGCTCTCCAATTCCTACCTAATATTGTTTCTAGTTTCTATAAAATATCGTTTCCAGCTTCTATTCAAATTTGCTATCCAGTTTGTATCTGTTTCTATCACCAATTATTGAAAGGAACCACATTGAAGCCAGATCAATGCTGTATACACTCTCTATTCAGGATTAATGCTCTCATTCTATGTTCTTGTTTACAAACTCTATACAATCTAGAAAACTTTTTTCATAAGGGCGGTGCGCCTTCCCTGCTAGAGGGTGGTTCGCTGCTGGTTTGCCGACGAAAAATTTAGGATGTTGAGTGGCCGAAATTCGCCGAACATGATGTTCGTCGTCCGGGTCACCAAATGTAGAGGACGATGTTCTTCCTCTACATGAGTCCTGACCGGCGATGATGGAATGTCCCAGCGGGCAGATGGACGTGGCCTCACGCTAGGACGGTGCCGGTAGAACTGGCTGCCAGGCGCAGTAGCGCGCGGCAGCAGAGGCGCGTCGTCATCGTCTTCCACGGGCCGCCACAGTTTTAAAGGAGGAGCAGGTCCACACATCCAATCACCAAGATGGTGTTATATTTATTCATCGTTATTCGAACATTTCAGCTACATGAAAACGTCATTAATTAATCCCTATTATTCGTTTCGCTAATACAATGCATAATACATGCCTGCACCAATGTAAATGCCGTTACTGTATGTAGGTGGGCACAGAACAAGAATAGTATCATCTCATCTGACCAAGTGAACAAGAAAACAGTATATTGATGATACACATCAAGGGATGTAGACCTGCCAGTTAGCAAATGTGTACATATCATAAACAATACTGCATTTCATGATGAACTAATTGCTGGAACCTAGAAAGCAAAACCATGTACGTACTCTTTCTGACAAAGAAAAGCCTGCATATCTGTTGCATGGCTCTGGCTTCACTAAGTACTGCCACCTCTTTGAAGATATTTCATCAAAATACTTCCATAGTAGTTTATGCCGTACATGAAAACTGGGGAGCCTCTTAGGTTGTAGCATAGAGGGGAGCCCATTGTGTCCACGAGGTAAGCTGCAAGAACATTAGAGGAACACAAACAAGGACCAGGAATGGCATCTAGTTTTCCTGGGGCAATAGCTTGATTGTATCCCACGTTTAGGATCAATGAGCCTGATCCAGGAAAACACCATATTAAAGGAGCATGGAAGTCAGCCCCAAAATATTTTTGTTTTTCGCTGCGACGTCCTTTGCAATCAATAAAATGAGCTCCTGCGAAAGAACGATGAGCGCAGGTAACCTACAGAGCACGCGCAAGGCGCTGTTCCGCACACCTTTCAAAAAACCTCTCCACATCCAAAGAGCGCATCGACTAAGCAGAAGACGTCGTGACGTATCACGGGCTCATCACGTGACCAGTGTCGTCCAACGGCACAGCTCAAGCATGTATAAGCGGCCCGTGAGCCAAGAAGAAAAAACGAAGAAAAACGGCCCTGAGCAGTTTCTACGTCACGCGGGGCTCGTGTCTCCCGTCCGCGAGTGCCGTTCTCCGACTGTGTTTTGTAAATTTTATTGCGCAGTGACGATATGCCGCAGAGCGAAAATATTTTGCATGGTGTCCTTGTGGACAGCTTGACAGATGAAGCAGTGTTTCGAGTCATGTTAAATGTCACGTTCATGCTCCATTAAGCACGACTATAGTTGCAGCGCACTACATATTTGTCAGGGTGCAACTCCAGCACCAGGCGAAAAACAAAGAAGGAACACCTTGAAGCAGTATTAATAGTGAAACTGAAAAGAAGTTCTCCTGTACCGGGCTCCGAAAGGAAACGACTGTCGTACTATTATGCATTGTATACACTCAAATTATGTTTAGAGTACAAGCTTCAACTGCGTGTGATACAGCGGATGCAGCCTGTAAATTCATCAGAACTGCTTGATAGATGATGCAGACAAATGGCTTGGTAATAGAGGGCTAGCCCATAACAGCGGTGAGTGAGTAAATATTATTTGATGCAGATGACGCTCCATGTAGTCTGCAATCAATGATTTTGATATCAGGACAATTATTTTAATAGCATATCTTTTTAGATTGGAGGACAACAAGACGGAAGATGCTATAATGTGTTTATTACAAGTTTGTTACTACATTACATTGTTATTTGCACAACACATCAACGAGAAGCAGTACTTGTTTTGTTTCATACGTGTCACATATGCAGTATTTGTAGTAGCCCAAGCACCATGAAGTCAGCAAAATTTGGCAGTACCTGCGCTAAGAATTGTAACAATACGAAGTCAGATATTGTTTGTTTCTTTGGAAGCAAAAAGCTATCAGCAGAGAATTGCACATGCAAATGCAAAGAACTATGCCAGTCATACTGAGAATGCTTTGTCACCTTTACATTCGCAGGCAGAGTTTCCTTGGTGAAAAATCGGAACCCGAGAAAGGGACAGAGGAGGGACGACACGACACGTTCTCGAGAACGTGTCGTGTCGTCCCTCCTCTGTCCCTTTCTCGGGTTCCAAAACTTTTTTCACCATGTACGAGCTGGCCTGCACCCGTGCCCTTTTGCCATCAGAGTTTCCTTCTTGTCCCCTCTTTTTTACTGCAATCACGTCCAGTGTACGGTTTGTACGACACTGCATTGTGCTGCAGTAATATATTACGCTCGTTTATTGGTTTAATTTGCTGTTGCAGTTATTTGTGGTTCAGACCATCAAAAGATATTTTAGAAAACATGCCTGACGTTTTTGTTTCTGTATCCTTTGCGTATCACATGTATGCTGTCGCATACATGTGACACTTCGAAAAATGTTTATAGTGCAGGGGTTTTGCAACTTAATGCTGTGCCGGGAATACTGAGGTGTATGTCAAATCACGACGACGGTACGACTGACGTGATAAATATGTATCATATTACCACGTGCAGTGCCGTAGCGCTCGTTCGTTTGCGGAACGCGTCCTTGTTGTTGCGATATAACTTCAGACCGGCACTTGAAACGTTTAAAAGTACTACTTGTGACAAAAATAATCACACCCATCATGTCTGAACAATGCAGTCGCGGTGTTTACATTCATACTTATTCTCGTTAGGCGACACTTGGTAAGAATTGCGTGGTTTATGTGATGCAAGGTTCATTTCCGAAGAGGTAGGGACGTATTGCAGTCAATGCAGGGGTACTGTGACAACAGTACTTCAATGTGATCGAAGACTGTATTATAAAGTACGTAAAGCAATGATACCTGAAATCCACCATTTTGAGTTCCCATCATGGATCGGCTTGGATCGCGTGCTTGGCTACATAAGTACTGGAGCTTCTTCGGCTCACGTCCGGTAGGGTCCGCTGTAATCTGCAATACGGCCGCCCTCTGACTTGCCGTTGAGAAGGAAAGGCTCCTCCGTTCATCCGCTTTGCTCTCCCTCTTTCGCGTTCTCTCACGTTTTCTTCTAGCCTCTCTCCTTATAAGGTCTGTGGTATTTATCGCGATCTTTTTACTTCGTACATTGCGGTGCGAACGCGGAGCAGACGACCTCGGGCACAATCACCTCCGTTGCGCTCCCATTGACATGCCCGGCTCACGTCGTTCTGGCTTAGCTGCAAATAGAGTGCGAATATTGAAAACTCGTTTTTCCTACTAAATAAGGCTGTTTACGGAACGGAAACTTGGCCGAAGTGGACTGTGAAACCATGCCGAACATTACCGTTCTTATTACCATTCCTATAAACACCTTTCCGGTTGCGATAGTCCCTTTAAATATATGGAGAATGCTGTACATACTACGTCAACATCCACATAAACTTACTCCTTCCTTGCGTGACTTTCTTATACTTCTCGTCGTCGCTGTAGCATACCCCTTCGAAGCACTTTCCCTTTTTAGCATTGTCCATTTGCTGCACAATTAATGACATGAACGCATTACATTTCCGCAGAATAGGCACATTTTAGGGGGTGACGTGGATAGACGTCATACGTAAATACTACGTACTAATAGACGTCCACGGGTGAGCTTAAATTGTCATACTTTTTGACATTGCATCCCGGTGGACATCGAAGACACTCTTTAGTTTCGTGAAAGAAGTGTTCTTCGTCGAGTCTAATGCGCATATTTCACCTATAAATCTTGTAACAATATTAAAACTCGGGTGCGTTGATATGTCATACAAATAATACGTGGTTCATCAAAAAAAAAAAAAAGGAAAAACCTTTAGGATCATTTTATTTGATGCCATTTTTTCTGTCAGCACATTTTTTTTTTCACGTCAGCTTTGAGTCTTGGTGGTGTGGTCTTTCATGTTTTCAACTAGAGAAATGCGAACACTACAGCTCTCTGATATTTGGAAGTACAAATAATTGAGCTGCGTGATGGAGCCTTGTGATATTTCCTGTGATTTTATTTATTCATTTCAGAAGTGAGATAGACATGTTAATATATGTGTGGTTCAGGGAGTCAAGGTCATATTTGCTACGCGTGTTTGTCTGCAGGTGAGGCCTATATGTTCTGTTTGATCGAAATAACATGTGCACAATGTGATGTGTGCGCAGAGCTACGACAAAAAAAAAAGACATATGACAATTATATATGATACCGTCTCGAGCAGCGTCACGTTCGGTTTGAACAAGCCGGTGGTGACAGGAACGGCGCAGTTGTCAAGTCATTAACCTCACAGTACTCACCCAGCATCCCTCACCCTTAGCCTCGTTGTAGTAGCACGAACATTTGTTCCTGGGATTGCACTTGAAGCTGCACGCGGCCAGGTAACCCTGAAACTGGAAATGTTCAGATAGCTGCATAAGTTTCGGAGGCTTTTCTTTTTTTGGTAAGCTATGATTAGCACTTCAGTGGCGGGCAGGAAGGGAAGCAGTTTTGGACTCGCTGGCATGTTGCTGGTTGTTTGTCGCACACATAGAATGACATACACACACACACACACACGCAAGGAAACAAGTAATCGACGTGGCATCAAGTGCTTAAAGCTCAGCTACGCCGATTTTCGAGTGTTACAGAATGGAATGGTACTCACACGACGTGTTCATAAGGGAACACTGATTATGTGTGCAAAATAGTTATCCCAAACTCCTCGCGGTTTTTCGAAAAAGTGAATTTTTAGTTTCACTGACATTCAGTCTTGTGGCCCGCAAACCCTGTGTCGACGACACATTCGTCGTCTGCCCGTGCTCCGGCTTGGCATGACAGTTGGCTTGGTTTCTTCCGCCAAGTCGGCCGGTTTCTTCTGCCGAGCCGTCTGATGCGCAGATTGACATTGGGGAAATGATAAACAGTTCGCTATTAGGGAGCCAGTATACAGGGTGTCCCACCGAAAAAGGGCCAGGGGCTAAAAAAAAGACGGAGTGCTGGACACAAATGGAACCAATTGTACGTGTTTAGCAGTTGTGTGGTATATCCAAAATGTCATCGCCCCTTGTTAATTAATTAGCGGTAAATAATTTTCTAACTTTTCAATTATAAAAGCTACGAAGTTGTCTCAGTGAGAACATCTGATCTCTTCGGTCGCCTGATACCAAAGCCGTTTTCAGAACAAAAATCCGTTCGATAGATCATTCACAAAACATTCGTGAAGGAACACCTTTTTTTTTTTTTTGTTCGTTGCGCATCTCTAGAGGCGCGTCTTTCCTTCACCCCCAAAACGAGACGACGAAGGAGCAATCTGTTGCCTCTTGCGTCCTGGAAAAAGATTAAAAGAAAACAGAAATAGCAACCCAAGATAAGGGCAGTTGCGATAGAGTCACCCCATACATTTCTTTTTGTTTTGTTTCCGCAAGTTAAACTCATCTTCGACGCATGAGGCGGCACTGTGCTCTTTCACTCTCTCACATTGGGAATGAAGGAAATACGCGTCTTCGAGGATGCGCAATGAACAAAATAAAGAAAAATCGTGTTCCTTCACGATTTTTTTGTGAACGATCTATCGAACGGATTTTTGTTCTGAAAACGGCTTTGGTATCAGGCGACCGAAGAGATCAGATGTTCTCATTGAGACAACTTCGTAGCTTTTATAATTGAAAAGTTAGAAAATTAATTACCGCTAATTAATTAACAAGGGGCGATGAAAAAAAATATTTTTGGATAGACCACACAATTGCTAAACACGTACAATTGGTTCCATTTGTGTCCAGCACTCCGTCTTTTTTTTTTAGCCCCTGCCCTTTTTCGGTGGGACACCCTGTATTCCTGGACTTCACTGAACCCACGAGGAACGTCAGTTTGGCTTCCTTCGACTACAAAGCATTTGCTAGGCCAGTACATACTTCCTGGTGTGTTTCGTGTTCTGTGCTGCGTGCCGAGAACGCGTGAGCGTTTTGCTCCCGTCTGCAAGAACACTTCAGCATGCAGTTCCAGTGTTTCAAACCACAACTTTCCGAAAGGCGAAAGAAAAAGCTATTGAGTGCAACAATCGGTTACAACTCCGACTGGGTGCCATCTTCGAAAGCAGCGATTTGATCTGTTCATTTCGCTCATACGAATGTGTCGGAAGCAATGCGCAACTTGTTTCACACGAAGCCGAAGATGTCTCGTCCGGGATGCTGTGCCAACTTTATCTGCAGCGGGAGATTGCAGGGGCAGGAATAGGCATCAGATAAAGGTAAGACGCGTAATGTTAGACAAGTCAGAGATGCGGTGCAAATGCCATCACATAGAAAAGAACAATACGCTATCTGTCATTTACTGCGTCATCCTTTAGAGATTAGGCCCCAGCGGGTGTATTCTCAGTACAGATTTGGAATTATTTCTTATATGATTTCGCAAGCATTCTGGCACCACCGAAAAGCTTGCACTCCATGTCTCAACTATCACCGTCTAAGTTTCAAGCTGAGGGCTGTCACCAGTGCCAACCAGACGCCCCTTCAAAGTTCATTTGTTTTTTGTTGACGGAACAGTGCACCTGGTACTGAGACATTTCATTTTATGATGAATCAAGTGCATTACATCACTTGTGCTCGACTTCGCGTGTTCGTATACCCTTGCTGTTGCTCGCTAGCAACCATGCCTGAGGTGTTTATGTTCTTACTCCATCGCTTTCAGAGTACATTTAAGCAGTATCATATGCACGGCAGCACATCTTGTGTATTTTGAGTAAAGTATAAATTAAAATGTTGACTCAGCTGTTGTATTTTGGTCACAAATAAGGTGTTCTTCCAGAGCCCTCAAAGGCAGTTCAAGCAGTTTTATGTGTGCAACAGCACATACCTTTTCTTAGTTTTGAGTAAGGTATATCGAAATCTTCCAGTTGATGTGTTTCGGTCATAAATTATCTTTTACGATAAGTTTCAGGATTACATTCAAACAGCATCATGTGTGCAACAATACATTCTTTTTCTCATGAGAAATAAGGTAAATCTGTCCGCTGTTGCGTTCTGGCATTGCGGAAGAAGACTGTGTTGCATTCAAGTGGTATCATGTACACAAAAACTTGTTTTATGCCTTTCTGTAGATGCTGTACTAATATTGTGAGTACAGAGACATTCCTGCAGAACATATCGGAGCATCTTGTGTGCTATTGTTGGTATGATCTGCAGCAGTATATTGATAATGTTAATTGTTCAATGACTTCAGCTAACATTTACATTCTTACTTCCAGGTAAACATGTCACACAGATGCCCTACCCCTTGCTATGCTTAGTTCAAGATTGTACCGAAATATTCCACCTGGAGCATTATTTTTCAATTGGCAGTGCATTACTATCACAACACACCACACACTGCATGTCTAAGGTGTGTGTACAATGCATCAAACCTATTCTCAGGTACAGGCGAGCTGGTACGCAATTACATCATCAAACAACTCACACAGAGATCGTAAAGTCATGCCTTTTCCTCTGCGCCTTGGGTTTCATATTGTTATCCTCACATGCAGCTGATTTCGCCTGTGCTGTGCAGCATGAGCAAAAGCACATATTGTTTTTGGTCACATGACACGGGACATAAATACAGTGAAACGTTCCTACGTTCGACACCCGCGGTGCAGCCGAAGCGTGTCCTACTTATAGAGGTGTCCGAGTTACAGAATATCAGAGAAACAAAAAATGGAAAAGATCACAGCTGTGTTGCCAGAAATGTCCCCCTTCTTTAATTTAGTTCCTTAGTGGTACCTGGTGGTAGTGGTACCTCTACCCACTCTTCACTGATAATTATTACTGATTTTGGTAGATTCAATTCCGTTCAGATTCCACTCAATGGCATTACCTCTGGAGCTTTCCGAGCAGCCAGGACTTTTCTCTGAAGGTCAGCCCGCTTTTCATTGCTTTGGTGCAGTGTGCGTTGAAAGGCTCTAGACAAACCGAAGACAAGTGCTCACACAAAGAATTACAATGTACACTGACAGTACTTGTTTTTGGACTCGAAAAACTAAAATAACAAAATGCTGAAACCAGTGTAGGGGAAAAAAGGGGGCGAAAGTCAAGGCCACTGGCTCATTTTGGATCTTTTTTGTGCAAAGATGGGCCGAGATTGAGGTAATTTGGCAAGGGTTTTGTCCGACTTAGCACGGAAAACAAATGCCCTGTCGACGTTGACAGGGCATTTGTGGACAAGGAGAACATTTGGACTCTTGTGCATTTTGCTACGAAGTGCACCGTACAAGGCAGAGGACACCATCAACCATTTCCACCAAGGTTATTAAATTTGTGATAAAGTACCTATACCTTTTGTCACTGACTAATTTGGTGGCAAAGTTACTTGAGTGGCAGTTGTGCAATTTTAAGCACATCTTTAAAAAAAAATAGGGTATGGGAAGTGCTGTCTGGTTGAACGTGTGGAGTACCCAAAATAATAATTGGGGGTTTACGTCGCGAGACAACTGAGTGTGGAATACACAGCAGAGTGTAATGTTCCTTATTCTGGCAATGTTAGCATGGTTCAAGAAGTGGGAAATGTTGCACTACCCTTAATAACATCTGTTGGGCCCAGCAAACAGGATACACCTACCCTGATCTGAAGACACTATGCCTAACTCAAAAGCAATATGAGATCGACCCGTACGTGTTTATTTGCGAAACTATTTTGAATGAAATATGGCCTGTGTGCTATAGAACAATGCGGACACTCAAGTAAACATGCAAAAAATACGTATAAGGGCTCTCGATCTACATGCCGCGATGCGCTCTACGAGATAAACAACACACTACAAAACTACATCCAACACTTTTTGTGCGGGGCAACTCTATTGAGCACTTTCATATAACCGACGAATGGTTCAACGAATGCAGTTCGAGTGGTCACGATACATTCCTACGTCGTTCATTGCGGTCGCGCTATGATGCTGCACAATATATGTATGTCGTGTAACAAGCCTGGCAATCGCACGATCTGCTCGGGCAGAAATACGGTCTTCTTTGTTTGAAGACCAGTCCTCTGCAGGTATATGTTCAAACGACCACCGAGTCTCACGTTGTTGCTCAATCCCTCGCATTCCTGCACTTGTAGTAAAAGTACCAAACGGGTCGACGTGAATGACAGCTGAACGGTTGAACTGCGAAGTTCTCGAGCACACAATCACAATTTCACGCCGAAAATGTTGTTGAGGTGAGTTCGCAGTTGCTGTTTCCATCGTTCAATAGTTCTCGAGATTACCTCCGACGAAACGCTCATCATATCCGGCGGCCATAAGTGGATTTCCTCGCAAACGGGAGAAGATGCCAGGGAAGTCAGAGAAAGCCTCAGCTTTCATCCAATCAGAAGCACGATTTCTATCTACGTAGATGGAGCAGGTTTATCCATCTACGTCACAAAAATGGCTGCGCCCATGGCTTGTTTTGGTTTCTTTAATTAATTTTCGTAATAGGAAGACAAAATTGAGAAACGAAGGTGCGTTTCGGGGGCAGTTGGATGTGCTCGTTCTGAATATCACAGCCATTTTAACACATCGGGAAATCGGCGTAACTGACCTTTAACGCCAAGATCGCTCAGCCACACATCTGTTGTGACGGGTTTCTCAAACGATGACATCCAGTTGCTTGTGTTTCTGCATGCTAGTATTTCTTCTTATGGCACCTGCTCGGTGCTTTTCGGCATCTACTTGGCATGGAAATGCTAAATTCGTTTACTTTCGGCATGATATTAAGACCAGAAAATAAGTACCGGAATTTGGGTGTACATACCACGGGAAATCGTGGTCGGTACATTTAGGCAAATGCAGAGCGCCGAGAAACACAGTTTTACACTGCTGAAAATGCCAAAAGCACAAATTGGTAGAACTTGTAACAACACGCAGAGTCTTACAGCATTCATGGTACTGTCATCAAACAGAATAATTTTGTATCAAAACGCCCAGTTTCAAAAATACCTCCTCTGTGTTTACGCTAGACCTCGGAGAAAGAAGACTACGAGGCGAAACTTCTTTCACTTCCAAGACCACAGAATGAATCAGGAGGATCTTTAGCCATTCAGGTGGAAATCATGTTATGTTATGTTAGCTCATGTTAGGTCATGTTATGTTAGGTTAGGTTGGGTTGGGTTGGGTTAGGTTAGGTTGGGTTGGGTTAGGTTAGGTTAGGTTGGGTTGGGTTGGGTTAGGTTAGGATGTTTGTTAGGATAGGTTAGGTTAGGCTATGCTAGGGTAGGGTAGGGGTAGGTTAAGGGTAGGGTAGGGCAGGGCAGGGCAGGGCAGGGTAGGTTAGGTTAGGTTGGGTTTCGTTGGGTTAGGTTGGGTTAGGTTGGGTTGGGTTAGGTTAGGTTAGGATGTTTGTTAGGTTAGGTTAGGTTAGGCTAGGCCAGGTAGGCTAGGCTATGGTAGGCTAGGCTAGGCTAGGGTAGGGTAGGGGTAGGGTAAGGGTAAGGGTAGGGCAGGGCAGGGCAGGGTAGGTTAGGTTAGGTTGGGTTGGGTTAGGTTGGGTTGGGTTAGGTTAGGTTAGGTTAGGCTAGGCTATGCTAGGCTAGGCTAGGCTAGGCTAGGAGTAGGGTAGGGGTAGGGCAGGGCAGGTTAGGTTAGGTTAGGTTAGGTTGGGTTAGGTTGGGTTGGGTTGGTTGGTTGGGTTAGGTTACGTTAGGTTGGGTTGGGTTAGGTTAGGTTAGGATGTTTGTTAGGTTAGGTTAGGTTAGGCTAGGTTAGGTTAGGTTAGGCTAGGCTATGCTAGGCTAGGGTAGGGGTAGGGGTAGGGTAAGGGTAGGGTAGGGCAGGGCAGGGCAGGGCAGGGCAGGGCAGGGCAGGGCAGGGTAGGTTAGGTTGGGTTGGGTTGGGTTGGGTTGGGTTGGGTTGGGTTAGGTTAGGTTAGGTTAGGTTGGGTTAGGTTAGGATGTTTGTTAGGTTAGGTTACGTTAGGTTAGGCTAGGCTAGGCTAGGCTAGGCTAGGCTAGGCTAGGAGTAGGGGTAGGGTAAGGGTTAGGGTAGGGCAGGGTAGGTTAGGTTAGGGTAAGGGTAGGGTAGGGTAGGTTAGGTTACGCTAGGTACCTTTGTCATTGTCTCTGTCATACCTTTTGTCACTGACTAATTTGGTGGCAAAGTTACTTGAGTGGCAGTTGTGCAATTTTAAGCACATCTTTAAAAAAAAATAGGGTATGGGAAGTGCTGTCTGGTTGAACATGTGGAGTACCCAAAATAATAATTGGGGGTTTACGTCGCGAGACAACTGAGTGTGGAATACACAGCAAAGTGTAATGTTCCTTATTCTGGCAATGTTAGCATGGTTCAAGAAGTGGGAAATGTTGCACTACCCTTAATAGCATCTGTTGGGCCCAGCAAACAGGATACACCTACCCTGATCTGAAGACACTATGCCTAACTCAAAAGCAATATGAGATCGACCCGTACGTGTTTATTTGCGCAACTATTTTGAATGAAATATGGCCTGTGTGGTGTAGAACAATGCGGACACTCAAGTAAACATGCAAAAAATACGTATAAGGGCTCTCGATCTACATGCCGCGATGCGCTCTACGAGATAAACAACACACTACAAAACTACATCCAACACTTTTTGTGCGGGGCAACTCTATTGAGCACTTTCATATAACCGACGAATGGTTCAACGAATGCAGTTCGAGTTGGTCACGATACATTCCTACGTCGTTCATTGCGGTCGCGCTATGATGCTGCACAATATATGTATCTCGTGTAACAAGCCTGGCAATCGCACGATCTGCATGGGCAGAAATACGGTCTTCTTTGTTTGAGGACCAGTCCTCTGCAGGTATATGTTCAAACGACCACCGAGTCTCACGTTGTTGCTGAATCGCTCGCATTCCTGCACTTGTAGTAAAAGTACCAAACAGGTCGACGTGAATGACAGCTGAACGGTTGAACTGCGAAGTTCTCGAGCACATAATCAAAATTTCGCGCCGAAAATGTTGTTGAGGTGAGTTCGCGGTTGTTGTTTCCATCGTTCAATAGTCCTCGGGATTACCTCAGACAAAACGCTCATCGTCTCCGGCGGCCAGAAGTGGATTTCCTCGCAAACGGGAGAAGACGCCAGGGAAGTCAGAGAAAGCCTCAGCTTTCATCCAATCAGAAGCACGATTTCTATCTACGTAGATGGAGCAGGTTTATCCATCTACGTCACAAAAATGGCTGCGCCCATGGCTTGTTTTGGTTTCTTTAATTAATTTTCGTAATAGGAAGACAAAATTGAGAAACGAAGGTGCGTTTCGGGGGCTGTTGGATGTGCTCGTTCTGAATATCACAGCCATTTTAACACATCGGGAAATCGGCGTAACTGACCTTTAACGCCAAGATCGCTCAGCCCCACATCTGTTGTGGCGGGTTTCTCAAACGATGACATCCAGTTGCTTGTGTTTCTGCATGCTAGTATTTCTTCTTACGGCACCTGCTCGGTGCTTTTCGGCATCTACTTGGCATGGAAATGCTAAATTCGTTTACTTTCGGCATGATATTAAGACCAGAAAATAAGTACCGGAATTTGGGTGTACATACCACGGGAAATCGTGGTCGGTACCTTTAGGCAAATGCAGAGCGCCGAGAAACACAGTTTTACACAGCTGAAAATGCCAAAAGCACAAATTGGTAGAACTTGTAACAATACGCAGAGTCTTACAGCATTCATGGTACTGTCATCAAACAGAATAATTTTGTATCAAAACGCCCAGTTTCAAAAATACCTCCTCTGTGTTTACGCTAGACCTCGGAGAAAGAAGACTACGAGGCGAAACTTCTTTCACTTCCAAGACCACAGAATGAATCAGGAGGATCTTTAGCCATTCAGGTGGAAATCATGTTATGTTATGTTAGCTCATGTTAGGTCATGTTATGTTACGTTAGGTTAGGTTAAGTTAGGTTGGGTTAGGTTAGGATGTTTGTTAGGTTAGGTTAGGCTAGGCTATGCTAGGGTAGGGTAGGGGTAGGGTAAGGGTAAGGGTAGGGCAGGGCAGGGCAGGGCAGGGCAGGTTAGGTTAGGTTAGGTTAGGTTAGGTTGGGTTGGGTTGGGTTAGGTTAGGTTAGGATGTTTGTTAGGTTAGGTTAGGCTAGGCTAGGCTAGGTAGGCTAGGCTATGCTAGGCTAGGCTAGGGCAGGGTAGGGGTAGGGTAAGGGTAGGGAAGGGTAGGGCAGGGCAGAGCAGGGCAGGGCAGGGTAGGTTAGATTAGGTTGGGTTAGGTTAGGTTAGGTTAGGTTGGGTTGGGTTGGGTTAGGTTAGGTTAGGTTAGGTTAGGCTAGGCTAGGCTAGGCTAGGCTAGGCTAGGCTAGGGGTAGGGGTAGGGGTAGGGTAAGAGTAGGGTAGGGCAGGGCAGGGCAGGGCAGGGCAGGGCAGGTTAGGTTAGGTTGGGCTGGGTTGGGTTGGGTTAGGTTAGGTTAGGATGTTTTTTAGGTTAGGTTACGTTAGGCTAGGCTAGGTTAGGTTAGGCTAGGCTATGCTACGCTAGGGTAGGGATAGGGGTAGGGTAAGGGTAGGGTAAGGGTAAGGGTAGGGTAGGGTAGGGCAGGGCAGGGCAGGGTAGGTTAGGTTATGTTGGGTTGGGTTAGGCTGGGTTGGGTTAGGTTAGGTTAGGATGTTTGTTAGGTTAGGTTACGTTAGGCTAGGCTAGGTTAGGTTAGGCTAGGCTATGCTACGCTAGGGTAGGGATAGGGGTAGGGTAAGGGTAGGGTAAGAGTAAGGGTAGGGTAGGGTAGGGCAGGGCAGGGCAGGGTAGGTTAGGTTATGTTGGGTTAGGTTATGTTGGGTTAGGTTGGGTTAGGTTAGGTTAGGTTAGGTTGGGTTGAGTTAGGTTAGGATGTTTTATAGGTTAGGATAGGTTAGGCTAGGGTAGGGGTAGGGTAGGGGTAGGTTAAGTGTAAGGGTAGGGTAGGGCAGGGCAGGGCAGGTTAGGTTAGGTTGGGTTGGGTTAGGTTAGGATGTTTGTTAGGTTAGGTTAGGTTAGGTTAGGCTAGGCTAGGTAGGCTAGGCAGGCTAGGCTATGCTAGGCTAGGGCAGGGTAGGGGTAGGGGTAGGGCAGGGCAGGGTAGGTTAGATTAGGTTGGGTTATGTTAGGTTAGGTTGGGTTGGGTTTGCTTAGGTTAGGTTAGGTTAGGTTAGGCTAGGCTAGGCTAGGCTAGGCTAGGCTAGGGGTAGGGGTAGGGTAAGGGTAGGGTAGGGCAGGGCAGGTTAGGTTAGGTTAGGTTAGGTTAGGTTAGGTTAGGTTAGGTTAGGTTGGGTTGGGTTGGGTTGGGTTAGGTTAGGATGTTTGTTAGGTTAGGTTAGGCTAGGCTAGGTTAGGTTAGGCTAGGCTATGCTACGCTAGGGTAGGGATAGGGGTAAGGGTAGGGTAAGGGTAGGGTAGGGTAGGGCACGGCAGGGCAGGGCAGGGCAAGGTAGGTTAGGTGAGGTTGGGTTAGGTTGGGTTAGGTTAGGTTGGGTTAGGTTAGGTTGGGTTAGGTTAGGTTGGGTTAGGTTAGGTTAGGTTAGGTTAGGTTAGGCTAGGCTAGGGGTAGGGGTAGGGTAAGGGCAGGGCAGGGCAGGGCAGGGCAGGTTAGGTTAGGTTGGGTTGGGTTGGGTTGGGTTAGGTTAGGATGTTTGTTAGGTTAGGTTAGGTTAGGTTAGGCTAGGCTATGCTACGCTAGGGTAGGGATAGGGGTAGGGGTAAGGGTAGGGTAAGGGTAGGGTAAGGGTAGGGCAGGGCAGGGCAGGGTAGGTTAGGTTGGGTTAGGTTATGTTGGGTTAGGTTAGGTTAGGTTAGGTTAGGTTGAGTTAGGTTAGGATGTTTGTTAGGTTAGGTTAGGTTAGGCTAGGCTAGGGTAGGGGTAGGGTAAGGGTTAGGGTAGGGCAGGGTAGGTTAGGTTGGGTTAGGTTGGGTTAGGATGTTTGTTAGGTTAGGTTAGGCTAGGCTATGCTAGGGTAGGGTAGGGGTAGGGGTAGGGTAAGTGTAAGGGTAGGGTAGGGCAGGGAGGGCAGGGTAGGTTAGGTTAGGTTAGGTTGGGTTGGGTTGGGTTGGGTTAGGTTAGGTTAGGTTAGGTTAGGTTAGGTTGGGTTGAGTTAGGTTAGGATGTTTGTTAGGTTAGGTTAGGTTAGGCTAGGCTAGGGTAGGGGTAGGGTAAGGGTTAGGGTAGGGCAGGGTAGGTTAGGTTGGGTTAGGATGTTTGTTAGGTTAGGTTAGGCTAGGCTATGCTAGGGTAGGGTAGGGGTAGGGGTAGGGTAAGTGTAAGGGTAAGGTAGGGCAGGGAGGGCAGGGTAGGTTAGGTTAGGTTAGGTTGGGTTGGGTTAGGTTAGGATGTTTGTTAGGTTAGGTTAGGTTAGGTTAGGCTAGGCTAGGCTAGGAGGCTAGGCTATGCTAGGCTAGGCTATGCTAGGCTAGGCTAGGCTAGGCTAGGCTAGGCTAGGGCAGGGTAGGGGTAGGGGTAGGGTAAGGGTAGGGTAGGGTATAAGGCAGGGCAGAGCAGGGCAGGGCAGGGTAGGTTAGATTAGGTTCGGTTAGGTTAGGTTAGGTTAGGTTAGGTTGGGTTGGGTTGGGTTGGGTTGGGTTGGGTTGGGTTGGGTTAGGTTAGGTTAGGCTAGGCTAGGCTAGGCTAGGCTAGGCTAGGGGTAGGGGTAGGGGTAGATAAGGGTAGGGCAGGGCAGGGCAGGTTAGGTTAGGTTGGGTTGGGTTGGGTTGGGTTAGGTTAGGTTAGGATGTTTTTTAGGTTAGGTTACGTTAGGCTAGGCTAGGTTAGGTTAGGCTAGGCTATGCTACGCTAGGGTAGGGATAGGGGTAGGGTAAGGGTAGGGTAAGGGTAAGGGTAGGGTAGGGTAGGGCAGGGCAGGGCAGGGTAGGTTAGGTTATGTTGGGTTAGGTTATGTTGGGTTGGGTTGGGTTGGGTTAGGTTAGGTTAGGATGTTTGTTAGGTTAGGTTACGTTAGGCTAGGCTAGGTTAGGTTAGGCTAGGCTAGGTTAGGTTAGGCTAGGCTATGCTACGCTAGGGTAGGGATAGGGGTAGGGTAAGGGTAGGGTAAGGGTAAGGGTAGGGTAGGGTAGGGCAGGGCAGGGCAGGGTAGGTTAGGTTATGTTGGGTTAGGTTATGTTGGGTTAGGTTGGGTTAGGTTAGGTTAGGTTAGGTTGGGTTGAGTTAGGTTAGGATGTTTTATAGGTTAGGTTAGGTTAGGCTAGGGTAGGGGTAGGGTAGGGGTAGGGTAAGTGTAAGGGTAGGGTAGGGTAGGGCAGGGCAGGGCAGGGCAGGGTAGGTTAGGTTAGGTTAGGTTGGGTTGGGTTAGGTTAGGATGTTTGTTAGGTTAGGTTAGGTTAGGTTAGGTTAGGCTAGGCTAGGCTAGGTAGGCTAGGCTATGCTAGGCTAGGCTAGGCTAGGGCAGGGTAGGGGTAGGGGTAGGGTAAGGGTAGGGTAGGGCAGGGCAGAGCAGGGCAGGGCAGGGTAGGTTAGATTAGGTTGGGTTAGGTTAGGTTAGGTTAGGTTGGGTTGGGTTAGGTTGGGTTGGGTTGGGTTAGGTTAGGTTAGGTTAGGTTAGGCTAGGCTAGGCTAGGGGTAGGGGTAGGGTAAGGGTAGGGTAGGGCAGGGCAGGCCAGGCCAGGGCGGGGCAGGGCAGGGCAGGTTAGGTTAGGTTAGGTTGGGTTGGGTTGGGTTAGGTTAGGTTGGGTTAGGTTAGGATGTTTGTTAGGTTAGGTTAGGTTAGGTTAGGTTAGGTTAGGTTAGGCTAGGGTAGGGTAAGGGTTAGGGTAGGGCAGGGTAGGTTAGGTTAGGTTAGGTTAGGTTAGGTTAGGGTAAGGGTAGGGTAGGTTAGGTTAGGTTAGGGTAGGTACCTTTGTCATTGACTCTGTCATACCTTTTGTCACTGACTAATTTGGTGGCAAAGTTACTTGAGTGGCAGTTGTGCAGTTTTAAGCACATCTTTAAAAAAAATAGGGTATGGGAAGTGCTGTCTGGTTGAACATGTGGATACCCAAAATAATAATTGGGGGTTTACGTCGCGAGACAACTGAGTGTGGAATACACAGCAGAGTGTAATGTTCCTTATTCTGGCAATGTTAGCATGGTTCAAGAAGTGGGAAATGTTGCACTACCCTTAATAACATCTGTTGGGCCCAGCAAACAGGATACACCTACCCTGATCTGAAGACACTATGCCTAACTCAAAAGCAATATGAGATCGACCCGTACGTGTTTATTTGCGAAACTATTTTGAATGAAATATGGCCTGTGTGGTATAGAACAATGCGGACACTCAAGTAAACATGCAAAAAATATGTATAAGGGCTCTCGATCTACATGCCGCGATGCGCTCTACGAGATAAACAACACACTACAAAACTATATCCAACACTTTTTGTGCGGGGCAACTCTATTGAGCACTTTCACATAACCGACGAATGGTTCAACGAATGCAGTTCGAGTGTTCACGATACATTCCTACGTCGTTCATTGCGGTCGCGCTATGATGCTGCACAATATATGTATCTCGTGTAACAAGCCTGGCAATCGCACGATCTGCATGGGCAGAAATACGGTCTTCTTTGTTTGAGGACCAGTCCTCTGCAGGTATATGTTCAAACGACCACCGAGTCTCACGTTGTTGCTCAATCGCTTGCATTCCTGCACTTGTAGTAAAAGCAGCAAACGGGTCGACGTGAATGACAGCTGAACGGTTGAACTGCGAAGTTCTCGAGCACATAATCACAATTTCACGCCGAAAATGTTGTTGAGGTGAGTTCGCGGTTGTTGTTTCCATCGTTCAATAGTTCTCGGGATTACCTCCGACGAAACGCTCATCGTATCCGGCGGCCATAAGTGGATTTCTTCGCAAACGGGAGAAGACGCCAGGGAAGTCAGAAAAGCCTCAGCTTTCATCCAATCAGAAGCACGATTTCTATCTACGTAGATGGAGCAGGTTTATCCATCTACGTCACAAAAATGGCTGCGCCCATGGCTTGTTTTGGTTTCTTTAATTAATTTTCGTAATAGGAAGACAAAATTGAGAAACGAAGGTGCGTTTCGGGGGCTGTTGGATGTGCTCGTTCTGAATATCACAGCCATTTTAACACATCGGGAAATCGGCGTAACTGACCTTTAACGCCAAGATCGCTCAGCCCCACATCTGTTGTGGCGGGTTTCTCAAACGATGACATCCAGTTGCTTGTGTTTCTGCATGCTAGTATTTCTTCTTACGGCACCTGCTCGGTGCTTTTCGGCATCTACTTGGCATGGAAATGCTAAATTCGTTTACTTTCGGCATGATATTAAGACCAGAAAATAAGTACCGGAATTTGGGTGTACATACCACGGGAAATCGTGGTCGGTACCTTTAGGCAAATGCAGAGCGCCGAGAAACACAAATTTACACAGCTGAAAATGCCAAAAGCACAAATTGGTAGAACTTGTAACAATACGCAGAGTCTTACAGCATTCATGGTACTGTCATCAAACAGAATAATTTTGTATCAAAACGCCCAGTTTCAAAAATACCTCCTCTGTGTTTACGCTAGACCTCGGAGAAAGAAGACTACGAGGCGAAACTTCTTTCACTTCCAAGACCACAGAATGAATCAGGAGGATCTTTAGCCATTCAGGTGGAAATCATGTTATGTTATGTTAGCTCATGTTAGGTCATGTTATGTTACGTTAGGTTAGGTTATGTTAGGTTAGGTTAGGTTGGGTTAGGTTAGGATGTTTGTTAGGTTAGGTTAGGCTAGGCTATGCTAGGGTAGGGTAGGGGTAGGGTAAGGGTAAGGGTAGGGCAGGGCAGGGCAGGTTAGGTTAGGTTAGGTTAGGTTGGGTTTGGTTGGGTTGGGTTAGGTTAGGATGTTTGTTAGGTTAGGTTAGGTTAGGCTAGGCTAGGCTAGGTAGGCTAGGCTATGCTAGGCTAGGCTAGGCTAGGCTAGGGCAGGGTAGGGGTAGGGGTAGGGTAAGGGTAAGGGTAGGGTAGGGTAGGGCAGGGCAGAGCATGGCAGGGCAGGGTAGGTTAGATTAGGTTAGGTTAGGATGTTTGTTAGGTTAGGTTAGGCTAGGCTAGGTTAGGTCAGGCTAGGCTATGCTACGCTAGGGTAGGGATAGGGGTAAGGGTAGGGTAAGGGTAGGGTAGGGTAGGGCACGGCAGGGCAGGGCAGGGCAGGGCAAGGTAGGTTAGGTTAGGTTGGGTTAGGTTGGGTTAGGTTAGGTTGGGTTAGGTTAGGCTAGGCTAGGGGTAGGGGTAGGGTAAGGGCAGGGCAGGGCAGGGCAGGTTAGGTTAGGTTAGGTTGGGTTGGGTTGGGTTGGGTTAGGTTAGGATGTTTGTTAGGTTAGGTTAGGTTAGGTTAGGTTAGGTTAGGTTAGGCTAGGCTATGCTACGCTAGGGTAGGGATAGGGGTAGGGGTAAGGGTAGGGTAAGGGTAGGGCAGGGCAGGGTAGGTTAGGTTGGGTTAGGTTATGTTGGGTTAGGTTAGGTTAGGTTAGGTTAGGTTAGGTTGGGTTGAGTTAGGTTAGGGTGTTTGTTAGGTTAGGTTAGGTTAGGCTAGGCTAGGGTAGGGGTAGGGTAAGGGTTAGGGTAGGGCAGGGTAGGTTAGGTTGGGTTAGGTTGGGTTAGGATGTTTGTTAGGTTAGATTAGGCTAGGCTATGCTAGGGTAGGGTAGGGGTAGGGGTAGGGTAAGTGTAAGGGTAGGGTAGGGCAGGGAGGGCAGGGTAGGTTAGGTTAGGTTGGGTTGGGTTAGGTTAGGTTAGGTTAGGTTAGGTTAGGTTGGGTTGAGTTAGGTTAGGATGTTTGTTAGGTTAGGTTAGGTTAGGCTAGGCTAGGGTAGGGGTAGGGTAAGGGTTAGGGTAGGGCAGGGTAGGTTAGGTTGGGTTAGGATGTTTGTTAGGTTAGCTTAGGCTAGGCTATGCTAGGGTAGGGTAGGGGTAGGGGTAGGGTAAGTGTAAGGGTAGGGTAGGGCAGGGAGGGCAGGGTAGGTTAGGTTAGTTGGGTTGGGTTAGGTTAGGATGTTTGTTAGGTTAGGTTAGGTAGGCTAGGCTATGCTAGGCTAGGCTATGCTAGGCTAGGCTAGGCTAGGGCAGGGTAGGGGTAGGGGTAGGGTAAGGGTAGGGTAGGGTAGGGTAGGGTAGGGCAGGGCAGAGCAGGGCAGGTTAGGTTAGGTTGGGTTGGGTTGGGTTAGGCTAGGCTAGGTTAGGTTAGGCTAGGCTATGCTACGCTAGGGTAGGGATAGGGGTAGGGTAAGGTAAGGGTAGGGTAGGGTAGGGCAGGGCAGGGCAGGGTAGGTTAGGTTATGTTGGGTTAGGTTATGTTGGGTTGGGTTGGGTTAGGTTGGGTTGGGTTAGGTTAGGTTAGGATGTTTGTTAGGTTAGGTTACGTTAGGCTAGGCTAGGTTAGGTTAGGTTAGGCTAGGCTATGCTACGCTAGGGTAGGGATAGGGGTAGGGTAAGGGTAGGGTAAGGGTAAGGGTAGGGTAGGGTAGGGCAGGGCAGGGCAGGGCAGGGTAGGTTAGGTTATGTTGGGTTAGGTTGGGTTTGGTTAGGTTAGGTTAGGTTGGGTTGAGTTAGGTTAGGATGTTTTATAGGTTAGGTTAGGTTAGGTTAGGCTAGGGTAGGGGTAGGGTAGGGGTAGGGTAAGTGTAAGGGTAGGGTAGGGCAGGGTAGGTTAGGTTAGGTTAGGTTGGGTTGGGTTAGGTTAGGTTAGGTTAGGTTAGGTTAGGTTAGGTTAGGTTAGGTTAGGCTAGGCTAGGTAGGCAAGGCAGGCTAGGCTATGCTAGGCTAGGGCAGGGTAGGGGTAGGGGTAGGGCAGGGCAGGGTAGGTTAGATTAGGTTGGGTTATGTTAGGTTAGGTTGGGTTGGGTTGGGTTTGCTTAGGTTAGGTTAGGTTAGGTTAGGCTAGGCTAGGCTAGGCTAGGCTAGGCTAGGGGTAGGGTAAGGGTAGGGTAGGGCAGGGCAGGTTAGGTTAGGTTAGGTTAGGTTAGGTTAGGTTGGGTTGGGTTGGGTTAGGTTAGGCTAGGCTAGGGGTAGGGGTAGGGTAAGGGCAGGGTAGGGCAGGGCAGGTTAGGTTAGGTTAGGTTGGGTTGGGTTAGGTTAGGTTAGGATGTTTGTTAGGTTAGGTTAGGTTAGGTTAGGCTAGGCTATGCTACACTAGGGTAGGGATGGGGGTAGGGGTAAGGGTAGGGTAAGGGTAGGGTAAGGGTAGGGTAGGTTAGGTTGGGTTAGGTTATGTTGGGTTAGGTTATGTTGGGTTAGGTTATGTTGGGTTAGGTTATGTTGGGTTAGGTTAGGTTGGGTTAGGTTAGGTTAGGTTAGGTTAGGTTGGGTTGAGTTAGGTTAGGATGTTTGTTAGGTTAGGTTAGGCTAGGCTAGGGTAGGGGTAGGGTAAGGGTTAGGGTAGGGCAGGGTAGGTTAGGTTGGGTTAGGATGTTTGTTAGGTTAGGCTAGGCTATGCTAGGGTAGGGTAGGGGTAGGGTAAGTGTAAGGGTAGGGTAGGGCAGGGCAGGGCAGGGTAGGTTAGGTTAGGTTAGGTTGGGTTGGGTTAGGTTAGGATGTTTGTTAGGTTAGGTTAGGTTAGGTTAGGTTAGGTTAGGTTAGGTTAGGTTAGGCTAGGCTAGGTAGGCAAGGCAGGCTAGGCTATGCTAGGCTAGGGCAGGGTAGGGGTAGGGGTAGGGCAGGGCAGGGTAGGTTAGATTAGGTTGGGTTATGTTAGGTTAGGTTGGGTTGGGTTGGGTTGGGTTAGGTTAGGTTAGGTTAGGTTAGGCTAGGCTAGGCTAGGCTAGGCTAGGCTAGGGGTAGGGTAAGGGTAGGGTAGGGCAGGGCAGGTTAGGTTAGGTTAGGTTACGTTGGGTTGGGTTGGGTTGGGTTGGGTTAGGTTAGGATGTTTGTTAGGTTAGGCTAGGCTAGGTTAGGTTAGGCTAGGCTATGCTACGCTAGGGTAGGGATAGGGGTAAGGGTAGGGTAAGGGTAGGGTAGGGTAGGGCAGGGCAGGGCAGGGCAGGGCAGGGCAAGGTAGGTTAGGTTAGGTTGGGTTAGGTTAGGTTAGGTTAGGCTAGGCTAGGGGTAGGGGTAGGGTAAGGGCAGGTTAGGTTAGGTTAGGTTGGGTTGGGTTGGGTTAGGTTAGGTTAGGATGTTTGTTAGGTTAGGTTAGGCTAGGCTATGCTACACTAGGCTAGGGATAGGGGTAGGGGTAAGGGTAGGGTAAGGGTAGGGTAAGGATAGGGCAGGGCAGGGTAGGTTAGGTTGGGTTAGGTTATGTTGGGTTAGGTTAGGTTGGGTTAGGTTAGGTTAGGTTGGGTTAGGTTAGGTTAGGTTAGGTTAGGTTGGGTTGAGTTAGGTTAGGATGTTTGTTAGGTTAGGTTAGGTTAGGCTAGGCTAGGGTAGGGGTAGGGTAAGGGTTAGGGTAGGGCAGGGTAGGTTAGGTTGGGTTAGGTTGGGTTAGGATGTTTGTTAGGTTAGGTTAGGCTAGGCTATGCTAGGGTAGGGTAGGGGTAGGGTAAGTGTAAGGGTAGGGTAGGGCAGGGAGGGCAGGGTAGGTTAGGTTAGGTTGGGTTGGGTTGGGTTAGGTTAGGTTAGGTTAGGTTAGGTTAGGTTGGGTTGAGTTAGGTTAGGATGTTTGTTAGGTTAGGTTAGGTTAGGCTAGGCTAGGGTAGGGGTAGGGTATGGGTTAGGCTAGGGCAGGGTAGGTTAGGTTGGGTTAGGATGTTTGTTAGGTTAGGTTAGGCTAGGCTATGCTAGGGTAGGGTAGGGGTAGGGGTAGGGTAAGTGTAAGGGTAGGGTAGGGCAGGGAGGGCAGGGTAGGTTAGGTTAGGTTAGGTTGGGTTGGGTTAGGTTAGGATGTTTGTTAGGTTAGGTTAGGTTAGGCTAGGCTAGGCTAGGTAGGCTAGGCTATGCTAGGCTAGGCTATGCTAGGCTAGGCTAGGCTAGGGCAGGGTAGGGGTAGGGGTAGGGTAAGGGTAGGGTAGGGTAGGGCAGGGCAGGGCAGAGCAGGGCAGGGTAGGTTAGATTAGGTTGGGTTAGGTTAGGTTAGGTTAGGTTGGGTTGGGTTGGGTTGGGTTGGGTTAGGTTAGGCTAGGCTAGGCTAGGCTAGGGGTAGGGGTAGGGGCAGGGTAAGGGTAGGGTAGGGCAGGGCAGGGCAGGGCAGGGCAGGTTAGGTTAGGTTGGGTTGGGTTGGGTTGGGTTAGGTTAGGCTAGGCTAGGTTAGGTTAGGCTAGGCTAGGTTAGGTTAGGCTAGGCTATGCTACACTAGGGTAGGGATAGGGGTAGGGTAAGGGTAGGGTAAGGGTAAGAGTAGGGTAGGGTAGGGTAGGGCAGGGCAGGGCAGGGTAGGTTAGGTTATGTTGGGTTAGGTTATGTTGGGTTGGGTTGGGTTAGGTTGGGTTGGGTTAGGTTAGGTTAGGATGTTTGTTAGGTTAGGTTACGTTAGGCTAGGCTAGGTTAGGTTAGGTTAGGCTAGGCTATGCTACGCTAGGGTAGGGATAGGGGTAGGGTAAGGGTAGGGTAAGGGTAAGGGCAGGGTAGGGTAGGGCAGGGCAGGGCAGGGCAGGGCAGGGCAGGGCAGGGTAGGTTAGGTTATGTTGGGTTAGGTTGGGTTAGGTTAGGATGTTTGTTAGGTTACGTTAGGTTAGGTTAGGTTAGGCTAGGCTAGGTAGGCAAGGCAGGCTAGGCTATGCTAGGCTAGGGCAGGGTAGGGGTAGGGGTAGGGCAGGGCAGGGTAGGTTAGATTAGGTTGGGTTATGTTAGGTTAGGTTGGGTTGGGTTGGGTTTGCTTAGGTTAGGTTAGGTTAGGTTAGGCTAGGCTAGGCTAGGCTAGGCTAGGCTAGGGGTAGGGTAAGGGTAGGGTAGGGCAGGGCAGGTTAGGTTAGGTTAGGTTAGGTTAGGTTAGGTTGGGTTGGGTTGGGTTGGGTTAGGTTAGGATGTTTGTTAGGTTAGGTTAGGCTAGGCTAGGTTAGGTTAGGCTAGGCTATGCTACGCTAGGGTAGGGATAGGGGTAAGGGTAGGGTAAGGGTAGGGTAGGGTAGGGCACGGCAGGGCAGGGCAGGGCAGAGCAGGGCAAGGTAGGTTAGGTTGGGTTAGGTTAGGTTGGGTTAGGTTAGGTTAGGTTAGGCTAGGCTAGGGGTAGGGGTAGGGTAAGGGCAGGGCAGGGCAGGGCAGGTTAGGTTAGGTTAGGTTGGGTTGGGTTGGGTTAGGTTAGGTTAGGTTGGGTTGGGTTGGGTTAGGTTAGGTTAGGATGTTTGTTAGGTTAGGTTAGGTTAGGTTAGGTTAGGCTAGGCTATGCTACACTAGGGTAGGGATAGGGGTAGGGGTAACGGTAGGGTAAGGGTAGGGCAGGGCAGGGTAGGTTAGGTTGGGTTAGGTTATGTTGGGTTAGGTTATGTTGGGTTAGGTTGGGTTAGGTTAGGTTGGGTTAGGTTAGGTTAGGTTAGGTTAGGTTGGGTTGAGTTAGGTTAGGATGTTTGTTAGGTTAGGTTAGGTTAGGCTAGGCTAGGGTAGGGGTAGGGTAAGGGTTAGGGTAGGGCAGGGTAGGTTAGGTTGGGTTAGGTTGGGTTAGGATGTTTGTTAGGTTAGGTTAGGCTAGGCTATGCTAGGGTAGGGTAGGGGTAGGGTAAGTGTAAGGGTAGGGTAGGGCAGGGAGGGCAGGGTAGGTTAGGTTAGGTTAGGTTGGGTTGGGTTAGGTTAGGTTAGGTTAGGTTGGGTTGAGTTAGGTTAGGATGTTTGTTAGGTTAGGTTAGGTTAGGCTAGGCTAGGGTAGGGGTAGGGTAAGGGTTAGGGTAGGGCAGGGTAGGTTAGGTTGGGTTAGGATGTTTGTTAGGTTAGGTTAGGCTAGGCTATGCTAGGGTAGGGTAGGGGTAGGGGTAGGGTAAGTGTAAGGGTAGGGTAGGGCAGGGAGGGCAGGGTAGGTTAGGTTAGGTTAGGTTGGGTTGGGTTAGGTTAGGATGTTTGTTAGGTTAGGTTAGGTTAGGTTAGGCTAGGCTAGGCTAGGCAGGCTAGGCTATGCTAGGCTAGGCTAGGCTAGGATGTTTGTTAGGTTAGGTTAGGTTAGGCTAGGGTAGGGTAAGGGTTAGGGTAGGGCAGGTTAGGTTAGGTTAGGCTAGGCTAGGCTAGGCTAGGCAAGGCTATGCTAGGCTAGGCTAGGCTAGGATGTTTGTTAGGTTAGGTTAGGTTAGGCTAGGGTAGGGTAAGGGTTAGGGTAGGGCAGGGTAGGTTAGGTTAGGTTAGGTTAGGTTAGGGTAAGGGTAGGGTAGGTTAGGTTAGGTTAGGGTAGGTACCTTTGTCATTGACTCTGTCATACCTTTTGTCACTGACTAATTTGGTGGCAAAGTTACTTGAGTGGCAGTTGTGCAGTTTTAAGCACATCTTTAAAAAAAGTAGGGTATGGGAAGTGCTGTCTGGTTGAACATGTGGATACCCAAAATAATAATTGGGGGTTTACGTCGCGAGACAACTGAGTGTGGAATACACAGCAGAGTGTAATGTTCCTTATTCTGGCAATGTTAGCATGGTTCAAGAAGTGGGAAATGTTGCACTACCCTTAATAACATCTGTTGGGCCCAGCAAACAGGATACACCTACCCTGATCTGAAGACACTATGCCTAACTCAAAAGCAATATGAGATCGACCCGTACGTGTTTATTTGCGAAACTATTTTGAATGAAATATGGCCTGTGT
The DNA here is from genome assembly GCF_037126465.1 of Ornithodoros turicata. Classification (NCBI taxonomy): domain Eukaryota; kingdom Metazoa; phylum Arthropoda; class Arachnida; order Ixodida; family Argasidae; genus Ornithodoros; species Ornithodoros turicata. Next base: position 9,475,875 of record NC_088208.1, read on the forward strand.
GGTATAGAACAATGCGGACACTCAAGTAAACATGCAAAAAATACGTATAAGGGCGCTCGATCTACATGCCGCGATGCGCTCTACGAGATAAACAACACACTACAAAACTACAAAACAAAAACCTCGAGAAAGAAGACTACGAGGCGAAACTTCTTTCACTTCCAAGACCACAGAATGAATCAGGAGGATCTTTAGCCATTCAGGTGGAAATCATGTTATGTTATGTTAGCTCATGTTAGGTCATGTTATGTTAGGTTAGGTTAGGTTAGGTTAGGTTAGGTTAGGTTAGGTTAGGTTAGGTTAGGCTAGGCTATGCTAGGGTAGGGTAGGGGTAGGGGTAGGGTAAGTGTAAGGGTAGGGTAGGGCAGGGAGGGCAGGGTAGGTTAGGTTAGGTTAGGTTGGGTTGGGTTAGGTTAGGATGTTTGTTAGGTTAGGTTAGGTTAGGCTAGGCTAGGCTAGGTAGGCTAGGCTATGCTAGGCTAGGCTATGCTAGGCTAGGCTAGGCTAGGGCAGGGTAGGGGTAGGGGTAGGGTAAGGGTAGGGTAGGGTAGGGCAGGGCAGGGCAGAGCAGGGCAGGGTAGGTTAGATTAGGTTGGGTTAGGTTAGGTTAGGTTAGGTTAGGTTGGGTTGGGTTGGGTTGGGTTGGGTTAGGCTAGGCTAGGCTAGGCTAGGGGTAGGGGTAGGGGCAGGGTAAGGGTAGGGTAGGGCAGGGCAGGGCAGGGCAGGTTAGGTTAGGTTGGGTTGGGTTGGGTTGGGTTAGGTTAGGCTAGGCTAGGTTAGGTTAGGCTAGGCTATGCTACACTAGGGTAGGGATAGGGGTAGGGTAAGGGTAGGGTAAGGGTAAGGGTAGGGTAGGGTAGGGCAGGGCAGGGCAGGGTAGGTTAGGTTATGTTGGGTTAGGTTATGTTGGGTTGGGTTGGGTTAGGTTGGGTTGGGTTAGGTTAGGTTAGGATGTTTGTTAGGTTAGGTTACGTTAGGCTAGGCTAGGTTAGGTTAGGTTAGGCTAGGCTATGCTACGCTAGGGTAGGGATAGGGGTAGGGTAAGGGTAGGGTAAGGGTAAGGGTAGGGTAGGGTAGGGCAGGGCAGGGCAGGGCAGGGCAGGGTAGGTTAGGTTATGTTGGGTTAGGTTGGGTTAGGTTAGGATGTTTGTTAGGTTAGGTTAGGTTAGGTTAGGCTAGGCTAGGTAGGCAAGGCAGGCTAGGCTATGCTAGGCTAGGGCAGGGTAGGGGTAGGGGTAGGGCAGGGCAGGGTAGGTTAGATTAGGTTGGGTTATGTTAGGTTAGGTTGGGTTGGGTTGGGTTTGCTTAGGTTAGGTTAGGTTAGGTTAGGCTAGGCTAGGCTAGGCTAGGCTAGGCTAGGGGTAGGGTAAGGGTAGGGTAGGGCAGGGCAGGTTAGGTTAGGTTAGGTTAGGTTAGGTTGGGTTGGGTTGGGTTGGGTTAGGTTAGGATGTTTGTTAGGTTAGGTTAGGCTAGGCTAGGTTAGGTTAGGCTAGGCTATGCTACGCTAGGGTAGGGATAGGGGTAAGGGTAGGGTAAGGGTAGGGTAGGGTAGGGCACGGCAGGGCAGGGCAGGGCAGGGCAAGGTAGGTTAGGTTGGGTTAGGTTAGGTTGGGTTAGGTTAGGTTGGGTTAGGTTAGGTTGGGTTAGTTAGGTTAGGTTAGGCTAGGCTAGGGGTAGGGGTAGGGTAAGGGCAGGGCAGGTTAGGTTAGCTTAGGTTGGGTTGGGTTGGGTTAGGTTAGGTTAGGATGTTTGTTAGGTTAAGTTTAGATTAGGTTAGGTTAGGTTAGGTTATGCTAGGCTATGCTACACTAGGGTAGGGATAGGGGTAGGGGTAAGGGTAGGGTAAGGGTAGGGCAGGGCAGGGTAGGTTAGGTTGGGTTAGGATGTTTGTTAGGTTAGGTTAGGCTAGGCTATGCTAGGGTAGGGTAGGGGTAGGGGTAGGGTAAGGGTAAGGGTAGGGTAGGGCAGGGAGGGCAGGGTAGGTTAGGTTAGGTTAGGTTGGGTTGGGTTAGGTTAGGATGTTTGTTAGGTTAGGTTAGGTTAGGTTAGGTTAGGCTAGGCTAGGCTAGGCAGGCTAGGCTATGCTAGGCTAGGCTAGGCTAGGGCAGGGTAGGGGTAGGGGTAGGGTAAGGGTAGGGTAGGGCAGGGCAGAGCAGGGCAGGGTAGGGTAGGTTAGATTAGGTTGGGTTAGGTTAGGTTAGGTTGGGTTGGGTTAGGTTGGGTTGGGTTGGGTTAGGTTAGGTTAGGTTAGGTTAGGTTAGGCTAGGCTAGGCTAGGGGTAGGGGTAGGGTAAGGGTAGGGTAGGGCAGGGCAGGCCAAGGCAGGGCAGGGCAGGGCAGGGCAGGTTAGGTTAGGTTGGGTTGGGTTGGGTTAGGTTAGGTTGGGTTAGGTTAGGATGTTTGTTAGGTTAGGTTAGGTTAGGTTAGGCTAGGGTAGGGTAAGGGTTAGGGTAGGGCAGGGTAGGTTAGGTTAGGTTAGGTTAGGTTAGGGTAAGGGTAGGGTAGGTTAGGTTAGGTTAGGGTAGGTACCTTTGTCATTGACTCTGTCATACCTTTTGTCACTGACTAATTTGGTGGCAAAGTTACTTGAGTGGCAGTTGTGCAGTTTTAAGCACATCTTTAAAAAAAATAGGGTATGGGAAGTGCTGTCTGGTTGAACATGTGGATACCCAAAATAATAATTGGGGGTTTACGTCGCGAGACAACTGAGTGTGGAATACACAGCAGAGTGTAATGTTCCTTATTCTGGCAATGTTAGCATGGTTCAAGAAGTGGGAAATGTTGCACTACCCTTAATAACATCTGTTGGGCCCAGCAAACAGGATACACCTACCCTGATCTGAAGACACTATGCCTAACTCAAAAGCAATATGAGATCGACCCGTACGTGTTTATTTGCGAAACTATTTTGAATGAAATATGGCCTGTGTGGTATAGAACAATGCGGACACTCAAGTAAACATGCAAAAAATACGTATAAGGGCGCTCGATCTACATGCCGCGATGCGCTCTACGAGATAAACAACACACTACAAAACTATATCCAACACTTTTTGTGCGGGGCAACTCTATTGAGCACTTTCACATAACCGACGAATGGTTCAACGAATGCAGTTCGAGTGGTCACGATACATTCCTACGTCGTTCATTGCGGTCGCGCTATGATGCTGCACAATATATGTATCTCGTGTAACAAGCCTGGCAATCGCACGATCTGCATGGGCAGAAATACGGTCTTCTTTGTTTGAGGACCAGTCCTCTGCAGGTATATGTTCAAACGACCACCGAGTCTCACGTTGTTGCTCAATCGCTCGCATTCCTGCACTTGTAGTAAAAGCAGCAAACGGGTCGACGTGAATGACAGCTGAACGGTTGAACTGCGAAGTTCTCGAGCACATAATCACAATTTCACGCCGAAAATGTTGTTGAGGTGAGTTCGCGGTTGTTGTTTCCATCGTTCAATAGTTCTCGGGATTACCTCCGACGAAACGCTCATCGTATCCGGCGGCCATAAGTGGATTTCTTCGCAAACGAGAGAAGACGCCAGGGAAGTCAGAAAAGCCTCAGCTTTCATCCAATCAGAAGCACGATTTCTATCTACGTAGATGGAGCAGGTTTATCCATCTACGTCACAAAAATGGCTGCGCCCATGGCTTGTTTTGGTTTCTTTAATTAATTTTCGTAATAGGAAGACAAAATTGAGAAACGAAGGTGCGTTTCGGGGGCTGTTGGATGTGCTCATTCTGAATATCACAGCCATTTTAACACATCGGGAAATCGGCGTAACTGACCTTTAACGCCAAGATCGCTCAGCCCCACATCTGTTGTGGCGGGTTTCTCAAACGATGACATCCAGTTGCTTGTGTTTCTGCATGCTAGTATTTCTTCTTACGGCACCTGCTCGGTGCTTTTCGGCATCTACTTGGCATGGAAATGCTAAATTCGTTTACTTTCGGCATGATATTAAGACCAGAAAATAAGTACCAGAATTTGGGTGTACATACCACGGGAAATCGTGGTCGGTACCTTTAGGCAAATGCAGAGCGCCGAGAAACACAGTTTTACACAGCTGAAAATGCCAAAAGCACAAATTGGTAGAACTTGTAACAATACGCAGAGTCTTACAGCATTCATGGTACTGTCATCAAACAGAATAATTTTGTATCAAAACGCCCAGTTTCAAAAATACCTCCTCTGTGTTTACACTAGACCTCGAGAAAGAAGACTACGAGGCGAAACTTCTTTCACTTCCAAGACCACAGAATGAATCAGGAGGATCTTTAGCCATTCAGGTGGAAATCATGTTATGTTATGTTAGCTCATGTTAGGTCATGTTATGTTAGGTTAGGTTAGGTTAGGTTAGGTTAGGTTAGGTTAGGTTAGGTTAGGTTAGGTTAGGTTAGGCTAGGCTATGCTAGGGTAGGGTAGGGGTAGGGTAAGTGTAAGGGTAGGGTAGGGCAGGGAGGGCAGGGTAGGTTAGGTTAGGTTAGGTTGGGTTGGGTTAGGTTAGGATGTTTGTTAGGTTAGGTTAGGTTAGGCTAGGCTAGGCTAGGTAGGCTAGGCTATGCTAGGCTAGGCTATGCTAGGCTAGGCTAGGCTAGGGCAGGGTAGGGGTAGGGGTAGGGTAAGGGTAGGGTAGGGTAGGGCAGGGCAGGGCAGAGCAGGGCAGGGTAGGTTAGATTAGGTTGGGTTAGGTTAGGTTAGGTTAGGTTAGGTTGGGTTGGGTTGGGTTGGGTTAGGTTAGGCTAGGCTAGGCTAGGCTAGGGGTAGGGGTAGGGGCAGGGTAAGGGTAGGGCAGGGCAGGGCAGGGCAGGTTAGGTTAGGTTGGGTTGGGTTGGGTTGGGTTAGGTTAGGCTAGGCTAGGTTAGGTTAGGCTAGGCTATGCTACACTAGGGTAGGGATAGGGGTAGGGTAAGGGTAGGGTAAGGGTAAGGGTAGGGTAGGGTAGGGCAGGGCAGGGCAGGGTAGGTTAGGTTATGTTGGGTTAGGTTATGTTGGGTTGGGTTGGGTTAGGTTGGGTTGGGTTAGGTTAGGTTAGGATGTTTGTTAGGTTAGGTTACGTTAGGCTAGGCTAGGTTAGGTTAGGTTAGGCTAGGCTATGCTACGCTAGGGTAGGGATAGGGGTAGGGTAAGGGTAGGGTAAGGGTAAGGGTAGGGTAGGGTAGGGCAAGGCAGGGCAGGGCAGGGCAGGGTAGGTTAGGTTATGTTGGGTTAGGTTGGGTTAGGTTAGGATGTTTGTTAGGTTAGGTTAGGTTAGGTTAGGTTAGGCTAGGCTAGGTAGGCAAGGCAGGCTAGGCTATGCTAGGCTAGGGCAGGGTAGGGGTAGGGGTAGGGCAGGGCAGGGTAGGTTAGATTAGGTTGGGTTATGTTAGGTTAGGTTGGGTTGGGTTGGGTTGGGTTTGCTTAGGTTAGGTTAGGTTAGGTTAGGCTAGGCTAGGCTAGGCTAGGCTAGGCTAGGGGTAGGGTAAGGGTAGGGTAGGGCAGGGCAGGGCAGGTTAGGTTAGGTTAGGTTAGGTTAGGTTGGGTTGGGTTGGGTTGGGTTAGGTTAGGATGTTTGTTAGGTTAGGTTAGGCTAGGCTAGGTTAGGTTAGGCTAGGCTATGCTACGCTAGGGTAGGGATAGGGGTAAGGGTAGGGTAAGGGTAGGGTAGGGTAGGGCACGGCAGGGCAGGGCAGGGCAGGGCAGGGCAAGGTAGGTTAGGTTGGGTTAGGTTGGGTTAGGTTAGGTTGGGTTAGGTTAGGTTGGGTTAGGTTAGGTTAGGTTAGGCTAGGCTAGGGGTAGGGGTAGGGTAAGGGCAGGGCAGGTTAGGTTAGGTTAGGTTGGGTTGGGTTGGGTTAGGTTAGGTTAGGATGTTTGTTAGGTTAAGTTTAGATTAGGTTAGGTTAGGTTAGGTTATGCTAGGCTATGCTACACTAGGGTAGGGATAGGGGTAGGGGTAAGGGTAGGGTAAGGGTAGGGCAGGGCAGGGTAGGTTAGGTTGGGTTAGGATGTTTGTTAGGTTAGGTTAGGCTAGGCTATGCTAGGGTAGGGTAGGGGTAGGGGTAGGGGTAGGGTAAGGGTAAGGGTAGGGTAGGGCAGGGAGGGCAGGGTAGGTTAGGTTAGGTTAGGTTGGGTTGGGTTAGGTTAGGATGTTTGTTAGGTTAGGTTAGGTTAGGTTAGGTTAGGCTAGGCTAGGCTAGGCAGGCTAGGCTATGCTAGGCTAGGCTAGGCTAGGGCAGGGTAGGGGTAGGGGTAGGGTAAGGGTAGGGTAGGGCAGGGCAGAGCAGGGCAGGGTAGGGTAGGTTAGATTAGGTTGGGTTAGGTTAGGTTAGGTTGGGTTGGGTTAGGTTGGGTTGGGTTGGGTTAGGTTAGGTTAGGTTAGGTTAGGTTAGGTTAGGCTAGGCTAGGCTAGGGGTAGGGGTAGGGTAAGGGTAGGGTAGGGCAGGGCAGGCCAAGGCAGGGCAGGGCAGGGCAGGGCAGGTTAGGTTAGGTTGGGTTGGGTTGGGTTAGGTTAGGTTGGGTTAGGTTAGGATGTTTGTTAGGTTAGGTTAGGTTAGGTTAGGCTAGGGTAGGGTAAGGGTTAGGGTAGGGCAGGGTAGGTTAGGTTAGGTTAGGTTAGGTTAGGGTAAGGGTAGGGTAGGTTAGGTTAGGTTAGGGTAGGTACCTTTGTCATTGACTCTGTCATACCTTTTGTCACTGACTAATTTGGTGGCAAAGTTACTTGAGTGGCAGTTGTGCAGTTTTAAGCACATCTTTAAAAAAAATAGGGTATGGGAAGTGCTGTCTGGTTGAACATGTGGATACCCAAAATAATAATTGGGGGTTTACGTCGCGAGACAACTGAGTGTGGAATACACAGCAGAGTGTAATGTTCCTTATTCTGGCAATGTTAGCATGGTTCAAGAAGTGGGAAATGTTGCACTACCCTTAATAACATCTGTTGGGCCCAGCAAACAGGATACACCTACCCTGATCTGAAGACACTATGCCTAACTCAAAAGCAATATGAGATCGACCCGTACGTGTTTATTTGCGAAACTATTTTGAATGAAATATGGCCTGTGTGGTATAGAACAATGCGGACACTCAAGTAAACATGCAAAAAATACGTATAAGGGCGCTCGATCTACATGCCGCGATGCGCTCTACGAGATAAACAACACACTACAAAACTATATCCAACACTTTTTGTGCGGGGCAACTCTATTGAGCACTTTCACATAACCGACGAATGGTTCAACGAATGCAGTTCGAGTGGTCACGATACATTCCTACGTCGTTCATTGCGGTCGCGCTATGATGCTGCACAATATATGTATCTCGTGTAACAAGCCTGGCAATCGCACGATCTGCATGGGCAGAAATACGGTCTTCTTTGTTTGAGGACCAGTCCTCTGCAGGTATATGTTCAAACGACCACCGAGTCTCACGTTGTTGCTCAATCGCTCGCATTCCTGCACTTGTAGTAAAAGCAGCAAACGGGTCGACGTGAATGACAGCTGAACGGTTGAACTGCGAAGTTCTCGAGCACATAATCACAATTTCACGCCGAAAATGTTGTTGAGGTGAGTTCGCGGTTGTTGTTTCCATCGTTCAATAGTTCTCGGGATTACCTCCGACGAAACGCTCATCGTATCCGGCGGCCATAAGTGGATTTCTTCGCAAACGGGAGAAGACGCCAGGGAAGTCAGAAAAGCCTCAGCTTTCATCCAATCAGAAGCACGATTTCTATCTACGTAGATGGAGCAGGTTTATCCATCTACGTCACAAAAATGGCTGCGCCCATGGCTTGTTTTGGTTTCTTTAATTAATTTTCGTAATAGGAAGACAAAATTGAGAAACGAAGGTGCGTTTCGGGGGCTGTTGGATGTGCTCGTTCTGAATATCACAGCCATTTTAACACATCGGGAAATCGGCGTAACTGACCTTTAACGCCAAGATCGCTCAGCCCCACATCTGTTGTGGCGGGTTTCTCAAACGATGACATCCAGTTGCTTGTGTTTCTGCATGCTAGTATTTCTTCTTACGGCACCTGCTCGGTGCTTTTCGGCATCTACTTGGCATGGAAATGCTAAATTCGTTTACTTTCGGCATGATATTAAGACCAGAAAATAAGTACCAGAATTTGGGTGTACATACCACGGGAAATCGTGGTCGGTACCTTTAGGCAAATGCAGAGCGCCGAGAAACACAGTTTTACACAGCTGAAAATGCCAAAAGCACAAATTGGTAGAACTTGTAACAATACGCAGAGTCTTACAGCATTCATGGTACTGTCATCAAACAGAATAATTTTGTATCAAAACGCCCAGTTTCAAAAATACCTCCTCTGTGTTTACACTAGACCTCGGAGAAAGAAGACTACGAGGCGAAACTTCTTTCACTTCCAAGACCACAGAATGAATCAGGAGGATCTTTAGCCATTCAGGTGGAAATCATGTTATGTTATGTTAGCTCATGTTAGGTCATGTTATGTTAGGTTAGGTTAGGTTATGTTAGGTTAGGTTAGGTTGGGTTAGGTTAGGTTAGGTTGGGTTAGGTTAGGTTAGGTTGGGTTAGGTTAGGATGTTTGTTAGGTTAGGTTAGGCTAGGCTATGCTAGGGTAGGGTAGGGTAGGGTAAGGGTAGGGCAGGGCAGGGCAGGGCAGGGCAGGGCAGGTTAGGTTAGGTTAGGTTAGATTGGGTTGGGTTGGGTTAGGTTAGGTTAGGATGTTTGTTAGGTTAGGCTAGGCTAGGTAGGCTAGGCTAGGCTATGCTAGGCTAGGCTAGGCTAGGGCAGGGTAGGGGTAGGGGTTGGGTAAGGGTAGGGTAGGGTAGGGCAGGGCAGAGTTGAGTTAGGTCAGGATGTTTGTTAGGTTAGGTTAGGTTAGGCTAGGCTAGGGTAGGGGTAGGGTAAGGGTTAGTGTAGGGCAGGGTAGGTTAGGTTGGGTTAGGTTAGGTTGGGTTAGGTTAGTTTGGGTTAGGTTAGGTTGGGTTAGGCTAGGTTGGGTTAGGTTAGGTTAGGTTAGGTTGGGTTGAGTTAGGTCAGGATGTTTGTTAGGTTAGGTTAGGTTAGGCTAGGGTAGGGGTAGGGTAAGGGTTAGTGTAGGGCAGGGTAGGTTAGGTTGGGTTGGGTTAGGTTAGGATGTTTGTTAGGTTAGGTTAGGCTAGGCTATGCTAGGGTAGGGTAGGGGTAGGGGTAGGGTAAGTGTAAGGGTAGGGTAGGGCAGGGCAGGGCAAGGTAGGTTAGGTTAGGTTAGGTTGGGTTAGGTTAGGTTAGGATGTTTGTTAGGTTAGGTTAGGCTAGGCTAGGGCAGGGTAGGGGTAGGGGTAGGGGTAGGGGTAGGGTAGGGTATGTGTAGGGTAGGGTAGGGCAGGGCAGAGCAGGGCAGGGCAGGGTAGGTTAGATTAGGTTGGGTTAGGTTAGGTTAGGTTAGGTTGGGTTGGGTTGGGTTGGGTTAGGTTAGGTTAGGTTAGGCTAGGCTAGGCTAGGCTAGGCTAGGGGTAGGGGCAGTGTAAGGGTAGGGTAGGGCAGGGCAGGCCAGGGCAGGGCAGGTTAGGTTAGGTTAGGTTGGGTTAGGTTAGGTTGGGTTGGGTTAGGTTAGGATGTTTGTTAGGTTAGGTTAGGATGTTTGTTAGGTTAGGTTATGATGTTTGTTAGGTTAGGTTAGGCTAGGCTAGGTTAGGTTAGGCTAGGCTATGCTATGCTAGGGTAGGGATAGGGGTAGGGGTAAGGGTAGGGTAAGGGTAAGGGTAGGGTAGGGTAGGGTAGGGCAGGGCAGGGCAGGGCAGGGTAGGTTAGATTAGGTTGGGTTAGGTTAGGTTAGGATGTTTGTTAGGTTAGGTTAGGTTAGGCTAGGCTAGGGTAGGGTAGGTTAGGTTAGGTTAGGTTAGGTTAGGGTAAGGGTAGGGTAGGTTAGGTTAGGTTAGGGTAGGTACCTTTGTCATTGACTCTGTCATACCTTTTGTCACTGACTAATTTGGTGGCAAAGTTACTTGAGTGGCAGTTGTGCAATTTTAAGCACATCTTTAAAAAAAATAGGGTATGGGAAGTGCTGTCTGGTTGAACATGTGGATACCCAAAATAATAATTGGGGGTTTACGTCGCGAGACAACTGAGTGTGGAATACACAGCAGAGTGTAATGTTCCTTATTCTGGCAATGTTAGCATGGTTCATGAAGTGGGAAATGTTGCACTACCCTTAATAAGATCTGTTGGGCCCAGCAAACAGGATACACCTACCCTGATCTGAAGACACTATGCCTAACTCAAAAGCAATATGAGATCGATCCGTACGTGTTTATTTGCGAAACTATTTTGAATGAAATATGGCCTGTGTGGTATAGAACAATGCGGACACTCAAGTAAACATGCAAAAAATACGTATAAGGGCTCTCGATCTACATGCCGCGATGCGCTCTACGAGATAAACAACACACTACGAAACTATATCCAACACTTTTTGTGCGGGGCAACTCTATTGAGCACTTTCATATAACCGACAAATGATTCAACGAATGCAGTTCGAGTGGTCATGATACATTCCTACGTCGTTCATTGCGGTCGCGCTATGATGCTGCACAATATATGTATCTCGTGTAACAAGCCTGGCAATCGCACGATCTGCTCGGGCAGAAATACGGTCTTCTTTGTTTGAAGACCAGTCCTCTGCAGGTATATGTTCAAACGACCACCGAGTCTCACGTTGTTGCTCAATCGCTCGCATTCCTGCACTTGTAGTAAAAGTACCAAACGGGTCGACGTGAATGACAGCTGAACGGTTGAACTGCGAAGTTCTCGAGCACATAATCAAAATTTCGCGCCGAAAATGTTGTTGAGGTGAGTTCGCGGTTGTTGTTTCCATCGTTCAATAGTCCTCGGGATTACCTCAGACAAAACGCTCATCGTCTCCGGCGGCCAGAAGTGGATTTCCTCGCAAACGGGAGAAGACGCCAGGGAAGTCAGAGAAAGCCTCAGCTTTCATCCAATCAGAAGCACGATTTCTATCTACGTAGATGGAGCAGGTTTATCCATCTACGTCACAAAAATGGCTGCGCCCATGGCTTGTTTTGGTTTCTTTAATTAATTTTCGTAATAGGAAGACAAAATTGAGAAACGAAGGTGCGTTTCGGGGGCTGTTGGATGCGCTCGTTCTGAATATCACAGCCATTTTAACACATCGGGAAATCGGCGTAACTGACCTTTAACGCCAAGATCGCTCAGCCACACATCTGTTGTGACGGGCTTCTCAAACGATGACATCCAGTTGCTTGTGTTTCTGCATGCTAGTATTTCTTCTTATGGCACCTGCTCGGTGCTTTTCGGCATCTACTTGGCATGGAAATGCTAAATTCGTTTACTTTCGGCATGATATTAAGACCAGAAAATAAGTACTGGAATTTGGGTGTACATACCACGGGAAATCGTGGTCAGTACCTTTAGGCAAATGCAGAGCGCCGAGAAACACAGTTTTACACAGCTGAAAATGCCAAAAGCACAAATGGGTAGAACTTGTAATAATACGCAGAGTCATATAGCATTCATGGTACTGTCATCAAACAGAATAATTTTGTATCAAAACGCCCAGTTTCAAAAATACCTCCTCTGTGTTTACGCTAGACCTCGGAGAAAGAAGACTACGAGGCGAAACTTCTTTCACTTCCAAGACCACAGAATGAATCAGGAGGATCTTTAGCCATTCAGGTGGAAATCTTGAGAATCTTGCTGTTTCGTAATGGTGTCGCTTAACGCGATCACCTCTCCCTCGCCCATTGAATCTGCAGTTTGAGAGCTCCTCCAGGTTCCCTTGTATCCGTATTGAAGAAGACATCTGATAGATCTGATGGAATATAGCAATGTTGATCGAACACCATGGAATACCACGAAAGCACATCAACCGCGCTTCCGTTTGACCTCTACCGGGATGAATTTTTTTGTCGGTCGTTGGCACCGCTTGCGGTGCTGTTTCCATGCAGATTTTTCAAAGATTTTTTATTAAAAGCGCTTTAGGTTGTGGCTCAGAGAGAATCAACTGCAGGAACATTTAACCCATGACCCAGCTGATTCTTTAGTGACGTTCGAAAACAGGTATGCCCACTCTTCTGGCTGTTCACGTTGTAACCATGGCATCAGAGAGTTCTGACGAACTTTCAATGCGGTCTGGCATCGGTTTCTCACCCAGAAACTTACAATCCGGTCTGGCTAAACCATCAAGATTCAGTGCTGTTTCATTAAGACATCGACGACATGTCTGACAAAGGTGTGCTCTTTCGTAGGTTTTCTTCTGCGGTGTCGGTTGGAGTCCGTTGAAGTGTTGCGTGGCTTGCGGCTCCTTTCAACAGCAAATTTTCGTATCAGGGCTGGACGTTTACAGAACTACAAATTCTTGATCGTCCGGCATGACGCAAATACCCGACAGAACTCCATCAGGAATTCTAATGGTTCGTCAGAATATTCTGATGCGCCATCAATTCAGCTTGACGGCTCATTTAACCTCCTAGTGGCCCGACAGGACTGTTAGAGGTCCAACAGTTGTCCCACAGTTTGTCAGGTGGACTGAATGACCCCAGAAGAAGGCCACACTGTACGACAGGGCCCCTAGCCTTCCGACAACAGCTGTGGAGTCCTCCATCACATGAGCTTAGTAACCCCGCAGGTGAACTCACTGGTGCGTGAGCGAGGCTTTCTGGTCAAACAGGTGACGCTTCATAGTAGATCGGGAGTCCCTAATGGGACATGAGAAATATGGAGCAAAGTTGCTTTGCGAACGTTAAAACCGCATCAGCATAAGCCAGCATGTACTTGGAACGCAATGCACATGTTCTCATGGAAGTCATATTTCTAAATGACACACAGGATGGAAATACGCCTTACGTAGTATAGCTCTCGTCAACATTAATAATAATACTGAAAAAAAAATATGGTCTCGGATTGTCCATTTCAGTCCATGGAGCGGATTGTCCATTTCACTCGCGGCGATACCACATGACTCTAGCAACACGTGGATTTGGGGGATTCTGAAACGATTTATCTTTAACGATATATTCTTAACCGTGGATTCCTCAGCGTTTTCATTTAAACGAAGATATATCGGCGATTACTTTTGTGCGCAAACTGGTTTACTGAACTGGTACCACTTCAAGCTGGGACCAGTTGAAACTGGTTTCTGAAGTTCCTGGGTTGGAAACTCTTCAAACAGGTCCCAAAACAAGTGAAAAAAAGTTTGTGCCTGGGACACCGACGCCCGTCTTTGAGGAATAAATTGTACGTGTTTGCAGATTGTAAAATATACCGCGGTCCCTCCTGTACCAATAAAATAGATTATTGCCTTGAGTTTGAGGGAAAACACAGGAAGAACACAGGATGAAACGAACAGATAGACTTACGAACTAGGAATGAAGCTTTAATACACAAAGTGCAAGAGAGACAGTGTGGGTAGAAGTACACTACGGCGTCATGGTAGTGGTGTCAAGTCGACACCAACTAGCTTGCCAGCGTCTACTATGTTCATCGAGGTTTTACTCGTGTATCAAAAAAATTATATCGCAACGCCAGAAACATGGACAGCACGAAATTACTTCGCTTCAGTGGCACTCACAAAGGGGGTAAGTGCTCACTATATCAGCTGCTGCGTTACTGTGACTGCCTCATAGCAGAATGCTGGCTTTGCTCAAGTCATACCGTTATCATTACGCGCAAATGGCGTTCGGCTTTGCCTTGCAAATGTGTTGTTCACGAAAGCGACCTTGGCAGAATAAAGGTTATTCCGTAACCGGCGAAATAATAATAATAATAATAATTTATTAACAGCAGCATAAACAATAAAATACAACTCAAGAGACCTGTCTAAGTCTGAAGGTTTGTGTCAGAAGGCCTCGTGCAGTTAGATCATAAAAATCATAGTAGTCATAGACAGATAATCTGGTCAGAAATAATATTTTTGTCTGTTTGTTTGTTTGCTTGTCTTAGTCAACGACTGTTAAAAGAGGGAGAGAGAGAACATGAAAGCATTTTGGAGAACAATTCCCTTTACAGATCCCTAATTCAGTGTGCACACAGCGTAGAAAAATACATTCGAACAGACATCAGTTCACAGACAGGCATCAGACAAACAACTGTTGACAACAGCGTATAAAGTTTCTGTCTAAACAGCTGTAAATTTTACAAGTGATAAATGACACATTTGGGGGAAAAGCTTCGAATTGTTATTATTGTTGTAAAAATTATATTTCGTGAATGCGTTTCTGCTACCATAGACTTCAAGTACGTGCCTTCAGGAATGCCCTCGAAAGTAGATTGGAGGTACAGTTGTTCACTGAGATCTCTTACTTGGGTACTTTAGATTCAAGTCGAGGCCTCTGCGTTTAGTAGTGGGAACGAAACCTCGATTGACCTAATAACCCACACGAGAGATGAATAAGTATGGGTCTATAATCACAAAATTGGGATAACCAGAGCCATTGATCATATCTGACGGCTGCGACTATCATTATTTTGTGAGTATGTGTGTAAGTATTGCGAATGACAAATGTATTTGGTATCTTTTGTTATTTTGGTAATTTCAAATCCTGAATTACCTTGATTCGATCGTCCACAAGACACCGTTCCTCGTAGCATGAAAACACGATGCATCCCTGGACCGGTAAAGCTGAAAAGAACACACCACTTTCAAGCATAGAGACATTGTCCGACAGACGCACCTTTCCACTCGGAACAATATTGGCGTGACTATAGGAAAGAACATATCCAAACACCGCGGTATATGGTATCTGCATGGTCAGGGGTACCGTAGAGCTCCGTTCTAGGGCAGTTACTTTTTTTTTCTTGTATATATCCATGACATCACAGAAATTACTGGATCAGGCTTTAACAATAAACATTTTGTCGACGACTGCATTCTGTACAATGCAATACACTCCGCGGGTAATCAGGAAAGATTAAACCAAGGTCCCGAAGGAATAGTATAGTGGTTAAGTTTGATTGAATGGCCTGATTAAAAGTATGATTAAAAGGGGAAGAACAACCACGACACGAATTACGTTAGAGCAAATGGGTCAGGGAGATTGTTATTACTACGACAGGCACATGGTTACATAATTTATGAATGACGTATAAGGAGAAAAATGTCACAGCAGTGGGAGATATCCATGGCGCGAAATTGAGTTCAGCAAAATATTAGTTTTTTTCGTGTTCCGTGTTAGCGCCGCGAAGCAACTGTGGCTATGAGCGGCGTACAGATGTGGACAGATGGAGATAGGACAGCAGGAAGGAGTGGGGAACAGGGGTGTTAGTATGCGTCCCGGGCCGACATCAACGGGAACTGTGCCGACATTCGTCTGGAAAGTCTTCGGAAAACCCAGGGAAAACCTCAGACAGTACAGCCGGTGACAGGAGTCGAACCCGTGTCACCTCCCAGTCTCGGCGTGGAAAGCGATCACCCTAACCACTATGCCACGTGAGCTGGTAGCAAAATGTGACAACGTATATATACGACCATATGGACAGAATTCATCTACATAAAATGAATGCGGATTGCGGAAAGCAGCTCGCGGTGAACAAAAGAAGTCGCATCGCGCTGTTTATGAACAAGTCAATAAAAAAGTAAAACTGTAATAGCTGAGGCAACCTTATAGAAAAGAAGAGTCAAGATATGAATGCACACATTTGTACATGAATAAGGCATCAGCAATATTGCTTCCTGCATTCAGTGGGAGTAAGTTACAATGTGCTAATAGACTATGCCAGCCATACCAATTAAAGGCTGGGATGTGTCGTAGAAAGAAATAATGAATGATGTGAAGATATGTTTCTCTGAACAGCTTGAAGACGATATGTTGAGTCTTCTTTCTTATTAAATAATACGTCGAAAAGGGGAAAAAAATAAAACACTGTCAAGGAGCCCGCGAGGAGGGAATCACACACGTAACATGAAAAACGGTTAGGAGCAACTAATATTTATTCGAACAAGAACTTTCGTGCAAGAGAGTGCACTTCTTCAGGTGCAGTCTGTTGCACGAAAGTTCTTGTTCGAATAAATATTAGTTGCTCCTAACCGTTTTTCATGTTAGTAAATAATATGAGCTTTCGTCCACCCCGAGCTGAGTTTCGCTATTCCGTTTACATTTTATGTAGATAGATTCTCTCCATACGGTCCTATGTACACGTTGTCATTGCTCGGTCATGCCACTGGTCGTGCACTGGGTCGTGGAAATGTTTGTTGTGGCAATGGAGCCCGACGTTAACACGTTATAGTACATTCCTGAATAGATGCAGCAGCAACACAACATGATCTTAAGTTTCTGTTTGAGGCATATTTTCGATATGTTGAAAAAGCCTACATGGTACCTGCTATCTCACTCCCACGGCACAAAACATAGTTTTTCCAGGATGGATAGTTGTCATAAAAAAATGCGCCCTGTAACTCATTGATTGTTCTCTTACAGCGGCAGGGCTACTAGGAATAACGAAAGACGTAGCAATTAGATACAGGTCGGTACTTGGGTCGACTTTGCGCATTCAATCGTATGGGTTGCGTTAAGATTCTTGAACTCAGCGCTTTTCATTTCTCTGTATACCTCTCTTTGTGTATGGTGCGCTATTTTTCAAAGCACATTGAGAGCTGCCTGTTAGAAAACAGAATGGGAGACCATTTCTTGATGCGGTAGGCTAAAGTCACCAATGGCAACAATCGGCTGCGATAGTTTTCAGATAGACTTCCGAGCCTACATTATGTATTTAAAAAATATATAAATAACAAAATCTAGGGACGGGTACGATAGCACTATGGGGGACGATAAGTTACAGGAACAAGGACATTAAGACTGTTCAGTACCAACATTTCCACAATACTATTTGCCACACGGAGTGTCTATATTCTCAAACCGTATGTTTGACACAGCGACTGCAACCGGAATGGAACCGAAAACCGCTTGGAACCCAATTTTTTTTCAGAAACCGTAACCGGAACGTAAGCGTAATTCACCGTTCGCAATTAACCGAAACCGTAACCTGAATCGAATAAAATGTTCAAGCGTGAACGCGAACTTTGGAAGCAATATTTGTATGGCTTTACAACTCTGATTAGCGGCTTAGTACGTGCTTTTGTTAAAGGTGTAGAGTATCCCCCCGGCGATGAGACTCCCCAGCCATCATCCGGTAAGTTGTAGTTTTTAAAGTGGATCTCTTGGTCATGTGTTTTTCATTCAGAAATTGTGTAGACAACGTACCACCCTACACACATATGCGCTTGGACCAGGTGCGGATCCAGACCATCGGTTTGGAAGGCGGGCGGCCCCTTTGTTGGAACGCGTAGTGGGGGAGGGGAGGGGGAAGTCCAATGTGTAAACTGACGTTTCGGGGCGTGATCGCCCCCCCCCCTCGGTTGGATCGCATGACATGTATTGCGTGCGTCCCATATGAGTTATGAGCTGTATTACTGTGACCATTTAAGATACCAAGCGTTGCACATTGTTGCCACATCCGTTTACTTAACCGCTGAACGCGTCGTCGTCGTCGGCATTCGCATGTCCGCACAAAAACGACGACCAGGGGAAGATAGTATCACAGGAGAACGACGAAGACAGCGGGGAAAGACACGCGAGTTATGCTATTTGTACAATTTTCAGCGTCAGCTCTATAGGGGAAACTTTGCTGAGATCGCGTCGGCGTCGTTGGCATTCGCATGTCCGCGCAAAACTCTCCTCCCATATGTGCTCAGCACTGCGAGCACGGAGGAGAATCCCGCCAGTTTACAACCGCTATCGATGGAAAGTGAGATAGCTGAGTGAGCTGGCAATCACTTCGACTTATAGGACGGAAAGGCGAATATCAACAACAGTTTGGCGGACGAATTTCGTGGACTGCAAAAGCACCGCCCATTTCTCAGTCCCGAAAGATGAAAATCGCGTTCACCAGTGGCAGGCAGCGACGCAAAAGACGCAAAAATCGACACACTCCAAAATTTATTCGTATCATTTCGCACCTGGTATGTTACTCCAGAGTTCGTCCTATGCATGAGCGAGGACTACCCGAAGCACGAAAGGCTCATCACGCTGTTCCGACACTATTACCCAGTGCTAGGAAGGCGACTCACCGTGTATAACACAATGAGGCATGCTTTGGGACCCTTCCGTTTCTTTTTTTTTTTTGACATCTCAAAAAGAGTTGTTCTGCTTTGTGTTCAGATCTGGACGGAGATCAGAGAAAATAGGATAATCTAGAAATAATCTAGGGTAATCTTCGGGTTCGTGACCAATTCTAAAAAGGGTAAAGCCTTCAGTGCGGGCGGAAAACAAACAAAAGTCAAACACGAGACGAAACAAGCACCGAACTGCCAACCAAGTCATTTACACCGTTTGGCACTTTAGTGCTTTCTTCGTATCGTGTTTGTCTTGTGTACCTAGCTGACGTGCACTAAGGGTATTACCGTTTTTAGAACGCATGATCTCACTTCATAGTGAATACGCATGTAACACGCACAAGGCCGCACACATCCACTTGGGGCTGCAAATTCGTCTGTGTCGGAGACCAATTCCGATCCAGAATATTCATCCATAGTCCAGGCATGGCCTCCTTGATACATGCCTGCCCAATTAGGCAAATGCGTTCACGCAACCGAATGCGGGGCGCCAGTTTCCCAGGACGGAAGCAGGGACAGTCAGAGCAGTGACAACCTTTGCCTACCCCGTAAGTGTACCCAGCCGTGTGCTCGGTGCATACGTTGCTCCAGAGTGCTTTGTAGAGATAAGTGTCCTGGATGGGCGCATGCTGTGCAGGCGGTGTCACCGCTCGATAAACCAGTTGCTATCGCAAGACGCCGTGCCAGTTAGCGTCTTTTGGGTGTCATGTCATTTCTGCGCCTGTCAGAGGCCACCGGTTCTAATCTGCAATCTGTGTCTAGGAGGACTGATCATGACCAATACTGCTAATATCGCATCGATAGCTGTCACAAACCTAGGAAACTAGCGCCACTATTGTGAACGATCGGCGCCTGTGTGTTTCGGAATCATTGGGCAGATACGGGGGGGGGGTGTATAGGAGGCTATGGTCCAGGGTGACCTGAGCACGTCTGAAGTCACTTGGAGTCACACGAAGATGTCTGGTGCCGCATTAAGTCATTCGAAGTCCCCGAAGCTACCTGAATATGTGCGAAGTCGCTTGAAGTCACCTGAACATATCTGAAGTCACATGAATATGTCAGAAGTCAACCGAAGTTACTTGAAGTCACGTGAAGACTTCTGAAATCACCCGAAGACGACGGAAGTCACATGAATATGTTTGAAGCCACCTGAAGACGTCTGGAGTGATGTACACTGATCTGAAAGCGTCTGTAGTCACCTGAAGTCACTTAAAGTCATCAAAAGCAACAAAAAGACGTCTGATGTCCCCTAAAGTGTCCTGAAGACGTATGGACTCACCTAAAGACGTCTATAGTCATATGAATTCATCTGAAATGATCTGGAGTCACCTGAACATCTGAAGTCAGCTGAATATGTCGGGAGTATTGTACTAAACTGTACTCATTTCGCTTGACTTTAGAAATTTGACAAGGCGCATTCGCTTCTGCCGAATATCCTCCTGCATGTGGCGTAACGTCACCCGCTGTCCACGCCGACGCATCGGGAGAGGGAAATTATTGGATCATCCACGCCGCAGTCTAGTTTCACTTTCAGTAATTTAATATATGAACAGAATAAGCTGCACAAGGCGAAAATGAAGCTGATGGTGTGTATTCGAGGACTTTTATACACCAAACACGATATGTTGCGATTCTTTTTACTTGTCGTTGCGAAGTCTTCGTTTAAGACAACCCTGTTTTCTTCGAAATCGAAGTCGTCAGAAATGTGGCTCTAGTTAGCTGACTGGCTGGCTTAGAGCTACAAGCTCTGGCGTCTTGTGCTGGTGCTGGTTATGCATGCATGTACGCATTACAACTATTTGCTGTGTTCTACATCGGATCATGAAATTGTTTGTAAACGTGCGCTTGTCTAGTGATAGGCCCATAATAACGCGTTAAATCCCCCACACAGCTGTACCTTCCTGTTCTTTCTAGCCCACTCCTACGCCTGCAACACTCGGTTATTTCTTTTCCCCAACAAGTAATCCGAAGGATGAGGACTGATCACTTTAGCTACAAGGACAATCGTTCGTTGGACTATTCCGCCAACACAAGCGTTAACCCAGAATATACTTACAGTGGTGCAGAAAAACGAAGAAGGCAACCAAGCAGGCGACTGCAACCATTTCCTTCAGTTGTACTCGGCTTCGTTTACGTCTCTAGCTCCATACCTCTTTCATATTACTAGCACTGTGCTGGAATAGAGAGTAAAATATCAAAGGTTCTTTCCGTGGAACATATGGTTGGTATTCCGCCGCAGCATGTTCACAGAGCACGTGCTTATGAGCATGTCACTGGAAAATGGAAAATTGAATAAAATATCGAAGGTTGTCCAAATAATATTCATGCCCAGACGTAATGGATATAGCAATGGCATTTCTGTTACCAGCTGTTTCAAGAGAAGTGTCTGTGGACATGAAAATCGTGCGTTGCGACAAGATTTCTCCCAAAGGTCGCTTTCATGGAAAAACTATCATTGACATCAAAAAGTATATTCCTGCTTTTCACACATTTTCACTGCACCGCTGCCTGCATACCTTTATAAGAATGGAAAACAAGTTGCACTATCTACAGGGACTGTTGCCTGATATTGCTATTAAGGGGACACACGAATGAGTCTGCTTGTCTTGCCGAAACTTGCAAGCTGGAAGGAAGTTATCCCTGCGAAGTTTTATTACGCTTAATGACTGGTCCATAGTGAATACAGTGGTGAGTTCCAATCACACAACCCTAATGCTTTCCTCGGTTGGCTCCTTGTCGATTGTAGAGGGTTGACCGTTGAACAAATTTTCCTCAAGAAGTAAGGATCAGTGTAGGGGGCTTCTCAGGCTTTTTTTCTCGGTAGTTCGTGTCAGAGTTGCCGGGATTGTCGTGGAAGTTTGGTGATTAACTTTCCTGTGAAACGTAAACCACAAAATACTGTTTGTTCCCCGAATATAATAAACCCCTGAAAGCTACCACCGAAAGAAGCAAAGACTAAAATAATCTGGAACACTAAATAATCAGGAACCCCACCCATGTTTCATATACATCCACCATTTTGTGCCCTTGTCATCGTCCCCAGTACCCCTAGGATGATTGATCTGTTGTACAGAGTGATTCACCTAACGTATACAAAAAATCGTACGAAAAATCAACGCTTCTGTTTTGCTATGACTTCTGACCGCTTCTATCAAATTTATTTTGCGAGAAACTGAATTTTCCCAATCGAACTCCGAAATTTGCCAAGTCGACCGCACGTTCATTTTTTTTTCTTTTGTACTAAGACATAAAGCGCATGTCGCATGTAGCCATTCTATTGCAAAATGCGTTCACCCCTACAATGGTAGTAAACGCAAAAAAAGGTTGCGAGCGTTGTTCCGAGGTGCTGAAATTGCCAGCCGTCACATTACATCTCCCATTCAGACTCTGTCGATGGCAGGGATTTCCCTACACCCCCCTGCATTTTTAGAACACCCCCTGAAATTTCTCAGGTGACCCCACCCATCTCGGCCACCAACACGTCCTGGTAGAGAGTCCGGCGCAGCGAATTACATCCTGTACTGTCAAACTTGGGCTGTAGGACCATACTCATGCAGATGATCGTACCATGCATTTGTCCAAAATCATTTGAAAGTGACTGTTCAATGCATATATTGCGCGCATATACGAGCAAAAATGCGTGCGGGCACGCAAACTCAATGTGGATCATCAAGAACCATTTGCGTCCAACTCAATCAAGCGAGGTATTCTGCTTTTTCGTCTAAGCTTTTCACCGTTGGTTGCTAGGTGTTCATTGAGCTTCGTGAGACAAGGTGCTAGTCCTTTTTCTTTGTCGGTCGTGTGATTATGCATCTTAATGTTGAAATGCCGTTCATAATGAACCTGTATTCCAATGTAGTGTGTTCCAACGTAATAACATATACAAATAAAACGGGAAAACTGTGCAGAGATGTCACCATTGTGCCACGATTCTTTCCGTGTCTAAGAAAAATTCCTTAAGTGGAACCTTCACCAAGCATAACCACCCCCGCTCCCCTTGAAAGCTCAGCACCCCCCCCCCCAGCAGTGAATTTCTGGGGAAATCACTGGTCGATGCAGTTACTGCAGACGACTTGCATACCGTGAATGCTGTATGTGAAGGCGATGATTCTTTGACTAGGTATACGGCCAAGTAGTCACTCACAGATGCCCTTAGATGATGCAGGTACACTCTGAAGCTTCGTGTTCGGTTATCAGTGAGGATGTGTTTAAGAATTTGTCGCCACCGAGACCACCTAAGCTAGACACTTCTGGCCTAAACCTGAAATCCTGGACGGGCGAGCGACTGAAGATCAAAGGTACTGTACAAGTCACTCTACGTCACAGCAGAAAAGTGGCAAAACTCCCTTTGTGGTACATAAAGTGTGTCCTAGCCTTCTTAGAACAAACTTCTTTCAAGCTTTGGGCTCCGGTCTCTCCGCGGTCAATGTCGTGTACCCACTTGCCTTGCAAAATCTCTTAATGGTCCACAGTTCAGTGTTCTTAACTGATCTGGACGGTGACGTCAGATAACCAGTTCACAACGATCGCACGTCGAACCGAAATCCATGAAGTGCTGACCTATCGCATTTGCACTTCGAGACACAGCTCGAAGCGGAGGTCGTCAAGCTACAGTCGCAAAGCATTAGCACATACCTGAGAACCTGGCAGTAACATGCACTATTGATGGTGGTACTGTAGCAGCCGACGGAAATGGACGACAAGCGCCGCCATGGACATTTCGTCACGACGCGTATCTCGCGCATGATTTTCCATCGAGCGCCCGTGTCATTCTCATTCGTTCAGTTGCGGCCTGGCTGCCACATTAAACACTTCTTGTCATTCAGCCTTGCCTGCTGGTCATTCTGTACCCCACAGTTTGGTGACCCGAGCGCTGCCGAGTACATGGTGCAGTCACCACCCCTTACAACTCCCTCCGACGATGCCTCAGTGCCGTCGTCGACCCACCACTACGCCATGCGGCTGCCGCCCTTCTGGAGCCACGATCCCGGCATGTGGTGAGTGTACTGCCGCAAGACGTTGCCGCAGGTCGACATCCTTGCGAACACACCCATAGCCAACCAGTACGACATGCTCAAGACCGCTGCCCTCGAGCGAACCACGGCTCCAAAACGCAAGCGCTTCTAAGGGCTGCTGTCTTCCAAAGATCTTGGCGACCGCCGTCCATCTGAGCTATATTACAACACATGCAGGGGCCGTTTGGCGAGCGAGCGCTCTCTTTCGATGCCAGCCTCCTCAAACAGCTCTTCCTCCAGCACTTACCAACAACCTTGCAGATGATCCTGGCGTCTGCGTCAACTCTGCCATTGCAAGAGCTTGCCTATCTTGCAGACAAGATCATGGAGGTTTCTCATCCGTCCATCTCAGCAATTGCCCACCGCACCGCCCTTGCCTTCAGCTGTTTCACCCGCTGCGCCTTCACCATTCGTCCAAGTCCAGCGAACGACTCCGCCCGGTCACTCCATAGCCCAACTGCGCGAAGAT
The DNA here is from genome assembly GCF_037126465.1 of Ornithodoros turicata. Taxonomy (NCBI): domain Eukaryota; kingdom Metazoa; phylum Arthropoda; class Arachnida; order Ixodida; family Argasidae; genus Ornithodoros; species Ornithodoros turicata. The sequence goes on from NC_088208.1 coordinate 9,499,452, forward strand.
TTTAGCCGCCTCTCCGCCATGGTAGCGTCTGTCCTGTCGTCGCGCGTGCCTTCCAACACAGACTCCGTTTCGCCCAGGCGTCGCCGACGCAGTCGTCCGCGCTCCGCGTCCCGCTCCCTCCGTCGACGCCGTTCGCCTCGTCAGCCTCTGCCGGACGACCTCAACGGCCCTTGCTGGTACCACTAGCGGTACGGATCTGAGGTTCGTCGGCGACCCTGTACTTGGACGAAAAACTTGCACGGAGATCGTTAGCGGCTGCGACTGTCTCCACCACGCCTAGCATCGGACTATTCTACGTTGTCGACCGGCCGTCAAACACCCGCTTCCTCGCTGACACCGGCGCCGAAGTGAGCGTGCTCCGCGCTTCAGCAAGTCACAAGCGTCGCTCAGCCATGTTCCATCTTACGACTGTCAACAACATTGGCATTCCTGTTTTCCGACAGCTATCTGTCACCCTCGATCTGGGCCTTCGCAGAACGTTCCCGTGGCTTTTCCTTGTGGCCGGCGTCCGCCAAGCCATCCTGCGCCGACTTCTTACATCATTTCGGCTTATCTGTGGACGTCGCTCGCAAGCGCCTGATAGATACCTCCACCCTGACATGTACAAGATACTCAAAAATCTATTTAAGATAAGATAATAAATACTAACGTTAGAATGTAATTAAGATAGAGTACAAAATACTTCAAAAAGTATTTGAAATACAATTAAAATACTATTTATCCTTGAACGCAAAAAGTCACCGGTCACTGGTCAATGCGGCAAGTTCCCGCTATGTTATATGAATCATACCTGGGTAAATTACTTCTAAAATGTAATTAAATTACATTACGCATTACTCCAGTTATAATTTAATTAAATTACATTACTTATTACTGCAACTGCAATGTAATGAAAGCAATGACATTACTAAGTCTTTACCGCCAGCTTAATCACACTCTTCTATTTGTCTCTTCTACATGTCAGGGTGCCACGTATGAGGTATCGTTCGACACTGTAGAAACGATGACAATGTATCACGGCAACAGGAAGACTGTCCGGAGGATGGGGCCCACAAACAATGATTATCCAATGCCACAAACTGTTAAACTGAACACTCGATTCTTTTGTAAAAAGTAATGAGTAATGTCATTAAAATTACTGCCCAAATGTAATTAAATTACATTACAAATTACATGATGTCAAAGTAATGCATTACATTACAAATTACCAGAAAAAGTAATTCATTACTGACATTACTTTAATGACATTACTACCCAGGTATGACATGAATCACCTAAACCCCACGGACAACGCTAGCCGCCGCTGTGTGATAGGAGTCTTCTAAACACAAGTCCCCAAAAAAATGACAAAGAGATACCACATAACTCCACTAAGTATACGTGACCCAGAACAAAGCAAATTTCTAGCAGGTCCCGAGGTCAGAATTCGGCGTCACCGTGTCAGGGCACACATAATAGAACCCTCACTGGCCAAGGATTAGTACACACGGGGCAATATCTCTAAATCGAGACTTCTAAGAAGGGTCAATGTCCGGGTCTAGAGTCACTATCCGGGTCAAGCCCAGGGACTCAGGAAATTTCCACTGAACAAGCGAGATAATGGAAAGACGAGACACAGAAAGTTTGAGAGGGAGATCCAAAATAGGTAATTAGAGTATTGAGTAGAAAATACCATAAAATATATTTTAAATAGCGTAGAAATACACACAACCAAGAGTATTGAGTACAGTACCAAAATACCGCAAATTGTATTTAAAATACAGTACTTTAGATACAATACTCCAAATACGTACAAGTCTGCCTCCACCCATCATGTTCATCGATCTGATGAAAGCATATCACCAGATCCCCGTCGCCCCTGAAGACATCAAGAAAACGGCAATTACGACTCTGTTTTGGCTGTACGAGTTTCCGCGGATGCCATATGGTCTCCGCAACGCGGCCCAAACGTTTCAACGTTTGGGCCGTCCACCCGTCTGTCAGTTCAGTCTCTCTCCGTTCATTCTGCGAGCCCTCTCAGCGGCATCTCTATTTCTGCCCTTCACTCGCCATACGGTGCCGTCCTCAAGGACTTCCCAAGTCTCATGCAACCACCAGATTATTCGCGCCCAGTCGCACACGATGTCGTGCACCATATACAGACCACCGGAACAGCAGTTTTCGCCCGGGCCCGCCAGCTAGCGCCGGAGAAGCTGAAGATTGCAAAAGCGGAATTTGAGCATATGCTTTCCATCGGTGTAGCCAGACCTACCTCCAGAAATTGGTCCTCCACTCTGCACACGGTGCCCAAGAAGACCGGCGACTGGCGCTCCTGCGGTGAATACCGTGCATTGAACCTTGTTACTGTGCCTGACCATAACCCGCTCCCGCGGTTGCAAGACTTCACGGTCAACCTCCACGGCACTACCATCTACAGTAAAATCTATCTGATGAAAGCGTATCATGAGAATCCCTTGCCCCTGAAGACATCAAGAAAACGGCAATTACCACTCCGTTTGGGCTGTACGAGTTTCCGTGAATGCCATTTGGTCGCCGCAACGCGGCCCAAACGTTCCAACGTTTTATAGACAGCATCATCAGGGGTCTCCCCTTCGTCTTCGCATACGAGGGGCGTTCATGTCAAACCGGGACTTTTCATTTTTCGCAAAAGTAAAATGGACTTAGAGGCGAGAAATTAGTTTTATTTTTCAACGTAATCTCCAGCTGCACTAATGCACTTGTCCCAGCGTTTCACGAGGGCTTGTATGCCAGCAGCGTAGAAATCCTTACCGGCGCGTAGCAGCCATATGATCGGACCGCATTCTTGACCTCGTCGTCGCAGCAGAAGTGGCAGCCCCCATGGAACGCCTTCAGTGGACCGAAGAGATGGAAATGGCTGGGGGCGAGGTCTGGACTGTAAGGGGATGTGGCAGCAACTCCCAGCCAAGTTCCTGTAAGGTGCCTGTCGTGAGATGTGCGGTATGCGGGCGTGCATTGTCCTGTAGGAGGAGGACTCCTTTGGTGATGAGGCCCGGCTTTGCGAAACTGGAGGTGTTCATGAATGATAGTGTTCAAATTTCCCACAGAAAGGTCCGTCTTTCGAGCCAGTTCGAGACATGTTACCCGTCGGTTCTTGAGGGTCGGGCGCTCAACAAGTTGGATGTTCTCAGGAACTCTGACACTGGGCTCTCAGCCGTCCCGGCAGGGATCGTCCTGCACTGACGTACGGCCGTCTCGGAACCGTTTGCACCACTCAAACGCTTTGCTGCGGCTAAGTGTATTGTGGCCTTACTGAGACTGAAGTATTCTGCGAATTTCAGATGACTTTACGCCTTCATTCACGAGAAACTTCATGACAATTCGCTGTTCGATGTGCGCGTTCACCTCGTTGTCGGCCATCTTGTCCAGCACGTGTCTTCTGTTTTGCACAAACTTTCGACCACCATGTGGTGAACGCGGAGGCCTGTCGCGTGTGAAAATGACGAAAAAGAAGTAGCGCGAGCATTTGTACACACAGGAGACAGAAAGTCCCGGTTTGACTTGAACACCCCTCGTACATTGACGACTTGCTTGAGGCCAGCTCGTCTGCAGAAGAGCACGAACATCATCTCCGCATGCTCTTCTCACGCCTGGCCGCTCACACCATTGTTGTCAATGTATAAAAATGCGAATTCAGAGTGTCATCCACAGTGTTCCTTGAGCACAAAGTCTCCCCAAGGTCGAGGCTATCTCCAACTTTCCGCAGCCACAGTCCATCCTGTAGCTTCGGCGCTTCCTCGGCCTCATCAATTTCTACTGGCGTTTCATTCCGCACTGCGCGGAAACCCTTCGCCCGTTTGAAGCCCTTCTCTCTCAGTTGACCCGAGCTCCGAAGAAGTTGGTGTGGAATTCCGACGCCGAATCGAGTTTCCTCAAGATCAAGGCCGATCTCGCCGCTTGCTCTCGGCTTTGCCATCCCCGGCACGGCGTGCCGACTACACTCATGGTTGAACGCCTGTGGTATTGCCGTCGGGGCGGTGCTGCAGCAGCAGATTGGCACAGCATGGCGCCCCATAGCTTACTTCTCGAAGGCCCTCAAACCTACCGTGCAGTGCTAAAGCACTTTTGGCTGCGCGTTGCTGGCCGCATACCTCGCGGTCGTGCATTTCCCTTTCTTCCTGGGAGGTCGCGCTTTCTCCATCCTTACCGACCACAAGCCCTTGACCTACGCTGCCCACTGTGCCAGCAGCCGGTATTCCCCAAGCGTGATTCGACAGCTCGCCTATCTTGCTGAAATGTGCACATATATCGGACACGTACCAGGAGAAGGAAACGCCCCTACTGACGTCTTAAGTCGCGTTCCCGCCCTTTCTACCACCACGCAGCGCTTTTCAGACGAAGTCCTCGCTTCTGCCCAACTCCACGATGAAGAGCTGAAGCGTTTGCGCACAGCTAACACCACCCCCTGAAGGTACAAGGCTTTCCCGTTCCCGGCACTTTCGTTATCGTCTGTTGCGATACATCGACTCCTCAACCTAGGCCTTTCGTTGCTGTCACGTGTCGCCCGGCCGTCTTCTGTTCTCTCCACGACTTGGCGCACCCTGGCATCCGGGCAACTCAAAAGCTTGTCGCGGACCGCTTGGTGTGGCCTTCAGTCAACAGACAAGTCCGCGCCTTTGTTCGCTCCTGTCACCGCTTCCAGCGTGCGAACGTCCACCGCCACACCTACGCCCCCCTCGGGAAGTTCCAGCCTCCTGACGCGCGTTTCGACAACGTGCATCTTGACATAGTCGGCCCTCTCCCACCATCTGCTGGCTCCCACTATATTCTAACCGCTGTCGACCGCTTCACACGTTGGCCCGATGCCACGCCGATGGCAGACTCGACCGCAGAGACTGTCGCCAACACCTTCGTCGCGTCGTGGATCTCTCGGTTCGGCGTGCCGTCCCAGGTCACTACGGAGCGGGGCCCACAGTTCGAGAGCCTTTTGTTCAAGGGACTCACCAACCTCCTCAGAACAACTCGCGTCCAACATCATATCACCCTGCATCCAACGGCCCTGTAGAGCGCCTTCATCGCCAATTGAAGGCCGCCCTTGTCGCCCACGAAGACAGGGCACACTGGGCACACTACCTGCCTTTGGTGTTCCTCGGCATTCGCGCAGCCGTCAAGACCGACATCGGGTGCAGTGCGGCTGACCTTGTGTACTGCTGTGCTCTGCATCTTCCAGCAGACTTCTTTCGGCCGTCCTCTCCCGATCCATCCCCATCCCTTTACCTCGACCGCCTTCATCGGTTTTTCGACACACTCACACCCGTTGCCACCCGCGCTTCCTCCACCCGCGGTGCTCACGTCCCCCAAGACCTGTCATCCGCAACGCACGTCTTCCTGCGCACGGACGCCGTGCGGAAGTCGCTCACGCCGCCCTACTCCGGTCCTCATCCCGTCCTCCGCCGCCAGGGCAATAATTTACGCATTTGTATCAACGGCCAAGAGGACGTGGTTGCCGTCGACAGGTTAAAGCCAGCCTACATGGACCTTGACACCGTCGACTTGTAGAAGAGGTGGTGTTCCCCTTATGAGTCCTGACCGCCGATGATGGAATGTCTAAGCTGGCAGATGGTCATGGCCTCACGCTAGGACGGTGCCGGTAGAACTGTCGTTCCAACGCCGAAGCGCGTGGCAGCAGAGGCACCTCTTCATCATCTTCCACGGGCCGCACATACGCCCAGACTGTTGGTGGTGACGTTGCGCACCTTTGTGAGGCCGACAACGGCGAGCTCTCTAAGCTGTAGCAGCAGCGTCATAATCATCACCAGCACCGCCATCGGTTACGCGCAGCACTGCGCGTGACCCGAGCTTTCGTTTTCGGTTCATCGCCATTAACCGTCATTAAACCCATCAACCTTAGTAGAGCCTGGTCGCCTCATTTCTCGCTCTACAACTGGTGACCCGAACGTGATGTCTTAGCGTTCCACCATCATGAACGGTGACCAGCACTCCACCAGCTCTTCGCCTCCCAGCCGGCCACCGCCACTTCCACCGCTCGAGGCTTCTGTGGCACCGCTCCGCCTGCCGCCTTTCTCCATCTCCGACCCTCAGCTGTGGTTCGCGCAGGCGGAGGTTCTCTTCGACGGACGCCGCGTCACTTCTCAAGCCTCAAGGTTTGGCCACGCCATCGCAAACCTTCCTCCCGAAGCTGCGGCGGAAGTCCGCGACCTAATCATCCACCCTCACCCCGAATTACCCTACGACACCTTAAGGGACGAGTTAATCCGCCGCACGTCTGCTTCGGAGGAGCGGCGACTGCAGCAGCTTCTGAACAGGGAAGAGCTCGGCGATCGACGGCCCACCCAGCTCCTACGCCGCATGCGCGACCTCGCCGGCAACCCTACCACGGACGACTCGCTACTACGCGAACTCTTCCTACAACGTTTGCCCCACAACGTACGCATGATCCTGGCCGCCGGCGAAAATTCCCGCCTGGATGACTTGGCGAAGATGGCGGACCGTATTATGGATTTTGCTGGCCTTCCATCTCCAGGAGCCGTTGCCGCCCTGGCCCCCCGCACCTCCCCTCCACCGGTAGACGTTGCAATCAATGCCATCAGCACGTCGCTCCAGCAACTCCAGGCTACGGTGGCGGCCCTGGTGAACCGGGTGGACGCCATTCCCCCGCAGCGACCACGTTCCCCTCGGCGCCCGTTTTGCCGTCGCTGCTCGCCATCCCGTCAACGGTCTCCTTCGCCCTCTCAGCACCACTTCTGCTGGTATCATCGAAAATTCGGCGATGCCGCAAGGAACTGCCAGGCCCCTTGCTCGTGGCCGGGAAACGCTCCCCCCAACCATTAACGGCTGGCGTGGCTGGGGGCGACAACAGCCGGCTCTTCCGGATCACGGACCGCGTGTCCGGCTGTCGCTTCCTGGTGGACACCGGGGCTGACGTGAGCGTCGTTCCACCAACCCCCGCAGAAAAACGACACCGACAACCAGACTTGGCTTTGCAGGCCGTCAACAAGTCCACCATCTCAACTTACGGTCAACGCTCCGTCACCCTTGACCTCGGCCTGCGCAGAGTATTTCGTTGGGTTTTTACCATCGCCGACCTCCCCTTCGCAATCCTTGGCGCCGACTTCCTCCACCATTTCGACCTTCTTGTGGATATTAGACGCCAGCGCCTCGTCGACAACACTACTACTTTGCACGTGTATGGAGCTCCAGCGCATACAGCCGCCATTAGTCCCACCATACGGCTACCGTTGCCCACTGCTTTCGCCGACATTGTCAGCGAATGTCTTGTTGCCTTGTTGTCAGCGAATTTTGGAATTTTGTTGGAATGTCTGCTGCGCAGACATTCCAACGATTCATCAACGAAGTGCTCCGCGGCCTGGACTTCGCATTCGCATACATGGATGACATCCTCGTCGCAAGTCCATCTCCGGAGGCTCATCGCGCCCATCTGCGCGCCCTGTTCTCGCGCCTGGAGGACTACGGAGTCTCCATCAATGCCGCGAAGTGCGAGTTTGGCGTTACCACCCTTACCTTCCTGGGACACACCATCACCCCGCAAGGCATCCGGCCACTCGCATCCAAGGTCCAGGCCATCCGAGACTTTCCTGCCCCCACTTCTCGCAAAGGACTTCGTTCATTCCTTGGCCTCGTGACTTTCTACCGACGTTTTGTGCCTCGCTGTGCTGCCTTGCTCCAGCCTCTCTACGCAGCTCTCGGCGCTGACCATCCGAAAGAGGCCCGTGCTGCCCCTCTGGAGTGGACACCGGCAGCAGAACGCGCGTTCGCAGAAGTCAAGCAGGCCCTGGCAGATGCTGTGCTGCTCCACCATCCTCGTCCTGACGCCAAGACAGCGTTGTTCGTCGACGCCTCCACTGCTGCTGTCGGCGCGGTCTTGCAACAGCGTCAGGATGGCAACTGGAAACCTCTCGGTTTCTTTTCCCAACGCCTCTCGCCAGCCGAAACACGCTACAGCACCTTCGGGCGTGAGCTCCTCGCCGCCTACCTGGCATGCAGGCACTACCGCCATTTTCTCGAGGGCCGCCCGTTTGTGCTGTACACCGACCACAAGCCTCTCATGTTCGCCCTGCGATCGGCCTCCCTCAACCACTCGCCTCGTGAAACCCGCCACATGTGCTACCTCTTGGAGTTCACGACCGATGTGCGACACGTCGCAGGCGAAGACAATGCCGCTGCCGACGCACTCTCGCGGCCGGACGTCAGTGCTCTCCATCCGCCCCCCGCGGTCGATTTGGACGGCATCGCCCAGGCGCAGCAGGCTGATGAAGAGCTCGCCGCCCTTCGTTCATCCCCCGCCTCATCCACCACTTTTCGGGAGATCTCGCTCCCCGGTTCGACGGCAAGTCTGTGGTGCGACACCTCTACTGGTACCCCGCGCCCTTTCGTTCCCCTGGCCTTCCGCCGGCATGTTTTCAACGCCCTCCACTCGCTGTCCCACCCTAGCGTGCGCGGCACGCAAAAGATCGTCGCAGAGCGCTACATCTGGCCTCGCATGAATGCCGACGTCCGTGACTGGGCGCGGGCCTGCCTGGCCTGCCAGCGGTCCAAAATCTACCGCCACACCATCTCGCCTCCATCGCGGTTCCTTCCGCCAGATGCACGTTTCGACCAGGTCCACATCGACTTGGTCGGCCCGCTTCCTCCGGCCAAAGGCTACCGCTACCTGCTCTCGTGCATCGACCGCTTTACCCGCTGGCCGGAGGTAACGCCGATCCCTGACATCACGGCAGAGACGGTGGCCCACGCATTCCTCTTCTCCTGGGTTTCCCGATTCGGCGTCCCGTCCACTGTAACCACGGACAGAGGACGCCAGTTTGAATCGTCCCTCTTCCGTCACCTGTGCAGCGCCCTCGGAACCCATCACATCCGAACCACGGCCTACCATCCGGCTGCCAACGGCCTGGTCGAGCGCCTTCATCGGCAGCTCAAGGCGTCCCTCCGCGCCACTGACCACGGCGACACAACCTGGCCCGAGCGTCTACCCTTCGTCCTGCTTGGCCTTCGCGCCGCGATCCGCCAGGATGACTGCAGCGCGGCCCACATGGTCTACGGCTGCCCGCTCCGCCTTCCCGGAGCATTCTTCAGCCCATCGGCCCCGCTCGTGCACGACCCTTCCTCCTACATCGACCGTCTCCGCCAGCTCTTCCGGGACCTCAAGCCCACGCCTACCCGCTCCGCTCCCGCAACACGCGTGTTCGTGAGCCCCGACCTTAATCAAGCCACCCACGTCTTCGTCCGCCGGGACTCTGTGCGCTCCAGCTTGCAGCCTCCCTATGACGGCCCCTACAGGGTCATCTCGCGAGCCGCGAAGTTTTTCCGCCTCGATCTTCCACGGGGACCTGACACTGTGGCCATCGACAGGCTTAAGCCCGCATTCCTGGAGTCTGCACCTCTGGTATCGCCCGACCCGCCCTCCCTACGTCCGTGCTCAGCTCCTGTCTCCAGCATTCCTTCCCCTCCACGTCGGGTGCATTGGGCGCCGCAGCTCGCACACTACGAGCCGCCCGCCGCCTCGGGTCCGGCTCCTGCACTCCTTGGCCTCGGCGCCCGACCTTTCCGCCAACCTCGGCCCTCCTCGCCAGCTTTGTCATCCGCCACGGGGGGGAGCCCTGTAGCAGCAGCGTCATAATCATCACCAGCACCGCCATCGGTTACGCGCAGCACTGCGCGTGACCCGAGCTTTCGTTTTCGGTTCATCGCCATTAACCGTCATTAAACCCATCAACCTTAGTAGAGCCTGGTCGCCTCATTTCTCGCTCTACAAAGCTCTGAACCACCCCGCTTTCCGGCTCAGATAATCCGAAAATCGTGTCGCTTCCGGGCTCAAGAAGTGCGTGGTTCTGGCTTCGGTTCAATTGCGTGTGGATATTTGTCGATTTACATATGCATGTACGTGCTAGTTTCAGGATATTTGAACAAAAGAAGGTGGGTTCAAATGATGCTGTCTCGTTTTTGCCAAAAACATTTACTTAAAAAGTTGAGCAATGAACCTGAAAGAAATTCTCACCTCGTTTCCGCACAAAGCTTTCCAACTACATGTGCGCCTTGCTGCACAACCCGCCTGCATAAATGGCATCAGTGCGGTTCTCATTGTTTTTCTTTTTGAATTGTCAATATGCAATGGACAAAAGGACAGTCGGTATATATCCGTGTGGTTTTGCTATTCCCGTGTAGAAATTCATCGTCTCTGCAGGCTACGGGTAAAATGGCGGGAGTATTCGCATTGTCTCCCCTTATTACATGCTGGCGACGGCACGTCTGCAAGTGTGACGCGGGAACAAATTTAATGAGTGTGCCCACCTCTATCCGTCTATTGTGTGTACTTCTGGGAAGAGAACTACTATGTTCCTTTTTATGTGGACTTTTTTTTTTGTTCTGTTTCACACTGAGACGTTGGGCGTGTTGGAACATACTTGTAGTAGAGTAGCGCTAGTTTGTTCTCTTCTGTGTCCGTGTTTTTTCGCGCTACTCTACTACAAGTGTTTCACAGTGTCATGTAAACTCAGCAGCGAAGAGAGGCACAGTAAACCCCGGCACAAATTATGTGTCCATTCTCCGAAGCGTACGTACTACAAATTTGCTTTTACCACATGCGAGCTTGGTACGTTTACTGTAAAATCTAAAGATTCTCATCCCCTTACATCGCAAGCCTAGATTGCGGATGAGTGCATCACGTTGAATTATCCCTCTCTCTCTCTCTTGTAATTTGATTTTTTTCATATCCAGGGTGTTCCAGCTAAATGGGAACATTTTTTTAATATATAGTATATCACTCTTTTCGAGGCCAAATCAATTGCAATGTAGCATACGCGAAGGGCCCTCCATAGGAGGGCACTAGCAAACTCATCAGGTAATGTCTTAGTTAACTTTCCATAATTAACTTTTTAATTATAAAAGCTACGAAGTTGTCCCAATGCGAACATCTGGTTCCTTCGGTCACCTGATACCGGATCAGTTTTCAGAACAAAAATGCCTTTGATAGATCGTCCGCAAAAAATTTGGGAAGGTACACCATTTTTGTTTTCCTTATTCTGTTCATTGCGCGTCTCTGAAAAGGCGCCTTTCCTTCACACCCAAGTGGGAGGGTGAAAGAGCACAGTGCCGCCTCATGCGCCGATGGTGAGCTGTAACTTGTGGAAACAATACCAAAACAAATGTATCGGGTGACTCTATCGGTACTGCCCCTATCCTGGGTGGCATTTAATGTTTTCTTTTAATCTTCTTCCTGGCCGCAGTTGGTTATAGTATGCTCATTCCTCCTCTCGCATTGGTTTGTGAAGGAAAAACGCGTCTCTAGAGATGCGCAATGAACAAAATTAAGAAAAAATGATGTTCTTTCACGATTTTTTTTTTGCGAACGATCTATCCAATGAATTTTTGTCTGAAAACGGCTCCCGTATCAGGTGACCGAAGACACTAGATGTCCTCATTGGGAGAACTTCGATGCTTTCATAATTAAAAGGTTAATTATTGAAAGTTAATTATGACATTGTCTTAGGAGTTTGCTAATGCCCTCCTCAGTAGTGCCCTTCAGCATATGCTATATTGCAACTTGATCTCTGAAAAAGTGATATATATATGTATATATATACAGGGTGTCCCAGCTAACTGTGAACATATTTAAAAAATATATATAACACTTTTTCCAAGATGCAATCAACTGCAATATAGCATATGCTGAAGGGCACTCCCTAGGAGGGCATTAGCAAAGTCCAAAGGCAATGTCTTAATTAATTTTCATTGATTAACTTTTTAATTATTAAAGCTACAATGAGAACATCTGTTCCTTTCGGTCACCTGATATCGTAGCCGTTTTTAGAACAAAAATCCGTTCGATAGATTGCAAGCAAAAAATTAGTGAAGGAACGCCATTTTTTCTTTATTTTGTTCATTGCGCATCTTCGCAGACGCGTATTTCAGGCTTCATTCCCAACGTGAGAGGGGAAAGGAGTACAGTGCCGCCTCATGCGTCGAAGATGAGCTTTAACTTGCGGAAACAAAACAAAAACAAATGTATCGGGTGACTCTATCGGAACTGGCCTTATCTTGGGTTGCATTTTCTGTTTCCTTTTAATCTTTTTACAGGACGCGAGAGGCGATAGTGTGCTCTTTCTCCCTCTCACATTGGGGGTGAAAGAAAGACGCGTCTTCTCAGAAGCGCAATGAACAAAATAAAGAAAAAAATGGCGTTCCTTCACGAATTTTTAGCGGGCGATCTATCGAACGGATTTTTGTTCTGAAAACGGCTACAATATCAGGTGACCGAAAGGAACAGATGTTCTCATTGGGACAACTTTGTAGCTTTTATAATTAAAAAGTTAATTAATGAAAGTTAATTAAGACATTGCATTTGGACTTTGCTAATGCCCTGCTAGGGAGTGCGCTTTAGCATATGCTATATTGCAATTGATTTCATCTTGGAAAAAGTGTTATATATATTTTTAAAAAATCTGTTCACACTTAGCGTGGACACCCTGTATACGGGGTGTCCCAGAAAACGTGTAATTGAATTATAATAAAAAAAACTACGCAACCTAGAGTCATGTGGTCAATGGCATTTGTTCTTACTTGGTTTTTGCCACCTCCTCATGTGAATATCGTGTAACGTAAGTTTAATTATGTAAATTTTTGCGAGCTTAAGTCGGAAATTTGCCAAGTAAAGGTCACTTTTTTACCCCACCAATGTGAAGAGCGTCTCTAATTTACTCAGATTAAAGATAATTTACAGGGACATTCAGGAGCTATATAATCGGAAAAAATAGCCGAACATCATGCTCTACGGAGGTCGCACAGAATAGCGCACGATGAATTTTTCAGCGCAATCTTTGTCATTCCGATGAAAGAAGGTTGGAAACCCAGCCCTCACCGACATCGCAGAAAGAGATAAAACAGGCACGGCTTATCACGTTCGACTTTCGCTGGGATAATGCTTTCCCTCTCCCAACTTTAGGAAGTGTTACTTTTTCTACTATCACTCTGTGGGCTTCGGAACCTCCTTTCGTCGCACTGAGAGCGATTGCGCTCAAAAAGTCATCGCGCGCTATGGACCGGTGCTCCGAAAAGCATGAAATTCCGCTGTTTTTTCCGATGGGATAGCTCCTGAATATCACTGTGAATTATCATGACTTTGAGTGAATTCGGCACGCTCTTCATGTTGGTGGGGTAAAAAAGTGACCTTTACTTGGCAAATTTCCTAGTTCAGTTCGCAAATATTTACATAATTAAACTTAGAGTACATGACATTCACATTAGGAGGTGGCAAAAACCTAATAAGAACAAATGCTGTTGACCGCATGATTCTAGATGGCGTAGTAAAGGTAAAGAAGGGATTCAGAAGCCTTGAGGGAGAGTTTAAAAAATTATGACAACTAATTACGGGAGAGAAATAAGATTTATTTACATGTTACAGGGGTCGACGTTTCGGCGACAGCGTCGCCTTCCACATGACTAAGGGGGATTGTAGTGGGTAATCGCTTATAGAGGGCGGGAAGGGTTACGGGAGAGAAGGAATCCACAAGTGGGGGAATCCACAAGGGTGCTTGACTTGGGGGGTTTTTCCAGGAGCTTTGTCTTTGGTCGTCACTGGGGAGTGGGGATCTGTAAAGGTAAAAGGAAGAGGCGGCAGAAAGAACGGAAGTGGGTCGATGTGCTCAAATCTGATCATGAGCTCAGGCTACGGACTGTGCACAATATGCCCAGGTCTTCGTTTATTGTGCATTGGAATTTATGGATTAAATAAGACTCACGTTGTTGTCTGCTACGGTTGGATGTGAAACTTGACTGTAAAATGAATACCGTTATGTCATTGAAGGAATGGCCGGGTTCGCGAAAGTGGCGGGAGACCGGGAGATTTGATTTCTTTGTCACATCTGATTTATGATTGTTGAATCGAATTCTGAAACTTGTTGTAGTTTGGCCAATGTACTGTGCATTACAAAAATTGCACTGTAATAAATATATGACGTTAGAGGAGTTGCAGTCGTGGTCGCCACTTATCTTTATATGGAAATTGCAATTTGTACTGTGTACTGTATCCGCGGTCCGCATCAGGTTACAAATTTGACATCTACGTCCCATGCAAGGGTGGCAGCCTTTGACTGTATGTTCCGGTTTGTTAATCTTAGCGTGTACCAAGTGATCCTGAATGTTCTGCGCACGACGGTATGTTATACATGAATGTTGTTACATACATTGTTACAATATGTTATGCATATGAATGCGTTATGTTATACATAACGCATAACATAACGGTATTCATTTTACAGTAAAGTTTCACATCCAACCGTAGCAGACAACAACGTGAGTCTTATTTAATCCATAAAATCCAATGCACAATAAACGAAGACTTGGGCCTATTGTCCACAGTCCGCAGCCTGATCTCATGATCAGATTTGAGCACATCGACCCACTTCCGTTCTTTCTGCCACCTCTTCCTTTTACCTTTACAGATCCCCACTCCCCAGTGACGACCAAGGACAAAGCTCCTGGAGAAACCCCCAAGACCAGCACCCGTTCCACGTGCGGATTCCTCCTCTCCCGTAACCCTTCCCGCCCTTCTATGGGCACCGTGCACTAGCGAGAGGACGCTGCGGTCGCTTGATCGGCAGCGCCGCCCGTGGCGATTTCGCGCGTAACGATCTTGTACTGACGCCGTATCGGCGCCTTCGCGTATGTAGCTTTGGTGCGTACGGGTCTTTTACCGAATTTTATATGTCGGCTTTGGGGCTTTGGACTACCCGTGAGACTACTTGTGTGGAAGCGGTTTGTCACGTAAAATGTATGCGATGGGGAAGCCTTTTGCACGTGGGACATTATGTGTCTATGCACAATGTGTGACACAGTGTGTAGCGCAGACAAGCGTGTAGTATTCGTGGCCCGTATTTACGTGAAGTGCATATTTATCCGCAAGGGACTACCAATTATAGACTACACATCAGAGACCAGCTACGTCCAGTATCTGCGCTATGAGGACGGAAATCTGTCACTGAAGAATTCACATGAATAATACAGTCAACAACAAATTGGTATATTCATTACGAAGATAGCGGGAAAAAAACGTTCTCGTTTCTTTCTTATGCATAATCCGTTAACGTGATGATGCACTGTGAGGATAAGTTTCTTAGTCAAATAATTCCCAATCTTTCATCGCTCAAGGCGGCGGATTCCCTTTTAGACCTATGTGCCTGCATTTGATGCACAGTCATAGTAATAAAAATCAATCAGTCAATCAAGATTGTTTCAGGATATAAATAAGGCGTGTTTTTGTTTGAAACTGGATATGTAATGATAATAATGTTTTATTAGTGCTAAACAACGACCACAGCGGCCTTAGTATAGGTGAACATAGCGCATCAGACACATTGTCGCAAATTGCAACATAGAAGCAGCCAGAAATATCACGCAAAAGAAACACAAAACAAACTATGCTAAAAAAATAAAAAAATGACAATAATTAAGAACAAACAGTGAGGTTGCTGTTCGACAAACGCATGATTACTTTTGTGTGTGTGTGCGGACGAATAGGGAGGAGCAAAGAACCACTTGTAAACCGAGATCACAAGATTTGGCAACGATAATAAGATCATAGGGACAGAATGCACCTACATAAAATGATGACGGCTTGCGAAACGCAGCTCTGGGAGGACAAATAATTCCCTGTGTTCGCATGCAAGCTTTATATTGAAGGAAGACGAGGTCCAAATCCGGTCTTCGCCGACACGCCGCAGAATTAGGGTCCGGGTCCGAGTAAAAGAGATAAATACTGTACGACATATGGCAGACACTAATTTTAGCCAAGCTCCACGATGTTCATTGGTCATTCATTGGTGTAATTCGCAACTTCTTCACGTCAGCTGCTGTGCTATAAGTCCGCATCATGACGCTCAACTGGTCATTGGCAAATATGCTAAATGCAAGGAATGAGTTCTAAGTTTGAAACAACGGATTTGAGCGTCACGTTGGGTGGATTGCCGTGAAAGCGCACTCTCAAATATGTGATCGGCGGGACGATACAGCGAGAAGGACGAAAACTTTATGGCAAGTTGCCTCTTTTTCACAATAACTTGGTTGTCGTGGCAGATTACCACATAGAATTAATTTCCATTTTGTCTTCTCCTTTGACTTTCTATGCAGGCAGCTTCAAATCGCTCTCTTCGAACGGCGAAACTAGCACAGCACTGCTAGACGCTGCTGGCTGGTACCAGGGCATTACGCCGCGTTTCCCCTCGAGGGGCCGCTGCCGTCGATAGAAAACTCTAGCGCACGGTGCCCATAAGCGATTACCCACTACAATCCCCCTTAGTCCTGTGGAAGGCGACGCTGTCGCCGAAACGTCCACTCCTGTAACATGTAAATAAACCTTATTTATCTCCTGAAATTAGTTGTAATAATTTTTTAAACTCTCCCTCAAGGGCTTCTGAATCCCTTCTTTACCTTTTCTGTGCTTATATATATATATATACGTTTGTAACCCAAACGTCGCCATGCCAGTACTGGACAGCTGTTTCGGCCTTGTTGGGCCTCATCAACAGTACGCAGGCAGGCAACGTTTGAGTGGATGGCGTCAGAAGGTCACGTAACACGTGATTCCTCCCGTCAGGGTGAGATAACTCACTCACTGAAAGCCCAGTGCAAAGCCAGTTCAAAGCCAGTGCAAAGCCAGAGCTCCGGCTATTTTTTTTTTCATTATATATATATATATATATATATACATTTACAATTGCCGACCCACAAGTGCCGACCCAAGATCGTGTCACTTCCCTACGCCGGGCTGATGAGTCCCAAGTAGGACGAAACAGCTGTACTCGGCTGGGAGTGCACGATCAAATTGTAAACATATGCTCAAGGTGCAGCCATAGAGCATTAGCTATTTTTCCTTTTTGTATATATATATATATATATATAGAAGTTCAAAAAAAGACGCGGAAACAGATTTTAGGGAAGTTAAAAACACTAGTTTATTACATGGGGAGACGTTAAAAAGTAAAATGGGCAAGGGGTCGACGTTTCGACAGTGGCACTGTCTTCGTCAGGACAAAAGTCTCTTTTGTCCTCTCAAAAGTCACACAGTCTCACAAAAGTCTCTTTTGTCCTGACCTCTTTTGTCTCAGCCTCTTGTCTGAGCCTTTTGTCTAAGCCTCTTTTGTCCTGACGAAGACAGTGCCACTGTCGAAACGTCGACCCCTTGCCCATTTTGCTTTTTAACGTCTCCCCATGTAATAAACTAGTGTTTTTAACTTCCCTAAAATCTGTTTCCGCGTCTTTTTTTGAACTTCTGTAAAACTTCGTGGCCGTTTGATAATCCTTTTACCTCACCCTATATATATATATATATATATATATATATATATATATAAGGACATCACGTTCCACGTGGCCTTCCGACGCCACTCGCTCAAACGTCGCCCACCTACGCATTGCTGATGAAGCCCCAATAAGGCCGAAACAGCTGTCCAATGCTGGTGTGGCGACGTTTGGGACTTATAAACATATGTTCAACGTGCAGCCAAAGAGCGCATGCTATTTTTCTTCATTTAATATTTTACTGGTTTCGCACTGGGCTTTCAGAGGTGAGTCACTCACCCTGACTGAAGGACATCACGTTCCACGTGGCCTTCCGACGCCACTCGCTCAAACGTCGCCCACCTACGCATTGCTGATGAAGGCCCAATAAAGCCGAAACAGCTGTCCAATGCTGGTGTGGCGACGTTTGGGACTTATAAACATATGTTCAACGTGCAGCCAAAGAGCTTATGCTATTTTTCTTCATTTATTATACATACATATATATATATATATATGTTCTCATTTAGCTGGGACACCCTCTATGGTTACGTATACAGAGTGATGCCCATCATGTGTGGATGATTTGTTGAGGTGACTGTACAGTATTTAACCACATTTCTATTGCAGCCAATCCAGTAAAGGCCTTCCATTATTGCATTACGGTGTCTGTGTTTCCGATCTTACAGGTGGCGCTGATGTGTAAGTTATTGTACCAATTTTATTGCGCGCACATATATAAATGGTAGAGCGGACCACGTGGCCTAGATTGTGATCGAATGTTGCATGTTTGTGGCAATGCCAACGCGCGTGAACTTCATGAGCACCCCGGTTAACCCGGGATGATCAACCGGTGCCATTTGCCGCCGCTGTACCAGGTCAAAACCCGGCTTGGTGGCGTTGGAAGTGTCACCCTGGTTGTCGCTCTTGTTGTGGTAGGGGTAGTTTTCGGTTTCTTCGGTTTGTTCTTCGATTTCTTCGGAGTCTTCCGGTTCTTCAATTTTCCCGTACTGGCCTTTTTCTTCTTTTTCTCCTTCTTCTTTTTGCGTGCGGGAGCCGGTACGCATTCACCGCGTATGCATATCTGAAGCGACAAACAAGAATGGTAGTTGTGCATTACTTGACTCATGCCGCCAATGTTACGAAATTACTCGACCTGAAGATATTTCACATGCACAGCAGCATTTATTAAAAACTTTCCGCCAACGAGGCACACAGTAGACCGAGCGCGTTTGGGTAGAGCCGCTACTAACGTGCCCCATGAGACCCCCGCACTAGATTCACTAAATAAGCTCCGCTTCAGAGTATCGACACTGAGGTCCAAGCGAGAGCAGGAGCGCCATCTTGTTTCCTCACCACACCGGTACGACCACCGGTACCACACCCACTTGAGGATCAAAGACGGCAAACATGACGCTCCCTGTTGGATAGAGAAGCGTGTATGATTTCTGTGCTATAACCCATGTATTGTCAATCAGAGCGTCCCGAGGATGCCAAGGTGAGCACATGGCCGTCAACTGCTGCTTGTAAGCGAAAGGACATTTCACCCGCGAAAAATAGATGGCACAGTGCGCTAAGGTGCGCAGTACGCGTGCGCGCACCGAAGCGTTCCCAGGGAAGCGTAGAGTGTGGAAAGTCGCGAGGGCGCTGCGAGCGAACTGGCTTGGGCCAGCCGCACGGTAGGGCGGTTGCGCGCGTGTGAACCCGTTTCGGATATTGTGCTGGTAGCTGCCCTGGGAAACATTCAGCTCAACTCAGTATTTATTTTCCTTTCGGTTTGAAGGGGAAGCAGAAAACCGAGAAGGCTTGACTAAGGCTCCTCTCCCAATGTACACCGTACAGCAACGGTACAAAATGACAAGGTAACAAATTACAAAATAAAAAGGTAACACACTTAAATGAACAGTGAGGATAAAGTAATTAGTCCATGTTTTGAATGAAGCTAGTGAATGAAGCGGACGTGTATTGTCCGCTTCCGCTTGTAG
This sequence comes from Ornithodoros turicata, assembly GCF_037126465.1. Classification (NCBI taxonomy): domain Eukaryota; kingdom Metazoa; phylum Arthropoda; class Arachnida; order Ixodida; family Argasidae; genus Ornithodoros; species Ornithodoros turicata. Next base: position 9,518,705 of record NC_088208.1, read on the forward strand.
CTAGTTCTACGTGATGATGCACACCACTGCTCATTACGAAATGAATAAGTAGACACCCGTTTATCTAAATTGTATAATTTTAAGAAGCCTGCGTTATTATTATGAGTGCATGCTGAATGCGTCAGTGTCAATCTGTACCTGTAGAGGTTGGATATGGGAATGACACTGTAATATCTGAACAATTCTACATTGGATAAAGAACCAGTGCCAGCACCGTCTCTCAAGGCTCTCTTTTGTACAGCTTGCGTTTCATTTATATTTCCAGTAGTAGTTGTACTTCAACTTTTTTTGTGTGTCCCTGATAGGAACTAACGATTTCTGCTTAATATTCCATTTACACCAACTAGTTTCTTTGTAGCTATATTTTACACTAGAAAGTGTTTTACACCGCATCTACAACATGCTGCCGTTATCACTGCCACTGCAGAGCCACCGATAGGGTTCACAACGTTAGTTTGTTTACATATTTAAACACTTTGCTTACGTTAATAATGAATTACGTTTTATTAAATAATTAAGTTAATATAAATAATTTATTAATATAATTATATTAATTGATTAAACTAATATTGTTAGATTAATTAATCTAATTGATTATAACGTTTAACAACTTTACACCGCGTGGGATTCTTATTTTATTGCCCTTTATTAGGGGCACATAATCGCGTGCACTCTAACGGTCCTCGAAGTGGAGCTCGCGCTCGGCGCTGTCCTCATCAAGTGGCTTGTCACGGTGAAGACTTTCCCAGAGCTTCATACGTCCTTCATCTTTAGGTGCGCTGAACAGCGAGACCTTCCTTTCGGCGCTTGTTGCCTCTCAGCCGATTGCTTTCGCAAGTTTCCCATACCAAGTAGTACAAGCGTGACCCTGCATTAGTTGATATCATACCCCCCCCCCCCCCCCCCCCCCCCCATGGATCTGCAACAAGCGCCGGCGCCTAATTTGAGACGTTGGCCGTCCAGCGTTTGAGAGTGGTCATTTACAGTGCTCTAGCAAGCACACAACCGCAAATGTTCGCTGATAGCGATAGATAAGTGATATCTGGTTAGGCGAGCGAGTCTACTTACCATTTTTGCACCCTCGCAGGGTGTTCCGTCCAAGGCAGATGTTGTGCCAACGCGGTACACCCTATCAGCGCCATCATAGAACTCCGGGCTCCTGCACGGTACTTTACATCCTACGAACCCTTCCGCCTGCGTTGAACAAGGACCTTGGTGTTATAGTTAAAACATTTGCTACTGGTGGTGTGCGCTGGTCGGAACGGGACACGTTGGGGATTTAACAGTAGGGCGACGAGAATAAAGTGAAAGAAGAGGTTTTTCGGAACACTACACTACTGTACCGAAGCAAGCATTTTTTTTTTTTTCAATGGGCTCGACCCTACGACTTGAAGGGGCACTAACTCAAGCAATTCACACTACAGCGCTGCACAGGCCGAATTTTCCGGGCACGACCCGGCCCGGGCGCATCGAAAAATGGCCCTGCCCGACCCTTCATGGTTTTATGCGGCCCGGCCCGGTCGCGCCAAAATTTAGGTACAAATTCCCTAGTTGAAGACCTTATTAATGCACTTCATGCCATCGGTCACCTTGAACTTACGTACCCTCTCCAAGGGGATGTCGGCCTAGTCGTATAACTGAGCAGAAATACGGCATATCTCTGATGTTATCATAGCTTTGTTAATGTTATTTGCTTTGTACGGTGCAAATAAATGCATGCTTTGTTAATTGTGTTATGTTATTAATGCTAAATCTGTAAAGGATAAAAATGCGCCCTGTATGTGTTAGGATAGGGCCTAGGTCGAGAAATCTAAGACATTCTGCTGTTCCCTCATAAACACATTTCTGTGGGAAGCTGCCTACATAGATAATTCTTCTGTAGGCAATGGTTGTTAGCTAATTTCTGTTGAATACATGCTCACCGTATCGAAGTAGAAATCGGGACGCCTGTAGGCAAACGTGGTTTTACAAAGCTGGTCCAAGGACGTCTGTGCGCCGGGCAAGTCGCGTGTTGTTGTTATTACTTTCTGTGTATTGTTCGTATGCAGGCACGCGCGGGTCTTTAGACTGTGAAGAGAAAAACACCTCATCATCCAAGCTGTCCGTAACTTTTTCTTTGCATGCAACTTACTTCTTGGGGGAGGGATATCTTTATTATAAAAAAAGTGAGGAAAGGTCAGCCAGATAGAGGTCAGCTTGCTATTCAAAAATGGGGGAAGACAGGAAAAAGAAAATGAGACGAAAAAGGGAGAAAGAAAAGATAAGGGGAAGACAAAGAAGAAACTTGTTGGTGCAATTCGAGGGCTCAATGTACGTCTAGGGAGGACGATTGGCAAGAAGCCGATTAGCTTCGTGAGCAGTGTTTCACCTACATACAAGTCTCTAGTAGAGGGATAATTCATGAATCATGACACATTTCCCATAACCTCGCAAAGGCGTCATGTGATGTGATCAAGAAAAAGAAAATGAGGACGTGAGTTTCGGCGAAGTCGAACTGGGTACCCCAGTACACTTACACACAGAAAGTACAAACAAATGATGAGCGGATGAAAAAACAAAGGGACGGATGTGTAGAGAAGAACAGAGATGATCATTGCCACATGCTATTGCCACAAGGGGTACTACGCTATTAATGTGCTAGCTGTGAGTATTTTGTCCCTTCATTTTGTATTTCACAAAGATATGCACACCTTTATTGCTTAAAACTTGCATAAACTTACCACTAGCTACTTACTACTTACCTTGAACTATCTAATTTAGTAATTTTACACTCGCGAGAAGGCACATGACGAGGGACGTCGTATCTTTTATACATTATTTTTTGTTTATAAATAACTTCTTGCTTTTTCAAACTTTGCCTTGCTTATTTTGAAAGGTTTGTGATGCTTCACGTCGGATTCTCTACATGACTGCGAGATATCCTGGATGTTGCCACGATTCATCTGTACTCAACATGTGTGAGCTGCGCCTGGCTGCCACGTCAGGATTTTTCAAAAATTAAGAATGGCTAATAGGTAGGGCTGTGAGCTGCCTGCTTCGTGCAAAATGTCTATTATTTGCCTAATCTTGCTACAGGAGATAGCGCGTACCCTTTAGAGCCGTGGCTCATGACTCCAGTGAGGTCTCTGACAAACCGGGATTAACCCGGAATTAACCATCAACACATGTGTAGAGTGAAAAGAAAAAAGACATCTTCGAGATCCGAAGGATCCATTCGAGCCGGCGACGGCAGCAGACGATACCACACTGCATTCGCATTGACTGATTCGTGTCTTACGTGCTCATCTAGCGAAGTATGTGCCAGAAGGTTTCTTTCCACGCGGCAACAAAATTTATATTTCTTACAGGTAAATGCGATGTAAGTTAATGTCCTCAAAGTCTGGCTTATTGCTTGACAGACTTGCGTCTGACATCGACAGTAGCGTCATTGCTGCTTGCGGCGGCGAGGCTCGCCTACCCAGTGGACGATGGTGGTCTTACTGACCACTTAAGACCGTGCGTCGGTAGCGCGCGCTTGGCCGACGGTGGGCGTTGCCACGTTATGCCGACGCACCGATGCAGTCGCCAGTAGTCTGCCCCTGAAGACGCTTCCAAGCAAAGATGCAGTTCAACCGCATTGCACGGGTGTCTCCTTGTGAAAGACTGCTGCAACATGGAATCTGGTAAGGAGTGAACCACTTCTTGTCGCGGGGCTTGCAACCCGCGATCAAGGCAATCTCTCCACGGAGGTAACGAGCCCCTTTATTCGGAATTCAGGGAATGGCTATTTTGCCTGAGGTATGATTTTCTGGAAGACCCTATAGGGGATGTTTCTCGGATTAATCTCATAAGCCGGAACCCTGTTTCACAGTCACAGCATACGTTTATCAGCATGTCATTGAGTTATTTGCGTTACTCAAGGCCACGTTCTTTCTTTGTTGTTGCATTTTCTTTTCTAAGGAGCCTTTGTTACTCTGTGTGGACATATTTACCAGTCGTATAACTAACCTTCTTAAACGAAAGACATTCCAAGTCTTAGGCCCGGTTTCACCAACGCTGGTTAACTTTGAATCGAGATCAAGGGTTGCTAAAACTTGAAGTTCACGCTCCATTCTTTTTTTTTTTCAAACGGTAGTTGATGGATATGATGAATGTGCCAATGTGTCAGTCAGAATGAGCAGAGTAGCGACACTGAGCCACGCCGGCGAGCGAGGCCGCCATTTTGAGTCCCGCCCGCATACGTCGGCTTGCAATAGGAAGCCGATCTCGGCATCCTCCGCAGGAGAATTGCGCACAGTAACGAAGTCCAGCCAGCTCCCAACGGAACCCGGTTTTGGATGTAGGGGACTCAACATGGACGGCGCGCTCTTGGAAGGAGAAAACCACGTGACACGATTGGCCCAATCGAGGACGCTCAACGGCGGCTCAGGCGCCAAAAAGGAATGCGATACTCTGTACCCCTATTCACTGACTCTAGTGCGACCAAATTAGGGGGCATCGGACGAAGCAGCGTACGATCTTTTCCCTCGTAATCTCAGAGTTGTCAGTATGGATGAAAAAGATATACGCGTCCGCAACAGTCGCCTCACCAGTCTGCGCGATCGAAAGTATTGCATGGTATTGCTTATTGCTCTACCTCTGTTGCTTGTTCAGCGTAACTGTGGGAAAAAAAAGTATAATGAATTAAATGTATCTTATCTCATCTTATCTTATTTGCTGACGCAGTAACAGCACTGCTGTTTATCAAAAAGTCCCACCTCAGGATGTAACGACATTCTATACCACAATCACGATGGTGAACAACAACAACAACTACTTTCTTCAACACCAGGATCGACGTCAATGATAAATGTTAGAGACGTACTTACTTAGCCACGTGTTTGATCTGTCTAGCACAACACGGAGAGAAGTGGTACTCTTTTGTGCTGTTCTGTACGTAGCTCATGATGTAGCCATCGGACCATGGGCAATCCTTGGCTCCGGGGTGTCCCTCGATGTCTTCATCTGGGGCATTGCCATCGTGAACGCATCCCAGGCTGCATAATAGGTATCACAGTAAGCGTTGTACCGTACACTCTAAGAAGAAAAAAAAAAGGAGTAAAACAGAGAGTAATTGCAGCTTCGAGTCCACTGGATTGCAATTACTCCACATATTAGTCCCCTGACCCCGACATTTACTCCCCAGGACTGCAAATTGTGATTGAACTTCGCAAATGGTCCTCCGAATGTAACAGTCCAAGTATAAATATGGTGATTTGGTCAGTTTTAATGGTACAGGGCTGTATAACTCAGGCAACTTCGAATTTTTTCAAACACACAGAGTAAGAAACAGGTAGGGCTTCTTTCAGTCCACTATATGTATATCGCAAGACTTTATATCACTCGACATATCACGGTCGGCGGTTTGATTCGAAGTATTTTCATGCATGCAGACGAATTATGTACCCGTAACTGTTAGAACAGAGCGTGAAACAAAGTCTGCACTCTGTGACATTCATTTACTCCCATGCATTTACTCCGGAAAGGAACTATTTTTTGTGGCTATGCATTTAGTCCCCAAAAGGAGTAAAATCACTTTCTTTTTCTTTTCTTAGAACGGTCCAAGGACTTTCAGTTAACCAGTAATGGCAGGGATGTTCTAAATTATAGCGTAACACCGGCTAACACACGTCTCCATGGGACATCGAAACGACTTGTCAGAACGGCGGACAGTCAGAACCGCAGTTAGCGTTAAACTTTGAAAACCCTACACAATCATTCAAGGACCCTTCACAAATGCTTCCCAACCATTCATACACCGAAATTCATAGCAACTTGCCCGGTTCACCACCGTTATCCCACACAACCCTTCACACGACCCTACACAACGCTAACGCAAGACAGCAGTCGCAGCCAAGCGGGCTTACTTCCTTCAGCTTTGCGTCCCGCAGCCTTGTTCCACCGCCGCTCCTTCGCACATCCAAGCAGCGCAATTTACTGAAAGCCGGGTGCAATGGAGGTAGTCGCATATGTATTATCAGTGTTCTTCAGTTTCACGGATCTGTTCGATGCCTTTCACGTACCCGTCCGTCCCTATTGCACTCGACTTTTAGTTACATTTCCGTGCCTTGGGCAGCTTTCATAACTCATGGCGAGCCCCGCAGACACGTCTGAAGCTGTCGACAGCCACAGCTGCACTGCCGGGAGCCGACGCACCGGTACCGTGGCCTGGTCACACCACAGGCACCTAAACTAGTGCTCCGTAGAGGAAAGCGTCCCGGGCGAACGCAATGCATCTTGGACGGGACCTGCTCGCACGTCACAGCAAACGTCAAAGCGCACGTGACCTTAAAGATGGCGACATCCGTGATCGGGGGCTAAACCGTTTGTAAACAATGCGATTGTTGTTTCTGCGCGACCTTATTTTTTTATGTCTTTCGATCGCGTTAATTATTTTGGTACGATAATTTCTTAGTAAAACGCGCAATTTTACAGATGAGGCCTCGTACTGTTAACGACTTCCAAAGATATGAAGACGACCGCGCGTAAGACGCACTGAGTCGATGCGATGTACTTAAACAAACGAGAAATGGGCTACCATGTTGCGGAAGAAGCACCGCATTGTTCACGCTGACAAAATACGTTCATCTCGCGGCTTTTTATGACGACGGAAATACGTCGGTAAGCGGCAAAACGACATGTAAACAAAGTCACATGACCTCAAAATGACGTTTTCTATGACGTGGGACCAGGACAAGATGGCAGTTGTGCCAAAAGCACTTGCTTGAGGGTTGTTAGAACAATGGCGGGTTTGTGTCACCCCTGTGGGTCGCGCTCACCACGCACGTCGCCCATGCTGAGGGGACTTGTGTCGCGAACCCGTGTGCCATCGTTGCAGATCTAGCCGACAATTCTTCATGCGACCTTAGGCTCAGCCAAAAGCGCCTAGATACAGGGCCTGCTTGATGCCTTCTCTCACTCCTTCGCACGTGGACATCAGTTATCAGTTAGAACATGGGCTTTCTGTGGCTGCCAGTGGATGCTGATAGGTGTCATGACGGCTCCTCTTTTATAGCTGTGACCGCGGCCATGATTGGCGGACAGTTAATACTGTTTAGGCTTTGTTTCCACGCTATGGAGATCTATGCAGAAACCAGCCAAGGCTCGGGCAGCAAACAAATAAGGACGACATAGATGACAGTTTTCTAGCGGCAGGTGGTACAGCCCACCCATCATCTAGGAGGACCACAAGTACAGTAAGGTGTCCGTAAGGTGGATGGCTAACACTCCAACTCTGAGAATCAGTGACTGCATGCTTCTGTAGGTATTGCTAGAGGCAGGAGACTGCTCCTTGACCTGTATCGTAACTGCGGATGAGAGCCCTGTCCATCATTCAGTTCCTTCAGTCCTTCAATCTGTTCCTAAGGCGGTCACAACGAGCAATGATCTCCGACTTGGATGCTAACCATACCATGATCCTTCCCCCGACCGGGGATCTTCAGATTTTCACATTTCTTGACCTCTAAAGGAGCACCTTCGTGGCATCAACTTTCAAGTCGACGGTGAAGTCAATAATGCGGCGCGTCAGTTTTTGCTTTTTTTTGTTTTTTTTACAGGGTACTGCCGAGCTAATTGGAAGTTCTTCTAATGCGGCTCCGATCACTATGACTGTGACATATGAACTGCACATAAAAATCGACACCCCTGCGGGAGCCATTCCCACACTTGGGGTCGCGCTCGCCCGTCCGGCCATTGGAAGGGACGCAACACGCAAACTCAAGCTTCAAGCCAAGGTCTATTTTACCCATGCTTCCGCAGTTCCAACCCGCAGTTCTCTCGATAACACACATCAAGGAGAGACGCCTATTCTTCCTGTCTAGCTCCTTAAATCTTGTTTTCTTTCCGCTACCCCCCCCCCTCCCTCGAAAGAGCTGATTGACAAAAAGCTGCACCATCTATCCGCAGATCGCAGACGTGTGTGGAAAAGTGCCCACAACTCACATCACACCCTTCGCGTTTTGGCTACTCACGTGTGGGCTATTTCGTGTGACATGGTGCGAACGGCTTTGTATGACCACGGCTTGTCTTCCACAATGGTCGTTCGGTACTGTGTGCACGCTCCAGCTACATAAGCCAATCCTGGGATGAACGTGTAGAAAATAAGGGAACTAGACTTGTAATGCAGAATGAGCACTTCACTTGAAGCCACTTATATTAGAGCCGCGACTCGCTCGGCATCCCATAGGAAGACGGACAGTCAAAAGACACCATTCATAATGCTATAAAAGTCCTGTAAGCCGCTGCAATTACACGTAGATTGGCAAGAGCGATACAGTTGGTTTCATCGGCCGTCGACAGGTGGAGGCACGGTGAAGGACAGCATATAAAGCCGTGTGCAAAGCAAGGGGAATCTGACCGTTAATATTACTTTGTAACGACTAACGTAACTTTGTAACGACCTTTCGTACTGCTTCTACGAAAGGTACATGTCGGGAACACGCAAGAAATGTAGAAATTGATTGCTGCCGAAACTGATTACTAGGAGAACCGCTTCCCGGATACACGACTTCTGCCGCTATGGTCGTTTAATTGTGCAACGGTAGCTTGTAGAAACAAAATAGTGTATACATAAATAGGACTCTATAACACGATGGAAATGTTTAGGCATCAGTGGCGTTTTTTTTCCTGCTATATATTAATACAATTCAATTCAATTCTTTATTTCCTAAACAAGTTGGTGGGGAGGTCAGTCAAAACGCTGCTAGTGTGCAGCTTGACGCGGCCCGACCCCCTGTGTACATTTGGCAGCGCGGCACACATTCTTCATGTAAAATGCATACTCTGCACCTGTTAACAATATAAAAAATACAAGAAAATACACACATATACACATACAAGAAAATGAAAGGCTCCAATGTTTGTGAATAAACAGGTATTCTCTCTCTCTCTTCTATATTCTTAGAATCGTTGTTTTCCCTAGCGCTATCATGAGCAACGAAACGGATCATATTCGCCCAAATAATGATACCGAGGCCACAGTTGAAGCTGATTTTGCGAATAATTACGAGAGGACGCATACTCACAGATTGAAACACTCATTTACCGATTAACGAAAACGTTTTTTTTTTATTTAGTAAATACAAAACTGATTTACATAATTCCATATGAGCGACCTCCAGCTAGCGAGATTGCACTGTAATTATTAAAAAGAAATGCGCGCAGAGGCATGCACGTCATTTCGAATTAACGTCTCAAAGAGTGATTACGAAAAACAGAACTGAGCCTCTCGACCTGTCGTCTCTCATTGGTTCGATTTGTACTACGGAGGCCACCCTGACACCCAATTGCCGCTCATAGTGTCGAATGAGGCAAACGCGATGGAGCGGAATTCGCGGAAGGTCGTGATTGCTGCTGTAGTCGACAGTGGGCCGATTTGTTGTGTGCTTAGTCCTTTATCCTCCGGTCCTTTATGTTGTTAGCCATTAATGGTGTCCATCGTTAGCATATTTTGTTCTTTCTTTCTCAGCCGTTTGCATTCTCCTGTCTCCGTGCTTGTTCAAGCTGTCCTAACCTGCCCAGACCTGCCATGATGACGATACACGTGGCTATCCAGGATGTGCAGAAGTTGGGGTCACAAGGAGGACGGTGGCACCACCATGTGTGGCAAAAACGAAGCCACCTGCCTCTGCAACCATCATGGCCGGCAACGGCTCCGGACCACTTTCTTTGAGGCGTCGTCGATGTTTTTCAATTAAATCGTTTATCTCTATCCGCTCCCTTTCTATTTAATATTTCTATGCCCAATAGCTTTGCATAGAAAAACGGACACCCGGTTCAGATCTTGACTCAGATTAGAATGCAGATTAGACTGCTTAACTCAGATTAGACTCAATTAGCACCACTTTAGAATGCGTAATTTTAAAGCACACTCTAAAAACAGGGCTTCACCGCATAGAACGCTGTGCGCCAACCATTGCCACGAATGATAGGGTTATCACTTCTGATTCGAGGAGAGAGGGGTGTACGCCTTTTTGTGGCAATTTGGATATACGGTAATTGCCACAAAAAGGCGTACGTCTCCCTGTCTCCTCGAATCAAAAGCGATTACCCTATCGTTCGCGACAATGACTGGCGCACTACGCGCTGTGTGGTGAAGTTCTGTTTTTAAAGTGTAATTTTGAAATAATTTTAAAGTAAATGTAGTCATTTTTCTGTGCAAAACTTTGGATGTTCCCTGTCAGACAGGTCAAAAAGTGAGTGGAGCTTCAAGCGTACGCTAGTCGTACACCTGTCCGGACTCCTGTGTCATCACGCGACTTTTACCAACGGAAACAAAGCCCGCTTTCTGGCAATCAAGTATAATAAAGTCTGCGCTGTCCAAGATGCTGTCAGAGTAACAATATGATTTACACACTAGAGGAGACGATCGTTTAGTTTTGCTCTTCACGCGGAAAAGTACGTGCAGGCGACAATTCCAGTGTGTCGAGAAAATCACGGGATGGGGGGGGGGGGGGCATTCGAGTGAGCAAAATAATATGCAGAATATGGTTCCACGAAAATGTAGCCCACTGCTCTTGACCGCTAGCAGATTAATGGAAACGAAGAAACCACCGCGAAGCTGTTGTCTTGTTTTTCAATTTGATACATGGATGTCCGCACTAAAAGATAATATTTTTAATGCCCTAATTTTATTAACAGTAATTCGCACTCATGTCAGTTGGTGCGGTGAGGTCTTCCCATCCAGTAACGGACGAGAGGGTGGGACAGCCGGGGCCGGCGTCCCGGGGCACTTCAGGGGCCCGCCGGACCCTACGCCTGTCATAATAATATTGCCACGTATCATCTTTGAAGCGACCACACGGAACAGCGGCAGCGGGCGGGGAGGCGTCGAGCGATGGGCTGAGATCCACGGCACGCCGCGCTGATTAGCGAGCGATGCTTCCATCAATCTCATGGAGGGATCGACGACCTCGAAGAAGCTTCTTTACTTCCTCTTCTTCACCGACGCGCGCTACCTACTATGTTCGCCGCTGTTTACAAAAGCTTGTCAGCTCCCAGCGGGAGCATTCCTTACGTTAGTTCTGTCGAAGAGCTACCGCTCTTGTGTCAGCCAGCTAAGCAGCTACAATAAAGCGTTCGCCGATTATTCGCCGTTTCGCTCGTCTGTTTTCATCCGCGACAATATAAAAAAGAAATACTTGGACTGTGTTAGCGAGACGTGAGGAAGGGGCTCGGACATTATCGGTCTTATTATCGGTCTTATCGGTATTATTATCGGGTATTACCCGTAATTTCCCTCGCCGGCCCTGTTTCTATCCCACGCGCGTCGATTTATGACGAAACGATGCTGCCTATCAAAGGCCATGGCGCCGACTTTTACACCTTTGTGTGCTCCACTTTGGTGGCTTCTATGACCAAAGTGCATCACAGTTTTTGGTATAAGCTCGAGAAATGTAAATGCAATACAGTGTACTTTTATTATTAGCATTATATGCCTTATTCTTATTAGCGATGGACGCTATTTTGTATAAAAATGAACGTGTCTGTTATGCAGCGTAGACCTTAATGGTCGGATTTCCTAAACACATCATCTGATCAATGCGCTCCAGATGTAGATGTAATTAATCCAATTACCACTCACCTGAGACGTCGCAGAGTAATTGGCTTTCCCGGAATCCACACATCTCCATCCTGCAAGCAGGTAAATAATTATTTTCGTCTTCCTTTACGCAACGCGCCCATTACTTGCTCCTGGTGGACATAGTTTCCTGTCGCGTTTATTTCCACATACATGCACACAGAGGCGAAAATTCTAGCGTATCCCGCGTTCGAATTACCGAATAACGTACACGTAGAAACTGAAACAACGCCTCTACCGGTATGCAGCTTCCTCCGTGCAGTGGAGTGCTGTTCACTATACGTCCGTGACAGATGGCGGTAGTGGTGTTAATGGAACTGCTCGCTATAGCGGGCTATTCAACCGCATAACACGCTTACGGCCAATCAGGTAGCAGAATGACATCCCCCCCCCCCTTCCCAGCAATCGGGAGAGACTGACTGACTGAGAGAGACTGAGATACTGAGAGCTGAGGACCAGGGGATCTTGTTCTGTGCTGAAGTTCACACCCCCGAAAAGGCAGTTAAAACTGAAGCAATAGACCTCTATCTGTTTAAAAACAAATGCACAGCGCCACCAATTTGGTAGAGTTGCACTACGTTCAAAGCACGTGGCGAACGAGGTTGCGCCCGAAAGCCACGGTCTTGAGGGGATTAAGATGGTCTCTGAAAGGGACGCGACCTTCGGGCCTACTTTTGCTTTCAGTCGGAGGCAGCGAACAAGTGCCCATTCGTGGAACCCAGCTCCCTCAAGGTCTCCCCTTCCGATTTGTTTCGGTTTCAGTCGGTCTACCAACATCATGATGACGTTTCTCGGGGAGAGGTTTATTTTAACTCTTTGCTTGAAAGCGGTATGCGGACGTTACGGTACAGGACCTTTCGGTACAGGACGTTTCGGTACGGACATTTCGGTACATGGACATTTCGGTGCACGGACACTTCGGTACACGGACATTTCGGTACACGGACATTTCGGTGCACGGACATTTCGGTACACGGACATTTCGGTGCACGGACATTTCGGTACAAGGACGTTTCGCTAGGGCTGTCTACACGTTGTCACGTCGCTTCCGTGGTAGTGATAAATTGATGAGATGCTATCGCCTCTTCGGACGCTTCGGTACAAGTGGCCGGCAACATTCAGACCTACTACGCTTGTCGATGTTTTTGTACCACTGTTACAGTTCGTGTTTTCTTGAAGGAATCGCTGCATGCTGCGGTGACGGACTGGCGAAAGTGTGCTGGTTCATGAGGGCAGATAGTTCAATGACATAAAGAAAAGAAAAAGAGAAGGTGGAAATATCAGCCACTACAAACGGTTTGCTGTTCCCAAGAAAAGGAAAGAAGCGAGAAGAAAATGTAGCAAAACAGAAAAAATAAGCAGAAAGAAATGCAGCAAGACAGACGAGTTTATTCAATTAAATACACCACACTTTTTCTGTCATTACACAGCAATTTACTTTGCGAGAACATTCATCCGCAAAATATTTTAGTGTGAGAACTCCGAGACAAAGAAAAATCAACAGGTAAATATACGTGTAATGTGCCACCATTCTACCCAGGCAGACAGCTCGTCACCCAACGTAGAGCAGACAATTCATGAACAATGGACATTCAAGTGGACAATCTCATTATTTATCTTCCGCGCTATATCACATGGTTTTAACAAATCGGATGCGAAAACAACGTGAGCTGGACCACGGTAAAAAATTTGGGAGATGAATAATTTAAACCTCGCCGGCGTTGAAGATTTCGAGGAAAGGGTGTGGGCATAAAAATAGGGTCGCCTGCTTTCTGAAATTTTATTTGTTTTGTCATCAAAAGCTTTGATAAAGAAATCGACTGATAAACTATAATCAATTAGTATTCGAATTAGAACACACGAAAAAACTCGTGGGGGGAATATGTTTATTAAGAAAAAGAAAGGAAAGGTCAGCCAGACGGAGGTCGGCTTGCTATTCCAAAAAATGGAAAATGGGGGAAGAAAAAAAAGGGAAGAAAAAGAAGAGAACAAAAGCGGAGGACAAAGAAGAAGAAAAACTAAAAGGAAAAGAAGAAAAGAAAAGGGGAAGACAACGAAGAGAAGAAAAGAAAAGGAAAAGACAAAGAACAGAAAAGGAAAGGAAGAACACAAAACAAACTGGAAAGTCACACACACGGTCACACAACCACAAGGCGTGGGATTTCCGCCAGGGCATGCGAGAACCGCATCCAAGTACGGCTCGCGTAGCTTTATCATTATTTCTGTACCGCTTGAAAAAACACCCTCTTATAGTGGTGTCATCACACAGATGCTGCTCACGATGATATACCAATGCATTATTCATCAGTATCCCACTAACTGGCAATATTGTTGAGTATATATATAAAATATAGGCTCCGAAGAGGCGATAGCATCTTATCAATTTATCACTACCACCTTAGCGACGTGACAACGTGCGGACAGCCCTAGCGAAACGTCCTTGTACCGAAATGTCCGTGCACCGAAATGTCCGTGTACCGAAATGCCCGTGCACCGAAATGCCCGTGTACCGAAATGCCCGTGTACCGAAATGTCCGTGTACCGAAATGTCCGTACCGAAACGTCCTGTACCGGAACGTCCTGTACCGAAATGTCCTAGAGCCCTTGAAAGCATCTCCGAGTCAGAAAGTTGCACCCATACGGCCTGAAACTTGAAGGAACTGTCTCGTCCCTGGTGGTTCCGAACCTACAGCGCCGTTTTATCTCTCGTTCATCATCGACATTGACGTCGAATCCGATGCGAATTAGTGGAGTAGTTTATGTGCCATTTGGTATCATACATGGCAATAGCAGACGGCGGATGTTGATAGTATCAATCAATCAACCAATCAAATATTTTATTACACATGCAAAGCACACAAAGTTAAATGTGGGTCAGAGAGGGCAGGCCTGTGATGCAGTCCCAAATATATACATGGTTCCAAAACACTGATAACATACAATAGCACGTCTTGTGGGAATAATTCAACAACTTTATCAAAATATTGTCAAAAAGGAGAGGGGTAAAAGAGAAAGATGAATAGACAAATACCAAACATATGCTCAATTATACCAAGGAACTCAAAAAAGAAAAAAAAAAGATGAAATGCTCAGCAGCATTACAAACGTGATAAGTAAGACAAGTAAGCGTGACGAGTATGCCGAGTTTCCTTTGTGGAAATCGAAGAAAACGTCACAGCGACATATCTAATCAGGCAGCGACCTTCGGCGACCGACGCGGGGGGGGGGGGGGGGGGCGTTGATCACGCACACTCTGCGGCCATTTCATTTCGCGTAATATCACTTCTGGGGCTGGGCGTGTTCGTAAAGCTAGGAAGTAACACCGTGTTCGACGCCAAATGGTCGGGCCAGACCTCACACTCACAAACACAAAGTCCGCTTATTTACCGAGGGTCTTTCACTCAATATATTGCGGTACGACGGCGAAGCGGACGACCACAGAGGCAATCACCTGTTCTGCGCTCTCACTCGTGTGCCCGGCCTACGTCATCATGATGTTACTATCACTGGATCTTTCTCAGCTACCGGAGAACTGTGAGCATTGTAAACTCGTCTTCGGTTTCAGAGTGCCACAAGCATGTGCTGTGACATGCTGGCGGATATCGCTAGGGTGTGCTACCGAGGTAACGGTCTTTCATAACTATAGAATAGTATCATAATCTAGAAGATCGTAAAACGTATTCTACATGGACATGAGAGAGAGTAGTTATTCTGAGTGTGGAACATACAGACAGGCAAACCAATACAAACACGGGTTACCTGAAGTTACCGTCTTCTACTTCTTTTAATTTTTTTCAGTGTTCTGACTTTGTGTGACTATTGGTATGTATTCTGAGCTGTCTACGTGGTATGGAGTAGGCGACTTCCACGTTGGTGCTGCCAACTTTTTCAATTTTTTCTCTTTTTCACTCAGTCACTCACTCACTAAAGCTACCTGCGAACACGAACAGTTGAAACATGGCAGTCATGCAAAAAAGGCAGAGGGATTTATTGCAAATATTCTGCACGTTTTTTGCTTGAGTGTTTAGAATAGGGACCCCCCGCAAGTTACTCAGTGTGACGGCGTGACAAAACCAAGGACTAACTGTAAAATGTGGATTATAAGTAGCCGGCTGAGAATTTCATTAAAATATTTTTCACGGTGACGTTGAGCATCATAACAAGACCTGCAACCCCTAGACTGGTAGAACTGGTTAAAAGCGCTACTTCCTGAAGCAGCCCTTTTCTTTTTCAGCGCTTGTATAGTGGGGAGATTTGGTACCACGCGGTCTCGCTTTTCACCTCTCCCCAGGGGTAGAGATACGAAGGAAAAGGAACATGACGTAAGCATATTGATTGAAGCACTAACGCATGTTATTGCATTTCTTGCCGGGACCCCGTCAGCAAAGTATTCTCCAACAATGTGAAGATACCTACCTGTGATACCTATATGGAGATACTATTGGGATAAACGTGTGTAGATTGGGAACGTTCAATATTGCTGGAATATGACCAGCAGCGTCCCTGTTTCCTTTGTCGTTAATATAATACGTACCCTGTGACTAGTACGAGGACATCCACTTTCGCAAAGAGATTAGGCTGGTACGACATGTAAGTCTTCTTGAAGCCCTCCAAGGTACTTTGCATATCCCCATACTTCTGAAACTCATACCCGTATCGGCCAAATGTCGTAATGTACTTCTCATGGTAGCCCTGTAAGAAACGAACAACCGCGTTATTCTTCGCCAAGTTAAACGTTAACGACCAGTCACATGACTTGCAATCGCCATTCAACACCGCCTTTAACGAAACAGTAAAATAATGTTTCTGTTTGTGTGAAGTACTACCCTTTAAGCAGGGATTATGATCACATAGGTATAATTTCAAAAAAGAGGAACAAACATAGAAATTGTGCTTGTTCGAATATGGAGACCCTAATAATCTCTCGTATATTAATAATAATGATGACGCTTGGATGTTACTGTAGTTCTCGTGATGTGCTACAGTTTCCCTTGAGGGCATCACTGATTGTTTCAAAAGCGGGAGTACGCTGAATATAGTTTGTTATCTTGTAGGCTTCCGCGGGTGATATATTATCAGCTCCTCAGCGATACAACACGATTGGCGACAATGGATACGGGAGGCTTAAGAACGCCTAGCAACAACATGGCAAAGTTCTTGGAAGTTAAGCCTAAGGGAGAAACACTCGTCGACTATTAACACTCGAGCGGATCGAAATATTTGTGAGAGTGAACGTCGTCCAATCGGAAAATAAGGTAGAGAACAGTTTGCATTTTATTGGCAAGAACACATATCATTATTTGAAGAATCTGCTGCAAGCATGTCTATGTCAGCCGAAGATAGGACGAGCCTGTCAGGAAGGTGAAACAACAATATGCGCCAATAAGACTAATTATAGCAGAACGTACGGAATTTCATCTCCGCCAGGGGAAGGACGGGACATGGAAGCTAACCTGGACAAGCACGTCTCTTCGGTGTATTTCGCGGAAGGGCGTTGCGCAGCCGTCTCGTAGAGGTATATTGTAACCCAGGGATTCAACGTACCCTTCCCAGGTGAAAAAATTAGGTGGGGAGTCAGCTGGTACCAGTTCGTTCTCAGTTTGCTCCAACTGATGGTCAATGGGAGCCAGCTGGTGCCAAACTTGTGGCAACTGAAAAGTGAACTGGCACCAGTTCAAGCTGGACTGGTGACAACTGGGAAGTGAAAAGGTACCAGTTCAAGCTGCACTGGCGGCAACTGGGAAGCGAACTGCTACCAGTTCAACCTGGACTGGTGGCAACTGATAGTGAAGTGTTTCCTGCGTTTTACTGCACAATTTCATGCAGTTTTTCTTTTTGTTTACAAACATTTTATATTTTTAATGTTAAGGGCGTGCCTGAAATTGTATAACAATTGTTTATGACACATCCCACTTTCCCATGTAATGTACCATGATCTTTGGGGTATTTCGAATAAATAAATATGTGTTGGTAACCCAGTCACCTGTTTGCAAATCTGTACCTGCTAGCGTGTCGCTTTGAGGAATAAATACGAGCCTGTTCCGTAAACCTTTGTCTAGCACTGTACAAGCCTGGAATAATGTGACTCGAAATTAAGTTAGTTTAGCTGGGTTCCGTCCATACATACATGATGTGACGTAGTGGGTTACGATTGTCAGTGGGCTATTCATGTCGACGGCGTAATTTCTTCCTGTCCATGCTGTTCATCTTACTCTTAGCTACGCAAACCACCGATATCCTCGAAGGTTTAGGCGTTCCTCTATAGGGTCACAAGCACTTACAGGCTTATTGAGAGTGAAGCCGGTGATCTTAACAGTGACTCTCGGGTCTTTGATGGTCTCATACCTGAGGTTTACCTGAAACAAAAACAAAACACAGCAAGCATAAGTTAAGCAACGTTACTCCTTACACAAGAGTAGCATGAGACAGAACTCGTAGGACCGAACGAGAAACACGCTTTCATAGCGAAAGTTATGACCAGAAATCGAATTTAGAGATGGGCTGCCAATTCCGCTGTATGTTTATAAAGAAATAACCAGCCGACAAGGCATTTTTTTTTTTTTTCGAAACTGATCAACATGGCTGTTCGGAGAAAATAACTTCACACCTTTTCGAGTAAACTGCTTGTCCTATGAGGCACCACACCTTTTTACACCACAAAGACAGAGGTTTTCCAAAACACCCTTTTCTATAGAGTGTTTCCAACTGAGAACCCTCTTACAACTGTGCTTGAAACGGAGTCCTCGCAACCAAACGGATTTGAAGGTTGTGGTATTCCCATAATCATTCACACGAACTGAACGTAGTTGTGAAATATATCACTTGAAAACTAAGGTGGCATCATAAAAAACGACTTTTGAAGTTTGGAAAGGCCTGGCTCCCACCGAGCGTCGATGGAATGACGTCTCTCTTTCTCTGGTCGGCTAACGTTACCGTGCATTAGTGGTGTCGTTACTACGCTGTTTCTTTCGATCTGTGTCTGAGTAACCTGATCTCGAATCTTCGTCCATTGTTTTCTCTCGGGAATGCAACGCAGCGGCTACGACCGGCGTCGACCGGCGTAGTGTACTACATGTCCGCTCCATGAAGGGTGACGTAACGCGTTGGCCTTCGGAGGGGAAAGTTTCTGCGACTCCTCTCCACGTTACTGCTTCAATTCGATTGCTCGCTTATTTGAGGAATAATTCGTCACATGAGAAAGAAACAAAGTTGATGGCAGGTGTAGGTGGATGCTATGCACCAACTACGATGTGCTGCAATTTTTTCACCGATCGTTCCGAAGTATCCCTGTAAAGGTTTTTCTGACGGATGAATTCTGTTTCTGAACACGTTTTTCGGATGGAGAGATATTTTATGGAGAGTACTTTACTGAAATAGTTCCATATTCGCTTCTGCATCATGTCGTGTCATACAGTTCTACGTTTTCGCTTCTATGGTAAGCACCACCCTGAAGAAGACATGCTGCGGGCGGAGGTGCCATAGTCGTCGTAGTACAAGATATATTTCTTGTCTGCAAGGGCTCCGATGGGAATAATTTCCTCACAGGTGTCACGATCACAAGCGTCAATAGTTCACAGCTATCGGAAGTGTCAGTTATTTGAAAAAAAAAAAAAAAAAAGAGGCGCTTAGAAAGTATCACAAATAAGTCACCATCTTAACAGTCCACGTATTTGTTTACACTCTACAGTGTTGTCTACACTAACACAAATGTTTCTTGAAAACCATTCATTGTTCATTGCCATCTTAACTAACCACCGCGCGTTCCTCACCAAAAAAGGAAGTTCACACGAATGCGCACACAAATTACAATCTGTACGAAGCGGCGGCGAACTCTCCCAACTTTTTTTTTTTTTTGCGTGTTGTACGTCATTACATTTGAGCAATCTTATTGGCTGCCGAGAATCGCCTGCTTCACCGGGTGCAAAGCGACAGGTTAAGATTAGAAAAGTATGTTGCGCGGGACGCGCGGTGCCAATTGCAACGTCTAAAATAGTGGAAAATGGCGCGAGTTCACTTTTGGGCGGACGAGATGATGTCGCAGACTGCAGCTGAGGGAAGGCGCTCTCTTCGCCTCTGTGAAACAACTGGGAGCTGCAAGCAACACTGTCGACGTCATCCTGCATGGAAGAATGCAAGCTTCGTAGCAGACGACAGTGCTGGGTGACGTCACACTATCTTCCTCCGGGCTAACCGCTGTGCGCTTTGGATGTTGGTTTCGGTTTGGTATCGTCATCATTTACGAATTAATTACTCGCACAAAATGAATGCAAATGTCGTATTCGGTATCAAGGGAGCAGTCCGTATTTGGTATGATGCTCATCATTTTTTTTTTTCGAATTCATCCGAAGTCTCCCTTTAAACTCAGCCCAGTTGTTTCTGCGGTATTAGCTTGAGAATCACACATGGTAGGCGAAAATTGCCAATGTTGCATCTCAATTTTCTCAAAAATGCCATATTCGAATTCCTTGATTATTTTTCAAAAGGTGGCGTCATGTCTCTACATTAGACGCCAAGTGAGACAATCTTTTATTTTTGCCTGAGAGACGCGCAGCGATTTTTTTTGTCAGGCAGGGTGCACGAGGCTGCGGCCTTGCGCGCCCCACCCACTAGGACGCGACCTTCAACCTCTTCTTTGCTACATGTGTCCCGCTGACGGAGAAATCAATGACCACACTGCGTGAGCTTGTTGTAGTGTCCCCGGAGCATCACTTTACGTTTACCCAATGGTCTCTCAGTTCCGTCAGGCTCATTCAAACCGTGGGAAAGTACATGAGTTGCCTGTGCGTCCTTGACGAGAAGCCCCAGTTCGACGAACATACCGACAAAGCTGTGAGAAGAAACGAAGCGCCTCGTAGAGATCTTTATCCACTGGTAACATCTTAGCTTTTGTTTCAGGTTGCCGCCAGTCCCTCAGGCAGTGTGAAAGGCACATCCTTTTCATTGGTAAAAGAACGAAAAACGAAAGTTTCGAAAAACATAAAATGTGCCCATTGCGAGACCCCTGCAGGTGGTGGCTGCTACCATTGGATTAGCATCATCCGATAGCTTTAGACATGACCTTTCACATGATATAAAGTGACTGGGTTCAAGCGCATTCTTTTTCCGCTTAGTATCGCAAAACCACGAGTGGTACGCGAAAATTTTGCATGTTCGATCTTAATTATTTCTAAAAAGCCGGAATATTTTTCACGATTTATTCCACAGGGGCAGAATTATGCCGGTACTTTGCGCTGCTGGTAAAGTACATTTTCTCTTTTTGATTGAGACGTAGGTCTACCTTTCAGAGGAGCGATTTTTCCACACAAAGGCGCTCTTCGTATGTTTACGAGCGCGTTTTGCTTCGTAGTCTTTGCTTTGTAAATTAATGCCCAGATGTCGCATTATGTACTTATTTTACACTTATGGTACGTATGTTTATTTTTCCTTTGGAGACGCAGGGCAACACTTTCGTGGGCGACTTGAACTTGCTATTACGCACTTTCATGGGAGTCGCACGCACGACGTGTGCGTATACGCACGTGCGCATATTCACTATTCTCCCGCACATGTGCTTGAGGCAATGCACATACGCACGCTATGAGGCTGTCGTGCGAGTTAATATTAAGAAGGCAGAACTACGGCCACAGGGGACAGCAAAGTTACAACACCTGAGAATACAAATTTGTGGTCGCGTGGTTGCAGTCGCCTCTTAACGTGGGCGCAATATGTGATAGTTCCGAAGGTGTGCATGCTCTCTTTAATTAGTTTTATGCTCCGTAGCGTTATTTCGGAACCACGACGAGTGGTACAAAACCCGTAAGGCCGCTGTGACGACAGTTGCTGCTCTCAAGTATAACACGTTCGCCCTCACCGAGATGTGTCAATGTCACCGTGGGAATCAAAATTTCCGACAGAACAACGCACAACTAAAATCCCTCGTTTCCGGTAGCCGTAGGTACCTTAAACCCTCGGTGTGGTGTTCAGTAGTCCTTCTGGCATCCATGCACTTGAACCCATTCACTTTATATCATGTGACAGGACATCTGTAAAGCTATCGGATGATGCTAATCCAATGGTGGCAGCAACCACCTGCAGGGGTCGCGCAATAGGCACATTTTACGTTTTTCGAAACTTCCGTTTTTCGTTCTTTTACCAATGAAAAGGATGTGACTTTCACACTTCCTAGGGGACTGGCGGCAACCTGAAACAAAAGCTAAGATGTTACCAGTGGATAAAGATCTCTACGAAGCGCTTCGTTTCTTCTCACTGCTTTGTCGGTATGTTCGTCAACTGGGGCTTCTCGTCAAGGGCGCACAGGCAACTCATGTACTCTCCCACGGTTTGAATGAGCCTGACGGAACTGGGAGGCCATTGGGTAAACGTAAAGTGATGCTCTGGGTGGGGACACTACAACAAGCTCACGCAGTGTGGTCATTGATTTCTCCGTCAGCGGGACACTTGTACCAAAGAAGAGGTTGAAGGTCGCGTGCTCGTGGGTGGGGCGCGCAAGGCCACAGCCTCGTGCACCTTGCCTGACAAAAAAAAATCGCTGCGCGTCTCTCAGGCAAAAATAAAAGATTGTCTCAGGTGGCGTCTAAAGGAGAGACATGACGTCACCTTTTGAAAAATAATCAAGGAAATCGAAGATGGCATTTTTGAGAAAACTGAGATGCAACATTGGCAATTTTCGCCTACCATGTGTGATTCTCAGGCTAATAACACAGAAACAACTGGGCTGAGAAAAATGAGCTCTATACAACACAAAAGCTCTTTCAATGTCCTATCGAATGGCACTAAGCTCGATGTTCTCAGAGGTTCCGTCATGAAGCAAATTGGTAACAAAGTTTGGCCTTTTTGAACGTTTACGCTAAGTTTGGAATTTTTTAACAGAAAATCTGTGGCTCTCAGAGTTTTGTGGGTAACCGTCGACAGTGTCTATGGTGCAGCCTATAATCACGAAAAACCTCCAGTTCGTAGACATAAAATTAGCGGTGCTAGATCCCGTCAAAGTCGGTCCAGAAGAAAGCATGCTCAAGCAGCATCAGACTTTCCCCCTCTCCTACGCGGAAACCACTGCACGCACGAGCGTCGCACGTGGCGCGATTTGCGTCGTTTGAGCTGTCCTCTAACATATATTTTTTTCTGGGCGAATTAAAAAATACGACTTTCACACGTTGTTCGATTTAAAATGAAACTACCCACCTGCTAGAGGTTTGCTTTCTTCTGGGTAACATATACTTAGTGGAGTTATGTGGTATCTCTTCGTTATCTTTCTGGGACTTGTGTTTAGGTGACTCCTATCACACAGCGGCGGCTAGCGTAATGCGCGGGGTTTAGGTGACTAATGTGACATAGCGGCGACTTGCCGCATTCACCAGTGACCGGTGACTGTTTGCGTTCAAGGATAAATAGTAACTTAATTTTATGTCAAATACTTCTTGAAGTACTTTGTACTCTATCTTAATTACTTTATTTTTCATTTACTTATACTCAATCTTAATTACATCGTAACGTTAGTATTTATTATCTTAGCTGAAATACATTTTTGAGCATCTTGTACACGACTGCCTGCGTGCAGAGGCCCGCTCTCCCGACGATCGCAAAAGGCGCTCCTTGATTGGATTTGTCTGTGTGACGTTTTCTCCGATCTCCAGAGAGGAAATTCCGCCGTACTCTCAAAATCCGGCGTGCATTGCCGTGATGACATTAAGTCACACAGAAACTGCTCTATTAATTCGCCTCGGTTTTTCGGCGATATTGTCGGTGATGAAGGAGGAGTAAAACGGTGAAGTAGCTTTGCGTGGTGGTGGTGGTGGTGCCGGTGAAAGGGATCGCCGTCATCGGCCTCACACAGGTGGGCAACGACACGACTGACGCCCTGGAGGAATGTGCGTCCTGGGTCGACTTCTAAGGGAACTGGGCCGACATATGCCTGAAAACGTCAGCGGAAAACCCAGGATAAACCCCATACAGCACAGCCGGCACCGCGATTCGAACCCGGGTACCATCTGGGTTCGAATCGAGATTTGGGATCGACCGGCACGAATGCGATCGGCTGTCCAGTTAAGGAAATGTAGCTGATGAACTGGCGCATTCAGTGGACCTGTTCATCAAGTGCATTCTTTATTGGAACTATGGCAGTCGGCGTTCTGAGGCCCTTAAGTATCCGGTATTTTGTGTTTCATTACCACAACTGATTGATTGATGAATCTAAAAATAAAAAAATAGAGATGTGGGTCCTGATAAAGTCAACTCTACTTCTCAGCTTGCTTCATCTTTTACTGCGTTATAAAAATGACCCTATGTTTCAGCTGGAAGGTAATTAAGCGTAAGTGGGTTGTTTGCTAATTATCAGAGCCTACTATGCACAGTAATCGAAAATGCTATCTTCAGATTTCCCGTGCACACTTATTAGACCTTTTCAATGTAATCAATGCGAGCAACATTACTTACTGAATTAAGAACGGCTCCGAAGTAGGCGATAATGTCATTTTCATTGCCACCGAAGAGTTTGTAGTATACGGTATCCAATACGATATGTATTTCCGGCTTGATTCTACTGATGCTGTTTTCCCCTACATAATAATAAGGAAGCATATCGTCATTACATTCAGCTGTTATCTGCCAAGTTGACATGGTAATACATTGATGTGCGACCCATCATGCTGAGGAGCGAATGTATTGTGTGTCTGTTGCTGTGTTCTAGTATCATCACTGCGGTCCTGAAGACCTCGCACCCCAAGATGATATAAAAAGGAGCACCGAAAGGTGTCCGTGCGTAACTTGGACCTTGTGTTCTGTAGATGAGGAATATCCTTTTAAGCTGTGATAGCTTTTTTTTTACCTTTACCACAACACGTTTGGTGCGGTTGTTTCAGAGAAGCACTTTGCGTTGCACTTTGTAGAGACCATTGGATCTTGTGAATTTTGCGCCGTGCGACAAGAGATAAAGTCACCTTTTTTGAAAAGAAGTGAGTGTGATATACACCTCCGTAGTTGCACCTCAACTCCCATGATTCCCGATCTGAATGGTTGACACTTAAGGCCAGTTCCCACATGTAGCACTTTCCTACATAGCACTAGAAAATTGCGCTATATTTCCCCCTCGCATTGCTACGAACCGATATAAAACCACTCTTCTCGAACTAGAGCCCCGGTCAACTTTTCTAGCGCTATATTAAGCGGCGAGTCTGAGTTAAACAATCGTGAGTGTCGTTCAGTCGTGACGTCGCGGAAGCTGGGGTTTGTTATGCTTACAACCACTCTAAGCAGCAAGGCGGGAAGGCGACTACGACGACGACGTGAAAATGGCCACGAGTTTCATCTGCCCGTGCATCTGCCAATTCGTGGTACGTTTGGTTACTGTAGTCCGGTATCGCGATCACAGCATCGAAAGTGTCATCCGCGTTCATAGTGTCGTCCGCGGATACCCGTCGTTTACCACCGTGTTCTTCTGTTAGCCAGCTAAGCAGCTAGAATAAAGCGTTCGCCGATTATTCGCCGTGACAATATCAAATATCGTGTCTTCAGAACTGTGCCTGATTTATAGTACCGTTTCTGCGTGTCTCGCAATGTGTCCGCCGCGCAGTACAGCGTTTCTGTACGCGACTGCGGAGATGAAATTAATTCCTTGTTTTGAGGAGCATGACGTAACAACTTGGGCAATCTGACTCCCGTCCGTGATGACTGCTCCCGGGAAGGGAGGGCACTGTTGGAGAAAATGATGACTCTGAGGTAGTTTGGGGAAGGAACGAGGCGAATACCAGTGTACAGTGGGCGAACAATTTAATCTGTGCGGGAAATATCTGTACAGACATGCTGCCTGGGTCACCATGGGACGTTGATTATTTTTTTTAGTGGAGTCGCTCCGAAGTCTAAACGGACCCTACATCAAATGATTTCCATGGCTATATCCCCTGCATCAGAGATAAAATCGTCTTACACACGGGCCCATTGTGATTTATCCATTCCTACTAGATGAATGGTATATGCTATATTAATGTAACGTAATATGTTTCTATATTTTTTGTTCCCGTTGTTTTCATATCCCAAATCATTTCCCAGCAATGCAATTTTTCTCGTTGGGCGGTTACAACCATATTCGTAAATCCGAGCCTGCAGATTTTTTTTCGTTCAAATTTAAAATATATCGCATTTGGGTTTTGCTGCATTTGCTACGGTGGGTTACAGCAGAATGTTTTGTAATATATTGCTTACCAGTGACGTCTTGGCGACCCTCGATTCTGGGGTCTTCTGACCGGGGCATGAACACTGTTGGAATAGAAAATAGGTTAGCCCTTTCACAGCTCTATTAGTCTTAAAATCGCTTCTGATTTCGCGAGAGAGATGGCCGTACACTTGTAGTCAGCAATTTACATATATCCAAATTGCTACAAGGGCGTGCTGTCCTCATTCTCAGTGAATCAGAAAAGAATGATGTGCATAATGCAACAACAACAACATATATATTCTGATGATGAAGTGGGGAGGTCTTTCACTCTAGGAGTTGAACGCTACCCCATAGCTAGGGGGTCTAATATGAGTGGTGACAATGATGAGTAATGACGATGAGGGATGACGGGAATGATCGGAGCGGCGATGGCGATGCTGAACGTGATCGTGATGGTGGGAATGTCCGAGAGCGCTGTTGGGGTCATAATGAGTCCTTTAGGCCTGTCGCCTCAAAAAAGCCAACTGTATGACGTAAGGTCGCGCTGGAGTGGGCCGCGGTGTCCCAAGGGCCGAAATGAGTGATGCTATGACAATTTCAATGACAACTGGTACAGCGATTTCTGCCGCAATTTTGTTACCCTCCTTCGTGAGACCGCGTAGAGCAAATTATGTAGAAGCCAACTTGGAACGTTACGTTTCACGATGGTGCACTCTTTGTTGCTCGAGCAACCCCGCCGAATCCCGCCAATCGCTATACGGTTACTTCTCCAAGGCAATCATAAACATAACAATGATTTCATTGCAGTCCTTTTTCCTACACACCATGTGCCGACTTTCGCTACAGAAACGTTAGACAATATCGTCATACGATGCATTTGACTGAAACAGGAACGCAGTCTGGTTGGGGCGCTTGACCATCCAAGTATTTGCAAATAGTGAGCCTCATGCATAAAAGCGGCTCCATAGATGCCACAATAAACTCTCGGTATTTTGCTTTTCTTTAGACTGTTACCGTTAGTCTTACCTTGGTCGTGCACAGCAGCTTCACCCCACAATGTTTTCTCTCGGTAGAGTAGATGGGGAACGTGGCCCTCTGCTGTTCGCTCCATAGTCAAAAGGGGACGGATGCGTATGTCGTCGCCGATGATGCCACTCTAAAAGAATCACAAATAATACCTGCGTGTTTTGAGGCTACGCTATGACGAGAACAGAAAATAAACCAAACATAATTACGAATGAGAAAGCATTCCACCGCTAAGCTGTAAACGCTGTGCAACAGAACAAAACACACGTCACTCATAGTTAAAGTGCGGTACAAGTTTTTTTTTTTATGTTGAACCTCACCAACAGGACATCGACGCATAGGGGAAAGGGGGCCACATTGGAACACGGGGTATACACTGGAACATGCAACATTTCTGGTCCCCTTCTGGCGCAAACGGCTCCACCTCTCGATGTTGGCATCGTTTCACGCTTTTCGTTTCACGCGTCGTTTCACGCAGTTTTATGTGTGTCTGTGTGGCAGTACCTGTACAGTTGAAAGACTTGTGCGTTGCATTGCATTTTTGTATCTTCGGGTTCTTTTTCTTTCTAATAAAGAAAGACAACAAGGCTAAAAACTGGGCGATGTCAAGTTGCCGGTGGTGAGTATTCGTGCTGTTGGTTAGCACGTACTTGTAAACATATCCACGGGAAACTAACTTTCTGTATTTTGTTTTCTCTACTTGTTATATACTGACGACGGCGATATTTCAGCCATCTCCAAAATGTAATGATGCCAGGCTACCGCCCTTTGTGCGTGGTGACCTTATTTCTATGACAGGGAAATAAATATAAATTGAAATATTGACACTATAATGTACTTTAAACTTGAAGTATAACTTGCGGGGGGGGGGGCGGAGAAATCATCAAATTCTCCTTCGCCGATCCAAGCTACGCGGCTGTTTTCGATAAATTTTCGTGTCATAGGGGCCCCAACAGAAGCCAGCAACCAACAAAATGTGGTCAAGCTTGATTGACAGGTGGAGCCTCTTTTTAGGCAATCTTAATGACCAGGAACCTTCTCTTATACATGGCCCTTCATTACTAGCGAGCGTTACATCATTTCTTGTATGCACAGAAGTGCAAGCGAAGTAATATGCCAGAGGAAATTCGGCGAGTGTAGCATCGCGCAGCAACTTACCACATGAAGTCCGTCTTCTTCAGATACGATTGCAGAAGCCATGTGATGTTGATCTTGGAAAAGCTTGCGGTTGATCGCCGAGGCGTCCACCTAACGATCAGATGCGTTACATCAGATTCCGCACGTTTGCTACAGTTTGAGGCTGTGATCTGTTAGTGGTAGGGAAATGCGACGGCGGGGGGGATCTGTTTAATGCAAAGTAAGAAAAAGAGAAGGGAAAGGTTAGCCACGATGTGGGCTTGCTATTCCCAAAAGCTTCCAGGCAAACAAAAGGAGATACAAGCAGCTGAGATACAGAAAATTATGAAAAAATACAGAAGAAACAGCTCCTTCACTAATCGATTGATTGATAATTGGGTGTTTACGTCGCGAGACAACTGAGATCATGAGCGACGCCACAGCGGTCGGTCTGTGGATTGCTTTTGCCCACCTGAGGGTTCTTTAACGTGCAATGAAAGCTCATTACACGGCACCCCGTATTTAACGTCCCTCGCGGAAGACGGCGTGTCTAAGCAACTTGTACCCTGCCACCAAGTTGCTGGCGTCCTCGGCCGGGTTCGAACCCGCGATCTCGGGATCAGAAGGCGAACACGCTACCGACTGAGCCACCGAGGCCGGTCCTTCACTAATCGTTGCGCATATTGCGTATCAGAGAATGCCCAGGAGTTTAGATTCCCGAAGGAATCGTGTCAGCGCAGACGTGACTTCAATTAAATTAAAAGCAATTAAAAACCCCCAGTGCTGGGTAGGACAAGGACAGAGGATAAAAGGACAAGGACCGGCACTGAACTGCAACCAAGTGAAGTTTATTTTTTTCGAGCAAACCAGAGACACCCCTCTCACCCCGCAAAAACCGACCAAAAAGAGAGCGCTATACACTAGTCTCTGGTTTGCTCGAAAAAAATAAACTTCACTTGGTTGCAGTTCAGTGCCGGTCCTTGTCCTTTTATCCTCTGTCCTTGTCCTACCCAGCACTGGGGTTTTTTAATTGTTTTTAATTCAATATGAACCAACCAGCCCAAACGCTTACTCTGCTACGTGACTTCAGCGTGCTGAGTAGGGCCAAGTAGCACCGCGAGGGGGGGGGGGGGGGGGGGGGGGCTCTCGGTAGCCTTGATGAGCAAGGCGGCGCCGGAGACTCGATCGGGGATCTTCGTACCGCTGGCAGGCAATGAGGATGTGTGGCACGTCAGCTTCTACGTTGCACGTTGGGCAAAGAAGTGATGAATGCTGATCCATCTTAAATAGGAGGAGCGGAGTTCGTGTCACATTCAGCCGCAGCTGATGAAGCAACGATTCCTCGATGAGCGGGATGCGGCCAGGCACAGCATATGTCATTAAAGGGTCAATGTATTTAAGGAAGGCGTTGGTTCGTATAGCTCCTTGTTGAATGTGTTGTGTGCGGTTGGCAGTGAAGCGGCGGATTTTCAGCTGGCACATAGAGTGCGCAAGGGGAAAGACAGTTGGTTGCTCAGTGTCGTGGGTTTGCCGAGCAAGAGCGTCAGCACGATCATTGCCTGAAACTCCGACATGGCTCGGAATCGGATACAACAATGAAGCTGATGGCTTTCGATCGTTGCCATTCTCTGTATTTGACATATTACGAATTTGACATGTGTACACACAAAGAAAATGAAAGGCGACCGGTCAGGGTTTAGCTCTTATTACGTAATCGGCTTGCCACCGCCCAACGAATGGACCAAACTGGAAATTCAATAAAGATGAGCTACGTAGTACAATGTTAATGTATTCTTATTTGGTCTGGGGTCGTCTTGTTAAAGGAGGTAAGTTAAAAGTTGTCTTCTTCAAACTTAGAAATAGTTTCGGAGTATAAGTATTTAGGTGTTATTTTTAGAGATGACCTCAAATGGATCTCGCATGTAAGCTATGTTTCTGCAAAAGCTATAAAAATGCTTCATTTTGTTTATCGCAACATCAGGCAGGCTAATTTCAAGACTACAATGATCAGGCCGATTTTAGAATACGCCTGTACAGTATGGGATCCTCACGAAGTTACAGTGATTCAAAAACTTGAAAGGGTCCCAAACATAGCTGCAAGAATGGTATTGAACTCTATGGGTGCCCGAAATAGTGTGACTGAATTAAAGGCAAAGTTGGGGTGGGATACATTATCGTTGAGAAGAAGGCAACTGCGACTTAAGTTCTTGGGTGATATCGTAAATGACAGGACTGGTATTTCAAAGGATTTGTATCTGAACACTCCTACATTTATCTCACCAAGATTAGACCACCACAGGAAGTAGAGGCCCTATCATCGCAAAACAGACGCTTTTAGGCATTCATTTTTTCAGAAAACTATATACGACTGGAATTACAGTGTACCCAGGAAAGTTCATAGACTAAACTTCTCTCCCCTTTCATACTCATACAAGAGACATATTTTACTTTTAATAATGCAAAGAGTACTGATTGGGTTAATGGAAACTGTATTCGGCAGTGAAGTGTATCAGTTTTAGTTTGATTTTCTCAGCTTTGAAGCGTGTGATATAGCTGTGATTGCTGTAATATTATGTTCATGTTCACCTTTCGTTTTTCTATCCCCCGCTACTCTATACAGCAAGGCGATGTAGCGTAACAAGCATGAAAAAAAGATCTCCTATCTGCAGGCATTTAGTTGCGGGCGCAATAGGTGTAATATTGTTCTTCTACGCTTCATAATTCTATTTATAATTTATTGTTCAATACATCTCCTTCATAGCGTGTGCAGTGTAAAAACGCACTTTTTTCGGATACGGGCGACTAGAGGTACCGTCATCCAGTTGTTACGTCCGTTGTTACGTCACCTGAAGAATTGTAGCACCCAATCAGACGCCAACGCGGAGGGGGGGGGATATAGGTTTATTGCCAACGCGGAGGTACAAGTAACGATCTGCTCTACACTCTTAAAAATGAACTTCACCACATTGCGCCCTTCTAGTCAACCATCATGCCGAATTACAACGTTCTCGTACCTGATTTGTAGAAAACGGGAGGCGGAGCCTTCTTTTTGCCATAATGCCGTGCATAATGGTTACATAATGAGCTCCGCTTCACCTTATCAGGTGCGGGAATAGGCATTCATTCAAGTTGGGGATGATGGTTGGCTAGCAGCTTGCTATATGTGGTGAAGATATGGACCTATCACATTGATCTATACAAAATATGTTACAGCCAACAAGTTAAAATTACCAACAAGAGGATAGAGAGGTAGCAAGCGAGCTGGTGGTATAGATCCATAACTTAAAAACCCGAGACTAGGGGACAAAAAGAAACAAAACAAAAAAACGACAAACACAGACATGGTCTCAAAAAGGTATCAAAATACCTTGTCTGTGTTTGTCGTTTTTTTGCCCCTAGTTTCGAGTTTTTAAGTTATGGATTTAAAATTGGCGTTTGGAGCCGACACAGTCGGCTGGCTAGCTTGGTAGAGTTCGTAGCCCCTTTAAGGTGTTCTCAGTAACTGTCCTAACATACACGTATTTTCTGAAGTTATAGACACAGTACATCATTTACACTGGCTCTCTACCTTAAAAAAATCTATCAACAGAAAACATTCAAGAACACATTTATGAACACTTCCGAAAACTCAAAATACATACAAACTTTTCTATTAGTGTATCATCTTCTCCCGCTGTTCTGATGAGCAGATGGTCATCGAACGCGGATCTTTGCTCAAGACGCAAGGTCATTTCGTCGTTGAGTTTCAGAATTCTTGCACCGTCCTCTGACCTTCCTTCCAGAAACTGCGGGTACACGATCGTCTCATCCGAAGACTCTGAAAATTGAATCAATTAGACGCACTCACCAGTTTACAAAATCAGCTTAAATGACAACTGCGACGAGGCATATCTTTCACATATTCATCAACACATCAACTCTCGGATGAGCAGGAACTGCAAAATATTATGCCCCAAGTGTGGCGCATATTCAGTGAACTGAGAGAGAAACGCTTCACTCAGTACATGGTGTTTTGTTATACAGGGCCAGGCGGGTTATTTCTCAGCACGCAGCTCTTTTCCTGATAATGATGTCCTTGGGTGACCAAAGGCACCTCCTTTCTACACTCAACGGCCCCAAGATCCAGGCTCAATGTCAACAGGACATAGCTCACTCTCTTCTCTCGGATGTAGACCCCACGCTTTCTCTCGTACTTCCTCTACGCCTACCGCGCCCCTTTGCTGCACTCTTGCACTACATCAGGCTCAACGTTGCATTTAAACGTGCCTTTAAAGGGACTATGAAATTTCCCGAACCCCCATACTTTTTTTTGATGGAAACTGTTCTTCCCGCAGAGAAACTAATATGCCACAAATTTTTCCGGACGAGACCGCTCCACTCTGCGAGGAGCGCGCGCTGGAAATGTCTCTTCCGTGTTCCTCCTCTCCCGCGCATATTTCCCTGTCGATGGTGTAACTGTACGGACCGCACTTCGGTTCCCCGTTACGTCACCGGTGTTGCACAATGGCATCGGTGTTGCATAATGCCGCGAGCTCGCGCTGTGGCTGCCGCCACTGCCGAAATCTGCCGATCGCGAGAAAGCTGCTGTCATGGAGATTTCCACTCCCGCATACACGGGATCCTACGGCGCATGCTCCTGGTGGGATTCCTCGGCTCGGCAACACGTCACGATGACGTGTTGCTGAGCCGGCCGTGGTCGCGTCAAGTGGCCCGTTGTGTCTCCGCTCGGCAGCTCGCTACGGCGCGGCGCCAGCTGTCCTCCCTTCGCCGCTCCGTTTAAATTCGCTCCCGAGAAATCCGCTCGCGCGACGAAGGTAAAATTTCGGTTATAGACTCAGAAAAATGTCTTCTTTCGAACGAAACGAAGAAAAAAATCGTTTCATAGTCCCTTTAAGCATTGTCTCGGCTACACCTCGTCTTCCCTCCGCCCCACTTCTGGAGTGCTCTGCGACCTCTGCCACGTCGTCCGGGCAACATCTCCTGCCAATATCTCCACGAGCGTGCACTGATGGAAGTTTGTATTCAACGTACTGACAAATGGCCGTTCGATCGCGCGAGGATCTCGGACCGTGGCCGAACGCTGTCCACCAGATGTAAGGCCCACGTCTTCTTGCGGAGTACTTGCGCTCCACCAGTCTGGCGACGAATCTCTGAAAGTGCTCCCCTCCATCATCATCCCCTCATATGTTCCCAATGGGCAATAGAGCAGGGCTCAGCGGCGGTAAATCGCACACCTGAGCATCATCCAATGTGTGTGTGTGCGCGCATGTGTGCGTGTGTGTGTGTAAATGACAAGAGTGAGCTTGTTTGATGGAGCACAGTTCGTCAGAATGAGGGCAGAGCTTGGACACTGGAACTCTCACTACCGTATTGATGTACAGGACAAAGTGCTTTGTCCTGACTAGTTCTCCTGTCGTCGCTTCTGTGCGCAGTACACCAGCATGTACCGATACCAACCGACCCAGTTGCTTGTTCCCAGTTCCGGCTCGATTTTGAGCCGCGACCTGTACATTGTTTTTATTAGCCCCACATCACTAAGGCAAGGTGGCACTGGTATGTCGTGGTAAAATGAAGAAGGGTCCTCATGTTTTTAGCAGTCAAGAGCTTATACTTTCCTGCGAACCCTGCCGGAAATTTGGAAACGACTTCAGCGACAACTGCTGCTGTCCGTTCTTCAACCTTGTGAGCTGCTTCGCTATCCCCCGCTAAATGCGACCCACATTTTTGGGTCCCATAGGTGACTATTTATAACTGAACCGGCCGGAATAGGGTCTCCTACATGCTCGGTGTAGGACGCTTACGACTACTGCATGGCCGATGTAGGACTCTATGTAACTCTCCATAGACTCGTATAGGATCCCTTATTGATCTACACAGAAGTTATATAGGTACCTATCATAAGCTATATGGATCTTATATGACTTTGTAGAGCCTTATACAATTTATATAGGACCTATATAAAGTAGTTGTATGTTTTTTCGATACCTTACGGCGAGCGCGGCTGTGTCGACACTGTCAGCACTTCTGCTTTCTGTTCCACGTAGTAATCAAGCCCCCAAATCGTGACGAAATTTGCTACGCTTCATGATATCGTAAGCAGTCTTCCTGACGTCCGCCAACGCGCAGTAGTTCACGCTTATATCAACCGTGGATGCCCCACCGGACGTGAACATGACGTTCATTTTTCGTGTCTATCCCAAAAACTGCGACGCCCTGTTGAATGAAGTTTTGCATGCGCCACCTCCAGATAAGTTGCCGTGGAATGTAATCCCAATATCAGTTCACAGCTTCCGGCACTGCCTTCGATATGCAGTACTCGTTAATATTCAAATGCGACACTCACCATCGAGACAACGGGTGTACTGCGCCAAAATCACTACCAATATGATGCTCGGCCATGCATGAAAGCACATCCGGAGTAACCCTCGTTTATGTTCGAGGCAAGACATTGAAAATGCACTGTTGGTGGTCAGAGACAAAGATTTCATAGGAACACGTGATTACAAGCGGCTGTATTTCAACACTCTTCATTGCATTATCCAGTATTTCCACTTACTCCATGTGTCTGTATGACCTTTTTGGAAAATTCGGCGAAGACAATAGTAATTAATATATTGTTATTGTCTACACGTGATAGATTGGTATATGCTGCTGTGGGAGCAGTCACCTTCAATCATAGAAACCTTTTTATTTCCCGGTAGTTAGCGGTATTTTAGACGCAGCAATTCATGTATTGGGCTTATACTCGCTCAGATCGTAATTGTTAATTCACTACATAATGTGTTAGAAATGCACGCGTAAATCCATCATAAATGATGTAACGCAGATAACTGCTGCCACGAGTTGGTTGAAAACACTACAGCCGGTAGCAGCTGGATTCGGACCAGAACACGCCTGTCAGTTTTCTCGCTAGCCCCCGTTGCTGAGTGTTGATTCTGTTACTCGAGTGAGAAATACTCTGCCGAGCAAGCTCATAGGCCTCGTCATGTCGTCCAACTTCACAATGGAACTGCGATCGCGCTACATGGCACACTGCGAGGGAACGTATAGGGCCGAAGCAGGGCAGACAGATGTTGATGGGTAAAAGTACCACGGTTGCGGAGTTGCCATTCTGGGGTTGGAATGATTCCGGAATCATTCCAGATTTATCAGAGCCCGGAATGGAATTGGAATGGCGGAAACTGTCCTGGGAATGTAATTAGGCTTTTTTTTCGCAGGCGGAATGGAGTTGGAATGTAATGGTCTGTGTGCCAGACGGTCAAGAGCGACGGGTTTGGTTTTAAGAAAAAGTAAAATGGAGATTTTGGCTTCACTAGTGTGAGGCCTGCAACCTCACATCACTTACACCAGTTACTTTAGTGGAAAACTCATGTAATGATGATGCCAATGAAGAGGAGGACGAGAGGAGGAGGGCGAAATAACCTTGTCTTTTTCCTTTTGCGCTTTTTCCGTGCCGGGTAATGTCAATCTCCTCTATAGCATTAGAAAAATGGCTAGTAAAAAGGTAGTAGCGACTGCGGTTACTATTCTCGAAGTGCGTTACTAGTTGGTCACTAGCTGAGTACTAGCTAAGAGTTGTGCAAAGCAGTAAATGCTGCCGTTACTAGCCAGAAAGTCTGGCTTAGTAGCTGTTACTAGATCGATACTTATGTTTGCTACATGTTATTTTGTGCCCGTTAATTTGTGATGGAGGCGATATTATCCAAGTTAAACGGTAATTTGATTTAAAAACACATGTGTCGGTAGAGTAGCATTTTATTCAATACGGGAGAGACTTACGGAAGCGTATTACTTGCTCCTGAGACAACCGTATGCGCGCATCCACACCCAAAAAGTCGCTTCGCGGCTGGTGGCGGCTTCGTAATCCCAGAAGTTGCGTTGCATTATATCAGTATCTGTTGTCCAGAGAATGGCAGTCTGCTTGGATGAGCTGTCCTTTTTTGTTCACACCCATGCTTTGGGAATATGAGTTTGTGTAGGCGCAGCTGCCCAAGCAGCACAATGTACTGAAAGTCGAGTGCAATAGAGGGGGACGGTATGCGCCTTATCAATGTTCTGTAGTTTCATGAATCTGTTCAAGGCCTTCCACCTACCCGTCCACCCCTATTGCACTCGACTTTCAGTGCATTTTGCTGCTTGGGTAGTATCCCCCAAGTACACCCCCCCCCCTCCCACACACACACAACCACAGCTCGAGGTGACAGATCTTCGTACAATTTGGAAAATATATTGGCGCTGAAAAAAATTTAGCATTCCCTTTTCCGAAATTATACGCAATGCGTGTATGCTTTTTTTCTTTTCTTTTCTTTTTTTTTACCAGTGTACACTTTGTAATTTTCACTAAGCGAAGGTCGCGCTTTTACTAGCCAAAGGCAGTGCTATCAGCTAAGACCTACTGCTGGAGGTAGTGCTCTTTACTAGCCTCTACAATTAGTAAATGTTACTACTGCCACTTTTACTACCTACGGTTACTAAGATCTTAGTGGCTGGTGTGACAAGTAAGTGCTTAGTTTTTAGTTAGTAAGCGCACCGACCTTATTTTTAAGAGTGTAGGCATGCAGTGAACTAGTGAACAGCTAGTACGGTTACAGGTCCGAATTATTTTAATAGTGGAATTAATGTAATGGAACGGGGCTGCCAAGCCATTACAGGAGTGGGAATTCACCATACCTTTTAATTCCGAGGAATTGAAAGGAATAGAATTACCACAAATCTTCATTCCTCGGAATGGAATTGGAATGGAATGGGTGATCCCATTCCGCAACCCTGAAAGATACAAAGCAGACGACCCGACATGCAAGATTTCCATCAAGACGGCTTCAAGTGGGCTGCACTCGGGGGCCCAGATGAAACACAGCCGTCTTCTCTCAACGTTTATATAACACACTTGTGCCATTGATGGCTGGCTTCACACTGCGAAACGAATCGTTCGTCGTCTTGTTCTTCACCACTTGGCTTCCACAGCCCTTTCCATGAGGGGAGTCCACAAATATCACCATAAATATCAGTACCAGGCACTGAACAAGTCGCCGGAAATGCAAGGAGCTGGAGAGCCCGTTGGTTTAGAATCATAGCAGGAGAACAGCACGGACGGACAGCGGGCACTATTTACTAAAAAAGGCTTAAAATTGGGCGGTTCGGTAGTCCGTAATTAAAAGCGCCAAGACCCCCAGTGCTGGGGAGCAGTGCTCTGTGGTTGTGTCGTTTATTTTAGCTCCTCGTCACTGGGGGTTTTAGCGCTTTTCATTACAGTGTTTATCAGCAACAGAAACACAGAATATACTGGCGCCCTGTCTAGGCCTGCCGGCGTGGGAAACGGAACCACAATAGGACTGACCCGAACTCCTTTGTCAGAACATCAGGGTATCGCCGAAGGTATCACGCGGTGGGGTGCACTAACCCTGGTCAGTGGGATCAGCTCTATTTGCTCCGAAAGAGCACCGTGTTCCTGCCATCGAGAAACACAGAGCGAAGATTGCAATCATAAGGCCTAACTTCACAGCCTAACAGGCTCTTAGATAGTCTCGTTTACCGACTGAATTCATGAACTGAACGGCTGAACGTTCGGAGAGAGAACCCAATGAATTTCTGAACAAGTACGAAAACGTCAATTTCAGATCTGCAATGGAATGGTGGAACGCTCCTCCGGGGATATTCCTAAAATCCTTGTTCAGCGCTTATTGTCTTGAGCTTACATGTGCCTACAGCCGGGTCGGATACAGACGGGGCGAAGAACCTTTAGCGAATTCGCTCCTAAGGGAGTGTACTTGCACTGGAGAAAAGAGTATAACAGACAGATATCTGCAAAAACGGTAGCCCAGCACACAAGGGGCTGTTTTTAACCGCCAGCAACATGCTTGATCTTCGGTAACTGTGTTGAGACTCGCAGAAAATGCAAGTTCATCAGATCGAACTGAAGACGGTTCTGGTATTCACTGTACCCGGGAACAGCTCCCGCGGCCACTGCGACAACGCCAAGCACAACCGTCTGAGAACGAAATTGCTATTCCACGACGTCCACGCAGTGAGCAGCGCCGTGGTTCTTTTTTCTTCTTCTTCCTTTTTTTTCTTTTTTTGCAACCGATGTTTGTGCCTGCTCGTCATCCTGCTTCCCTATTCCAGCCTATACAGTTGCTCACGCAGCATGATACACGGAGGCGCGTAACATCACATACTGATGAGCATGTGCATACGCTTACGCTATGTAAAAGCGAAAGAAAGCTAAAGAAATGTTACGTTACGTGAAAAAGAGAAAATCAAGGCGAGTCATTTGCGCTCCCTCCTTTTGTTTTTCAGGCTTATCTTGCCCAACAGATGAGTGAATGAGGTGATATCTGACACAATTCCCGTACGCAATGCCCGCAAGGCGCGTGACGCAATAACCGTAACCGTCGGCATGGACGTTGACACAGGACGGGTGCGTCCAACATCTTGGAGAATTACGGGGATTGCCAGCGTGAGCAGCGCGGAAGCTCCGTGTGAGTACGCCAAAGCACACGTACACGGCCATGATCCTTGGTTTGGTAGCGCTGGCTGTAGCCTCTATTGTGCTTTCGGTCGTTTCAAAACACTGCTTTCATTAATATAAAGATGATCCAGGCTGTGCTGGTAATGTACTTATATTAGCGTGTGATCCTTTTAGTTTATGGTTGATTGACTGTGGCTTTCGTCTCAAAGGCTTCGCTAAGGTCTCATCGACTGTCCCAAGTATTGGAAGCTTTCGCGTAATGCGTTAGAGAAAAGAATGTTTCATAAACGAGAGGTTGGAATTGCGTGGAGTTATGTTGGAATTCATGCGCACATTTGTTATACACCAGACTGGCCGACCATTTACTTTGTTTCTGTATCATTTCTGTGTCGCTTTTATTAGTGTACCTCGGTCCTAGTACTTCGAGTTGACCAGTAAGTTCCCGATAGCCAAGATAGGCAAGAAGAAACGAAAGACATCAGCGATCGTTCGCAAGGCGTAGGAGGCCGCTATTCATTGGTTCCGTTCTGGATACGAACTGATACTGCTACGATATGCCGCCGAGTGATATCGTTTTGTTCTCCCATTTGCAAGGAATATTAAGGTGGCAATATTGCAATCGCGATTCTGCATAAACGAATGGTGTGTGATTGCTCAGAAAATTGATTGGCCCCTGGCCACATCCAGCACACCAACGCTCTTTCCTCAAAGATTTCTTCACCTTTCTGGACACCAAAGGACTTCGATCCTTATTGTGAAGAGGCTCATTGTTTCATTCCCCGCATCACCACCAGCAGTGGGGTAGAGTATCGCTCCTGGAGATGAAACTCCCCAGCCGTCATCCCCTAATAAAGTTGTTTTCGGTGCGTGATTTGGAAACAGAACAACCCATGACCACGTTACGATGAGCTCGTCGGCTGATCTTTCGCGATTTCTTGAGAATATGACTCTGGAAGGTTCAAGTGCTCTGATGCACAAATGGGGCGATATTTCTGCTCGACTACCGGGTAGTGCTGTAGAAGATAAAGAAGCAGTAGGGCTGTAGCATGTGAACAAATAAATGCTGCAGAAGTAGCATCCCCTATGCGCTTATACGTGCACGGCCACAATTTGTATAATAATTCTAAAATAACATGGTAATTTCTCTGTGATTTTGGTAGTCAATTTTCACTATGGATCGCTTAGTTTGGACCCCTATTATTATTGGTGCTGAACTGCTCGACGAAACTTTACGATCACTTCAGCGCAACGCACAATCATAATAATTGCTGTCATTATCAGTTATTTTGAAGATATTTAAAGGGATTCCCTGTTGGAAATTCCTACTTGACTCCATAAGGTATTATGACACCAGGTCCTATTCCAGGTTGATGAAGGAACGTACAAATAGGATCCTGTTTAATTGTGGGTCCTACATGCCAATGCGATCCTACATATAAAGAGGACCTTATTTGGTTGTGGGACCTACATGCAAATGTGATCCTACATATAAATAGGATCCTATTTGATTGTAGGACCTACGTTGGGTCCTACATGCAATTAGGTTCCTACATATACGCTAAAATGGCGGAATACCAAGTCTCTCGTGGTAATCCTGTATAATTTGTGTTCCCTATTGTGCTGTGTATATTAGGAAATAACAAATCATGCAGCTTCTATTTATTTTTTTATTGATATCGTTCATCATCCCTCTGACATGTTTGTTGAACAATCACACTCTTGCATGATGTACAGCGTCTTCAACACCTTTACAGATCATGCTAGATGGTAGCTCTAAGATATATTTCTTGGAGGCATCTGAAACAATAAAGCGAGTTAGGTAGCTAGATTTAACAAATGATAATACTTTATGTGTCACATAAAATGTGACAAAACTCGTGCACAGGTTAACCAGACTTCCCACATATGCTGTTACTTGAGGTCCAAAGACAATTGATTTGTTTGTTTGCAGCAAGATCAATTGACTATGACAACTGGGGCTAAGCAAGGGTGTCAGTAAGGCATTACCTGAAGAGGGTGAAAACAATGCACGTTGAGTTATAATATCCGCGTTTATTTACATTCTGTGCATATTTCTTCCACACTCGGGGAAAATACGCATGAGCCAAGCTGAGTTATTATGAATTAATAACCAAAAAAGGAAGACCTTTATCTTTAGGGCACCGGTACCCTGTAGCAGGGCCGCGAAGCATCACACATGATATCTTCAACCTGATGTTAAGTGATGATACAGGTTAACCAACAGGGTAAGAGCACAAGATTACAGATGGAGGATAAGTAGGGCCCTCAGTTTTCGGGTTTTATTTTTTGTGAAAATCGGGGGGTAAATATCGGGTTGAAAATCAGGACCTGTCAAACAGGGTAAAAACGGGTGATATACTGAGAAGTGATGTATTTTCGGGTGAAAAAAAAAAACTTTTATGTGTTGAAATTAATTAATTAATAATGGGGGGTATACATCGCGAGACAACGGAGATCATGAGCGATGCCACAGCGGTCGGTCTGTGGAGTGTTGAAATTAAGTGAAAGAATATTTATTAAGAGACTCGTAGATAATTCACTGTATAACCACTGCATCCATCACTGTATCCATCGATGAGCATTGAGAGCATGCTCGCGCTCGCGTTGGTATGCATCGTATATTGTTGGCTGTTGCAGCATCCTCCTTGCTACTCCGCGTACTTTGCTGATACAAGATACTCCCGTGATAAAACGAAAATCTCCAACCAAGTTACAGGACGGGGATACCCGACGTTTCGGAGCCAGTTCGGCTCCTTCCTCAGGGGTGACTCCCGACAAGATTTGAAAGTTGACTTCACCTAACACTTCTGTGCACTGCGGGCAAACCTACTTCAAGGAACGCCGAGCATTGCTTAACTCTGTTTCTTCGCTGTTTAGCGTGATTTTTTCTGATTCCTTTACTGTTTTTGGTAACAGCACAATCGTATACGAAGAGGGGAGTCAAGTCCTGTAGATCACATAAACAAAATACAGAAACCGACACCGAAGATCCTCAGTGTCGGTTTCTGTATTTTGTTTATGGTAACAGCACAAGAAAGGGTCTCGTCGACGTCCACGGAAAGCACTAACAGTACAAAATCCAACACTGAAGTTTTCAACTCACTTATTGACACAAGCTTTCATGTAGCAGACTACATTTCTTCGGGTGTGAAAAACACAGGGCATTTTTGGTACGAAACCGGGGTATTACTTTGGTTGGCGTTGCCATTCTGCAAGGCGGCTTCACCTCATTATTGAAACGGATATTGAGGGACAAGGGACGCTGTCATGGCCCCATTAATCTAACTTATCACTAAACTAACTAAGTTGATGATGTCTTAGGTTAGTTTAGTGAAATTAGGTTAGATTAATAGGACCATGGCCGCTTCAATAATGAAGTTGGGAGTGCGAGGCAAGCTGCCACAGCCGCACTAATCTAACCTAATATATCACTAAACAAAGTGTATGATGTCATAGAAGATGGCTTTCCTGTAACACAAATAAATGAATCGAAAAGTTCCGCTAAATCTACAAACGTACACTTAAAGCAACACTAAGCATTCGCTGAAGTGGGCTTGACCGCAATACACTGAAGTGTTAGGTGAAGCCAACTTTGAAATAGCGACGCCTATCAAAGGAACATTTTTCACGCTAGAAATCGGACCTGCATGCAAGCGTCTACAAACCCGACCTGTTTTGTTTACTTTACCAGGAAGACGCGGCGCGGTCGGGAGTCGTCGCGCGATTGCCGTAGTTCGCAAACCGTTGCCGTAGTGCAAACCAAGGATCAAGTCCTTGGTTTGCACTTTCGGAAGCCCGGTTTACGGGTTTTATCGGGTTAAACCCGAACTATTTTGATGTAAATCGGGGGTAAAAACGGGCTTTATCGGGTTTTACCCGAAAACCGAGGGCCCTAAGGATAAGGCAATAGGTAACAATAGGGTAATAATCGCACTGAGCGGATAAAGTTATAGGAACCCACACGCTAGGAAGAATACCAAGCAAAATGTGCACGAAAATGGCATTACATGCACACAACTAACCTTCAATTCACGAAATCCAACAGCTTTCGGTCTTCCAAGGTGCACACACAGAAACAGATCCAGATACCACTAGTAAGGCATGAAATACAGTCCAGCTCTGCGTGGCACCAAAACCACCAAAACTACGACGAAAGACGCTTCCCGAACGAGAGCTCTCTGGACATGCGTCCGAACGCTTCTAAGATTTCCCTTCCAAATGAGCTGGAGGCATTCCAAGCTCCAAAGGGCGCCGTCTGTAACGGCTCTCCTCCATGCTCTCCTCGCGCTACATCCAGAAAGAAAGCAGAAAGTCGCGCGTACGGGCGACCAGCGTCATTGGAAAGAGGACGTTTTCCCCGTCAAAATAAGTCTTCAGTCACATTTCTACGCCAACAAACAGCCGACATCGAAAAAAAAAAAATGCCCCCAGCCCCATGCATAACGAGCCGCTGTTGCCATTTTGTCCTCACTCGAGAATGGAGAGAGATAGAAAGATCCCGCAAGTTTCTAGCCGTTCGGTGTTCGGAGTACACGAATCCGTTAATAGGTGATTCAGATCTCCCGCAGGGTTCAAACCTAAAAACAGGGACGAACGTTGCAGAAGGAGAGTCAGCCTAAGGAATTTCGGGAATAACGCCATAACCTGTAGTAAATAGATGGGGGTGCGAATTGAAAAGTTGTAGAGTAAAGAACGAAGAACACGCATCCAAAATTTCCAGTAAATTGGACATTAGGTAAGCGAGATTACGGCACTAAAGGAACGGCACCCACGGAAGCGTCTCCGAGCGGCGTCAGCCAGACTTGCTGGCGCCAGCGCCATGACCCTGCAACACTAAAGCCCATTTCTGGGGAACGGAAAGTCGCGCGCTTACGGGATTAAAGCGGTTGGAAAGAGCACGTCGAGAGCTTCAACACTATGCCAAACATGATTCTGTAGGTCGTCAAACGTTTTTAGGAAGAAAACGGCCGGCAGTCCCATGTATTGGGAGGAGTGCAAACACAGAAACCGGTAGCTCGAGAACCAGAAGACTTTGACTGCTGTAGTAAATTTTGCCACGTTCACCGAGTTT
This sequence comes from Ornithodoros turicata, assembly GCF_037126465.1. Taxonomy (NCBI): domain Eukaryota; kingdom Metazoa; phylum Arthropoda; class Arachnida; order Ixodida; family Argasidae; genus Ornithodoros; species Ornithodoros turicata. The sequence goes on from NC_088208.1 coordinate 9,562,152, forward strand.
AGGCGAGTACACTCCAGAAAGATGAAAACTGTCCGACGCGAGCTTCCTTCCGAAAAAGGGCACCAAAGTTTAGAAAAACAGAGTTACGAACGCGTCTCTGCCCACAACCCCGGAACCGCTAAAGACCGACCCATGGTTCCATTTGACCGATCGTAGAGCGACACAAGTCCTACTAGGACGGAAATTCTGGCGTCGATCTGACTAGCGGGGCGGATGTTACGGAGGTCCTAATGTATCGGAAGTGCAGAGGGAGGCCTGGAATTTCCAAGGATCTCGACTACTTTTAGGATTTCCTGCCAGCCGTGAGAGCGCACGTGAAGGGGAAGGATTGGGGAATCCGTCATAACAAACCGCGTCCTGATAGAACCGGTTTAGTCCTAGATATTAGACCGAGAACCCCATCGACACCGCAATGTCGCTCGATGGGGTTCAACCGCCACCTCGACCGGTTGCGCACTGCTGTCGAAGTCTGTGCTTAAATAGCACTCAAAGGAATGCACGCATCATTGTATGCTTGATGTTTCGTCGACTAGTAATGGACATACTCTATGCATGCTCCATAAATGAATGCAACCAGTCCATTCAGTTGTTTTCAACCTAAAAAAATATATTCATTTGCAGTGGTTCTAATAGAATTCGCACTTGATAACCTGCCGTATGTGTGCGCGTTGGCAAACATGATTGAATATGACTAGTTCGTTCTGGGCCCCAGTTTTGAAGGATATATATACGCAATCAAATAATGTTTGTTGCTCTGTTAATATATCACTTCCATATCTCAAAATAATTCCCTACGCCCTCCCCACATGAAACCAAACAGGTCACGTAAGATCTCCCTTAGCTCCTTTTTGATGCCTTCCTTGTAGGATCCTACAAGTCTCCTACGTAGCCGGATATAGGCAATGTAGTGTCCTACAACTGTCCTATATTGCCGAATATGGGACAAGTAGGACACCACAACTCTCCTACATAGCCTAATATGAGACATGTAGGATCCTATGACTCACCTATATGTGAATGAATATAGGACCATGTAGGAACCTACAACTTTCCCACATGATACAAAAAAGGACATAAAGGATCCTACATCAATTTGTATAGGATAAATAGGATCGCATACAACCTATTTGGCTTTTTTTTCAACAGGGTTTGTAAAAAAATCGACAACAGGCCGTTGTCGGGTCGTTGTCGGGCCTCGGGTTGCATCCTTGTCATCAGGGTTTGTAAGTTACTGGTGTTTTCGCTGAATAATTAGAAAAGCATCGGCATATACTTCCTGTTCATGTAATCCTACTAAGAGCGCCCAAACGAAATCACCGAAAATAAATTATAATGAGACCCACGCTGTGCAGTGTACGGCGCGATATATTTAACCCGTTTGTGTCATCTGTCATATTTCTTAACCGAGGAACACTGGCCTCGGTTACCCCAATACTGAAGACCAATGACTGCAGTGAAATAAGTAATTATCGCAATGTGGGTATATTATGTTGTTTCGTGAAGGTTTGTAACCGTACAGGTAGGGACAATAGTTTACGGAACACTGCGAGAGACGTACTTTTTCTTCAGCGCGACACCCTAGCGGCTGGCAGAAGCGGGTGAGTTCGCTGTTTCGAAGGGGTGGAAGAGTGCGCTGTTTGCGACACACAGCGGTGGCATCCACTTCCCGCACTCGAAAAACAGAACTCCACCGCATAACACGTTCTGCGACAACCATTGCCAAGAATGACCGCCTCTCGTTCGTCGAGAGAGGGGGTGTACGCCTTTTTGTGGCAATTACCATGTATCCAAATCGCTACAAAAAGGCGTACGGTCCCCTCTCTCCTCGAATCAGAAGCGATAACACTACCATTCGTTGCAATGGTTGGCTAACAGCGTGCTATGCGGTGAAGTTCTGTTTTTAGAGTGCATGCACACCCAAGCGACTATTACCGGATCTACCGCTCTGTGTCGCTAACAGCGATTTCTTCAGTCGAGTTTGTGTTCCTTTGCCACGCTACTGATGCAGCTGTTTATAATCGTGAGAAGGTCGAAATGTGTTATTGTGACATGACAAAGGCGCTTGATAAAGTCAATCACCTGCTGTTATTGCATAAGTTGAGATCTTATTGTTTGTTGCCTGCCTATTGTTACTGGTTTGATAATTACCTGTTCAACAGCACCAATGTAGTCGGTGTGTCTGGCAGTCGATCTGACCGAATTGTGCATCGAGACCGGGTATGGTATACGTCAACAATAGTAGGCCATTGATACTTTAGTTTTTGTAGGTAACGTTATGTCTTCTGGACGTCACTCGGGCAGCCTTTTGCTTGCAGCCGACATTAAGATATTTCCCCACGAGCTGCTTACGATATCCACTTGCCAACAGGTGGTTCATCTGCAGTAAAACTCTGCATTGAATGGCATTTCTTCACAAGGAACTTGCGCCCACTACTCTTTCAATTTTCAGTTCACTGTTTACTTTACTGGCTATACAGTTACTCGAAATTGTGTATGGCATGCCAATGAAGAAAGCCGTGCGCACGCCCTCTGTGGAATGTATCGCGTTTTTTTGTCTCTCTCTGTCTCTTGAACAGCCTGTCGATACCTTGCTTTTAGATTTCGACCATTAAATTAAAATTAAATTAAATTCAAGTGTCTCAACCAGAACATGTAACCGAGCTCTTGTACATTTGTGCATTGTTCAAAGATTACGTTCTTTAAAGCGACATTCCGGACCTCCGGAGGGTATTCGGATTGCGACTGCATTCAATTGTTTTCTATACGTATGTCATCCCCGTAAAATAGCAAGGGCGAAAACTTCCCCGTTTTAGAGAAACTGAACTAAATCCTACGGTTAACCCATATCCGGTTTCGGTTTCTCCGTGACGTCACTGTTGTTCCCGGCGTAATATTTGTACAAGACGACACAACAACAATCGGCGCCTGGTTCAGGCACAAAACGAGATTTTCAAGTGAGACTTGACCCAGTTGGTATTGGCGATTTGGCTTAATAACTTATGTTATTCCGAACTATGTAGGTATGTCATTTGTTATGCAGGTGTTGCTAAAGTGACTCAGAGAGACACGCCTGAAAAACATTTATTCTGCGTAGCCCAAATCTGTGACTAGAACGAAGTCACCACTTACTTGTCCCTTCAAAAGGCTTTGGTGCTGCACCGAGCTTTTATCCAATGATGAATACTTGCTATCAGCAACTGGATCGCTTGAGACAAGTTGACTTCGCATTCCACCAAGCACTGGGGTAGAGTATCGCCTGTTGCGATGAAACTCCCCACTCTCCAAGGCCGAAAATAAAGTTGTTTGTTGTTTCTTTTGACTCTCCCACCTGCTGCCACTGTGATGCTCTAGAGGATCTGGAGCACATTCTTCTTCATTGCCCTCACTACCAACCTTCCCGAACCGCACTCTCCGAGTCTCTTCGTCAGCTGGATTCTCGCCCCTTCTCCCTCTATAAATTGCTCGGTCCCTGGCCCAATCCAGCCCAGCAACGATCAGCGCTCAAAGCCTTTTTGACATTTCTGGACACCATCGGACTCCGATCGTTATTGTGAAGGGGCTCAGTATTTCATTCCCCACATCCCCACCAGCAATGGGGTAGAGTATCGCCTCTGGCGATGAACCTCCCCAATCTCCTTCTGAAAATAAAGTTGTTGCTGTTGTTCGTTCTTGTCCTCACGGTGCACCAAACAACACCTGTGCGTCATCCCTCAACACCGTCACATATGCATTAACCGGTCACTGCTAATAAATAGCAGGAATGCGTATTGAGAGTACGGGAACCAGCAACGGCAACGCGTAAAGCACAACACACAGCCCGCCGCGAGGAGCAGAGCCGGGCAAGCAGACGCCAGAAAGACCGGAGGAGAACGCTCCTGACATCACGACTGCTTGAAGTGCTGCTTTCAGTCAGAGGCAGAAGATGCAAGTTGAAAATTGAATTACACATTCTCGGAGCCCAATATAAACGAAATATTTTGCATGGTGGCTCGGAAAGATGTAAGGAATCATTTGATGTGGCGTATTTTCTTCACATCTGGGGTCCAGACTGTCCCTTTCATTGAGCATGTCCTCACTGCTGATCGAATACAATGAAAGAAAAGTCCGCAAACATACCACGGTTGTTGATGTAAACTCTCTAGTCGTGTATTTAGGACTCGCAGGCGATTTTGCTGATTTTACTGTGGACCTCGGATGGAAAGCTTGATCTAGATCACCAAGTTGATTTATATTGAGGTTAAGATTAAGTAACCAAGTATTTTTAATCATCAGCATGTCCCATTCAATCATTAATAATCAATATCCCACGGGGGGCACTCCCTAAACCAGGTATCTACAATATCTTGCAGCATGACCTGATCAAACAAAAACAAAAAAACACCTGGTACATGTATGATGTATCCTACAGTCTTCCCTGGGAGATAGTGTTCTATCTATTGATCATCAACAGCAAGCCAGTCGGAAACGTTGATCACTGTTGCTTGATAAATTGTGGATTCTTTCGCTTTTATTTAATACATGCAACAACTGCTTTACGTTACTTTAGTGTTCTGCTGCTTTACGTCATTTTTACACGAAAAGGTTTGCTCTCGAAACCAACTTGTGACGGTGTATTTGCCAAGTGATCACTTCAGGCAACGTCGATGGATACGTCTGTATAGACCTTCCGTAAAGACCCACAGAGTTTTCAGTATATTACTATATGTTCTGCATGCAGCGTCCAGTCTGCCTTCGGGACGCCTCAAGTAAAAACCACACGATCGCTCAACCACATGACTTCCAAAGGCAGTCGCTATTTCCGCGTTTGTGCGCTCATCTAGAAGTTAAACCGACCCCTGTGATCACCAGCCTTTCTTTTTTCGTTGTTCTGTTGTCCACGAACACACGCCGCATCGGCGGGCGACCGCACCCCTCAAAGACACAAAGCAATGCACGGAGCACCGGTGCGCGTATCGCAGATCGCAACAATTGAATCCCGCTCATCGCACAACGGATGGAATGAAACACACTTACTATATCAAGGTGCTTCGGATGCAGCTATTCAAAAGAACTGTAGATAATTCAAATATGTATTATTATTATTTCTTATTTCTGGAATAGCAAGCCGACGTCCAGTTTGGCTGACCTTTCCCCGTTTTTTTTCCCTTTTCGTCTAATAAACATTTCCCCCCTCAAATATGTGCTAGAAATTAAAGAAATCGTAATTATTCCTGGTTTTGAATCAGGACTGCGCCAGCAGTAGCTTTGCAGAAATTATGTCCTGAATATCCTCAAATTCCGGACTCTTAACCTGAAAAAACTTGAGGGTTAGTGGAACACAGCAAACACCTAATAAGAAAAAGAGCATAGTATATGGACATGCCCAAAACAACCGAGGTATCCGGATTCGGGGTATCCCGGATCCAAACATTAGACGGGCCTAGCATACGCCCCATATACACCCCAAAAGGATGTCCTATAGTGCCTACTTTTTCGGAGTGTGGTACTTAATATAAAAATTAGAAACCCACGATCGAGACACTTGTTGTGCTGCACCCAGGTCATTGGCAAAGTAATGCACAGCCATACACTAAAAACACCAGCGGAGAAATGGACGTTCAAACTCAATGTAAGGCCTCGCAAGCGTCACTGTCAGCTGTCAGCCAGCCGTGTTTAATGCACTAATCACGTGTTGCAACAACAAAAACAGGAAGCTCTATCAAACACTCTTCACAATGCAGCAATGGGGTTTACTATCGCTCCTGGCGATGAAACTCGCCATTCATCATCTCACAATAAAGTTGTTGTTTCTTGACACCTGATTTCTGTGGACCGAGCATTATCCGCTATGCCCAATTACTGCGTTTTGGAGAATCCGGTAAATACAGAAGAAATTATTTCATTGTCTGCCTTTACAGCAGAGAGAATGATATGCTCTGCCCTTTGGAGTGATCGCCTTCAATCATAGAAACGATTTAATTTCCGGCCATTAGCTCTTCAGAAGCAATGCCGCTTCTCCTCTTGAACTTGTTCATTAGCACTTGCTGGAGCCATAATTGTGAATGTGTTGTACAAGCGGGTGGACTACAAGCATTTGTTTGTTTATTTGATTAGTGGTACATAAAATTTTACGAACACTCTTGAGCATGGTTAGGCCATGCACGATGTAACGCAGCCATCGTTACTAAGCATTTGTTGAACACGCAAGAGCAGTTCACGGCTGCCTCCTGACCAAGACCTGTCCGGTCTCTCGTCCTGCCGCCGTCGCTGAATGTTGTTGCTTTCTGTCAACCACGAAATACTCTCCAGAGTAACCTGACAGACGTCAATCTTCACAGACATGCAGCTATCTGACAGATCTTATCGTTCAGGTCGTTGTTGAAGTTCACAGTAAGTTAATGGGACGGTCTCATCCGGGATCCCGTCTATCAGACCTATACCACTATGTTCGGCATCAGCCAACAACCTACAAGGGTAATTTTTTCGTTCGGAAAGTCCTTAGAATAAGCGAATTTTAAAGATCAGCGCTCCTTCCGGCGGCTTGACGTCACTTCCTAATGAGGAGGAGTGAGAGCGCTGTGCCCAGAGGAGGAAAGGCGCAGTCGAGACGCGTAGAGTATCGCCCCTGCCTATAAAGCTCCCTAAGCATCATCATGAAACTAAAGTTGTTCATATCAGTGGTAAAATTTACTAACAACCTTTCGCGAACGTGACCAACATTCGATCAGCAGTGAAAGCGTAGGGGGAATACGTATCTATAGTGACACTCGTGATGTGAATGAAGACATTTGTCTGCCAGGCAAGATTTCGCACGGTTCGTGTAGCAGCAGCACAGGATTGCACACGGCACACTTTATTCCCAAGGATGCAGCGATACCCGTTTTGTTGTGACCGCGAGGTCGAGCCGGTAGGCCAGTATCTGAAAATTACGCAACTGGATACCACGGCCACTTCATACCTTGTCATAGATAACGAAAATGAACTTTAATTAGACTCGGAAGTTGTGACGTAAGTTCTTGGTACTAGCGTTTACGCCGCACACCATTCATGTACAGGGCGTACACGTTTTCAAGTCAACTTGTTACATGGCGATACGTAAAGGAGAACATGCGGAGACGTCAGTTGGAGCTGTGAGGACATACGCATTCGTGTGTTGCTTCGGGCACAAGCTAAAGAATACGGAGTCCTTGTTACGAGCACGCAAATCCACAGAGACCCGCGTCAGCCACTACAAGGTTACGGAAACACAGTTCGAGATGAGCAACCCACCCTGCATCCCTGGTAAACAGTACTAGCTCTTGCATGACGAAGCGCTCGGTTGATCGATTTTCCCGAAAAACAACAGCAACTTTATTTCACGATGATGGGCGATTTTCCCGAGAGTAAAGTGTGGGCCGCAATATTGCGTTTCAATATATCCGTCAGCGTCGATGGATGCATGGGTTTCCATTTCACGTCCGCACCTTTGCGAGGCGACTTTGTGGAAAACGGCTCGCGATCCACTAATAGCCGACCAAAAACAGAACTAAAAGAAGATAACGCGGTGGTCGTGGTGGTGGTACTGCTGAAAGGGATGCGTTGCTGGCCTACGTTGCGTCCGCAGGACTGTCTTAACTTCTCACTCTTTCCTTTCTTTTTTTTTTGGAGGGTGAAACTTGCCGCCTTGGCTGAACAGGCAGACCTTACTCTTTTTTTATTTTTTTATTTATTAAACGTCACCCCCCCCCCCCTGAAAGAGCTCGCCGTTGTCGGCCTCACGAAGATGGGCAACGTCACGACTAATGCTCTGGGGGAATGTGCGTCCTGGTCCGACTTCTGAACTGTGCCGACATATGTCTGACAGCGTCCGAGGAAAACCCACGAAAAAGCCCAGGTAGCACAGCCGGCACCGGGACTCTAACACGGGTACCTCAGTCTTGACGTGCCATGGACAGATAAGATAAGACAAGAACGTACTCGGCACGGCTGCCGGTACAACAACTGACGAATGGTTCACATATCTGCGTTTCCGCTTGCGCAAACGTACTGCGCTCGCTTACGGCGGATCGTTGCATGGAAATGAACAGACGCTCTCCGGAAGCCAACTTCCCCGATACACCGCAACCAGTTAAGCCAACTTCAACTTCATCGACGCAAGCAACGCAATCGCAAGTGCCCAATCGAATCCGAAAAATGCGTGCATGCGCGCTGTTCCGTACAGGGAAGCGGAGAGAGACAAGCCGGAACGCTATAATGCGAACGGGCCGACGTGTGCGGTTATCGTTCTGTGAGGAAACGAGCCTAAACGGAAACCGCTGCACGCAAGCGTAAACGCAGCAATGTGAACCAGGCTTGACATTCAATTGCGCCGCTCCGAACAAAAATTTAAGTCGGCGAACACATGCGTCTGTCGCCTCGGAAGGGGCTTGCGTTGGTTCGCAGACGGACGTAATGCTGTCGCAGTGAAACACTAAAGTGCGGACGAGGCAAACGGGGTGGGTAAACGGGCTGGTGGTGATCCTGGCAATAAACTAAGCGCTAGCAGAGTGTCCGCCGTTCATGAACTACAGACCCACAAGCATAGGAAGATAATTGCAATGTTCGCTAGTGTGACACAAGTGGAGCCGTCCGGGGGAGCTACGATTCATCGTGCTCTACCTCCTGTGAGGAGAGACGACGGTTTATCTACTTGCGCCAACAGATATATAATAAATTTTATGCTCTGGTCAATAGTTCTTAAGTATTCATGGCGGGCTACAACATATTGGAAATACGTTCCGTAGGGAATGCCCCCATGGGATATGGTTCCATATGGTTTTTTGTTGCATGTCTGCCTATGTTATAGCCCAGATCAAAGGGACATGCTGCTGATTAAGATACTTGGTTGCTGAATCTTAATCTGAATATGACATCAACATGGTGATTTAAATCAAGCTTTCGATCTGAGATCCACAGTGAAATCAGCAAAATCACATACGAGTCCTAAATACACGTGTAGGGAGCTTAAGTCAACAGCAGTGTCCAGTTTGCTGACACTTCTTTCGTTCTCTTTGATTAGCCGTGACGATATGCCCAATGAAAGAACGTAATCTTGGAAGAATGCACAAGAACTCGGTTGGATGTCCTTGTTCAGCAACTTGAAACTTGATGGTCGAAGTTTAAATGCAAAGCGTCGACATAGTGCCAAAGAAAAAAAAAGAGGGTAATTTCTACAGAGGGCATGCGTCCGAGGTTCTTAATTGGCAGGTCAATCAAAATTTCGAGTAACTGTGTATAATGAGTAAACTAAACAGTAAACGGAAAACTGAAATCTCATAACGAGAACGCTCGGTGCGAAATATATTAATGTCGTCGGCAGGCAGACGGCTGCTCGAGTGATGTCCGGAAGACGCAACGTTATCTACAAAAACTAAAAATATCACTGGCCAAATATTGTTCACCTGTGCCCCTGTGTCATATCCGGTCTCGACACATAAGGGTCAGATAGGCTGCCAGAGACTACATTGGCTCGGTTGGACAGGTAATTATCAAACCGCTTCCACCTGCTTACAATAGGCAGTTAACAAACAATAACATCTCAAGTTATGCAATAACAGCAGGTGATTGACTTTATCAATCGCCTTTGTCATGTCAGAACAAACCACTTCCACCTGTTTACGAGCATGAACAGCTGGATCGGTACCGTCGAAAAAGAACACAAACTCGATTGAACAAATCTCTCTCTGAAAACCCCATCTCGACACTGGTTAATTCTTATTGGTATAGTGAACCGATAAACGATCATGTAGGACTAGCAACCTTCAAGAAACAATATAACATCCCCACAGTGTAATAATTACTGATATTACTCGAGTATTGCGGCAACTGCCGACTGCTTTCCTCGGTTAAGGAATACAACAGATGGGTGATTTCATGTAAAATCAGGCAGGGTGTGTCCGGTCGACCACCCTGCGAAGTTATGTTGGCCGTTACTGGGCGAAGGCATACGTTGCGAACGAAGTTGCGTTACGAACGTAACTTCGCCCATCTCTGAAGCAATTTTTTAATGTGTTATTTTGAGTCGACATGAAGAACATTTGTGAGCAATATGAATGATTTCACTAGTGCGAATATATGGGATGCGCGCTGTCGAATTTACACAGTTTCGGTAGACACCCCTCACAAAAAGGCTGTTGGGCGCGTAGCCCCAAACCACAATACGATGTACTTGCTATGAGAAGAAAGGGCATTTCGAGACCAACACAATGATGTAAATTACTTTCGGGTATCACCATTGGGAAAGGACTAGTGAGGTTCCCAAAGCGTACAATAATTTACAAATGAGGTAACTTTGCGATTTTTTATGTCCTCAAAGGCAAACCTTAGAATCTTCAGAACTTAGGATGCAACGCTACCCACCCCTGACAATATGTGAAAAAAATAAAATAAAAAAAAAACAGCTGAATAAGGTGGATAGTTATGAGGATACGTGGCGTCAAACTTCGTAGGAAGCGCAGTGGTCGAGATGCCCACATCTGATGATAATTAATTAAAAAATAACCACCAGTTATTTTCGACTACTTTCAGCGCCAATACGCCTCCTAGGGACAATGCTTTAATATATGTTTAAAAGAAAAAAAAATGAGAGGTCGACTGGACCACCCTGCATGATTCAGCATGAAACCACCCAGATTATACAGACGGGTTAAATATATCGCGCCAGACAAATCATAGCCTGGGTATGATTATAATTTACTTTCATTTTTGGTGATTTCGTTTGGATGCTCTCAGAAAGATTACCTGAACTAGAAGTATGCAGATATTTTTGTAATTATTCAGTGAAAACACCATTAACTTGCAACAATCTTTAAAAATTTTCAAAATAATTAATATTAAGAAAAAATATTATTATATGGAGTTGCGCTGCAGTAGTCGTAAAGTGTCCTGGAGTCACTCAAAACCACTAATAATAATGGTCCGAAAAATATATCCACAATGAAAATTGACCACTGATATCACAAAGAAATTATCGTATTATATTATTATTAGTAGGAGGAGAAGTATTATACAAATTATGGACGTGCACATTTAGGCATACTAGCTGCTAAACATGCTACAGCCCTACTGCTTCTTTATCTTCTGCAGCATTAGCTAGTAGTCGAGAAGGAATCCCGCCTTATCTGTGCACACGAGCATTTGAACCTTCCCGAGTCATTTTCTGAAAAGATCGTGCAGGAAAACCTGCGAGCTGGTGCTTTTTGGGTTGTTCTGTTCCCAAGTCACACAGCTTCTGTTTATGCAGAATCGTGATTGCAATTGGCCACCTTAATATTCCTTGCAAATGCAAACAAAGCGATATCACTCAGCGGTATATCGTAGCAGTATCAGTTCGTAACCGGAATGGAATCGACGAATAGCGCCCTTCTTCGCCTTTTGAACGACCGCTGATGGTGATGATGATGATGATAGGAGAAAAAAAATTGAGATGTAGGCCCGCTCATTGTGTGACAAGCTACTCCAGGTCTAGGGCTGATGTCTTTTGTTTCTTCATGTGTTGTCCACTCTCTGGCATTTACCGGTCAAGTCGAAGCACTGCGTCTGCGAAATGGTCGGTCAGCCAGCCCTGTGTACGACAAGTATGCTCATCAACACTACACAATTCCAACCTGTCCAGTGCTGGTGTGGCGACGTTTGTGACTTATAAATACACGTTCTACGTGCAGCCAAAGAGCTTCAGCTACTTTTCTTCCCTCTCATTTATGAAACATCCTTTCCTGTAACGCATTACGCGAAAGGTTCCAAGCCTGCCCAAAGAGAAAAATGAGAAGCAACGGCGAAGTGACCATACGTGGGATAGCCGTTGAGGCCTGAACTAACATGTGAGGGCGAACCCCAAAGCGACTCAAGCATAAATTAAAAGGAGCATACGCACGCTAATATACGTATATCACCAGCACAGCCAGGATCGTGTTCGTATTCAGGAAATCAGTGGGTTAAAGCGGCTCAAACGACAATAGAGGAAGCGAACGCTACCAAACGAATGTTTCACTGCCGTTTACGTGTGTTTTTTTGATAGGATGAAGACGCTGATGGTGTATGCATTACCCAGGAGGCGTACTCATAGGGAGCTTCACAAACTTCATGCAGCTTCCGCACTACTCACGCTGGCAATCCTCGCACTTCTCCAAGATGTAGAACGCGCCGTCCTGTGTCAACGTCCGTGCCGACGGTTACGGTTAATTTCAAACTCTCTTTGGAACGGTAGCAATGGGGTAGTGCTGGTAGTGGTATTGCGTCCGATACCACTTCATTCTCTCATCTCTTGGAGATGATGAGCGTGCAAAAAAGAAAAAAAAAAGAACGCTTTCTGTACACATTCCTCCTCTGGGAAAGGAGGGAGAGATGAGAGGGAGGGCCAGAGCGTCTAACGTCGAAACGGGGGTAAAGAACGCAGATTACTTCCATTTTGTTTTTTCACGTAACGTAACGTTTCTTTAAAATATCTTGAACGTAACGTAAGCTGCTGCACATACTCCTCAGTCTGAGATGTTACACGTCTCAGTGTATCATGCTGCGCGAGCAACTATAGGCAGGAGTACGGCAGCAAGACGACGCTCTTGCACAAACACGGCGAGTTAAACATCACGAGTTAAAATAGGTTTTCTCCAACCAATGGCGCCCTTCGAAACGATCAGCGACTCGGCACAAGCATGGACGGACTGGAGACGCAGGTACGAAAGGTACGAAAAGGCATGCAAATACGACAATGAAAGTAACGAAGCTCGGATTACGTTCTTTCTTCGTATTGGTGGCAAAGAAATAGCACAGTCGTATCGAACACCTATCCTCCCGACCGGGTCAGAAGCCCAAGACAGGACGCTGTCTCAAGTCCTGCAAGCGTTCGACGCATATTGCCACTATCATCTTTGAAGCGACCACACGGAACAGTAATAACGGACGGCGAGGCGTCGAACGACGGGCTCATTAGCAAGCGATCCTTGCAGAAGCATCTGCTCCTTCGCTGGCATCAATCTCAAGGACGGACCGGCGGCCTTGGAGAAGCTTCGGTATTTCCTTCTCTCCACCGACGCGTGTTGTCTACAATGTTCACTGCTGTGTATAAAAGCTTGTGAGCTCCCAGTCCGAGCGTTCTTTAGCGTGGATCTGTTTGAGAGCCACTGCTCTTGTGTGTCTTAGGCAGCTAGGCAGCTGAATAAAGTGTTCGGTGATTATCCGCCGTCTCGCTCGTTTGTTTTCATCCGTCACAATATCATAAGAAGTTTGAAAATCTCACACACGCATCGTTCGTCTTCAGTCATTTGCAACAAGCGCCAGAGGAATCATTTACCCAGTTCCTCGATTCATATTAAACGATAAGCCGATAACTGTGACTTCAAAGAAGCATATGACCAGAATGTCAAGGACCGTATTGTTCTCGGCATCCGTGACAAAGTACTTCGAGAGAGACTCCGTGAACTGACAATGGATTTGAACTTCAGCGGGTGATACTTCGGCGCATGGCCGCCGAACTCTCGAAGAACGCTTTCTCAAGAACTGACTCGTCAGTTCCAGTCTGTGGAGGTGATACAACAGCGCAACCGCCTTGCCGGGAAGAGAGAACGTTCCATGGGACGCAGCCCCCAACTCAGCTTCAACAAGAAGTGCAGAAGACCTCTACAGGACCGAAGAAACCTCGGGGTACTCCACTACTAAAGTCGAAGTCCACCAGCTTCAGGCCACTAACCAGGCAAGCTCAAGTAAGCACGGAGGAACACAATCAAGGGAACTAACCAGCAACAGAGTCCCAAAGTCTGGAAGGCGGATATTCACCCCTGCTATCTACAGGACCATTACACGACCTAAGAACATAGTCAATTTGGAGTGTGCCTGTGTGTGGACACAGACTTTTGATAACAACACTTCCGTGTCCTAACTTTTCGTTAAAAAATAAAAAAAGGGCATGTTATGAATATATATTGGGCTCAAATGCAGCGCACTCTGTATTGTGATGTTGGAGCGAAAGCGAACCCTGGGTGTGTGGATCAACTTCAAGATGGCAATATAGCATGTTTTGTGGTGCACCTCATCCGCCCTCAATCATAAGGTACCCAGTACCATACGTCAACGACGGACGGAACTGCTTGTCGTAGCCGGCCACGCTCAGGCTGTAGTGGTGGTGAAAGATCTCGCCATTGTCGGCCTCACACAGGTGGGAAACGCCAAGACTAACGCTCTGGGGGGAATGTGCCGATATGTGTCTGACAGCATCTGAGGAAAACCCAGGAAAAGCCCCAGACAGCAGAGCCGGTACCGGGATTCGAATACAGGTTCCTCCAAGTCTCGACGTGACATGGCCAGCGCGCTAGCCAGTGAGCCACGCGCTCTGTAGTGAATACAAGAACTCTGGTAGCACACTATGTTGCCGAAACGTTGCCCCAATGTTTTGTTAAAATGTTGCCTAAACGTAGGTAATATCCTCTTCATGCCGCATTCTAGCAGCGTTGCTAGAAAACGTTTTGCAACGTTGCTGCCGTGTTACAACTGTAACTTTTCGACATGAAGGCAATGTTATGGCACAATGTCTTCTAAGCATGTCACCTACGCCTCTAATGCTTTCCTCATTCTGAAAGTCATGCTGCGATGCTGTTGTGCGAAAGGCTTGACGTCACTTGATGTTGTCAACCTCGAACTCATTCGCTTGGGGAATGGCATTCGCACGGTTTGGTTTCACCGTGCCAACTGTGATTTGGTTTCACCGTCTGACGCAGAACGAATGTCGCACACTGCGACTGTCATTCACTGTGAATGGCGTTCGATTTACCGTGTGACAGGGGATATAAATGTGAAACACGTGAGAAGAATCACTTTAACGCGCAACATTACCATGAAAAACGATGATGCAATCCCTGTTTATTTTGTGCTTTTAAGGTAGAAATGAACCTTCCCACAAGTGCATGTTACATAAAATACCTGTGTCTAGCCGATGGAAAAATATCTTTCTCTACTTGATTCTCTAGCTGGAAGGTCGGTTTGATGTGACGTCCGATGATCGGTAACCGCTTTACAGAAAGACCTCTGACGGACAAGGGGCTCAACAACGACTAGTTTATTTACACTTATGTACAGCACCAATTTCACAACATACTGCTACAGAACTCTCCGGGCTGGAGGTAAAATTCACACGGGTCCCAGACCCTTGACAAGCGTTTCTCTCTCCTTCGGGCTCCGACCCCTCTTTAAAAGGGTGACAATGTGGACCACAACCTCAACCCAGGACCTAGAATCGGACGGTCCGGGTTCAAAGTGTCCCAGCTCCAAATTGAATTGTTTTAAAATCTTTGACAGGAGCGTCACCTCTTAACCCCCACCCTCTGGTCCAAATCTACGATCAAATTGTATGTTTATAAGTCCCAAACGTCGCCACACCAGCATTGGACAGCTGTTTCGGCCTTATTGGGCCTTCATCAGCAATGCGTAGGTAGGCGACGTTTGAGCGAGTGGCGTCGGAAGGTCACGTGGAACGTGATGTCCTCCCGTCAGGGCGAGTGACTCACCTCTGAAAGCCCAGTGCGAAGCCAGTAAAGTATTAAACGAAGAAAAATAGCATACGCTCTTTGGCTGCACGTTGAACACATGTTTATAAGTCCCAAACGTCGCCACACCAGCATGCTGGTGTGGCGACGTGCAGCCAAAGAGCGTATGCTATTTTTCTTCATTTAATACTTTACTGGCTTCGCACTGGGCTTTCAGAGGTGAGTCACTCGCCCTGACGGGAGGACATCACGTTCCACGTGACCTTCCGACGCCACTCGCTCAAACGTCGCCTACCTACACTCTAAAAAATTTCCCCCAAAAACGGACAGATTACCCTACCCGTTGGGGTAAAATTTTACAGACCACAACTGTATTTGTCATTTTACGGGGCCTCCCCGTTAAAAAGTTCCGTGTGGGCATTTATGGGCGCCCCGCACAAGCACATGAGCGTTTTCAGCCTCCAAAGAAGGGGAACGCAGCAACACTGGGCCGTCTGTCAGTCTGAGTGCAGTGAACAACATCGACGACCGGTTTGTTTGTTGAATGGTGAGTAAGATTGTCGTTCTTTATTACATGGGCAGGATTGTCACGTTTCTAGCATGTCCCAGACTTGTCAGCGGTTTCGTGTTAAGGCAGAAGTGGTTTGCAAGGTGTAAATCTTGTTACGTGGTCTCGCCCAAACCGTTGCTATGTTTAGTTATGCTTAGCATGCTTAGCTATGCCGTCACCTGAAAAGCATTGTGATTACAGTTGTACCTTGACTTGGGTACTAAGTCGAGTTGACTGTCAAGTTGTCACGGTTCAAGATAGCTACGACCACCGTGTTGCGTCTGTCCACTTTCCCGCGCAAAAGGCGGCGTGATGGTTTCGGGTTTCTGCTATCGTCAGAATCGCAGTTCTACGAAGCTTCTTTCTTCTTTCCAGAAGGATGTTCAGCTGCAGGCAGTGTGGAACATCATTTTCTTCGCGGGCGAGTTACGTTACTCACCAGAAAGTCCACATCAACATTAACAACTACCGGTTCCCATGCTTCGAACTAGGATGCCAGGTTACGTTTTCGACATACTCTGCGTTTTCCCATCACTGCAAAAGAAGCCACACTGGCGATAAACGTTGCGAGAATGATGATAGCGTCTTTCCATGCCGTGCTCCCTTCTGTGGTATTCCCTGTAGCAGGCAAAATGTCTCGTCGCATCTGCGTGAACATGTATCAAATGGACAAGATGTTGTATGCCCCTACCCAGAATGCAAGGACAAACCCACCATGAGATCAAGGAATGCAGTGTCAGTTCACATGACCAGGTACCACGGCAAGATTCGATCTTTAAATTCCAAACAGCATGCCATTGCCGATGATGAGGCTTCTACATCTGTATGCACTGATGATAGTGAGGATGTTGAATGTCATTTAAATCTAAGCACCTGTGAAGATGTGCTTATGGGCCGCATGGATGATAGTGAAGGTTGTTCAAGTCGTAGCACAAGTGAAGGAATGGTCACGGAGATCAAAGAAGCTGATTTGATTGCGCGGCTGATTTTGCAGGCAACCACAAAGCTACATGTTCCGTCTACCACGATGACCAAGGTACTAAGTGATGTTGCATCTATTGTCGAGATAAAAATGGACGAGATAAAGAGAAAAGTAAGCGATCGGTTTGAAAATAGCACCAGCAGTGATTTACATGGCGTAAAAGAAGCAGTTCTTTCGGATTTGGAGCAAAGTCTGCCGTTTGCATCGTGCAGAGAAAGTGGCGAGCTGTCATCACAGCATCTCCAAGCGAAATATTTTAAGGAGCATTTCCAGTTCTTTGAACCAGTGGAAATTTCTCTGAAGAGTGTGTGTCGTACTGAACAGGGAGTTATTCATTATATGCCATTGACTCTGACATTGCCCCGCCTGCTTCGTGATGCCTCTGTGATTGCACAGCTGAAGGACTTTAACGTCAGTAATGAAGCCAGCGAAAGTTTTGCAGATTTCACAGATGGCAGTCTTTTCAAGGCCTCTGGTGCATGCAGTTCCAAAAGCGATCTACACCTAATGTTCTACCAAGATGCATTTGAAGTCGTAAACCCCATCGGATCTGCAAAACAAAAACACAAAGTTTTGGGCGTCTACTTCACGCTTGGAAATCTGAAGCAGCATAACCGATCAAAAGTGGACCAGCTCCAGCTTGCCCTCTTCTGTACTGAGAAAAATCTGAAGAAATTTGGCCAAGAGAAGGTGTTTGGACGACTGGTCACAGACCTAAAACAGCTTGTGGCTTCTGGTCTGACAATTGGCAGCATGCATTACACGTTCAGTCTTTCCTCCATTCTTGGAGACAATCTCGGGTCCCATCAGATCGGCGGATTTTTAGAATCGTTCAGCTGTGAGTACTTCTGCAGATTTTGTTTAGTAACCAGAGAGGAGTTCCACAGCTGTCCGACCACATGTGGTGAAAGCCGTACAGAAGAAAACTACACTGAGTGTGTCAGTCACTTGGCAAACGAGGGGTCAACAAACCACAAAGGCATCAAGTTGAATTCTATTTTCAACACGATACCAGGATACCACGTTTGCCGTGGTCTCCCACCGTGCCTTGGCCATGACGTCTTTGAAGGAGTTGTCAGCTACGACACCTCTCTTTTCCTGAGGTACTTCCAAAGCAAAGGATGGTTTTCGGTGCGACTGCTGAATTCTCGACTGGAGAAACTGCGCTTACTAGGACACGATGGAGCTGACAAGCCTCCAGCGCTTAAAGAAGGGCTCAAAACACTTGGAGGTCATGCTGCGCAAAATTGGGCTTTGTTGAGGTTCTTGCCTCTTCTTCTGGCAGATGCCGTTGTCCCCACAGATGCCGTATGGAAGCTTTTCTTGCTCCTTCGTGACATCGTTAATCTTGTTTCTGCACGCAAGATTTCACTGACCCAGATCCTTTACTTGAAGGAGCTGATTGAGCTCTATCTTGAGCTTATTACAGAACTGTTTCCGACTTATACGCTAAAACCAAAACACCACTTCTTGTTGCACTATCCAGAATTAATCCTTAAATATGGCCCCCTAATCTGGCTTTGGACAATGAGATTTGAATCGAAACACTCATACTCGAAGAAGGTCGCCAGAGTGTCAAACAACTTTGTCAACTTAACGTTAACATTGGCCAGGAAGCATGAGCTGCTACAATGCTACCTTTCAACAGGGACCATGTTTCCTCCAGAAGTCATTGTCACATCGAATAGTGCTTCAGAAAAACAATCATTCCCCGAGAAGTACGTGCAGTTATGTAGGGCTACGCTCTGTCAACCCTTTGAGCTGTTCAGAGCAGTGCAATTTCGTGGTACAAGTTATATTGCTGGATATTACGTCGCCTGGAGAAGAGAGGAAAGCACTGTGATATTTGCAAGACTAGAGGCTGCAGCCCTCTGTGAAGATACTTCGTTGTTTTTGATAATTTCTGAGGCACACTCAAGTTACCTGGATGATCTGGGGATTTATGCAGTTGAGGGCATTGCGGACACTACTCCAGTACAGTGCGTCAACATCACTGATATCGTAGATTACTACCCACTTCCTTTGTACAGCTGTCTTAACCGCAAAGTTCTCGTACTGAAGCACAGCATCTTTGATGACTACTCGACTACTGCTCTCATGCTACGTAAGTTGTGTCACACAGACCTATGGTACTATTGCAGCATCATAGCGATTTGGAGCTGCTCTGAGTTCATGGCAGTTGTCATGTGGCTTCATAATTGTTTCTTTTACCTTTTTTTTTTGTTTCTTTTCTGTATTTTCATTTTATTTTCTACCTTCATATATATAGTGATAGGCACTACATGAAGGTGGTCATGTAATTATGCATAGCTCGTGTTCTGAGTGTCGCACTGCATGTCAGTAGTTTGGACAGCAAATGACAAGCATGATGATAGCAAGTACACCTGCAGGATATGCACTATGTTCGCAATTCAGTTAGGTTTCATTTTAGTATCTTTACAATTGTGTTTCATGCAGAATGAAATCTACGGCATGAGCGAGCTCCCACATAATATCATAAGCAGACTGAAGGAGGTCCTGCCAGGACTTTCTGAGGAGAAGGCCTCGCAGCTTCATGCGTGCTTGTGGGACATTGGTGTTCGCAGCCCATCTGATGTAACGTACGTCAAAGAGAGCGAGCTGTCAAGTGTGCTGAACCCAATTCAATGCAGAAAGCTCCTGCACCTTTGGAATAGCGGTAAGTTTCGAGTGGGAAGAACGTCATGCTGCATGACCTGCAATCTACAAGCAAATTAGAAGGCTTCAACTGTTAATATTTCTTTTTTCAGTTGAGGACTCCGTGCAGTTGAGCGTGCCTGAAATCTCTGCATCTGAACCACAGTCTGTGCACGTTGACTCGAGTACAGCACCAAAGTCTCTCTCCCCGGACTGGCCATCTGCTTTTGTGATACCCTTTCAACGAGCAAACGCAGATTTTCTGCAAGATTTGCAGGAGAAGAGGCGACCAAAGAAGAAACTTTTGCTAGAGTTTGTGAGAACTGTGTGCGCTGATATCCAAACCATATGTTCAAAACCAGGTCGGGCAGCTCTTGCTACGATTGCCAAGAAAATTGTCGATGCATACCCAGAATCGTTATCTGACACATTAGGTGGTTCCATAGTTGGATCAGGCTATGACTCGCTTAGAGCTAAATTGGAAAACAGATTGGACAACATGAACCGTGGGTCCTCAGCACCTCCACGAGTGACGACTCCATCAGAGAAAAAACGCCCAGCTAGTGACAGCTATGGCTGTATCGAATGGAGCTGCTCAATTCCAGCTGGTGAAACACTGGAGTCACAAGAGGAGAAGAGGCTTGAACTGGAGGAGATGTTCTCGGGAGAGAGTGTTAGTCTTAATGATGCAGCGGCTTTGATGGACCAGACATACTATTTGCAGAGGCAGCATATAAATGAAGGCATCTCAGTCTCAGACGTGCAGGACAAATGGCCGTGGCTCTTAACTATAACATGTTTGCTGAACCACTTTAAGAGACTGACAGGAGTTGACGCCAAGGCAAACATTACTGAGGCTATGTCCGTGAAAGGGAAAGTTATCCTACAGTATTTTGCAACAGTTAACAAGGAGGACATACAAAAGGTTCTTGACGCCGTGGGCGAGTCATTTCGTCAAACTGGAACACGGTATGGAGACCCTGTTGGTGTACTGCAGGGAACACTGGCCACCTTCCGTGAAGAGTCCACGTTCTTCATTGTCGAGCTGAAGGTAATGTTCAAATTTTCTGTTCACTCTATGCGAGTTTTAGGCACATTGATAACTTTTCCCTTTCTTTCTTGCTATGCTGTTATGTAGAAAATAGCTACAGCAGCTTGCTAAGCAAATGTTCAAGGGAACCGGTGTGCTGGTGGCCTTGGGTTGGGTGGTGTTTTTGATATTCCCAGATGCCTTGAACTCTGTGCTTAGCAGGCGACCGCGAGAGTGCAATACCATAAAATATCGGTGTACCACCTGTATATCATTTCATTACTTCGCCTCTTGTCATGAATGGTTTTCACCTGAAACGTTTGCTTCATACCTTTTTGCACACAACCGTGTATGGAATAGTAAGCTGGCTTTCATGCAGCACTGGTTAAGGCAGTGCATAACCCCTTGACGCTTCTACAATATATGGCCATACGTGGGTATATGTGAATCGCTATGCATTTTTCAAATCGTTCCCCGCTGCAAATAATTGTTTGACTTGCATGAAATTTCTTTTCAACAAAAGATAATACAATTTCTAGGAAATGATGTTTTTCGGTTTTTCATCTGTAGCTTAGAAATTTTCCTATTGCAATAGCAATATTTTCTCGTGTGAGTGGATTTCTAAGCCAGAGACAAAAAAGATGAAAAAACATCATTCCCTAGAAATTGGAACACGCTTTCGTCCAAAACGAGTTTCATGCAAAAGGAAAATTTTTTTTGCGGTACAGAACGATGTGAAAAAACGTATGGGAGTTCCCATTGACACGAGGTGAGGTGCATGTGGCTGATGCGCTGCTTTAAACCAGCATTGAAAAAAAGGTACGAGTCCAGTACCACCCCAACCACTGATCACGTTTTTTTTTTTTTTTTTGCTTGTTTGTTTGTTCTTGTCTTTCTCAGCTGTACCCGAACGAAAGCGATATGCCTCCCTGAGCCAGTTTAAGCTGAGGAACCACTATGTGATCATCAAACCGTGTCTGTCTGGAATTAGGGAGCTTGTTTATAAAGACCACGTTGAAAGAAAACTGACTGAGAAGCACACTCTACTGGAGCTTTTGCGTGTGCTTGCTCGAGCTAGCATTTAAATTCGGAAGTAGACTTGCATTAATGGCAACCGAGACGCCCTTATGAACATTTCAAGGGTGTGTGGGTTTCCCCTGTGATTTTAATTCAAGTGCCACTGAAATGTATGCACACACCGTGAAAGTTAGCTTCGATGGCCCAGGGATTGGAATCGTCGGGAATACCTGTAGTCAGTTTTAGGTGTCATATGTGTTCCTAGCTAGAGCACATTAGTTTTAGCATTTGCAGTTAATTAAGTTTATGAACTTTCTAATATTTCAGCCAGACATGGTGATCCAGGAAGCAGCGCTCCCTCCTACACCATTAATTGTTTGCGTAGGTAAGGGTGAAGTAGTGATCATAACTCCTTACATAAATAAATTTACATATGTCACGATAATACTTTACGTCTAGTAGGCGTTGGGAAGAAATTGTGTATGATTTCATCAAACATTTGGAGGGGTACACTAGGGAATATCCTAATTAGTGTTCTTTTAGCCAGTCATGCGAGTCATGTAGTTTCTTTCAGATCCAACAAATGTCCAGGACACTGTCTAGTGATTATTATGAAACTCTGTAATATTGTAATGGTTGCAGGAAGCCCGTACAGATGCAGGAACTTCCTGATTGCAGCAGACCAGCAAGTTGTAATGTCTGGTATCTCTGAGTTCACGGATGCTCTGTCATGCCTTATGGCAATCTACTTCGTCTTCAACATCGCCTACCCCCCCCAGGTCCAGGCTACACTTGACTTTTTGCAGAGGTGAGTGCTCATAGCTATAAAATTGGTACTCAGTAGTTCATCCAAATGTGCAAGGTTCTAAGGAAGTGCTAATAAGGAGCTGCACTCAACTTCAAAAAATCATCTCTCTCAAAACGGAAGGTTTTTTGACCTACTTTTGTGATTCGGTTGACGTTAAGTTTACCTAATGAATAGTGCAAGCAAATATTCTTAGTAGGGCCACCTCAGTACGCAAATCACGACTGAATATGACCAAAAAGGCAGGTTTTGGCGATTTTAGCCACTTTTCTGACCATGTGCTAGCACAAATGCATACCACATTGACAAACACATACTATTAGTTTAGCTGACCTCAGGACTATTGGGTGACATGATCAGAGTGATTTTAATAAAGGCCGTGTATTATTTTTGTAGTGTAAAAAAATACCAAATGTTGTGCAGTTTGAGCAGTTCATTACTGTTAATCCCCGTCGCTTTAAAATTGCCCACATTGCAGAAAAAAAATTTACGAGACAAAATATTGTGGCAAAACACTTCGAACGCATTTTCTTTTTACCGAGTACAAGGTGGCTGAGAAGGTTGACATGTTATGCATGGAATGACCCATTATGAGAGGTCAAATTGTTATAGTAGAATAGGTCAATCCCCCAGAAGCTCAAATAAAGAAGCCCAAATACTTCGTAATGCATTTCCAAGTGCTTCTTGATACTGCATTTTTTCATTTTCTTTCTTGCCATTACTTATTGTGAGGGAACCTTAAAGGGGTTGGGACAGTTCCACAGCTTTGCATCTACTTATCATGAATGAGCAGCAGTTGAGTAAAAACATTTTCGCTCGTCGTGTTGTAGTTTCCAAGATACGCTAAAAAAAAGCAGATGTCAGACACATGGCTACACATTGGCTGTACTGCACGCGTAAGCCCTACAATTGGACAAGGTGCGTCCTGCAGCAGAGACTGGGAGGTACCCGGGTTTGAATCCTGGTGTCCACTGTGCTGTCTGGGGTTTTTCCTGGGTTTTCCTCAGACACTTTCAAACATATGTCGACACAGTTCCCTTAGAAGTCTGCCCAGGACGCACATTCCCCCGGACGCCAGTCGTGATGTTGCCCACCTATGTGGGGTTGACACCGGCGAGCCCTTTCACCACCACCACCACCTTGTAGCAGATTTTTTCTCTTTGTGTTGCACTTGTAGGGTTAATAAACAGAACTTACTTTTAACTCACTTTAGAGATTCATAATCCACATTTATCTCACATAGTGTTAGCGAACTGTCCCAACCCCTTAAAGTCACAACAAGCACCTTGCAACACATCTGTTTGTCAATTGCAGTTCAGAGTGCTGCTCACGTACTCATGCAAATGCAAGTACTCAACCCTGAGACACGCAACTCTTCTGTACAGGTGCTTCCTTCAAATCAACCCTGAACTTGGAACTAGGCTTAAAAAGAAGCGTCATGGACCAGGAGCAGTGATCCAAAAGGTGCTGTCTTTCGTAGAAGACATAAAACGCTATGAGGCCAACAGCTGGGTGTTTGGGTGAACTGATGAAAACGTAAGTGTACATGTTTATATGACAATCCACAAAAGAAGCCGAAAATTATAACCCATATAATAACCATAACGAGTGGTAGGATGTATGTGTGCGGAAGCGCTGATGCTCTTACAGCGTGGGTTCGACCCCCTGCGATCCTTTTTTTATCATTATTAGTCACAGCCAACTGTTATTATTACTACTGTTGTTGTTGCCATCACCAGTAAGGCTACCCGTGAATTTTATTTAAAGAAACCATTCAACTAAAAAGACTGGTGTGAACTGTTGCCGTCATTACTAATGCTACCCGTGAATTTTATTATTAAAAAACAATCAACTAAAAAATCAACTAAAAAGCTTTCCGTGAACTGTTGTTTATGAAATAAACTCCTTCACATGCGTTTTAGTGGTCTCAATACGGAAGTACATGCTATAGAAACTACACACACACACTGCAGAAGAAGTCAAGCTCCAGCATACGATTCACCAGTTTTCGCATAGCGCATATAGCCATTTCAGTTGCAGTGCACTACAGCATGCGTATAGCCATATTCCAAGATCACCACGAAGGTATGAAACTGCAAAACAACCACAAGAACCATCTTGAACAGCAGCTGTCGGGCAACATGCGATGGGTTCCACTGTGTTGAGACCAGAGAACTCCAAAAAAAAAACATCATCAGAGCATGCACAAGACGAAGGCGGCTTCGCAGAATCGCCCCAAATCGAATTAGTATGTGTGTGTGCCTGACCCTGACAGAAAAAATATTGGTTCCGATCCCTGACCATTTTCACCATGACTTTCACATTACATGCTAGACGTATCTTGTTTTCTTGCCCAGAAATGTCATTTTGGGCATTTTTCACACCATAATTGCTGTTTTATGCACAAACTGAGAAATAGGCATTTATAGGCAATATAGAATCAATGTTACTGGGATGCCTGTTTCCTATTTCGTGCTTGTACACTAAGAAGGCACGATGGGATGTGGGAAAAAAAAGGCATTTGCTTAGAATTCCAGGGTCTAGTAATTTCACTTATTTCCCTAAAATGTGACTTTTGCTTGAGTCAAGACTGTTGCTCACACAGCTCATTTATCCTTAGGTGGATCCTTCCCCAGCGCTGGAAGATACAGCACCGGTGGACCGAAAGGGACTGTGTTGTGGATAAACATTGTAAGCATTATTGAATAAACGTAATTTTGTTGACTTTCACAGAACATCCTTGCTCCTGCTTCCTTGTTTCAGTACCTTCCACACGGTCAGACCTCAACTATATCAAATATTACGCCCTGTTCTGAAGGCAAAACTGGCATCCGTAATGCCACTGGGCCGGTCTGGCCCCGTATGAATACAATACGTGTTGCACGTAAAATGGCAGTCAGGTTCTGTTATATTAACAGATCCCTGTTATTAAGTGAAAACAGATGCTTTCGTCAAAGCAACGGGTTTTGCCGTAATACTTACGAACACCGTACTCATCATTTTTAACAGGGATCCCGTATTATTCAACGGGGGCCCTGGGTTATTAATTTCCGGCATTTCCCCGTTGAAACAACGGAGAAATTTTTCTCAGTGTACGCATTGCTGATGAAGGCCCAATAAGGCAGAAACAGCTGTCCAATGCTGGTGTGGCGACGTTTGGGACTTATAAACATATGTTCAACGTGCAGCCAAAGAGCGTATGCTATTTTTCTTCATATATATATATATATACAAGCTATATTGTTCTGTTTGGAGTGCCACATAGTTGACACTGGCTGGCTGCCTACGGCCTCCCCGCAACCAACGCTTGAAACTTTTTGTTAAAAAAAATGGCAGGCGTATATTTTTTACCGCGTAGTTTCCGGTTAGTGAAAAGTGGGTGTACTGAGCACGACCTACTACTATACTAGAGACCTGGACGTCCGCAATGCTCCCAGTACCGGGGTAGTAGTTCTGACAATCGCCGCTTGGCTATGGGATTTGGCGCTAGCTCGCACTATTTGTTACCACGTGACTTTGTCGAAACCGCGGCGATGCATGGTAGGCTGTGTTGACAACGACGAAGCAGCATGAGAGAGAGAATTGCGCGTGCTTAGCAACGGGCTTAGCAACAGCCTGTGTATCCCTAGCAGACTAAAGACGGTGGCAAGGGTGATTCCCTCTCCCCAATAATGCTATGTGGCGCTTGCAGCGGTCACTAACGTAACTAACCCATGACCCGTCTCTCCCATAGGGGAGCGCCAGCTGTCCAGGTCTCTAGTATAGAGTAGGTCGTGGTACTGAGAACCAGCATTCGGAAGGAAGACCTCTGATACACCAAATTGAGTGACTACTGTACAGTTCCAGAACCACTGCAAAATTTACTGAATTTCACTGCTGCACTAGCACAGTAGCAAGCGCTAGACCTCCTCGTTTTCGCAAGCATCCATACTACCCGCGCGTAGCCGACGGTCCGTGTTGATGGTAGCGTTGCCGGCACAAAGGACGGGAGGTTCAGAAGTGCATTGGGTTTTCTATTCCCAGCCGACACTGGCACCGCGCAGCCACGCAAAGTGCACTAAGACGACCAGCAGAATTCGCCATTAGCCTCATCAGAAGCAGTAGGCTACCTAGAAGGCTAGAAGTCTACCTAGGCTTTTTTTTTTCTTTCTTACGTGTTTCTTTCTTTTCTGTCTTGCATGTCTAACGAGGTCAAACGCACTCTTTGTGATATCAGCGTAGTACTTCAGAGTTGGGCAAACTCGGAAAGTGGGGAAGGTAGACGCAATTCAGATAATTAATTCACTCTGCAACCAGAGTAATCTTTTGCAACGTATTAGTTTCGTAGACAATTATACGTAGACCATGATTAGGCTTATGGCCCTTGATGACAAATTTGATGGGTAAGATGTGAGAGAAAGTGATCCTAGAAATGCTGTTGATGGCGGAAGTGCGGAAATGATGCAAACGCAGCACATCTAGCACTAGTGATGAAAGAAAGAAGTCACTGAAAAGGTTAGCCAGCTGTAGGACTAGAGCCCACACCTTCTGGATTACCGGTCCAGTGCTCTTACCAATTGAGCTAAGCTAATACACCTTCCCAGCGGCTTTGAGGGGTGCGTCATCTGAAGGGGAAAACCAACCACTCTCTCACTCATCCCCACTTTCACTCTTACATGTTTTTTCACTCATACACACATTCATACGACGGGATCGACGCAGCGGCATCTGTTGAACATGATGGGAATTGATGTTCTGAGGTTGGAACACATACAAAGAAAAAATGCACACAAAGCCTCAGGTGCCTAAGAAATTACTGATGAAAGAAGGAAGTCACTGAAAAGGTCAGCCAGCTGTAGGACTACGTCTACTTCTTCGCCTCTTGTCTTGTCTTTCTCTTCGTTTGTCGACCTTTAACTTGAGGAAACGCTCCCCCAGCCTTAGATGTTGTGTTTCTTTTACTTGTTTACTCAAGCTCTGCAATTAAGGTTAGCTAGCTACCCGTCGACCTCGGTTTAAACTATCCCAGACAAACTGGTGTTTTTTTTTTCAACGGAACCCGGTCTCTCAGCGTCCTCTTCCCAAGGCTAGGATGTCGAGTAAACGACAAGTCCAGACAGACACATATAACAGACACCATTATCAGTGCAGCAGTCAAGTTCATCGGGCACCTTTCTTGTCCCCTCTCCAAGCGCCGTCAACCTTGGCGGACGAGTGAGAAGAAAAAGACTCGAAGGAAACGAAAACGAGTTTGGGGTATTCTTCGGAGGTACCAAATAGAATCACATCTCGCATCCTATAAAGCATGCGTCAAGGCTAGACGGTCAAACTGAAAAGCAGAGCAAACGTCCTAGAGAAATTTCGTTTGTCCCTCAAATTCCAAGACACTTCCCACAGAAGTGTGGGATGGGTCGAGGAAAATAGGAGGACAATATAATGGCCTCTCCATCTCTCTTTTACACGTCGATGGCAGTCAGTGGAATTTGGAATAACAGGCAAACTCACTTGGCGAGCAGTTCAGATTCCGCTCATTACAGGAGGGAATTTCTCAAGATAAACGACACAGCTGAACTACCGTTGACGGCAACGACGACATATAGCATTTAACGTTACGAAAACATATAACATTTACCATGACAAAGCTATTTTGAGTATTATCCTCTTCGAAAGTGAGCTCTCCAAGGCCCAGATCGTTTAACGTTTTCTCCTTGAATCCTTTAGCGTACTCTGGGCAACCCAGAGACAACTCCAATCACATTGGAACGTAGCAACGCAGACCGATTCTACTTACAAGGAACCCCCGAAAAATATTTGAAGGGATGGTGAATAATCGCTTCATGTATATCCTCCAGGATAAGGATGGCCTCGGCTAATATTAGTGCGGTTTTCAAGTGGACGCTCATCCATCAGCGTGCGACCATACCAGGAGCACTTCGTATTCAACTTCTTTGATCTTGAGAAGGCGCAGGACACAGCATGGCGATACGGAATATTAGGGGGCTTCTGTGTCTTCTCTGTGCCTGACGGCTTTTCGCGATGTGTACGAAAACGTTCAGATTTCTGCTTTTGGCTCGCAGGGGTACTCCGCTCCGGGTCTTCGCGAAAGTCCGGGAGGAAGTGTATGCTTCGAGAGTCGCGTATTTCGGTGTCGCTACTGATTTCGTCAGCGTATTTCGGATCAATAACGCACGCAGTAGAAACGTGGTTTTATCCTAATAGTCTCCTTTTGTTTTTAGTCTTCATCACATTGAAGCGCAAATCCTCATGTCCACGTAA
Organism: Ornithodoros turicata; assembly: GCF_037126465.1. NCBI lineage: Eukaryota > Metazoa > Arthropoda > Arachnida > Ixodida > Argasidae > Ornithodoros > Ornithodoros turicata. Next base: position 9,590,916 of record NC_088208.1, read on the forward strand.
CGGCCGCTACTCATCGTCGAAAGGCACAAAAGTGCAAGCCTAGTTTATACTAGCGTGCCTTCGACACTCGGAATAAGACAACAATTTGCTTTGTTCGCTACGTCATCAAAGCCGCCCTTAAACACATTTCAAGTCACCTCATTGTAGAGCTCCAGGCTAGCACCTTTGAATGTAAAATCAATCAAAGTAATGCTCGCTAACTCTGCAATTCCTCTTATTCATTTATCGATTTACGCTTTCATATTGTGGTTTATGTATTCCCCGAAAATCCTCTAGGAAGTACTCTGACATAAAAAAACATCCGTTTGACCAGCTGTTGGAGCCTTTCAAACGAGGCTCGTCACATTCATATATAAAACAACGTATTTGCACCGTAATTGCTTTGTTTCGCTTTCACTATGTCCATTCACATCCCTATCCCCATCCCGATCATGCCCACGGGCTGGGGCGGGTAAAGCCTTCCTTTTGTGGGCCTGGGCCAGGCCTACATTGCCCGTCCTAAATCGGACTCGAGCCTGTGTTATATCCCTGCATGGAGTGCGGGTCACCGGCAATATTTTAAAGATAATGTGTTGAAGGTGTGTGCGTGTACCGGTGGTTTTCTGGCATGGCTTGATGCATTGATGGGAGTGTAGCTAGCACGATGTAACTCCTAGCATCGCCAAGCGGAAATCAGAGGTTATGGGTTCTGTTCCACTGTTCGAGCCCTTCTCATCAACAGTCATTCCTTCAGCGGCTTCCTGTTATTCGTCATGAAGTGAATCAGAAGAAACCGCTAGCTTGGTGACAAGACTAGAGTGAACACCAACATGTTCAGGTAACATTCTTAGACTCTATTTCACCAGGTTCCAGCTTACGTGCGTAACGTTCACGTTCAGGTCAGCATACGCAATGCAACAACACAGGTCCTTAAATGCCATCAACGAGCGCTTCTCGCCTGCTGCTTGACGCCACGGCCCAGATCGTATAACGTTTTCTCTTTGAATTCCTTTACCTCCCCTTTGCAACCACAAGACAACTCCAATCACATCGGAAAGTAGCAACGCAGACCGATTTCACTTACAAGGACTCCCTAAAAATATTTGAATGGATGGTGAATAAGCGCTTCATGTATTTCCTTGACGATAATAACCCTGTTGAAAAAAACAGTAAGATTTAAACTGGAAATGTTACTAGTCAGGCTGGAAATTCCACTGGTTAGACTGGAAATGCCACTGGACAGACTGCAAAAGACTGGAAACCAGTTCCTTCTGGTCACTGGATATACTGCATTTTCATGGGGTATGCTGGTCACTGGCAGTACTGGAGTTTCACTGGATACACTGGAACCCAGTGTACACTAGTTACTGGGTGTATTGGATTTTCACGGGGTACACTGGAAACCAGTCTACACTGGTTACTGGCTGCACTAGAGTTTCACTAGGACAAGTGGAAGTGACACTGGAGATACTGTAATTAAGTGTACACTGACTACAGGTCATAGTCCCACTGGGCTAATGTCCTCTAGAGTTCAGAGAAGTGTTCGTTTTACTCATACCCTACAAAAGGTAATTAGTTACGTCACTTATTAATCTTTATATTGCATTACTAAATCGTTACTTTTGTACAGTATGCAGTTACTCGGTTTTTACATTGTCTGCAAGTTGCTAACGGAGTTACATTAGCCGTCAAGAATAGAATGGCATTATACAGTACACTCTTTATGCACTCTTGGGTCTGAAAAACATAATGAATTACGCGCTGCCGCAGTTTTGCAACGCATAACCGGTAATGCGTTACTTCCAACATGAGATTACCTGATTAATGAATTATATGCTAGTTGCAATCAATCCAAGTCGTCCCAATATCGTCGCTATTCGGATTTCTGAATTTTTGACGTCTCATCTGGGATGGCCTCGGCTAATATTAGTGCGGTTTTCAAGTGGGACGCTTTACTAGAGACCAACAAGCGACCATACCAGGAGCATTTCGTATTCCACTTCTTTAATCTTGAGAAGGCATACGACACAGCATGGCTATGCGGAATATTAGGGGGCTTCTGTATCTCCTCTGTGCGTGACTGCCTTTAGCGATGTGTACGAAATTTTCTTAGTGGCAGAAGGTTCAGAGTTCTGCTTTGGTTCGCAGAGGTCGTCCGCTCCGAGCCTTCGCAAAAGTCCGGGAGCAAGCGTATCCTTCGAGAGTCGCGATCCTGATTTCGTCAGCGTAGTTCGGAGCAATAACGCATGCAGTAGAAACATGGTCTGATCCTAAAAGTTTCCTTTTCTTTTTAGTCTTCTTCACATTGAAGCTGAAACCCTGATGTCCATGTAATCCTGATGTCCATGTAAGTACGGTCACTACTCACTCTCAGAAAGCACAAAAATGTAGGCATAGTTTATACTATCGTGCCTTCGGCACTCGGAATAAGAGAACGATTTCCTTTATTCGCTACGTCATCTAAGCCGCCCTTAAACACATTTCAAGTGTACCTCATTGTAGAGCTCCAGGCTGGCCCATTTTAAAAGAAAATCAGTCAAAGTAATGCTCGCTAACTCTGCAATTCCTCTTATTCTTTAATTGATTTACGTTTTCATATTATGGTTCATGCATTCCCCGAAATTCCTCCAGGAAGTACTCTGACATCAAGAACATCCGTTTCACCATCTGTTGAAGCCTTTCAAACGAGGCTCTTCATATTCATATATAAAACGACGTATCTGGACAGTAATTGCCTTGCTTCGCTTTCACTACGTCCATTCACATAGAACGGTGATCTTTGTACGGTGCGGGCTGCGGCTAGGGTACACGCATAATGTCGTTGTTTCGAAGACCTTCCGTGTGGGTATTAATTGTCCAAGTAATTGGATTACATGGACGTGAGTAGCTTGCTTTGATTTTATGCATTATGTCGCAATCTGGTGACGTACCCCAGACAGAACACCATCTCCTACGGACGTCCGAAATAGATCCCAATGTCCATATCCGAAAACTGACCTCCGTGGGACTCTCCTCGGATATTTGTGGAAGGATATCCGTAGCCGTATATCCGCAGGAGGTCCTGTTGCGGCCGTTTCACGGATTGTCCCAATCAGCTCCGTGATGGGATGCTGTACGGATCATGTATTTGAAGAGAGAGAGAAACGCGGGACGATGTAGCACTGCAGAAATTCCGCTTTCCATGAACCAACTCACTTTCTCAAGCTACTTGAGTAAGAAACAGAGACATTACCTCTACGCCGACTTAATACGCCAAACAATTTCTCATTTCGCCGTTGTTTGTGCACGCAATCGAATTAAACTTAGACAGCTCACCCTTCATTTCGACTCACAGGCGAACAGGGCTCTCGAATGTGTAGAAGCTCGCGAGAACACCAATGTACAGTGTCTGTTCCCTGTTTGGAAGTGAATGCAACTTCATTTCCAAAGCATTTCGGCTGAGTGGCCCAATCTCTTGTTGCTGTTTCTTCTTTCTTTTCTTTTATATTTTTATTTATTTATTTTTTTTTTGAAACGCCGAGCTGATTTTCCCTCATGGGAAGTAAAGCGGAGCAACAGAAAGTGAAACGAGCGGCGACGGTGGCAGATGTTAAAAAAATGGCGGAAACACGCTTTATATTTTACTACAAAGCGTATACTGACTTCTGAAAAATAACAAAGTCACGCGCTCGAAGTACACGCTACATCCCAGAGAGCTCCTGTTTCTGTCCGTATCTCCTGGTTATGTCCGCAAAGTGCACGTTCGCAGGAAGTTTGAAGCCTGGCCAAGTGGATCTCCGTAGTATCTCCACTGGAGGAATTTCATTATTCTGCGGAATTCTGAATGGAACAATCACCAAGTACTTGGTGATTGTTCCATTCAGTTCGAAGTGTTTACTTTAGTAGCGGGTGTGTAAGTATTGATTTTTTTTTCAATACACAACATGGCTATCGAACGCGTGATATTTTCTTCGTCATATACAGTACGAATATTCTGTCTTGGCACAATATTTATTCAACAAACATCAGCTAACCTAGGTCTCACCAACTCACTATATAAGTCTCACGTGACCACGAACAAACGTCGCTTGGTTTTGTGTTGTACCAGCGCGTCTGCCGTGCTAAGCCTAGCCGTCGCTAAAATGTCCATTTGATTCAAAACGACTTCAATCAACGTCGAAAACGCGAAGAAGCTGACGCGTTGCTCAGTGATATTCTACTTTCGAGCACGGTCGTTCTCAAAGCTCGCAGATATAAGCTTTAATTTTGTGAATTTGGAAGTTTGGTATTGTGAATTTCGAGATAAAAAATGATCAAGTATACGAACACGTGTACTATATGAGAAGTACAGTATGTCAACTGTCGATCATTTAGATAGACAAGGTGACGAGCTTGTGGCTCATCTATTCCTCGATTTTCCTCTTGTTACTTCGTCCGTGGTCGCATTTATCTAGGCTGGAAAACTACGGCGTTGACATAAAAAAACAGCCATCATCGATGACAGCGCATGTAAAGAACCTCGTAAAATCCTGATTAATAATTAGCTAAAATTGTCTGTGATAGAGAGCTAGAGGCAGGGCGTCTCAAACGGTTGATGTTGAGACTCAGTTCCTTCGAGCACGATTAAGACGCATGTGTATGTTGTTGTCTCAGCGTGAAGAGGATGGGAATGAGACGGCAATTAGGGAAAGGTCCATCCTACCCCGAGTACCGCTACGCGGATATAAAGACCACCACGTTCGCCACCACCATCAGGCGACACAAGACGAACACAACAAACCGATGAACATATGATATTCTCTTTATTGTCCCCAATACGACTGAAACCCGGCTCGCTATGCGCAAGGACCGTTTCTCTATGTGCAGGGCAGGCGGCAATAAGGGGGTATCCGTAGTGCTCTACACCACGTGCTTGGCCTTACCCGAAAGCCCCATCCCGGTCAGGCCCACGAGCCGGGCCGGGTAAAGCTTTCCTTTTGTGGGCCTCGACCGGGCCTACATTGCCCGTACATTGCCTCTCCTAGATCAGGCTCAAGCCCGTGCTACCGCACTGCATGGAGTGATATTCACAGACAACAATATAGAGATAATGTGTTGAGGCCGCGTGCGCGTACCGGTGGTTTTCTATCATGGCTTGGTGCATTTATGGGAGTGTAGCTAGCACGATGAAACTACTAGCATCGCTGAACGGAAATATGAGGTTATGGATTCTGTTCCACTGTTCGTGCCCTTCTCATCAACTGTCATTCATTCAGCGGCTTCCACTTAATCGTCACGAACTGAATCAGAAGAAACCGCTAGCTCGGTGACAAGGCTAGAATGAACACAAGATGTCTCAGGTAACATTCTCAGACTCTCTTCACCAGGTTTCAGCTTACGTGCGTAACGTTCACGTTCGGGCCAGTGTGCTCAATGCAACAAGACACAACTTTAAATGTCATTAGCAAGCACTTCTCGCCTGCTGCTTGCCCCATGTTCAGGAAACTTTGGGCATTGATCTGGAGTGACACTGACCCCTGCGCCAGCTGGGACTCCCAAACAAAGCTTGGAAGTCTTGGAGAGAGAGGTGCCGTGAGTGCCGGTGAAAGGGTCACTCAGGGCCAGTAGGATTGACGGGAAGTGTTCAAGGCTGAGCAGGGTGTAGCTGGGTCCTTGGTCCACGTTTGAGAGCCGTCCGGGTGATGATTACCCACAAAGAGGCCATATCCCTTTCTTCAGGACGTTGGCAAAACAAAAATTCAGGTGCATGCCGAAAGAGCCAAAAGCTGAGCACACAGCATGTTAGTCACTGATTCAAGCTCCTTCAGTAGATCACACATAAGTTATCGATGAACTTGAAACACCTTTTTCTTCCTGTGCCAATTCTCAAAGAGATAAAATCCTGAGGGAATGAAGTCTTGACACGGAGCTGAGGACTCAGGAGATACAAGTGTCCCATACTTGTACCATGCTTTGGCCAATTTTGCACATCGTCTGTACGCGCTTCATACGCCTTCTGTGACCTTCTTCCCGCCGTCATCCCCTTTGTGACCGAATTCCCTGAGCCAGACTTTTCCTTTTTTCCTTGATTCCCTCTCATTTTTTCCCATGCTGTACATGTTGAAGTGTGTCTTTGCGAATGAAACGTCTTGGCTGGCTTTCAGCAGTCGTGTTGTGCTCTTTTCTTGCGCGCCTATGTAAGGCTTGTTTACAATGAAGTGTATTGGGCAAACGGGACGTTCTATGAACGTGCTCTAGATGAGCACGAAAGAGCCTTGATAGACTCGCATATCTGTCAGGCATGTGGTTGCGCACCTGTCTTAGAACAAACTTCGATCATATTTCGGCACTTTCAGAACTTCCCTTGTGAGATTGTCGAGACGCCTCACATAGAAAAAAAGCTGATAACACTTGTATCAACTGCCCCATCAACTGTGTATCCAACCGGGAAGTCCCCAATCTGCATGTCACTCGAGCCGTGATTGTGGAACTTTCGTTCTGCGGCGGTGTGGATTGGGTGTCGGTACCCACACGTATCTTGTTTGTCGATCAACAAAGTTTTTAGCTGCTGGTAGTGCCGTCCCGCTTCCTATGATCATGAACTATAGCCAACTGCTCCAGCTTTCTCTTTTGGAAGTTATTGTTGTTGTGGACGGCCATTTGTAGGGAGGCGGAACACGAAAAAGTGAGTTTCGAGAGCGAAACAGTAAACTTGCTTCTTCGTACACGACCTGCAGTGCGTCTACGAATCATTAACGCCCTCTCACAGTTGCAGTGCAACCTGAGGAGACGATTGTGTACCCGGAGTTCCTGGAGGCAAGGTCGGATAATGACGCCCGAACGCTCAAGCTCACTGACGACTTAACGCTAAATTTGCTGCAGAAGTCGCCGTTTCCTGAACATCTTCATCTTCGAACGCCCCAGCGCGATGGTTCGGT